>NC_086337.1:27489299-28120013 GCF_032445375.1 Bacillus rossius redtenbacheri | reverse complement strand
AAAAGTCTTGCGATGGCTCACTACGTATTTGTAGACACGCTGAAGAAGATTGATCCAACTGGTGTCATATTTATGATTTTACTTGTGCCTGGTTGTTGGTTCTGTTGTACCAGTGGTGTTGGGTTCCAGGCGAGAACACTGTGAACGGAGACGACCCGGATGCCCCACACAGCACACTCTCGCAGAGCAGCAAAGAGGTAGGGACACTTGCTCACTTGCATTTGAAGGGGAAAAAAAATTAACATCTTCAGGAGTGTTGATGCAATTTTTTAAATATTTTATCACATCTTTATTACTCGCTTTTTTTTTTGTCTGTTCAGAACAAATTTTGTAATTGATACTAACTTCCCGATGGGCCACACACTTGAAACTTTTAACATAGCTTAGAACTTGATGACAATGCACACGCAAGACTAAAAAGCAGTAAATATTTATTTTGAAAAAAAAAAAAAAAATGTAATATACAGTTTTAAAACGGACTAACAATTATAAAATAATTTCTCGTAGCCACATACACATTTATATCTTGATACAGATTCGTGAAAATTTGTGTTCATGAATATTTTTAATACTTATGAAAATACTTGTAAGATTTAAAACAAAAAAAATGTGGGGATGCATGCAATAGATAATAGTAAGGATTGTAGAGAGTAGCTGTCATTGAGAAAACTCACACAACAGTTTGTATCATTTGCAGTGAAATAAAATTGTCAGTGACTTGGAGAACTATTCATGCAACAATTATCTATTGGCACTATTGCATGTCCCCTTCGTTTTTCATTTTAATTCTTTTTGTAGGAACTTACATTTTTCGCAAATTTTGAGGACAATCTATATGTTGGGAACCCATATGGGGCTAGGAAAAAGTATTTTATACCTTTTAGTCCATTTTAAAAATGTACATAATTTTTTTTTAAAATTATTTTATTTAAAGTTTGAAAAAACTTTCTGACAATACTTCTGTGGAAATTAATACTTAGACAGTTCCAAAAAGTTATGGGGAAATGCTTTACTTGCAAGATAGGTTATATGGAAATATGGTGGCAAGTTGTACAACAAAATTTAGTTAAATGTTGGAGATTTCATGGAGAGTTCACAGTAAATATAAGAAATATAAGTTACAGTATATTGCTTTTTTTTTCCAGTAAAAGGATGATTAAAAGGTAATATCTAAAACTGTGGTGGTGGTGTTTACATAGGGATCACCCACAAAGGACATGTCAACCGAAGAGTCGCCTAAGAAGGACAAGAAAAAGAAGAAGGGCCTGAGAACACCATCGTTCCTCAAGAAGAAGAAGGAGAAGAAGAAGATCGTCGAGGCATAGGCTTAAGCAGCCAAACAAGGTATATTCATAGTTTTCTCATCTGTATTCAGTATGTTTCTTTTGTTTAGACTGATTCCTTAGTTAGCCTAAAATAAAGTACATTTTTTAAAAATTTAATTAATTGCCCAAAATACCTCGTTCTTAGAAAAGCATACAATGTGTTTTAGTTTTCGTAAGCAAAAGTTAATTAAAAAAAAAGATAACCAAGATGAACTGAAAAGGATTTATTTTTTAAACCAGCAGAATACATAATCAACTGAAGTCATTTTGTAAATAAATAATAGTTTCTGTTCCTACCTAACATTACTGTGATGTTGATATATTTATTTACGATGTATTAAATTCAAGAACTTTATTAAAGCATAGGATGTTGAAGTTTGATATGTATGGCTGGCACACGTAGTTGAGAGATGATGTGAGTTAAAAAGTATATTGAATCTGCAGAAACGCTGATTCAATTAAATGTCGGCAAAATCGGCTTCCGCTGATTCGTATCGGCACAGCTCTAGTGTTCACACAAGCCTTTGAATTAAATAAAATTTAATAGTGTAAAAGTATCATGACACTTGCAATTGCATGCATTAAATGATTGGCTATTTCCTCTTCATAGTGCTAGCTGAAGTGGGTTGATGAACATCAGACAGCCTTCATAAGGCAAAACTGAGATTTGAGCAAAAAAGAAAAAAATAAATAAAACTCTGAGATGGTGAGGACTAAAACGTGGTGGACAGAGTTATGTCTAGGGGGAAAAGATTAGCATTTTGGTTATTGATCATTGATTCTGGTTTCTGGCATTGATGCTTATTTTAGCTAATTTTAAAAATTATTTTTATATTTTTTTTTATATATTGGTTGAAAATGTAATTAATTTGTTTGATACCCTTTAAAAAATGCCCCTGCTACAATTTGAAATTTTGTTTCAAAATTTGTTTTACATTTAGTAAGAAAAATCTGTTTCTTGTAGTCTTACAAATAAATAAAAAGAACAAATCTTTTAAAAATCAAAGAATCTTGACTCACCTTACATTTTTACCTTGCAGTTTGTCTAGAATACAAAATAACATATGTTTGTCACTGAAAACTTACCAGCAAACAGGACACCAACAGATTTTCTCTTCTGACTGGTTCAAACCAATTAATTTAGTTGATTTGTGAATTACTTACAAATTAAACCTCCAACTTAATGTTTACTAGGATATTTAAGAACAAACTTTTTAAGTAAAATTAAACAATATAATTTTTTTTGTGGTTGTAACGTAAAATGCATGATTTTTTTTTTTTACAAAACTAAAATAATATTATCTGTAAATATTTATTTTTTGAATATTTAAAAATAGTGATGGGGTGAATCTCTAATTGAAAACCCTAAGAGTATTTCGAATATACCCCTCGAATCTGTATCTAGGTCTCAATATTGTATTTTGATGTATAATATTACACATTAAAAGGACATTATCTTGGGGGAATGATAACAGGATAGTTATGAAGAAAAATATTGACCTTGTAAACTTCGGTGGTTGTCAGTGTTGAATTTTTAAATTACCTAATTCTTAGAATATTTTTCCCTCGAATATCGAATCCTTTGAAATACTAAGGATTTGTTAATATTTGAGGATTCAAGTACCTATTTCCTATTTGAGATGTAAATGTTTGGTTGGTTGGAAACAACAGATGATGGATGGCAGTTGTTGCATGCTGTGCAGCCTGCTGCACACACTGCCAAGAAGCCAGCCAGCGTCGTGCGACAGTTGACGGTTGCGCGAGTGTGTCGCGTCTCGTGGTGGTTCTCGCTCCCCGTGACAGCACAAGACTGCCCCGCAGACCTCCAGCCAGCATTGTTTCTCTTTCGTATGCCGAGCACGCTTTTAATAAAAGTTTTTATTTTTGAAGAATATATTGTAGCCGTGTACAGAATGTGGGGGATAACGTGTGCTACTCCTGGTAAACATAGAGAGACTACCTGTTAATATTTACTGTTACGTGAATGAATTTCGAGTTGCTAAGTGCTTCATATCAAATTTTCAGGTGGCAGAATGAATGCAATTTTTATGAAATTTTTTCAGTGTTGAGTTGTCTATTATCTTGTGATGGACATTTAAGTCGAGAAGTTTGAAGAGAATGTGGCTTGTGGTGCACAAACTTTAACTGTATTTTGTAAGTGGCTTCAAGCCGCATTTTTAAGTTTTGGAAGAACCTTAGTTGTTTGTGAGATATTTTAGATTTTATTGAAAGCCATCATGGTTATAAGAGGTTCTATAATTTTTTTCTTATGATTTTTAAAAAACCTACTTTTTACAGTTTTTCCTCAGTTAGTGGTCACAGTGTTAACACGTATACATAATATTGATCATGCTTTGAGGAAAAAGCTTTCTTGATGTCTTTTAGTACAAGATAAATGTTCAATATGCATTTCATAGTGTTTTTGTGTGGTAATTGCAACTGTGAAAGTAATTATTCATTATGAAGTACAGTTTTATGTTTAAGTTGATTTTTTTTTTTAACTGGAACTTTGTTTTAACAGTAGTGCATCTCTGGTTGTGTAATTTATTGTGGCAATATTTTAATATTATTGTTGATCATGATTTGTTTAGAATAATAGATTTGATTACTCAGTATTGTTATGGGTGACAGCTTTATTCATTCTGTTGTCTTATATGTTGATGACTGTGACTATTTTCAAGAGAATATAACTCTAGGATATTAAAAAAAAATTCCTGGAAGTAACTCAGTTCTATACTTTTCTACCAGAGCGAAAAATATACATACTTGTACAGTTAAAATATTGGGACTTGCATCACAATTATTACGAACGCTATAGAGACATTAAAAATATATATATGCTTGTAAATTTTGTATTGATACAATAATTCTACTTCACAATTTGTTGTTGCAAATGAAAAGTAGCTAATGATTTGAATGTGTAAAGAAACCATTAAAACATGTCCAAATCCTATCCATTCTTGTATGAACATTTGCAGCTGTGGTATGATAAACAAGATTGAAATAGGATCTCTATTCCGAAGTCAATGTTTTATTGAGTGAAAATTGTTGGGGCTTATATATAAGTTTTTTTTTTTTTACATAGCTGACCGCTTGTTTGTATAATATCTTATGTGTAATGTTTTTAAGCAAAATCTTTTGAGCTCTTCTCTGAAATATATACGTATGTACAAAAATTGGAGATAATTATTGCAAATAAAATTTCTTCATAAAATTCTCAGTTAAGTTGAGAGAATTTTTAGGCTATACAAAGGAACTTTAAAAGCCGTTCGGAAAAACTTGCAGGTGTTATTCATGCTTTAAAGAGAGACTGTTATTACTGCTTCTGGAGATAACTGAGATTTTCTGTATTCTGCTCTTAAAAAATCTTTATGAATCTTCAAAGCTCTTGAATTTCCCCCAAGTTAAGAAAATTAGTCTTCACTTGCTTTCAAGTTCTGCAGCATAAAGGGTGATATACTGATATATCATAGATTAAAGCATAACCAACACAACAAAAAAATCTTTCCATTTTTTTGTGCAACAGCAGCATAAGCACAGCGGATGTGAGGATACCGTACAACAGCAACATGTTGTCATGCGAACATTACTAGGAACAAGGTTTTATGGTGAATTTCGATAAAACCGAAATGTGAGTTGTACACCACAAAACACCAACGTGTGTGTTAATACACCTTGTAACTCTGAAATGTGAGTTTTCATGAAATAAGCCTAACTCAAAACTTTTACATCCTAAATTCAATGAATGCTTATGATTTAATAATGTACAACCGAGGGGACTGTAAAAATTATGTTCCCTGATTTTTAACACAATTTAAACTTTATTTTTGGGAATACAGTTTCTGGAGTGTACTTGAAATACACAAATGCTTGCTGATAATGGTTTTGCTGAGTTATTTTTCCTTAAGACATTCATATAACCAGTATTTTATTTTTAAAATACACTTGGAATAAAATAACATTAGGTAATATTTTACTGGTGCAGATATTTACAGTGTTTCATCGCATAATCCCTGTTCTGGTACTTCAGAACATCAAAACTTGGAGAAAAAAATTCTCGCATTAGTCACATGATGTTTTTAGCTCCTCTGTTGGATTAGAGTGCTTTTTGTAGATACAGTGAAACCCTGATTATCTGTTTTCCAATGGACCATGAGTAAAAAAACGGATAATCCAGGAAATCCTACAATGTGGGAACACACTCTAAAATTACCAAATGCACAATATATGTACTATTGCAAAAACTTTCAGTGAATCAGTTAGGTACAGTAAGTTCTCTATTTACGTCGTACCAATTTACGTCGTTTCAGATTAACGTCGCTAATGTTCGAGTACTCATGTTTCAATTTAAGTTGTCGCCGATTCACAATAACGTCGTTTACAATGACCGTAAATCTTTATTTTAACCAAAAAACCGTATATAATTCGTTTATAATTCTTTGTTTCCTTCGGTAGTTAATTTATGCTACATAGCGTAAGCTACACGTTCACCGCCTTATCATACATCATGAGGGACGCTTCCTGCTCTCCGCGCGGTGATGCAGTACTACCAGCCCGCTCGCTCGGCCACCCACGTATCTCGCACGTAGAAGTGTTATCTACTTCCCGCAACGACACAGCATTTTCTCCTACCCCTTTTCGTTCAACTCCTTGGCACTTCAGTTGAGGTGTAAAAGTAACTAAAAAAAGTGTACCTGTATGTATTCGTTACTATAACAATTAGTACTCGTTACTTTCGTATCGTTACTCGTGATACCGCATAACATGCTATGTTATGTAACAGCAACGAATCGAGTCGTATTTTGTACGCGTACAGTATGACGTCGCGTAAATAATAATAAATAGAATATAAACAATTAAAAGTAATTGATAATTAACAGCTTTTGTTAACCAAGAAACAATAAAATCTCATTAGAGCAGCTTTATTATAATATCTCTTTTAAGATAAGAACAAAAAACGTGAAAATACGCGATAATAAAAAAACAAAAACATACATATTTATAATTTGTAAAAAATACTTTCTTACATTGTTTCTGTTCCAATCTCAAACTTTGTCTACACACACAATACCTTTAATAAACAGTAAAAAACTTGGACGACGAATTTCCAAATTACACTTTTCTTAATAAACAAACATCGTTCTTTGTAACGAATAAGCTCGCGCATGCGTAAAACATACGAAAAATGCGAGTAACGAAATGCATTCGTGTGTAACGTTTCGTTACTCGTTACTAGATGCCGCACCCGTTACTCAGTAACGAATACATACGGTTTGCTACAGCTCTACACTTCAGTCGCTATGATATCATTGAGTTGGCCGGAGTTTTAAACGTGCCGTTGTTAACTTTATCGTGATTAAATGCGTTTATAGTAGGCCTACAGTATCAGCTCACTGCAATTTATGATTTTTTCTTCAAAAGATGTCTTCCAAACGACTATATATCTGTTTTTATATTTCAATCAATAACGGTAATAAAGCAGCTGGTTAAATAACCATTCTATAAAGCTGAGAAGTACTAGTTGGACTTGTTTCCCACGCTGTCAGTTGTAATTTGCTGATAAAATTGCCCGTTGTCACGTCTGTATGCCAGCGCTTCCGGCCGACCTTGGGCCGTGGCCAGCCGGTGGCATGAAACATGGCTCATTTTGCGTCGTTTCTATTTACGTCGCGGTTTTCAGGAACGTAACCCCGACGTAAACCAAGGACTTACTGTATTTCCATAAACTGACACCAGCAGCACACTGTATATACACTATCAATATTGGAAAATTATACGCAAAACCCCTTATTTGCACTTTTCATGGGGACAAAGTAAAAAAGTGTAAAAAGCGGGAAAGTGTAAATAAAGGGAAAAGTAAGAAATACGTTAAAGTTAATTAAAATACAGTCACATCCTGCAGCGTTCATAACAAATGCGGGCTACATTACACATACACATTGCACCACAGTAAAAAAATTTTTAAATAAAAGGGCCGCAAATTGGACATTTACCGTCAATAGCGCGCCGTGCGCGGAGAAAGGTCATCGTACTCAATCAGCTGTTATGGCGCTACGTACCCGCCGGCTGGCTCTCTCTGTTGTCTGAGCTGCGCATGCGCAGTATAACTCACTCAACGCTCCGCCCAGACTCGTGACGTTCCATCAGCAGCCAGCCAATAGATGCGAGCTTAGCGGAAAAAAATATAAGCTCCACCTTCCGTGTACCAGTTTTGTCCAGTTATAATACCAGTTTATTGGTATACGCACCAGTTTTCTCGCTGCCGTGACGTGTTCAAGTTTACGTTCACCTTGATTTCTTGATACCAATAATTAATTATTTACGATCCCCAGATATAAATGGTTAGTTTAAAAAATATGCGTTAACTGTACAATACTTCCGAAATTATAAAAATACGTTTAAAACAGTTACCAAGACTCTGCTCATTTTATCTAGTGAGGTTTATGTCTCGTACCAGTATTTCGGCTAAGTTGTGACATAAATATAGTAACAGAACGTGTATACATTCGTGAGTTTACGTTTTTCCCGAGTACATTTTAGATTGCCTCCTGCTATAATTACTCGGACTTTTACACGCCTAGGCTTAAATTATTATATGTTTAGAAATAAAAGCAACTTTTCATGTTATAAAATATGTTTATTTTGCGATTTAAAATGTTCACTGCCGACTATAAAAGTTACGTTTTTTACAATGTTTTTAGGCCTACTATCGTTGTTACGTGATGTAAATAGCGGGATGGATTAGATTTTTGAGACGTAATTCACGTGAAAGTATTGTATTGGATTAAATGGGAACCAAACGGGACCTGAAGAATATAGTGCAAATAACGGGAAAATGTAAATAACGGTAACGTAAATAACGGTAACGTAAATAAGGGGTTTCACTACTTCCTTAATTTTTTTAAATGAACAAAATGTGCCATCCACTGGGATGTTTGATGCCCGAACTTGCTGGAACCAAGAAAACAAAACTTTCTCAAGCTCACTGTATTTCGACTGTCTTGCCATTTTCCGTTTTTTTGAAGACTGGCCGAACTGACTTGCTTGTTTCCGAATCTCATTTCTTCTAGCGAAGATAGAATTAAGAGTCGATGGAGGAATACCATAGCGCTTTGCCAAATCAACCCGTTTTTCGCCTGGATTTTTTTCAACAGCATTTATAATTTCTAAACGCTCTTTAATGGTTTTAACCTCTTTTGTAGGCCGATACATATCAATGAACCTTTACAAATTTCACACGTGCATTAGAGTTAAATGCGTAAAGCTAATTTACCGTAAACAAAGAAAATCTCGCGCATATACGGCCGGCCACGGAAACGCTAGGATGAACAATTTCGTCTATGTTTCTCGCAGGATTTCACTGCCGCTAAATAGAAACGTGTTTACGTTGGGCTAGTATGTACAGTATATCGACCACGGTTATATTGTTGTGTCGATTATCACACAAAGCAAGAACTATCGTGCGAGCGTTAGCTTTCGTCTGTTGTTTTATCGAAGTTGGTGAACCTGTTAGCAGCAGCGTCATGCTCACTTTATTCGTTTTCTTTTAGTAATGGCCGCCATATGTAAATATTGGTATTGCGTGTCGTGTAGACACGCGTAAACTGGAATATTTCTCGGGAATTTGAATGTGAAATCGGTAAAAAGCCTGTAAAGTTCAACCCGTTAAACCAGGTTAAAAAATATTTGTAAACGATGGAAACGGGATTTTTTTAACATTGTTCTTGCGGGATTTTTTCGGGACCACGGACATTGAACAATAAAACCGGGAAATTCTACAATGCGGGAATGAATAAACGAGGTTTCACTGTAGTAAACATGATCTTGACAAGTACCATGCTAAAGCAATTTGTTTTCAAGTTTTCAGGCAGTGTGGTAGTTACAGTGAAACCTGATTCATTAACACATACCTGAGGGGACAGATATTTACCCCCTTTGTAATAACCATAATTCCCCACATTGCACATACATAATATGTACATAATGTCAAAACAAAATAAAAATATGTGCATTCTTATAGTACTATGTACTACAAACTTTCATAAGAGCATTTTCTTATGTAAAAAACATGGTTGCCTACATACCGTATTTACTCGCGTAAAGGCCCCCCTTTTTTTCCCAAATTTTGACTCCAAAAAAGGGGAGGGGGCCTATACGCGAATTTGGAGGAAAAAATATATTTTTCTTTTCAAGTTGTGCGTCTTTGTTCGAATTAGGTAGGCGGGGGAGGCAGCGACGCGGCAGGAGGGAGAGAGAGAGGCAACGACTCCGCAGGGGGGAGTGGCAGCGCTAAGACAGGGGGGAGAGAGGCAGAGGCGTGGCTTAACCTCCCTCCTGCCAGCTAGCCACCCAACCAGACAAAGGAGTGTTAGAATCCTTGACCCACTTCCCTTCCTCCTTCACTTCCCCTCTTCTTCTACGACAACACTCCACATCAACACAGCGGCAGCGCGCGAGTCCAGCTTTCTTTATCTTTATGTCGTTTGAGATAGGACTAACTGCTTACGTCTGGCATGCCTCACGACGGTCCTACTGAGAACGGACACTTACAAAATCACCTCCCGCCGCTCACAATACATGGCTTGTTGTTTGATGCATACCAAGCTGCCCTGCCCTCAGATAAACCCAGAAAAATACGTTTTTAAATTTTTTCTCAAAAATGTTTACAAAACAAGGAGGGGGGCTTATACGCGGGCGGGGCCTTTACGCGAGTAAATACGGTAAGTACCTCATTTCCTGTATGTATTTTTTCTGCAGAAGGGTTTCCCCTGCGTATGGTTCGCACTAGTGATGCACCGATATGACTTTACCGATTACCGATTATGAGAGCAATAATCGGCAGATACCGATTCAGTTACCGATTATAATGAACAAATTTTTTTAAGTTTAATAATGCACACAAATTTTTTTTTCCCCATGTGAATTTAATAACAAGATTAGGTAATATTGAGAATACAGTTATAATAACAGTATAAAAATATATAAAATACGCTCTAAAGTCATTCCAAAGTGTAAATTAAATTAACTTCTATTTATGTTTGTTATTGTAAACAACTTGAACTACAGTCTAATAATTGTAATTTACAATGGGTAAGTTTTTGTTGCGGAAAACTGGCATTATTACGTATTGACTATCGCATAAGGTTACATCGAGAAATTACCGTTTAACAATGTAAACATGTTGCTATATTTTGTTCACTTGAGTTTATAGAAAAATGTTTCCACAATTCACTTTTTTTTCTCCCTACTCGCCATCTCACTATAATTATATAAAAATGACTCAAAACCAATTCTAGCACATGTGATTTTATTTATGTTGACTGAATATATAAAATTATAAATACTTTTTCACTTTTCACGTCACATACAAATAACACAACAACGGATAATGTTACCAAAGACACCCATAACGAGTTTGTAAAACCCAGTGATAAACTCTAGAAGGTGTCGGGACCACGATTTTGAACCGCAACTACAATTCGAAAAGATCGATTGTCATAGAGTCCACTGCAACTGCTTGTAGTGTTTTGATTGTGTGCCATCTATTTTACGTCTCTGGCTATAGGTAATGTACAAGGCCACTAAACAAAAGATGAAACCTAAATAAACGTGTAGGAAAAATGTATTTGTTATTTTTCGAGGCAATGAGATTTATTAAACTTAACGAAATATCTGTAATCATGATATTACTGAGTTTGATGGAATTTGTAATATATACAAATATTACCGTATTTCGTCCTAAAATGTGTAACAAAATATTACACCACAAAAACCTACAAAATTACGCCGGGACTTAGATAATCGGCAAAGTAATCGTTAAGATAATAGCCTATTACGATTAATCGGAAAGTAACCATAATCGCCGATTACGATTCATCGGTATCCGCATCGGTGGACCACTAGTTCGCACCCTTCATTTTGGGCCAAAAAATCTGATAACTTTTCCACAGTAAGAATCGCTCTCAAATAAAGATTGCACCATGTATCTGTCTTCACTAGATTTACAAGTGAAGAAAGGCTGTGTTACTCTTCTGTTCTTCATAACATAATTGTTGCACCCGCATAATCATTGCACCGTTATTTTAAGGCGTCAAATTTTGAGAAAAAGAATTCTTGCATAAACGTTGCATGATGTTTTTGGCCCTGCCGTTAGAATCCAAGTGCTTTGTGTAGGTAATTTTCCAATATTAAACTATGTATTTTATAGTTGAAATCTAATACTCATTCGTACAACAATGTATTTTAAAGTTGAAATCTAATATTCATTCGTATACCAATTTATTTTACAGTTTAAATCTAATATTCATTTGTATATTACCACCTACTTATTTAATTACTGTATCAGAAATACAAAGTTGTCTGATGTGTAAGAACTTGGCTGCGTAGATGCAAAACACCAGCATAAAATCTAAGGGTGAGAGGGCGTTTAATATCATATCTTAAAAATCTTTAGTTCTTGTGGTAACATTTGCTTTATATTATCAGGTTTTAAGAAATAAAATAAAGTTACGATTTTTATTTGTACTGGCCCAACATTTAAATATTCAAGACATTTTTAAAAAAGTTATAATTACAACAAAAATATAGAATAAATTAATTTCAATTTAATTTACGCATTTTGTATAGTTTATTCATGATATTCAAGTCTGATCTAAGCTTTCATTGCTCACTATGATGGAACATGTTGTAGACAGCATGGCAGCTTATTTGGGGCCTCGATAGAAGTTAATGAAGGTAGAACACCATCCAGAAAGGTACATTGGAAATTACAGATGATATTCCGAACTGATTTATGCACCGTTACTCACGAGCTCACTGCATTACAAGAGTAATACAATGGTTAGACACAACACACAAATAATCCAAAATGTTTGTGAACTTAAGGGGATAGAATGTAAATAAAAAATTTATGGATCCCACTTACTAATTATGTGGGTTTGGATTACATATTTACTAAAGACATAAATTGTACATGAGAGACAGAACACAACGTTGCCATGTTGATTGTGTAGCAAACACACATTAGGCGAAGAAAATAAAACTGGCCGACCAGTATAAAACTGTTGATGAAGAAAGGTGTCTGATGGGAATAGAAACCCTCTTGAATCGATTATATTTAATTTGAACAAATTTTACTCTGGATCGTCTGCTGGCTGTTCCTCTTGGCGTGAGCTAGAGGATGCGGACCAGACGAGTCCTTCCACTGGAAGGCAAAAATAGCCCAGGAAGAAGTGCAGTTCAAAATCTGCAGTTTTGGATGAGAGGGAGGGTGGGGGACGATTTTTGGTAGAAAGAAAAAAATTGAAAAAATCGGGTGGAGCAATACTTGTCTCAGCAATTGGATGCTGCAAAATTGGAGACACTTGGGGGGGAAATAGGTAACTGGAGCAGAGTACAAACTGTGTTGACGATACCTACTAGTTTGGGAAGCTGATGTGATGCCGGCCGGGAGAACAGCAGGAAGTGTGAATTTACAGACAAAGAAGAAACAAAGCTACCGATGCCTAGCGAGGGTTACAGCACCACAAAAATACCTAAAGTGGACCAGAACTCGAATTAAGTGCGTTCAGAAATATTTTCCGAAAGGGTTTAAAAAAAAATTAAATTTGTGTATTTTAAAAAACCTGAATTCATTTAGGGGTTTGGACAGTTATTTAACACTAAACACGCATCACTTCATGTGTGGTTTGTATTTCCAGTTGCTGAAACAGATCACCTCGCATCACCCAAACTAACATATTGTCTTTGAGAACTTGGAATATTTTTACAGCCCCCCTCCTCTTCATCCTTGTATTCATCACTGGGCACTGGCCGGCACGAGCAGTCTACGTGATGTTTTGCCATTGGGATTTAGCGCAATGCACGACAAGTGCGACTGCATTTCTGGATGTGTAAATTAATGTGCTCCAATGCTTCTTCTGGTGTGTGTGTCGTGTTTACCATAAAAGTATAAAGACTAGCATCCGCAAAAAACACTAAATCAGTGTATGATCTCCCTTGAGAGTGTGGTTTTAACTACAACCTCAAACTATTTAAATATTACTTGTTTCACTATAAAGCAATGTGTCAATTTTCCTTTAAAATTATTTTTAAAATTTGCCCTCATTTAGAACCATTATCAGACCAAGTCACTATTTTTTTTTTTGTTCATATACATGTAGTTAGTCATAATACTAATTCAGAACATGTTAACCAATACAATAAAATAGTATTTCTTTAACTGAATGCCTTATTCCATTATATTCGAGAATTTTGAAAATTACTTTCTTGGAAATGTATAGATAAAAATGAGCACGCAATAGTTTATTTTGGAGGCCACATGCTTGGAAAAAAAAAAGTGTGTGTGTACTTTTATGTACGTGCGTGAGAAGTTATACTTCTTTGGCATCATTAAAAAATAGTTTTTAATTGCATGCAAATAATTAATTACAATAAAAGGGCTGGAAAAAGATAGTCAACACAGTCAATAAAGTTCAGTTTAAACTTGAAAAATTAAATAAATAAAATTTAGAGAATAATAAATATGACAATTTGTACTAAATATTATAAGATTCTTAATTTTAAATATTTATTATTGATTATTTAATATTTTAAAAGAAAATAAATAAATTTAATAAATTCAAAAGTGTAATTTAAGTTTATTCATTTTTTAAATATTTATTATTTTCTTTATTTAATATTCACTTTTCAATTTTATCAAAAAGTTTTCATTAAATTTGTTCACTTATTTCTATAAATATTTATTATTTATTTAATTTAATTATAAATATTAATATTTTAATTTCTATCAATAAATAATACATACATATGGATAGTTAACCTCAATTATATTGGTGCACTTGAAAAAGTATACATATAAGCACAATTTTTTTTTTACTAATATTTACGAATAGTAAATAATATTAATCAAATAAATAATATTAATCAAAATATTCAATTTAAATCACTACTGAATATAATTTGTTAGCACATATATAATTCGCACTTGTATGAAACTAAAACACGTGTTGTGTATGTAGATACTAGAAACACGTGGATAAATATTATAAATATAAAAACCGTGATCAGAGGCGACGAGCGTGCCAACATGCGCGACTAATAGAGGTTCTATTTCTATTTTTTTCGAGACTTAAGCGGTTTAGCGGGCAGCTTCAACCTGTTAATTCTGTGTTACAGTGATGCGCAAGATCTTAAAATTTCACTCTCATCATTTTTTCATAATGCACCTAAAGAAGTATAACTTCAAAAACATTTCTTTCATAAGTGCGTGGCTTACAGTTTGAAACCATTAATAATATCAGGGCCTTTCGCAAGCAACATTGTGAGAGCAACTTCCAGTATTTCAGAATGTTCACACACACATCACATCAGTGACCATACTGGACATTCATACATTTCTTTTCAGTCGCTACTTTCACGGATTTGTTCTTGATAATACGTGTTCATCTATGGAATTCTATGTATAAATGAGATATAAACATGATACACCTCAATCGACATTTGAAGTCATTTCAAACATGCTACTACACACATTAAAACATTTTGACAGACTAAAATTTATTAGAGTTATTTATGTGCACACATATTCAAAATAATAATAATAATACACCTTCAGGAGAAAATGTGTCAAGTATAAAATTATTTACAAATACAAATTGGACATTTTAAGAATCAAGTTCTTTACGTGCTAATAAGGATTTCCCCTTTCAATATTTTTGTTAACTATATAATACATCCACACAAATCCAAAACATTAAATTGTAATAGTGCAATAAGAAACTATTTCTTGTAAGTACCACTAGAGGTCATGCATGGTTCAGTCACAAAATACACCCACATGTAACCAGAGCCTGAAGTAAAGCTTAACTCTCTGTGATTTGTCCATCACATGACCTCTGGCCAATCAGAAGGCCCGGAAAGTTCTGTCCGTCTGCTCGTCCATCCATTGAAAGCTTCCCAAGCTGCAACTTTTGACAGACAAACAAATTAAATATAACCTCCTACAAGTTTGCATATTGCCAGCAACTTCTATTATCTTTTAAAGGTTTTTGAACTTAATTTGATGGATGCTTCCATTACATGTTTTTAGCTTGCGTTTTAATCAGGGATAGGCCAAACAAATCCTCAATTTCAATAAAATCCTTGGCCTTCAAAGGATTTCATATCCGAGGAAAAAGTTTTGAAGGAAAATATTAAAAATAACATATATTAAAAAATTCCTTTCGTCACAGCCTACAGACGTAGGTAGATTTCAAAGTACCCATTTCTTCTGGAAATGTTTTGGAAACTGATAAAAACTAATGGAACATTTTAAGAACTTAATGTAAATAACATCCTATATGTTTGCTATTATTAAAAAAAATATTGATTAAACATTTTCTTATATTCCATGCAGCGAAAATATTTTGAATTTTTTTAACTCGATGCATCAAGCATATATAATTTAATTAGCTACATGTTAATTCATGGTACTTATCTTTCTTACAAATTTACTTGTGAAAATGAATATTCATTTCCCCACAAAGGGAACATTAAAACAAATTTTAGAACCTGTTGGCATATTTCTGCACAAAAAAAAATTTGGAAGTAACCATTATGCTGTTAAAATTCTGAATGATCAAAAGAGCATCTTAAAATTTTCAGCAATAATTAAGTAATAAACAAACAAATCATCAAAGTTCAAAAGGCTACAAGTTTTACTTAAAGTTTAAACTGATGGGTCTCTTCGATCTAAGGATGTCTTGGGTGCCACCATATCTATTTATGTACTTGCACCGCGGTTTGGGAAGCAAACTAATAATTGGTAGAGACAACGTACAGGGTTCTTATAAACTCTGTGTGTTCTGAAGCTGTTGAAAAAAAAAAAAGTATACTTCTAGACAATGAGCTTCCTTGATGATAGATCAACCGTAAGTATTGTATGGATTTGGCACTGCACAAACGGTCGCTAAGTTCCCGATATCACTGAGTGTATGTCATATTTTCTTTAAGTGTTTATGTAACACCTCCCCTTACAAAAAAAACTCTCAACTCCAATTGCAGAAGACCCTGGTTCGAACCCCGGTCTAGCCATTTTGATTTCAGTTTGTGATTTGTTGAAATCACGCCACACAAAAGGTGAGATGGCTCCTTAGTACAAACCAAGGCAGATTCTTTCCTCAATACCCCTGAATTATGTTGTTAAGTTAATGACCTCGCTGTACAAGACAAAGCCAGAGTAGAACTAAAACGGCAGCGACCACACCAACACCAGACATGCTGACTTAAGGAAGGAGTTGTCTATTGTGCAGATGTCAGCTGTGCCAAAGGACGGCGTATGGAACACCAGTGGAAACTGTAAGCAAAACTTAATATTCCTATGTGCATGGTAAACCTCTAAACCGTTCTGGAAAATTTTCCTTTTTTCGATTACCAACATTTAAGATATGTTGATAAACGTTATACAATAATTTATCTTCTGCAAATTGGTAGGTACTGTTAAACAATGTTCTTTTGATCCTATCAGTTGGTAGGGTGTAGCATGGATAATAACCAATTCTCAAATATTAAGTGGTCCATTACGTTGTAAAGAAAAACCAAATGTATCTTTAATTAAGTTGTTTGATTTTAAACAAATGTTGATAACATTTAATTGTTGGTTCTTGTGAAGTATAACTTGTCGGAAAATTTTCCCAGAATATTTTCCTTGAAAACTTAACATTTATAGTTAGTCTTTTGAAATTAGATGATTCTTTTTCATAGATCCTGTTTTAAGAGACACTGGAACAAGAAATATTTTTCTTGAACCTGAAATTTTCCAATACTAATGAATATTTTTAAAACTAACCTGTTTTTCTGTGTTGTACATGTCTTCAAGTAAGGTGATATCTTGAATATTAACATTAAAATAATTTTCTGGGCCTTACAGCAAGAAGACTTTTCAACATACTGGTATTTAAAAAGTAAGCAGTACCAAATATTACTTCTTCATTTTCATGAAAGCTCTAAGTTTTGTGTACACCATCACATTTTTTGCATTCAAATTTATACTAAATTAGTTTAGTCCAGAATTTATTGAAGAATCACTATTTTAGTCTAATATGAAGTAAAAATTTAACCAGTCCCATTAAAAATTTAACCAGTCCCATTACTGTAAGATGTACTGAAACTTTGAAATAACCAGAAAAAAAAACATTATGGTGCTTGACAATGCAAATTGCAAAATTAGTAAACAAGTTATAGTGAAAACAAATTTTTATTATTTACTGCAAGAACATCAGGCAAGACTGAAAATAAACCTTTGTGGTTGTAAAAAGACACACTAGACTGACACACAGCTAAGATGAAAAATCATAGTTTTAAGACTGAATTAGCATACATGACACATGACTTGACAATTTCAATAGCTAGAAGCTATCCTATCCACATCCAATTACCCTTACAGCTATTTCTGACATTCACTACCAAGTTTGAACTTCTTCTATTTGACAGACAACTATCTTGTTTCTTTACGTAAATAAGACAAACATATGCACAAAATATAACAGCTCATATTCACCTATATCACATAAGGAAAATATTACATTATAACAACACACACTGTAAAGCTATTGAACGATGATAAAGCTTCTTGTGAACTGGCGACAGTCGCAAAGTTTGTAGATCGCAAGGCTGTGTTGCCTTGGTTCAAGTTACCCAAATAACCTGCTTCGCATAATGCAACTAACCACCGACTTTGTACTGTCCACTCGTACAGGAATGGTGCATTCATGCATCTTGCACAGGATTTTCCATGTTCTCCGTACATACTTATAATAAACAGTCTTAAAAAAAAATGGAAAAAAAAAAAACAGAATAGAGCTCAAATATCACAGGTGACAGTTCAGAACACTAATCAAAGCTATGCATATCCTAAATACAATACCAGTCTTTTACTGCGACAACCCAAACAAAGCACAGATACAAAGCTGGGATGTAATTACAGGAAGGGGGGATATATCCTCCTCCCCCAAAATCCTTAATATCTATAAAAATCTAACATTCCTACCAAAAAAAAAAGGAAAGAAATTGAAAGCCAAACAAGTGGGCAAAGTGGTTTTATCCCCCCCCCCCCCCCCAGGCAAATGAAATTCTACACACTACTGGTTACTGGAAAGAAAGCTGTTTATTCCAGGGTTAAATGTTGCAATTCACTCCCATTCTATTAATGAATTTCAATTTTTTTTTACTTCAAAAGAATTAATAATTTAACAGGATTAAAATTTTCAAATTCATGGCACCAACCAAAAATATTTTACCTTGTGAGCTAGTCACTGCCAAAAGCCAATGAAGTTACTAAAAAATAACAATAAAAATAGCACTTAATTACTTATTATAATTAGCTAAAACCACATCAAACTGACACTGCAAGTAATGGCTCAAACATAAACAGATGCATGAGAGCGACAACTCCACGGAATAGCGATGCCAAACTGAGAACGTGCGCAAGTGTGTGAGCGTGTATGTAGTGCAGTAACGCTGTACATACAGACACACAAGATGACAAATCTTCGAATGAACACACATTTGATTAGTTTAATTCAAACTTGTGTGCATGAAAAATTTACTACGTAGTTCATTATTGATTATTATAGGGGACGTGAGGAAATTGTAACAAAATGCAAGAAACTGCAAAATTATAGACTGTACAAAAAAGGGTATTACTGATTAACATCTTCAGTCGATGTATGCATCAAATCCACTAACTATAATCATAACCATTATGTAGTACTGGATTTTTATTGATTAAAAAAAATGTATCACCTATAGATAATTATACATGAAAACTTTAAGGGCAGTATTCCAAGATGTTCAGGTAAGGCAGCGAATAAGCACTGCCTTGTTGGGAAACAACCGTAACCTAATTCATGGGCCGTATTCCAAAACATGTTTAATTCATAGTAAAAATCGCAGGCTTTTGCACCCTTTGTATGGAGTTGCCTGGCTTCTGGGTTGTAGCCGCACTAAGGGCAAAGATATCGATGTTTTGGTCGACATTGCAGTTGCCATCATCAGGGAGCAGTTACCTAACGGTATATTAACACGCACAAGTTCTTTCACAATGAAACTTGTAGACAGAAACACATGCACGCACGCATGCTTAAAATCTCCACAATGTTCAATCGAGGATTATAACTTGGGCCTTTCAAGTATCTGACCTGAAGTTTACAAGTGTTCCATGCTGTGCTGTGGTACTCCGAGTGAGGGTATGCGATTCTTCTTCTCCCCTTGCCATCACTTCCTCCTCTTCATCTTCTCTTGCTACTTGAATGAGGTCTTCTGGCCTGGCATTCTTGATGGTGGAATTAGATACACGAATACCAAATTTCAGATGTTTAAGATAACACTTCAAATTAAAATGACTTGGCAACAGAACAAACCTACAAACTCTAGGTGCTATACTAGGTGAAGTGCTAGTAAAAAAAGGAAGGGGAAAAAATAATTAAAGACTGACAAAAATAATTGGGTACAAATATGAACCTAGTGACATCAACTAAAAAGTTAAGAAAAATTTGTCAAATATAGAAAGCAATGTATTTATTGCAGGGTGTTAACCAATTTAAAAACTTTTACAAAATTTAAACCTAATACAAAATAGTTCCACGATTTACAGATACGTGCCAATTTTTGTGTTAGAAAACATGAACATTTGCAGAGATAATTTCCACATGATTTATGAGGACAGTCTCCAACTATTTATTTTTAATCTACAACTATAAACAGAAGTTAGGCATTAAAACTAAATGCCAGTTAGCCAAATGTTAATGGAAATTAAAGTTTTGTGAATTCCAGCAACATTACTGTTTTTTATCCCAGGATTTTTTCTTGACTCTTGTTACCAGCCCTTCAGTTTCTTTACTCTTTCGTGACCTGTGACCGTAGACACCCTGGTATTGTAAACTATGTTGAATACATTCAATTTTACTAATAATTAAATGTCTCATGAAAATTTGAGAGCAAATTGATCACACATGAATGATCATACATGGTATATTTCACAGTTCTCAAATTATAATTTCACACAGCTACCACATAGACATGGACTGCAACGATTTCTTACAATTTGAAGCCACAAATATAAGTTGTGGGTTGATTTCCAACTTTTATAGACACTGATGCAGATTTTTAAACGTATTTATTTTTTTCTCAATTCTTCAAACACGAAACCATAGTGTTGTCACTATTCTGCCCGTCATAAGTGTGATGGATGGGAATTTCACAGATTTTATATTGCTTTGACCTAAAAATTCAATAGAATGTTGGAGAACCTTATTTTCAAAGAAAAAATAAAATATTTTTCTACCTAAATATGCAAGATACCATAAATATGAATGTATTAAAAAAAATAATTAAAAGATAAAATAATGGAAAATAATAGTTCAAAACATGACAATGTCCACTACAGGACATATTCTACATTAAACTGTAAACTAAAACAGTTTGCAATTTTAAGCATTAACCTTTAAGTATGGCATGGGAAACTGTAATTGTGAATGTAGCCTGCACTTGCCTGATTATATTAGGGAAATTCCTACAGATGTTTGTTTATTAATTTATTCATTCCCTGCCAAATTCAGCCTTTGGACTGTTTGACAATTACAGAGATAGAAATGACCTAGGTCCAAAACAAAATAGATCCCTGAGCGAATAATTTAATTGTCTCACATTTAAGTTTATCACATGTTTAAGGTAAGCATATTTTATAGTATTTTTGAGGTTTGTTACATTAGAGGTAGCTTTACCTATATTTGAGGTACTCTTACTGTACACGTGCGGCCTAGTTAAGGGAGTCAAGTGGACTTGGCAGTTATGTATGTACTTATATCACAATCGGAATAGGGAAAATTCCTTTCTTCTCTCTAAATCCATTGAAATTTCTGGTAATTTTTAAGAATCAGGCCGCAATATTTTCTGGTGTTTGCAGAAAACAGAATCTGAGAAAAATGCATCTCAAGAGAGAGTAATGCTAAGAGCAGTAATAACCAGACACCCTACACAATTTGTAGCAGTAATGTCAGAGTACCTCTATGTTTGAGGCCTGCTGTAGTGGCAAGTTGTTTGCCTGCTGAAGTTGTTCGGTTCTGTGATTTCGTAGGCCCACTGGCCTAGACGTGTGTGCACACATGGTATGAATGTTGTAACATTCTGTAAAATTGTTAAAACAATTTCGTTTAAAAAGATATGCACTGTTATAAAACTTAGTAGGTATTTAACATCAATGAATGCTAAAAGATGGCTTGCAACGGATTGAAATTAGTGATGGAAATAACAGACAAAAATGGTAGCATAACGTGCATAGTATCATCATATAAGACATTTAAATATTAGGTAAAGTTCTGTATTAAGATGGAAAGATGCCAAAAATTATCGGACACAGTGTGAATAAATCCCAACTTTCCATAAAGACAAGTACCGTATTTACTCGCATATAGGTCGCGGCAATTTTACCACATTTGATGGGGAAAAAATGAAGTGCGACCTATATGTGAAGAAAATTTTTTTTTTTTAATTTTTGAGGTTTTTTTTTTTTGCAATATTTTGCTTTAAAATTCGAAAAAGAAGTTTATATAGATATAGGCAAATTTATTTACAACGTACACATACAGCGAAACCCCTTATTTACTTTACCGTTATTTACGTTTTCCCGTTATTTGCACTATATTCTTCAGGTCCCGTTTAGTTCCCACTTAGTCCAATACAATACTTTCACGCAAATTACGACTCAAAAATCGAATCCATCCCGCTATTTACGTCACGTAACAACCATAAACAACCAGAAAATACCGTGGGTACTTTAAGAGTAGATAAGATTAGCTAGTAGGCCTAAAAACATCTTGAAAAACGTAACGTTATTAGTCGGCAATGAACATTTTAAATCGCAAAATATACATATTTTATAACATGAACAGTTGCTTTTATTTCTAAACATGTAATAATTTCAGCCTAGGCGTGTAAAAGTCCGAGTAATAATAGCAGGAGACAATCTAAAATGCACGAGGTAAAAACGTAAACTCACGAATGTATAAATGTGACTGCTTATAAGTTCTGATACTGTATTTATGTCACAACTTAGCCGAAATACTGGTACGAGATATAAACTTCACAAGATAAAATGAGCGGAGTCTTGGTATATGTTTTATACGTATTTTATAATTTCGGAAGTATTGTACAGTTGACAAATATTTTTTAAAATAATTTATTTCTGGGGATCTTAATTAATTAATTATTGGTATCAAGACATCAAGATGGACGTAAACTTGAACATGTCACGGCAGCGAGAAAACTGGTGCGTATACCAATAAACTGGTATTAGAACTGGACAAAATTGGTACACGGGAGGTGGAGCTTATATTTTTTTCCGCTAAGCTCGCATCTATTGGCTGGTTGCTGATGCAAGGTCACGAGTCTGGGCAGAGCGTTGAGTGAGTTATACTGCGCATGCGCAGCTTAGTGAACAAAGAGAGCCAGCAGGCGCGTCGTAACAGCAGCTGGCCAGCTGATCGAGTACAATGACCTTTCTCAGCGCACAGCGCACGGCGCGGTAATGAATTACCGGTGCGACCTATATGGGGGGAATCTTAAATACCAAATTCAAGACCTCAAATTATGGGTGCGACCTATCTGCGATGGCGACTTATATGCGAGTAAATACGGTATTCAAATAAGCTGTATAATGCAGTTTTTAAAACTCCAAGGTATTAAATTATACAAGCAAAATACTAAAACTGAATTTCAAAATAAAATTTACACATACCTATATACCTATATATAATTGCTGACAGTTTATATTAGTGACCATCTTATATTCTTTACAGAAGAATATAATTGACACGTAACTAGTACAGTAGTTTCATATAAACTAAATGAACATTAGTTAGGCTCAAAAATAATAATTTGTATTACTTGACAAATTTCATTTCACTCATTACAATAACTAATTAAAATTGCCAATGCATTTTTTTAACATTTGCAAAACTCTACACAAACGTTTTTAACACATAACACATAAGCAATAACACCAAGTACCTTTTTCGTACTGTTTGTAATGTAGAAATGTTTTTCTATTTGCAATGCCCAATGCAATTTTTGTTTAAAGTGATATTGTGAAAGGTGGCAAAGTCATGTGAAAGTAAAACAGCAGAAGGCTGAATCTATTAGGTCTGTGCAAATTAAATATCAGTTTTTATTTAGTTAAAATTGAATTACAAGACAAATATCAAAATATTCTTGAATACAAATATCAAATTTAAAAACTTTATTCGTTATCCCCACACTTATTAAAATTTTAAAAAAATTAAACACAAAATTATTTCCTCCATATAAGTATGTAACATACTTGTGATACTTCTGTGAAGTATTTTTTGTTTCTTCAGTACCTATAACAATTTTTAATTTTGTCAAGTTAAATGGGTTAAAATAATATGGATTCAAAAACAATTCTACTAACTAAAGCAACCATTCTGAAACTAATCTACAGCAAAAATTAAAATACCTTATAGTATAGATAGTAGATACATGTGATGTAGCTATTATTATTTTCATACAAAAAATTACACAGGTAAATAAGTATGTTCATTTGGCTCTTGGCAGTAAGTTCATCGCAGACATCTGTAGACAGACTCCTAGACTCAAAAACTTCATGAAAGTTTATTGCACATGTAAAAAAATCACATTTATTGTCCCATTCTTACAGTGAAAGATAACATAAAGACAAAAGGCTCACAATAGCAATATCCTAACAGTGTAAAATTACTGCATTTTAGTTAGATCTGGCTGGGAAATATAATTTGTTATTATAAGACAATCACTAAAGAATTTTCACAATTACGTATATTCATTTCTGACCATTTCCTCAAGTGACAATGATTGGAGTAGTAGACCCAGAGGTATCTGTGACGGTTACAGGTTATTTGAAACAGTTTAATGCAAAGAAAACTATGTTGGAGTACTACACATCTTAAGCCCAAACTACAGCACACTGCCATTATCATTTTATTGAACTCACGCCACTGACTGGGAGAATGGGTGAAAAGTGACTTATAAGTTTTGCTAGATGAGCTAACGGTGTGTCTGTTCAAAAAGATTTACATCGCAGTATCTAATCTTCAGCCGAATGCTCATTTTTTACCTTACAGATTAAAGTGTTGTCAGTCATAAAATATGAATGATCGCCTGCATTCATAGTTCAATGGTGGTGAAAAAACTATTGGACAAAGAAAATAAAAGTATACGAGACATGAAAATTAGCAACAGTTGAAGGTGGGCAGTAAATAGTTTTTAAAACTACATATTGAAATATTATTACAACTAAACTGTTGGTAAGACAAAAATTTGGGGTAAAAACAATTCAGCGGTAAGAAAAACAAAATTTCTGAAGCCTTAATCAGAACACTCTACTCAAGGACAAAAACAATAAAAAATACCTGTATTTGAAAATTAATAAGTATCAAGTGCAAAATATAATAAAACACGTAGACAAAAAAATTACAAATTAACAGTTTTTTGACATGACATAATGCCTTTCGTCCAATTTAAAAAAACAAAACTCTCCCTCTTAAACGGATACACTTGCAGAAAATTTTTCACAAATATTATGGTGACTAATGCATTCACTACACTTAATACCTATCCACACAAAGCACTAGTACCGATGTATAGTGTCAATGTGGCTAAAAGTAACATTAAAGCTAGTTAACACAGTGAAGACTACAAATAATTAGCTAAACTAAAACAAAAAAATTATAATAATAAACATACAAACTTGTGTAAACCAACTTTCCCCCGAAAAAATAAAAAAAAAGTTTACGATACTAAAGGAATAGGAAATTTTCACTCTTTCCTCTCAGTTGCATTCTTCATGCATGCACATCAGAATTAACCAATTTATGGGGAAAAAAAATTAAGACAGTTTCCTGACTAGAAAGGGTCGATGCCGATTCAGATTACGGATTATTATGAGTCAGCACATGACTTTTGTCTACGGCCAATATCAGCAACATTCTGCCTACCATTAGATCTGATAACTTTCATTGGTTTGCTCTGCTGAATGTCACTTTAAAAAAAATTAAAATTAAAAAAAAAAAAAAAACCTAGGTTGTTACAATATTTATTAGTATCAGTGACAGTAGAACAGTGAGTATCATATTAATCTGCCTTACAATATGAATCAGCACCTTATTTTCCATAATGCCCTATAATATGTACTGCTATTGATGTTTTTGATGCAAGATGAACAGAGAGGGTTGTCTGCTGTGCAGTTGATGCTGTAGATGTTACCTTAAAGAGACTATTTTCTACTGTGACAAGTGGATTCTCAGGGTATGTATTAGGTTCTTCACTTATCTCCTCCTTCCCCCCACCATCCTTAACTGTTTTTTTAAGGATGAGCCAATTAAATCCTCAAATGACATAAAATCTTTAGTATCTGTAAGATTTGAGATTCGAGGAAAAATATTTGAAGTAAAACAATGAAGGAAATGTATAAATTCAAAAAATTCAACACTGATAACTCTGAAGTTTACTTGTTTATTGGTTTTTTTAGTACCCATCTTATAACTGTTCTCCAAGATATTATACTACAGTATTAATATGCACTTATATAAATAAAATTATGATATCTAATGATTCAGGAGACTTAAGATTCTAAAACAAAAATTTAAAGGCATCAATGTTCCAAGACACTAGTTAAAATTTTAATTTCTTGTTTATTTGTTACCCTTTAGTCATAGATTCTGATCTGAACGATAGAGTCATTACTCTTCGTAAGTCAAATTCAAGATTTGGATTCAATTAAATTGGGGCATCCACCCATCACGATTATTGGTAATTTGTATTGTGTCCGCAATACATCAAAATGCTACCAAAAGTTCAGATAAATGAACATTCAAACTTCCGGATAAGGAAAAGCACTAATCGGCTTAGAAAAATTGACCAACAGCAAGCAACAATATGCATCTGCACATTTGTCAAAATAGATGAGATTGGTACAGCCCTAATTCTGACTATGAGGCTACACAGTTTCTTCATCTAATGAATGCAAGCAGCACAAAACTTGTCATGATTGTTCTTAGGTAAGACAAACATGATCAAAAGATTTCACTCTCCATGAATCAGTGTTAATATAATATGAATATGTTTTCAGAGGGTTAAGCTCCTAAAATTATCTTACCTGGTTTTTGTTTTCTTAAGCTTATCTATGACAAACAAATCCAAACCATATCTTGGTTACAGTTAATAAGAACCCCAAACAGAGAATTAGCTGATACACAATCTCAGTTCGTATTTCAGTGACAAACATTTATTCATTTCAGATACTAACTCATCTTAGAACAAACAGGACACATTACATCGAGTTCTAACCAATGTATTCAGCTCCCCACTAACTACAATGTGCTTAGATGCATAAAAAATCAACATCAAACTTCACTAATAATTCTGGTGTACAGTTTCCTCTGCTAGACATAGTTGGTGTGAAAACCTAATTTCAAAAACAAGCACAAAAAAAAACAGAGTAAATATGAATAACATTAATTGAAAAAAAGAAATTGGAAAACAATTAAACGTATCTTTGTTGCTGTTGACGATAAACCAAATTATTTTAAATTCTTTGAAAAACTGTGTACGTATTTTCAGAAAAACCTTGGCATTCAATTCACTAACATTTGAGTATGTAAATCAGCAAGAACCACACAGCGGTTAAACGTTGAACTCACTTTCCAGATGATCTGGGTTTGAATCCTGGCCTCACCATCACGATTCTGTTTCGCCACGGTTCCTCCAAAACACTCCCTTTTCCCTGGCTGGCACGGTGTGTCCGTCTCCAACCACCTCGCTGTCCACAAGGCACGGAATAAAAAAAAACGGTAAATCATTATTTAACTTAACATACCAGTACTGAAGTTGAATGTTTTAGAACACTTCCCTTCCCTTCCCTTCCCTTCCCGTAAAGTAAATAGCAAATTGCATGATTATATTCTTGGCCTGCGAGAGAAAAATTCTTTAGACATTATTTGTATGAAGTTCATGAAATGTAAAGCAAATTAGTGCAAAAAATAAACACACCTCAGGGCTGGAAAAAAAATTAACTGGCAGTTAAGAACTTAAAGAGCAGAAGCCTGTTAAAGGTTTTAAGTGTATGCAAGATGTCACTGAAAACACAGCTAAAACATTTTTTTTTTTTTACTAATTCAAAATAAATAATTAGATCATAATTTCAAAACCCACTGCTATGCTAATAATGTACCAGTATTAACAATTTGAATTAAAAATATAATGAATAAGAGTTTTGGACAGTAAAAAATATTCAAGATTTCTGTAATAATGTATTCTGAATCAAACTTAAAAAAAAAAAAAAAAAAATTAACTGCATACTTTCTGAGAAGGGAAACTTGCATTATTCAAAAACAGTTGAGATATGCCAAATATAAAAAACATCATGTATTTTATTTATTCTCCTACAAATTCATCTTCACTATACCATTTACTTTCTTCCAATGCAAAACACTACTCATAATTGAAGCTGCTTAGAGAGTATCTATAAAAAAAATTAACCTTTTTTTGAATACATCAGAATAATGCTTAAATACACTGCACAACTTATAAATAAGACAAAAACAATGTTACAGAACACAGACACATGGTCAGTTAAAGCACTCAAGTCTGCCGTAAAGCCCGTCCCACGAACAAATATACGCATCTGACAGTCTGACAGTAGTTCCGCTTGCATAGATTCCACCGCAACAAAAGTGTAGACATCAAGTCGTAAATGTTTGCATTTCTACCTGCACACCAACATTTGCTCTAAATGTAAACAGAAGTTAGTGGCTCTACTGGTTTTGGAACTGATTAAATAAAAAATAAAAAATTGCTAATTGACTTGACAAAAAATAAAATACAGGAAAAATATTACAGTTCTATTAACAATCTTCACAACAAATGTAGGCACGAAAAATGAATTTGTTAAGAATTGAAAAAAAATGTTTTGATATACAAAATAGTGTTGTTATCACAATTTCTTTTTACACTGAGCTAGGCATCATCTCATAGCGAGTGAGTTGTTTATTGTGTAATTTTTAGGTAAGGTTTTATTAATTGGATTCAGTTTATTTTAATTTCGAGAGCACAGTCAGTTATATATGTACTTGTATGTCCTTCGCAAGACAATATTTACAACTGTCAAACATTCATAACAGATACAACATCAAACCACTATCACAAATTAAATTTGAATTTTTTTAACTTTTGATCCTAAAGAAGTGACATTCAATTATCCAAGTAAAATTTTTTCCCCGTAAATAATAACTATCGAAAATCCAAGAATCTTACTTTTTTTGCCTAATTCGCACCTCCACAAAAAATTAGAAGAATTATTTTTCAATACAAAAAACATTTTTTTTTAAGTAGTTTACTATTTTAATTTTTAATTCATGGAATCTATGTAGCTAGATGAAGCTGAAGTTATTTTTTAACTCTTATGTACTGATATTAGAATTTTATTCAAACTGATAACAATGGCTATGATGTTAAGTGAAGTTTGAAAATTTTAGAAATATTTTCATGAATATCAGTTGCACTATAGGTATTTTATTCTGTTAGTACTTAGAAGGTGTAACATTGTGTTGAAACAGAGCATTTGTAAAACTGTATGGTATTATTTTATTTACTATTTTTATTTTAAAGCTATATTTACAGTAAATTAATTTCTCTCAGTTGTCACAAGAGACACACAATTTTGTGCAACTCATCTTAAACTAACAAATCTTGCAAAACTATGATCCAGAATCGAAATCAAGATGGAAATGTACTTAAGAATCGAGATCAACCTCCGAATAAATTAAATGTCTATTTTCTGAAATCTCTAATTAGATGATCTTGCATTTAGGATGTCCTACAGTATAAGATGATCTCGAATATAGAACAACCTCTAATACAAATCTTAAGATGGGAATGAATTTAAGACCTCATAATGAATTAAATACAACCATAGATATAAGATAAATTTAATTGTAAATGTAGCTTGGATCTAAATTTCAATGCGATCTCAATAATTATGACCTTGAAAAATGACAATCAAATATGAGGTCACCTTGATTGTAACATAACCTTAGATAGATTCATTCATACATTACATTAATTTTTTGTATCATGAAATTTTATAATTCAAGATATTTTACCAAAAATTTTAAATATTAAATCTTCAACATTGTGTAAATTATTCTTGCAAGTGTTTGATGAGTTTACCGATTAGCAAATACTGTGCAATTAAGTTGATTATATAATAATAATTATTATTATTTGTCATATTCTAAAAGAAAAAGAAAATTTTTTAATGTATGGAAAAAAATTTTCCCAAAGAGGTGAACCATAACCAAAACTTTTCAATTTTCATTTTGTTAAATAACAGGAGTACAATCTATTTATCCATACTATCAACCCAGGTCTGAAGTTATTAAACCATATGTCCTTACCATGTTCCCCGCCAAAATTGCTTCTAGTTTTTACTATATGATAATTTACCTTGTCATAAGAATATCTTTTAATCAGTTGGCTATCCCAAGAACTTCTCCATAAATATCTTTTATCTATCAGCTTATTATTATTTTCACTTTATGGTATTTTCATTTAATAAATATAACACATCCTGTGCTTATAAGAGTTTGCACTGAGCCAACAAAGGCATGGTCGCATTTGATTAGTGATTAAGTCAGTAAGGTTCGTTGAATCCCCCGACTATCTGTGGTTGCCAGCTCTGATAACAACCTTCTGCGATCGGAACACATCTGGTTTCCTTTGCGGAACGTTGCTACTGACCGACTGTCAAAGTTGTCTGCTCATCCGTGAGCTAGCCTATGCAGAATTTGTTACATTATCATCATTCTAAGCACTTTACATGCTAATTAAAATGAGATATGATTCCAAAGAGCTATCGGATGCACGTAATGTGTCAAAGTAAATCCAAGACAGAACAGAGAAGGTACCTAGAAACTTTGGAGGTAAAGGTCAACAATCAAGATTGAATGAATCTTAACTTTCAAAATTACTGGTAAGAAAGAAAAGTAAGCATTTATTTGAATACCAATATTTTTCAAGTGAGAAATTTGATACAGTTTACACTCGGTTATAAATTTTATCACCTATGCCAGTGCATTTTGTGATGCAAGGCACCACAGAGTACATTGCTTATCTTAAGGGGTATAGGCCAGTCATCTTGGGTTCTTCAAATATCAAACCACAGCCAGCAGCTTTCATGTTATATATTACGACTTGACATGGCGTACAAACTACCTCTGGAGACTCGGCAGTGTCGGCAATGATTGTGACAGTTTTAGTTTGTCTCGTGAAAGAAACAGTTACTTCCTGCCAGCAGTGACAGAATTTGCACTGTTAGCGAACAACAGGTTGAATGAGATGTAAAAGCTTGGTCCTGTGTTATTTAAACAGTGTCACACTGGGAATTTGGATGAATAGAAGGAAAAAAAAATCAAATTAGAGCAAAAGATTGAAGAACGTAAGATGACTGTGCCTAATTCCAATAATAGTTCCTTCATGAATGTATTTTTAACACCAATTTCACATCACTCCCAACAGCCAGAGAAAACAAATTGCACAATGAGACAAGATTATATGGTTTTATTTTTAGGGCTATTTTGTTTTTAAAGCAGGAATTTTTTGTGTTTTATTTAAAAAATTTTATGATTTCAGTTTATTCATAATGATAGCATATTATTGAATACATATGACACATAAATGTTTTATGATACTTATTTCACCAAAAAAAGTGACATTTTAACTGAAAGATGATGCACACGTAACATAAAAATTAATCTGCCAGTACTTGTTTGAAAAATGAACCAATGTCATTATGTTATATTGAGTTACTAATAACAGTTGTAAGATAAAAAAAAAAGTAAAATAAAATTTTCCAATCAACTAGTATGTACATTTTTGTAATAAACTTAATGCTGAATAAATTACATTCATTGAATTTAATGTATTAAATACTGCTTTTTTTATGATTTGAGTTAAGTTTTGATTAAAATTGCTGATTAATTTTATGATAGTACAGTAGAACCCCGATTTAACGAAGTGCTATGGTTACCGAAAATGTTTACTCTAAATCGATGTTTCGTTAAATCCGATTTTCCGATTTTCAACGACCCCCGCACTCATAATCGCGTCCCTACCGTTTCCATATCGTAGACAGGGTCGACGCTGATATCTTGTGCTGCCGTGCTATCTCAGACTTCGTCAACTTTACATCTTCAACGTCTTTTAATCTCGCTCGTACGGCCCCCGGTTCGTACGTACACCTCGGTCGTACATACAGATTTTCAGAAACCATGAAAAATGAGGCATAAAATAAAAGTTTAAAAATATGTAAAGTGTAAGAAATACGTTAAAGTGTATTAAAATACAGTCGCCACCTGCAGCGTTTATAACAAATACGAGCTACATACACATTGCGTCACAGTAAAAAATAAAAAAATTGGCCGCAAATTGATGCAAAATTTCCGTCAATAGCGCGCCGTACGCGGAGAAAGGTCATTGTACTTGGTCAGCTGCTGTTACGGCGCGGCGTAGCCGCCGGCTGGCTCTCTTTGTTCGCTGAGCTGCGCAGCACTTATAAAAAACGTATTCCAAAAACTAAACACCGCGCACAACGCTCTTACTGAGAATAATAAAGCTGTAGCAAACCGTATGTATTCGGTACCGAGTAACAGGTGCACCATCTAGTAACGAGTAACGAAACGTTACACACGGCTGCATCTCGCTACTCGCATTTTTCGTATGTTTTACGCATGCGCGCGCATATTCGATGAATTTGCGTTACAAAGAACGATGTTTGTTTATTAAGTAAAGTATAATTTGGAAATTCGTCGTCAAAGTTTTTTACTGTTTATTAAAGGTATTGTGTGTGTAGACAAAGTTTGAGATTGTAACAGAAACAACGTAAGAAAGTATTGTTTACAAATTAGAAATATGTTTTTATTATCGCGTATTTTCACGGTTTTTTTGTTCTTATCTTAAAAGAGATAGTATAAAAATGCCGCTCTAATGAGATTTCATTGTTTCTTGGTTAACAAAAACTGTTAATTATCAAATATTGTTAATTGTTTATATTCTATTTATTATTATTTACGCGACGTCATACTGTACGCGTACGCAATACGACTCGATTCGTTGCTGCAACATAACATAGCATGTTATGCGGTATCAGAAGTAACGAGTAATGTAACGTGATACAATAGTAACGAGTACTAATTGTTATAGTAACGAATACATACGGGGACGCTTTTTTTCGTTACTTTTACACCTCCAGAGAATAATGATAATGGCGTATTGGTGTGACGTGGTCACAAGTTGAAAAAACCTGGAGGATGGGAAAGGGAATATTTGGAAACGTGTGATTATTGCCTAGCACTGTTACTATGCGGGCGTGAGTGGAAGATAACGTGGTGAGTCAAGCCAGGCATAGAAGAGGGGGAGGGGGATGCCGACAAAGAAACCCTTCATGACGTCATGTGTCGCGGACAGTCTATCTATCCAGGCGCGCGCAATGGCACGCACCTACGCAATTCAGTTACAGCGCCCGCAGTTTTTAAGCAATTTGAACAACTTTTTTAATTTTTTCGTATTTGGACAGATGATGCAAAGGCACATATTAAAATATAGTACCTCCATTCAATTACTGACACCACAAAGTGTAATTTTTAATAAGATTCCATTACTATTTACTTTCATTTTCTGGAAATCTATATTATTATTTTAATAAATTGGTGTTTTTTTGATGGTTCCTGAAAACCTTTACGTTAAATCGCTGTTTTCGTTAAATCCGTGTTCGCAAAATCGGGGTTCTACTGTAGTTGCATTTTCGATGCTTTTCGGTGTTATTTCGGTTTTATTGCAATTTACTGTATAATCTTTTCCCCATGTATAATACAAACACACACACTACAAAACCGTCTACGAGTAATGTTTCAAGCTGACTCAAATGCTTCAAAAACAAGTGCTCTTTGGTGAAGGAATGGAAAAAACCGTCTGTCAGGTGTCATGTACAACAGATCAGTGGAAAAATGACACTATACAATCATAGATTAAAAATACATCCATTAAGAAACTAAACAATAAACTATAAATTAAACAAACTTGAATCATCTTCTAAGTGCATTGAATTAAAAAAAAAATATTATAAAATTAATTAAATTTACAACACAGATGGTTAATATTAGAAATATATATGTATATGTAGTATGTACCACTCACTTTTATCAAACACTGCTTGGTACTTCAGTCTTTATGAAATAGAATTTGCTACTGTACCATAACATTTTGTTATTTAAGAGATATTACGAGGAGGACACTTTTACAAAAACTTCTTTGTTTAGAATAATCTATTGTATGACCTAGACTACGACTATTAACCTTTGCTTCAGACAAACTCAATATAACATATGAAAGATGCAGGTAGTTAAACCAGCAAGAGTTTAAAGATGTTCAATGTTACAAAAATGCAGATAGTAAATTATGCATGAGAGGTATCAGGTGACTGGTAATATCATGTAAGTATATATTAAGCCAACACTTGGGGGAGAAATAAGTAACAAACTAAAAGTAAATCATCATTTACTTGCCAGAACAAAAACCTGCTTGCAGCAGTAAAAAATCTTAAATTAATTTAATGTCACCTATTGAACTATAAATAATATGCAGTGCCAACAATTAAATTAATAGTTCAGAAATTCAGATTATGAAATAAATTATTATGAAAACTGTTTTCGTGGTACTTCTAGTGACGTGTTAAAAGTACAAACAATAAATATAACAATGACAAACAAAACATATGTAGAGTCATGCAAAATTTTTGAAACAGCTTAAATGCCACAAACCACTAATAATGAAAAAAAAACCTAGTTGGAGCAGCATACGTACTACATTATCAAAATAATTCATGCAATTGTTCAATGTTAAACAAGGAGATTCATTGTATAGGTAGTAACACAATTACAAATATCAAGCCCCAATTACTTATCACTGATTACCACCTGATATAGTGTATTGCCTGCCATTAATCTTATTAAGATAAATAAAAACTGTTGAAATGCAAAGATATACTGGGATAACTGTAATGAAAATGATAATTTGAAAGGATGTTTGAATGACATTTACCCAAAAAAAATTATGAAATTTAAAAGGAATAGGTAATATTCCTGCCATTTAAACCTCATTCTGCTACAATGTCTATATCACCACCAAAGAGACATGTTTCATTTTATAGCAATGTGGTTTCTGGGTGCTCCTTCGTGTCACGAATGCTGAATGTTTGAACCCAGACAGACTTGTTCAGTACTGCTGTAAAATTACATGTCTCACAAATAATATTCATGACTTAATACACACTTTAACTCCTTAACACCAAGGCTTTCTTAAAGCTGTTTAAGTTTAAACAAACAGGATGGTATACGAATAAAAAAATAAATTTAAAAAAAGACTGCAATACTTAGTAACTAATGACAGTTGAATGCAAATGTTTGAAACAGAATGAATACAGAAGTATCAAAAATAGCACAGGCCTACATCAAATCTGAAAAACCTAATTAATCACAAAAATCACGAACAAAAATAACAGTAAAAGTAATTAATTACCTGACTAAATATTTGATTGTTATTTAATAATGAAAGTTTTAAACAAATTTTTGCAGTCAACCCTAACATCCTAAGTCACAAACCTTTACAATGAATCAGAACTAACATCATTTTGGAACTGTGCAGTGCTGCCAACATTTGCAAAGTTCTACACTAAACTGAATAACTGCATTAGAATTAATTTAAAAATAAACAGTAATGCAGCAACAGTAAAATAATACTGGCTAAAAATTATAAAAAATAATTAAAAACAATATTTTTTTAACAGATTTACTACTATAGGGAAAAAAGTGGAAAAAAAAAAGGGAGGGGGGGGAACTCGGAACACAGAAATATAATTGCACTGAGATGCTTTTCTGCGACAGTTCCAGGTAACTAATTTAATTTTGTGCACATCAAGCTTTCCAGTTTGAAAATACTCACTCTGTTTTCTTTAGTACGCAGTTTTACAATAAGATTTTAATATTTATGAATCAAATTACCAATTCTACACATGCTGGTTTTTTTTTTTTTTACAACCATATTCAGATTACCACTCACAGAATCAAACTGTACCAACACATGATAATGGAATGGCCAAGCCCGAATGTCGTGCATTACGTTCGACGACTTTCACATTCAAACTACAACGAGGGAGAAATGAGTGCACTACAATGGTACAGTCGATGCTGAAATAAATGCACTTGCGAACCAACAAAGGTCCTCCCAGCTACAGCATGGCCATAGAAAAAAAATTACGACTAAAAAAAAAAATTGTACACAATGTACATGATTCGATCGACATAAATAACTTAAGGGTTAAAACACGGCGGTACACTTATTGCTCCAGGTACAAACTAAGAGACGGGACAGGCGAAACAGGGCAACTCGAACCGTTCGACACGCGGGCGACGGAGGCTACGACGGCATGTCCGTTTGCGTCATCATCGACAAGGTGGGGGAGACGTCCACCGAGCGCTGGACAAAGTTTTTCAACTGCGCGGGGGGGGACGCGGCGTCCTGGGGGCCGAGCACGAACCCGTTGTGGTAGGCGGCGAAGACGGGGACCACGCCGCCCGACACCGAGAGGGGGGGCACCCCCTCCGGCAGCTGGGCGAGCGTCTGGACCAGCGCCTGCTCGTCTATCAGCGTGTCCAGCAGCCCCTGCGACTGCGACAGCTTCTCCAGGGACTTGACGTCCTTGTCGACTGCTTCCAGCGCCCGCTCCAGCTCCTCCGTCTCCTCCCGCGTCGGCTCGTACTCCCCGTTCTTATCCTCTGCAACCACAACGTTCTTCTACCGTTGTACCTTTAGTTCCCCGGCCGGAAGCTCGACACCACGAGTAGAGACCCGGAAACTTCGCGGATTCGTCTAGTCGCAAGCTAGAATGCAAACCTTCGCGCTCTCGCACTGTGTCCATGATTGGCACGCAGTTGTTTGGACACGCCCGTCTACGACCGTGAGCCCATGATGCCCAGCTAGGAGAGAAGTAAGCGAATCAGGTAGTGCCAAATAACAAGGATAAAAATGTTCTCGCTAAGAAATCAACCAATGGGAAAGTAAACATGGGTCGAGCACACCTATAACTTTGAATTCTATCCTGAGGCCAGAAGAATCCGCGAAATTTCCGGGTCTCTAGCTATGAGTTAAAAGGTCAATAATAATTACATTAAATAATGACATTAGCGAGTGTTTGCAAAATTATATCAATAAATAACATATTATATAATAAGTTCGACAACATGACAATTGTAATATTACAATTTTGACTAGTATAAAAGCCATTGTTAAATAAACTTATTTTTAAATGTCATTTTTCTCTATATGATATTTATCTGCCATTGAATAAACATATAAGTCACAACTAAACAACCTGTGTTTAGGACCGTTCTAGAAAACCAGTACACGCAATGTTAAGTAATTAACATAAAAATGGTTTAAGTGTGATGCATATTTGTTGTTTCTTTCCCTGTTACTTTAAGTTCGCAGAATTTGTTAGATTTTTTTATTTCCGAAGTTTGTGTATGTGAAAAAGAAATTCTAAACAACTTAACAGTTGACATTTTCATGTATTTTCTTTGCTTTGATCAGGTATCATTTGCTCTTGTGAATATACGCACGCTGTGATTACTGCTTCCTCTGACTTCCAACGCAAAAAAAAAAAATTTATGAACAAACCGGATTGGCCGTGAGGCTGGTTCTCTTCTCTCATTTTCTCTGTGTTTTATGTTCTTCTGACTCATGTTCAGCTTTGAAGGAATCGACTCTCAAAAAACAGATTCGTAACATCGCATTAATTATAGTTTTTTATCGCATAATCATCCCACATTTTATACTAAAATCAAGTTTGAAAAGTAGGGGTGCGACGTTTATGCAAGAAAAAAATTTTTTTTGTTGGATACAGTTATTCATAAAGACAAAACAAAAAAGTATGTACATTTAAAAAGTGAAGTATAAAATAGCATGCCAAACAATTTAAATTATAAAGTCATGCAACAAAAACCTTTCAACATAAATAGAAAAACCAAATCTGTGATCCGAATGCGAGCCTGAATGAACGCATAACTATCGTCGTAGTACACACTTACTGTGAAAGAGTGCGGGCCATAAATGTAGTTAACTCGGCACTCAACACAGAGAGCGTGTTGCATGCAATCAGCGAGATATCGATATTTGACTACGTGTGCGTGCTCTATATGGGAAGCAACATTACCAAACATGAATGATGCCAACTAGCGCTGGCTGCATTCTTGTTAAGTGGTACACCGTGGCGATGCAAACGAACAGATAAAATTTATAACATTTAAAAATGACTTTAAAAGAAAATTTACACATCAGACAACTTCGAATTTCCGTTAATTAAATAAGTGGTAATGTCTAAGTAAAAATTAGATTTCTACTTTAAAATACATTCCTTTAAACGGAAAAAATACCCATACAAAGTGCTCCGAATCTAATAGCAGGACGAAAAACATCATGCAACGATTACGTGAGAGTATTTTTTATCCTAATTTTGATGCCCTAAAATATTGGTGTCACGATTATGCGCATGAGACCATTTTGTGATAAAAGAGGGTATGCAATAAACACTGTTATTCGTTTTCAAAATGTTTAAGTGTGATTGCTGACCACCATTTTAAATAAGACACTACTCCCGTTAAAATTAATTTACAGTACTAATACGTATCTAAATACATTTAAAGTACATTTAAATATATGTAAAATAACATTTCGAGATTAAACAAACTAAAATTAAATTTAATTAACATACATCATTGTTTACATAATAGAACTTGGGCACAACATTTTTTTTTTTCATATGCAGGCACTACCAACATATCTGAGTTACAAAATAATGTCATACATAGGAGATATATATCAGTTCTGATGAGAATTTTAAAAGCATTAACTTAACATTTTTTTCTATTATTTTCAACCTGTTCACGTGATTCTCGAGACTGTTTTCTACTAAATGAACGTCTGCCATGATTTGCAACTAGTGTATCCTAGAGGCGTAAATTAAACTATCCCTGAAAGCTTCAGGCTTTTCTCTATAGTCTCCAGAGCTCCTGTTGATATGCAGTATGGCGGAATATAAACGTTTTCTGAACACTTGGGCATAATCGGAAATAATTATGCAATGAAGGAAACTAATAGCTACTGAGGAAAAGCAAAATATAGTTTGTTAATCCATTATATTATTAATTTGTAGCATTACTAATTCGTTGCATTACCAATTCATTGCATTGTATTTAATGCTACACAAGTGTCGCCTTTGTATGCCAACAGAAATAGTCAAAAAATTATTTTTGTTTTTATTGTTTATGGAAGTGAAATATAGCGTAGTTAATCCGCAAACTGGCTAATTCGCACCCGGATAATCGGGAGTCTACTATATCATCTTTTGATAGGTACTATAAGTAGCATTGTTTTTATGTGTGGGGGTCGAAACAAATCTTTATTAGTGATGGGATTTTCGATACTTCGATACTTCGATACCTCGATACCTTCAATACTTGATGGTATCGCAAAGTATCGAGTATCGAAACTGTAAGTTCGATACATTTTTTCGATACCGGAATGCTTGTTCATTTGTATTGAATTAAGTTTTGAGTTGCCATCGTAGAAAAATACAACTACAGTACCACGATTATATGTTCCTGTTTCATACATTTTCCCGTGTCATAGGCCGATTAATTTTGGTCCCGCCGAAAGTACTATATTTACAATGGTTTACTTTCCCGGAACATACACTTATAAAATAATTAATTTCCCGTTTCATACGTTTTTACGAAGCGGAAAAGTCCTAAAATTCACAAAATCTTTTGTTATGTTCCTCCTGATACACTACGTTTTAATGCTTTTATTTTGAAAAAGTTCATTGTTTACCTTTGCAAACTTAGAAAAATAACTTTATCGCACCATTGATATGGATAGTATCAGGAAGACTGTGCACTTCGCTAGTAGCATCTATGGCCAGCACCAAGCGAGACTAGTGGCGCAAACTAGCAATGTTTATGAAAATGGTGCACGCGCTTTACCAAGGCACAGACCTCATATTTTGTGCATTCATTAATCTTTGAACTGAATATACCCGTTTGTTATTGTTTTCTTACGATCTGATTGTTTTGTATTTTACGTTTCTCACTTTAAAATTTTATTTAAAATTGTTTTGTGGCATAAAGTTGTTTGTAAAATGAAACAAACAAGAAAAAATTTCTGATTTTCTTTTTATTTACATTTGTTCGCGGTAAAAAAAAGTGTACTGGAAAATAAAGGGCTAACTCTCTTGAAGATAGTTTGTATTTCGCTTCTATTTTTTATACTCAAGTATTTAAAGTTGTTTGCAGTTTAATTATTGTAATAAAGAGGGAATTTATATAGTTTAAAATAGGGATGGGAAATTTTCAAAATTTTCGATTCGATACCGATTATCGAGTCTTGTTGCGATCATCGATTCTTATCGATTATCGATTCCAATCAATTAGGTTAAGTTATAGATTCTCATTTTCGGGATTGAAGTATAAGTTACAATGGAATCAGTAAACATACTTATTGAATACACTAAAAAAGCATTTTTCAAAATAATAAATAAATACTATTAAATTTAACACATAAAACAAAACTTTACATTACTTGAAATAAAGAAATTGAAATTACTATTCTGTAATGTGTAATGTGTAGGGCAAGCATTATTTTTTATGTGGATTATGTTTAATCCAGTTGAATATGTAATTTTGAAAAGAGAATACGTAATTTAGTAATAGGTCAGTAGTACTAATAAAAAGTGAATTGTCGTAAAGTCATCAAAATACTAACAATTTCATTGGAATACAATTTAATAAATAGTATATTAATTACTAAATGTACAATCATTAACATTTATCAATCAAACTTTAAATAGCCACAAAAAGTTGTGATTATTAAAAATATTGTAAAAAACCAGAAACTACCAAATTCAATCTTTATACCTTTGAAATAAATGACAACATAGTGAAATATCATAAAAACAACACTTTTGACAAAATAAAATTGAAAGTTCTTAAAATAATAAATGAAAACTGGCAAAGCATCTTATTAGATCACAAAGTCTTATTAGATCCTAAATTCTTATTAGATCACAAATTCTTATTTAAAAAAACCAACATTTTGACTCGTTCAGGATCTAAACGGTTCCGTTTCTGATCAACAATCAGTCCTGCAGTGCTGAATAATCGCTCGGAATGTACAGTTGAAGGTGGAATGCAAAGAAATTTCTTTGACAGTTTTTTTAAACATGGGTACTTGGTATTTTCTTTCCAATACTGGAAAACGTTGGTACTTGAATTTTGAATAGGTTCTTCCAAGTAAACATTAATCTCATCTTCAACTGATGCGATGTGGCTTACACTTGGGGCAGTCTTCATTATGTTTGAGTAAAATGTCCACATACCATGGCTTTCCATTGCTTGGCTGGATGTTTGCGGCACAGACTGAGAGAAAAGCAACAAAATTTTCAAAATTAAAAATTAAAAATGAACAAACAAATGTGTCAACATAAAACAGCAGAAGTAGACAAATAAGAATACACTTAATGAATTACAAGGAAATTAGCACCTAACTTACCTCAGTTTCAGGTTGTTTCAAACAGATAGTTTTTCTTGCTTCTTCAATCAAAAAAACTTTCGCTTTTGTGACATTACCGTCCTGCACAAAAACATGGTGTTTAAATCGTGGGTCCAGTAATGTTGCAACTGCGTACAACATATTCTCTTCAACATCAGAATACTTCAAAGTTATGGCAGCAAGCATATCATTTTTGATGCCCTGTACACCTGATCCAGTAGGTGCTGGTTTCCTTAGCTCTTCAGTAGAACTGTTGATTATAGGTATGACTTCTGAGGCTGTCACACACTGAGTACTTACAGCCAATGTTGCATGGTTGAAAATACTTAAAAGGTTTACTACATTTGTCATCAGGTTCCATTCTGCTGATGAAAAAGTCACAGGTAACTGCAGAGTTGCTGATGCTAAAGAAACAGACTGTTTTTGCTCAAGTAAGCGCTGTAGCATATGGAGAGATGAATTCCAACGCGTTGGTTCATCCTGGATAAGTTTATGTTTTTTTCATTTTCAGCGTGGCTTGAGCCTTCTTTAACTCTTTTGTCGCCTTACAAGAATGTTTGAAATGGCCAACTATGCGACGACCGTTGGCAATCAGATTATTTACATTCTTGTTGTTCAGTAGCCCTTCCTTTACAACAAGCTGCAGGGTATGTGCTAGGCATGGCAGATGTTCATATTCGGATGATTCTAGGCCAGCAGTTATGTTCCTGGCATTGTCTCTTACAATGGCAACAACTTTAGATTGCAGCTTCCATTCTTCAAGTGTTTCTGTGATAAAATTGCACAAATTGTTCCCTGTGTGAGATAATTCAGGAAAGGGAATAACCCCAATGTTGAGGTGTTGCAAGACAAAATTGGAATCAACAAAATGCACAGTTAGACCAAGATAATCGTCATTGGCTGTTGAAGTCCACATATCTGTTGTAAGACTCACATGTTCAGCTTCGTCCAACTTTTTGTTCACATTTTCCCTACATTCTTGGTACATGTGTGGTACAACAGTATTTGAAAAATGTTTTCTGCTGGGCAAAACATACCTAGGCTCAAGGAATTTGACAAATTCTGTGAATCCTCTGTCTTCAACCATGCTAAAAGGACGATTGTCTAAGCACATCATTCTACCTATGTGCTGAGTTATTGATTTTGCACGAGGATCAGTGGACTTGAATTGTGCAGTTTTATCAATAAATGATTGTAATGTAGGCTGGTATTGACTTTTAGGAGTTAGCCTATACTGGTTTGGTGTTCTTGATGAAATATTCGTTTGGCCAACTTTCTCAGCATGCCTCGGGGACACTGAACCGCTGCCTCTCGATGAATCAGTAGCAGTAGGCCTAACATCTGAATTTGATGACAATGGCAAGGTTGTCTCTGAAGAACAATTTTGTGCTGAACTATCATCTATTTCATTTTCTTCAATCTCGCTCAATTCCGATGAATGTAGCCTTTGTTTCTTCGTCTCATGAACGTAACTCCCATGCTTGTTTTCGAGATGTTTTTTCATGTTTGTTGTAGTTTTAGATTTACCGCCACGTGAGATTGTACATTTACAGATTTGACATATTGCGTAGCCAGAATTTTGTCGGTCGATGACAAAGTATTTCCACACTTCACTAGACATCACGTAAATAAAAATGTTATTTTACTATTCGTATTGCGCTAACATTACCCAACATTCAAACAAAGAAGCATCACTGGAAACAAAAGCATGTAAGAAAATTTCTACAGTTGCCGTACTGGTAACTTACTGGAATGAAAACGTGTTTCAAAAACGTCCATTGAAATTTTATGTTTAAGTTGCGTAATTAACTGGTGATTTAATGTTTACTGTTATTAAATAAATTACGGAAAATACGTAACTCGTAAAATGTTACGGGCTATGGCCACATTATTCTTGCATTTTATCGTTAAGTAATTGAGAATAAGATCTGTACCGGAAGTTGGCAAACCTGTGAAAGTTCATGTATAGACAAATGCTGGTTAACAAAAAAAATCATTGACGAAAATAAATATGCAACAACGCAAGTGAATAAATATACTAGAAACGTAGAAAACGTGGCACACTTCTCAGTAGAATCTTGAAATTTTGTGCACATGGCTACCAATGTGGGTGTATTCAGCAAGTAAAAGTTGGGCTACAATTTCTTTATACGATAACACTGCGTTAATAAATAAATAACCCTAAATGCACAGTACGAAATCGCCAACCTCCGTTCCCGCTTACGGGATTGTGGCAACTGAGCTGTGGTAAGCTATGTTATATTTCATTTATTATTTATTATATCGTTTATGGTTATTTATTTAGTTGTAAAACTGACTAAAATTACTGCAACGACAGCGATGAACCGCTGCTAGGCAGCACTTTACGTCTACATCCTGCAGAATTTTAATAATCGGTGATTTTCGCCGATCCTCGATTATCGATTATGTATCAAAAAATCGGGGTATCGAAGAATCGACGGATCGACTTTCCCATCCCTAGTTTAAAACTAATTTATGTTATTTGTAATAATTGTTACTTAATGGGAAAATATTTTTCCCTGGAGTATCGAAAGTATCGAACTGAAAGAAAAAATACAGAATCGAGTATCGAAAGTGTGGTATCGTCCCACCTCTAATCTTTATGTTAATACTTAATATAATTACTGATTTCTCAATGCATAATGCAAACGTGATTTCTTTTGAAATTCTAAAATCGTGTCAAGTTGGCCAACTTTCATGAAATTATAAACTTAAGATTGCCGGTGCTGATCTCACCGTAAATGTTTATATTTAAATTATATTAGATTTGGGGGGGGGGGGGGGGGAGGAGGAACCCTAAGTTTCTGAACTCTATTTTACTGTAATAAATAAAGTGATGAAAATTCACGTCAATCATCATTACACAAGTGTCCAACGAAGCCAGAAGACTATAACATGTTATTGATGATTCCTTCAAAGAAAATTTTTGGTGTTAACTTAAACTCGAAGTCAAAACACTTCGATTCGACATCCACCTTTTCAAAGCTTTAGTTGGTAACAAATTTAAATATCAATAAGCGTAAAATTTTGTCTTTTACTGTGAGTAATTAACGGAACATATTGTTACGAACGTGACATTGGCCGGGACATGTGCAGGTGCAGAGCTGGCTGGCGACTGCCGCAATATGATATGTGCCGCGCGCGCCTGGAAGATAACAAGGATTGTCGCTTTCCGCCCTCCTTCCCTCCACTCCCCGCGCGGCGCCCTGCCTTTGACACGTAACTGACACCGGACAGCTGGGAGTTGCGCGAGCCGCCGACACGTGTTTTCGAGAGATTTCTGCCGTCTGGACGGCTCGGAGTGACGCGACAGGCCCCAGCCACTCTAGTGAGTTCCAGAAATTTCGGCTGATAGATAAAACGAGGACGGCGGCCTCGAGAGAGTCAGAGTCTGAGTGGGGAGTTCTCCCGCGGTGGAGTTTCCGGGCGATAGAGTCGCGGGCGCGGCGGAGTCCCGAACGAAGTGGCGAGCGAGGAGTCGAGCGAAACCTCGGCGAAGGGGAAGTGCGTCGCCGGCGGCGGAGTGTGGCGACGGTGTCCTGCGGCGGAGACCCACGAGGGGTGCTGTGGCGAGAGTTGCGCCAGAGTTGCGGCCCAGCGAGGTGTGTGGAACGAGTGACTGGGGGAATAGACATTTCTTTAAGTGTAATAAGTAGTGGAAATAAATAAAACTGTGTGTGTGATAAAAATCTTTAATTGGGCTATCCTTTACGAACCCGCGGTAAATCGTAACAATATTGTAAATATAAATTTTTAATGTTAATTATTCTAATTAGATATGTTTCCAACACTCTTAATTAATAAATATGTGTATATCAGACTATGGTACTGTTCTCTAAGCAAAAAAGAATTTTTCATGCATTTCCCTTAATTACACTTTATTTTTCCTTGGAGAGATTCAAATTAAAATAGTATTGTATCATTCTCTTTACAACGTTAAATTACCGTATTTAATCGCACAATGTCCGCCATCGCATAATGTCCGCACATTTCTTCAAAAATACTTGGAATTGAATTTTTAAAAATCCGCATAAAGTCCGCACCAGACAAAGCAAACTTGGCCACCCCTGAAAGGCACAGTAACGGGATGGAAATTTACCGACGCTGTCAACAATGCTTTGACCTTGAGTTGTTCATTTCTCCAGAGCATAAGATATGATAGGCAACGTAAACGTCAGCTGTAACAGAATGGACATACATAAATTCTTACATGTCACAAAGAGAAGGCTCTGCTTTGTTTTTGTTAAAAATTCCTGCTCAGCCTTTTCCATGCTCTGCACTCCTTCCCCTGCTTCAGTCAAGCAGGGCAGGAGGGGACTCGCATGCAGAGACGTCTGCCGGTAACTTTTTTTATACACACAGTGGGCAAGGGACAGGGAGGGAGGCCACTAATCGCCGGCACCCAATTATCTCGACACCTGTCACATTTCTCACGTCCCCTGCGGAGGGTCGCCAGTCACCAGCGCTCTGCGAAGTAGTGTGCCACCGTTAATATTTTTCAACTAGGCCGAGGGAAGGGTGCCAATTTTACGAAGCAGCTATTTTACTAATGCAATCCGCGGAACCGTGAGCATATGTAAAATCAAGGCACTAGTAAACTAATTATGAGAGAACAATTTTTTTACTCTACACAAAACATGTAAAATTTTGAGGAAAAAATTTTTTTTCGGACTTCACCTCATAATGTCCGCACCCATTTTTTTTGGTCAAAAATGTAGCCAAATTACTGAGGACATTATGCGAGTAAACACGGTAGATTGATAGTGACAAAATAGATCAGGTAAAATTAAATTAATAAAAATATAAACCCAAATAAATGACAGTATAGATTTATACTCCTTCTTAGGTTCTTTATTAATAATAAGATAAATCTTAGACATAAATTTGGAACGATGTTGTTTTAGTAATTTACAGTAGAACCCATTTATAGTGAACCAGCCTATAAAGAATTCCAAGGGCCAATGAAAAATGGTAAATAAAAAAGGCCCATTTCGGTGAATAAAGAGAGTTATTTCGGTGCAAAATTTCGGTGATAAAATAATTGTTTAGTTAGATAAATAACTATTTCATCATTATAATTTTATACACATGTCTGTGTTTCATGGAATAATTGTTTCATTTGGTCAAAATTTATCAAAAACAATGTTTTGAAGTACATGCACATCTAAAATTTAGCACGCTGCATTTGTAATTAAAATTCTCAAGATTACATACAAAAAAATCGGAAACTGATCAGAAACGTTAGTGGCTCAAGTCCATTTTGACTATCTCTGAAAATCAGCTATTATATATTTCCTGAAAACTAGTCCCCACCAAAACACTGTACTTATTCAACAGTACAGAGTATTGTTTTTTTTTTATTTGTTTACGTTTTTCACCGCCTCAACTGTGTGTGCGGTATTTGTTCATGTATATGTTGGCACTCTTGGCCGGCATTTATTTTCGTGCATTGCCGTGACAACTACGAAAATAAATATGTAGTCGCCTCGGCTAAGACGCCCAGATACAACAATTAGCATTTTGAAAGTTATGATTTGATTGGCTAATATGGAAGTGACGCTATTTTTCTGGACTGCGTTTGGCCGATTCAGAGAAAGGAACAAAGATTGAGTTAAGGCCTATCGACAATTGCGTCACCAGACGCATTTGCGGTCGGCAAAATAATGTCATTTTTGCCGTTTTATGGCCTTTTACGTCTCGTAGGAACGTGTGCGACAACGGAGACTGAGTAGGCGTACGTCTGGATGTAATTATTTTCATTCGTGAAATATATGGTTCTAGAGTAACTTTGTTCACCTTGTGCGATGCTCGAAATTTACAGTGTTTTTCACACGTGTATTTTATTTACCAGTCGACTTGCACATTACAGAACTTGCACATCATGATGCATTTTTCTTTACTGAACACGTAAAATCCTTCGTCGTCATATTCTTTAGCTCTTTCGAAAACACAACTTTTGGCATTTTATACGTTTATCCAGTGACCACGGTAATATGACCAAAATGACACAAAAACTTTAACGGAAAACGATCATAGATGCGGAAGAGAGACATATTGCATCCACTCGGAAATAAAGAACTTACACGCACTCGTGAAAACAAAATCATAGAACATTTCGACACTAGAAACTACCAACGCCATCTGTGATTTGTCCACCAGTAGCTAAAGTAATAATGTTTAATTCCACACTCTACTCTATGGGTGGTAGAGAAAAACAAAAAAAGCAAAGATGGCGTCTCACATGTAACCTCTTGGAATAATAAACGTTTTGTGCAGGTTCCAGAATGATTCAACGTGATTTTTCACAATAAAAAAGGTTAATTTCGCGCGAATATCGCGATTTCGTCATATTTCGTGAAAAACTACGGTTTTCGCTAGGGTTGTGCGAATGTTCGGTATACCGATACCGAAATCGAAATTTTGCTACTTTCATTTTCGATATCGGTAAGAATTTCATCTGTCGAAGTTCGTTTTTAGCGAAATATTTCGAGCCAAACAAAAGTTCAATAGCTTACCGAAGTTCGTTTGTTCTAGTTGAAAAAGAAATCGTAATTTAATAAAAATGTACAGTATAATACCGGTACAATAACGTTCCTTATTATAAAGTATATTTCACTTAACGAATTTTTTTTAAGTCCCCGCCAAAAATCGTATCTTCGCCATGCAAAACGGTTTCAGTTTAAAGTATCATTTTCACTATAACGTATAAATTCTACTAGTAGCGTGGCATTACTACACCAAAATTTACTTAAACTGGTAAATAAATTTTCAGCTAAATGATTAATGTAGTAGAACAAAGATACACAAATACCAACGCAACGTATTTTCTAACCTCTAGATTTTCAAAACAAAGTTAACAAACAGGCACAACCATAGATTATACCGTACGTAGTATGCGACGTGAGCAACACAACACCATTCGATACATCGAAAGACGGAGGTTTGAGAGAAGTATTAATTATTTAGACAAAAGTGTTACGCTACGCTAAAAATACTGTTTGATGTCTGTGCCGGGATTGTTTATTGTTATTGTTGAGTTTATTTTCAGGTTACGTTATTTAAACACCGCATTGTATTTGTGCTACAATATGAATGATCCTGGAGATAAAAAGAAACGAAAGCAATTCACGCTTAAGGAAAAAGTGGATATACTCAGAGAACTAGACACGGGGAAAAAAGCAAGTCGCAGTTGCGAATACATATGGCATTGCGGCTCTCCTGTAGCTATTTTTTTATATATTTTTTTCTCTTTGTAAAGATATGTATGCATGTTTCAGTACTAAGTACAAAAACTTGAGGTACCTGTAAGTACTTAGCACTGAGATTCTACTGTAATGTCTTTATATGATTTGCTTGTTATTACTAATAATGTAATAACATATGCAAATCATATAAAGACATTAATTAGAAAAAAGATTTCCATTAAGATTAATTTACGTGGTGATGAAAAAAACTCACGTTAATGAAAATACGGTAAAATCATAATTTGAACAAACATGGCAGATAAAGTAAACAAAATTCAACCGTGATTACAGTAGGCCTAGGTATCAAAACAAAATCAAGCAATATTTGAAAAATTACCTGATTCATTTGCTTTCAAACAGTAGTGTAGGTACTATATTCGTAAAACATACATTCCAGAACTGTTAGTACACTATTTAGTATTTACCGTATACACATAAACAAAGAACGTACCTACTTTTATTCGCGCACAGCCAAACAAAAACATTGTCATCTGCTTTATTTAAATTTTACATACTCTGACTGGCATATAAAATCCTCATAATATACAGCCAATTAGACAAAAAGGTCAACAAGTCATTGCATGTAATGACCACTTGGCAGCAACCATTTGTTATGTTTTGTTTTGACCATGTCCATTGCCTAGTTTACAGCTTCCTGAGCTAGCCATGTGTGACAGTGGTGCAAGATGGCGGCCATTCCGCAGTATTCACGTATTTTTTCATCAGTACCATGCACGTGATAAATATATTATCATAGACTGCGACATTACGACTGTAAAGGAAATAGTCTGTGCGCTGAAAGATCTGGATTGATTCTTGAAATTTACGAGTGACATGGGGCTGTGTTGTGTGGTCTAGGGCGGATGTTGATTTTATTAAATAGTAATATTTATATATACATCAAAAGGTACCAAAATGATTTATGTAATAGAATTTATTACTGAAGAGCAAATTTTGGGGCACTTTTTTTCTTTATTAATTAAAAAATTTCGCTTAACTTTCGTTAAGAATATATTTATCTCATAGAAAAATTCATTTTCGTTTCACTTTCGCGAAACTTGATAAATTTTCTTTCACTTTCATTTCGTGTGGATAAAGTCACTTTCGCACATCCCTAGTTTTCGCGCATCACAGCAAGTTTCGTTAAAACGAAATGCAGTATATTAACGTCTTATCACTACCAAGTATGGTTATTTGTATTACACATCATATGTAAGTGATTTTTTTAAAAATTCGCGATTTGGCCATTAACGAAATTTGACTACCCCTAAGAATTCCCGTTTATTGTGAAATTCCGTCTCAGTCCCGGCAAAATGATGTGAGGTTATGTATTAATTTATTTGATATAGCGCACAACTTTTGTCAATGTTTATACGTTTTCCCGTGTACCACGAACAAATTTTGCCGACATAATGCACATTTATCTAAAATATTTTTAATATACAGTAGAACCCGTTTATAGTGAACCCGCCTATAATGAATTCCCGTTTATTGTGAATTTCCATCTCAGTCCCGGCAAAATGGTGTGAGGTTATGTATTAATTTATTGGATATAGCGCACAACGTTTGTCAATGTTGATACGTTTTCCCGCGTACCACGAACAAATTTTGCCGACATAATGCACATTTATCTCTATATTTTCATATAATTACAAGTTTTTTCACAAAACGTCTATTCTGGATCACATTGAAGTTTTTCTCCGTAATACGCTACTCGATTGTCCACTGTTCATATTATAAACAAGTCGTATTCCAGTGGCCTCGGTATGCTACGTGCAGCCAGAAATGGTGATCAGTTTGGTGAAAACAAAAAATAGTTTTCCCTGCAAAGTTAAAGAATGGGTGAACGCGTGTACATTTAATATGTTATCAAAATTAAAAATAAATTACCGCCACACAAATACGTATGTACATTATAGCAGCAAATTGAATATTTTTACGTCTCATTTTTATCGTTTACGTTTCGGACATTTTGATCGAGTAAGGTTCGTAACTCTGTCTACTAAATTTTTCCATAGAAAGTGAGAAAATTTCGTTCCAGCTTTAGCAACTGCGATACTAAATGATATGTAGTGATCTTTGATGCGCCAGACTCGTTATTTATCGTTTATTTACTTTTGACGGTTAAAAGAATTTTGTGTTATTAAGCTGAAAATGTGCTTCAATAAGAAATACGTACATAAAAAAGGGTAAAAAACGTAAGGCATATTTGTGTGAGATAAACTGGACATTATTGAAAAGGTAGACTTTAACCCCACTGTCCCGCACGTGTTAATAGCAAAGGAACTGGGAATTACAACATCCACATTAAGTACAATATTAAACAAGCTGAACAATCTTCTTTCTCAAGCTGCGAATACGTCACAGAGTACCTATTAAACGCCTGAAAAAAGGAAAATACGCAGATGTTGAAAAACCATTAATAGAAAGTTTGTACATGCATGTATAGTGCATTAAAATAATATCTGCATTTGCTCGTAAAACTCTTGCTTTAAGTATTTTCATTCGTTCTTTTCTTGTCTTAGGCCTATGTGTAGTTAAGATTTTGCTTTTGAGTATGTATTGCCAATATAAAAGTTTTCCTAGATATAAAGTTTCCCCTCTATAGTGAACATATAAACTACTCCCTTCAGATTCATTATAACAGGGTTCTACTGTAATTACAAGTTTTTTTCACAAAACGTCTATTCTGGATCACATTGAATTTTTTGTCCGCAATACGCTACTCGATTGTCCACTGTTCATGTTATAAACAAGTCGTATTCGAGTGGCCTCGGTAGGCTACGTGTAGCCAAAAATGGTGATCAGTTTGGTGAAAATAAAAACGTTAGTTAAAGAATGGGCGAACGCGTGTACATTTATTATGTTATCAAAATTATAAATAAATTACCGCCACACAAATACGTATGTACATTATAGCAGCAAATTCAATATTTTTACGTCTCATTTTTATTGTTCACGTTTCGTACATTTTGATCGAGTAAGGTTCGTAAGACTACCACTAGATAGAACTCTGTGGACTAAATTTTTCCATAGAAAGTGAGAAAATTTCGTTCCAGCTTTAGCAACTGCGATACTAAATGATACGTAGTGATCTTTGATGCGCCAGACTCGTTATTTTTTGTTTATTTACTTTGGACGGTAAAAATAATTTTGTGTTATTAAGCTGCAAATGTGCTTCAATAAGAAATACGTACATAAAAAATGGTGAAAAATGCGGTAAAAAACGTAAGGCATTATCTATGCGAGATAAACTGGACATTATTGAAAAGGTAGACTCCAACCCCACTGTCCCGCACGTGTTAATAGCAAAGGAACTGGGAATTGCAACATCCACATTAAGTACAATATTAAACAAGCTGAACAATCTTCTTTCTCAAGCTGCGAAAACGTCACAGAGTATTAAATGCCTGAAAAAAGGATAATAGCCGATGTCCAAGAACCATTAGGTAATAGAAAGTTTGTACATGTGTAGTTCATTAAAAATAATATCTGCATTTGCTCATAAAACTGTTGCTTTGAGTATTTTCATTCGTTCTTTTCTTGGCTTTGGCCTATGTGTAGTTAAGATTTTGCTTTTGAGTATGTATTGCCAATATAAACGTTTTCCCAGATATAAAGTTACCCCTCTATAGTGAAAATATAAACTACTCCCTCCAGATTCGTTATAACAGGGTTCTACTGTATGTCTAAATTTCATTATTTCTATTTATACCTATATATGTATGTAGTATGTTTTTTGTATGGTACCTACCACCTATGACTTTCCAGCTATAAGTAAACATGTAAAAATTCAAATAAATTAATAAATAGTAAATAAATAACATCTTGGCTCAACTGATTCCAGTCATTTTAAATTTTAGGAGAATTTGTATGAATAAATACACACACTTAAACACGCAAACAAGGATAGACGTACCTGTGAACAGATCGTTGAAGGCATCTGCTGGAATCTGATTAAGGACGTTGGTGAGGTCGTGTTCCTCCAACAGGTTGGTCGCCTGGTGTCCTAGATCCGGGTCCAGAGGATAGACGATTCCCTCCACTTCGCTCACATCTGCGGACACCGCACATACTGCCTCATGCAGTCCTTTCACGAAACTTCCAAAATACACTCAACTAGGGATGTGCGAATCCTTGATTTTCAGTTCGGTTCGAATCCCATTCGAATCCCTGGCAATATTTGAGATATGAATCCGATTCCGAATATTAAGCACAGAATAAATAAAAATAACTGATTAATTTAAAAATGTGTGTTCTCTTTTTTCTAACTGTAACTACTGGCAATTATTTATTAAACTGAGATTGAAATGTTTATAATTATGTAAACATAATTAATAATAAACACTTTAAAATATGAAAACCAAAACATATTAGATTCTCCAACTCAATCGTAATAAACTGCACGCCACAGGGAAATCTCAGTTCTATAAACGTTTCAGCACACGAAACCATTTTTTCTCCAATAAATAGCCACGACTTTTTTCTTGTAGGTATGTAATTGTTTATAGTTTATAGTTTGCTATACGACGAAATTCGTAATTATAGTTTAAGCTCTCGAAATCTCAAAATTCTTTTAATGTCACTGTGTTAATTATTTAATTTACATATCTTTCTTTGATACATCATATTATAATTTATAAATATTTACGTAATAGTAACCTAATTTTATTATTCAGTGCTAGTATTTTTGAGCTGTATTAAATTAATTTATAACTTTTGTGAATATTCGTAATACTGTTCGAATCCATGTATGTACAACGATTCCGGGTCCAGGTAATTGTGGATTTGAACCGTACCCGAAAATATTGGGTACTCACACATCCCTACACTCAACTATAAATGTCTACTACAGAGAGTTATTGCCATCTGACATTTTTTTTTACAACATCTCGAGAGATGGATTGCAGTGGTGAAGTGTCCAGGAAGATACAATAAGTAGTGATGGATCAAATCCCAATTTTCTTGAATCTATATATCGAATTCAAATCCCACAGTGTACTTCGAATATACCCCTCGAATCCGAATCTAGGTTTCAAGGGTCCAAAGTAAAATAATGTAAAAGAAATGAAAAATATTAATTATGGTGTTTGAACATTTAACTCTTTAAAAGTTTTATTAGTGAACTAAGTTTTTATAATCAATACACATTGTAATTTATTTATATAACTACATATTAAAAGTTAAATATCTTGGGGAATGGTAACAGGATATGTAAGAAGAAAAAAATTGAAACTTCAAAGGTTATCTATCAGCGTGAATTTTTTAATTTACTTTATGTCATCTAATATTTTTCTTGTTATATTTTTCCTTGAACATTGAATCCTTCCAATACTAAGGATTTGATGGTATTTGAGGATTTGATTGGCCCATAGTAATAATTGAATATAAGCTTTTATGGTTTTAATGTCAATTTTAATTGAAAACACAAGATTTCAGTGTAATTGTTTTTATTTTTAAAAAACTATTAATTTATTTATAAATGTTATGTATTACTCAACAAATTGTACACTAAAAGTATTCTTCATAGTTATTTTGGAAAAAAAAAAAACTGTGCTTAACGATGCATATTTACAATGATGTTTAATACACATATTGTGGACAGAATTACTTAAGACAATGTAAATAATCTGGTTAGGAGTCTGCGCCTTTTTTTAAATATGTATATGTATGTATATATATACACATATAATACCTATGTCAGTAATGGATAATTGAGTTAACAATACAAGATCAATACAATTAATTTTTTCCTGTCCTGTCATACATTTAAAGAGGGTGTCATCTATTGACAAACTGTTTAACTAACATGCACTACAGCAGTTTGATTTGTTTTTAGATTCTTTACGCAAGCGTAGTCTGGCACACAAATAAACCAAAGCAACATTTCTTATCATCACAAGTACCATATACTTTCATAACTTAATTTGTAACTTAAATGTATTTCCTTTTTTTTTCCATTACTTACAATTGTTTACAACTTTACGTCATACTTCTCCTAACCTCAATAAAATTGATGTGCTGATTAATATTTTTCTCAAAATCTGAGTCACGATGTTCCTTTTAAATAAATGCTATTAATATGATAATTTATAAATCTTAATGCTAAACAGGGATTAATTAATGATGCAAGATTAGGGGTAACTTACTTAGGCAAGTGCATCATCACTGCTAAATTCATTCACTCCAATAAAACTGTGATCATACCCCACATTAAACTTACACATTCTGAGGCAACCAAGCCTTCCAAAAGAAGAGAAAACAATTCCCAATAAAAGTAGCCTCCACTACGACCATGAAGAAAGCACAAGATCAGACGCTTCAACGAGCAGGATTATATTTACCAGAACGTGTTTTTTTTTTCTTTAGATGGACATGGCTGGCTTTTTTACAAGTTCGTAGATTCAGTGATATTTATGTTTGTATTAAAGACACATCTGCCAAAAAGTAAAAGATGATCACATTATAACGTCTATTTTTGTTTTCAAAAAAGTTTTGTAAAATAAAGAATTTTAAAAATAAATAACAGATAAAGCCAATATCAGCTTTTTTATTAATTTACAATATAATTTAATTAATAACTACTTGCATTTACTTATTTCACCATCAATATATTACCATTCAGTGACTGATCAAGATAAAATGTGCATTATTCGCACTGGTCAACTACAGTAGAATCTCGTTATAGCGAGCACGGTAATAGCGAGAACACGGCTATAACGAGGTATTTTTGAGGAATTTACGGCGTGATCGCTTGAAGCGCGCTTTTGTTATTTGTCTGCTTTATCTCCACCCCTCTCGCTTGCCACTAGACATCTTGCCGTTGACGCCTGTCACATACTTCAGCTGTGCAGTCGCCACCTAAGTGCGTGGCTTTAAAAATAGAATCCCATCCTTTCTTTCTTTTATCAAACTTCCGTTAGTTATCTGTGCCGTGTGTATACAAAGTTTGGGATTGGAACAGAAACAACGTAATAAAGTATTTTTTACAAATTAGAAATATGTTTTTGTTTTTATAATCACGTATTTTCACTTTATTTTTGTTATCATCTTAAAAGAGATAATATGAAAAAGCCGCTCTAATGAGATTTACCGTATTTACTCGCATATAGGTCGCCATCGCAGATAGGTCGCACCCATAATTTGAGGTCTTGAATTTGGTATTTAAGATTCCCCCCATATAGGTCGCACCGGTAATTCATTACACATACGCATTGAACCACAGTAAAAAAAATTTAAAAAAGGGCCGCAAATTGATGGTAATTTACCGTCAATAGCGCGCCGTGCGTGGAGAAAGGTCATTGTACTCAATCAGCTGCTGTTACGGCGCGCCGGCTGGCTCTCTTTGTTCACTGAGCTGCGCATGCGCAGTATAACACACTCAACACTCCGCCCAGACTCGTGACCTTCCATCAGCAGCCAGCCAATAGATGCGAGCTTAGGGAAAAAAAATATAAGCTCCACCTCCCGTGTACCAGTTTTGTCCAGTTCTAATACCAGTTTATTGGTATACCCACCAGTTTTCTCGCTGCCGTGACATGTTCAAGTTTACGTTCATCTTGATGTCTTGATACCAATTAATTAATTAATTAATTACGATCCCCAGAAATAAATTGTTAGTTTAAAAAATATGTGTCAACTGTACAATACTTCCGAAATTATAAAATACGTATAAAACAGTTACCAAGACTCCGCTCATTTTATCTTGTGAAGTTTGTCTCGTACCAGTATTTCGGCTAAGTTGTGACATAAATACAGTATCAGAAATTAACAATCAGCCACGTTCATACATTCGTGAGTTTACGTTTTTCCCTCGTGCATTTTAGATTGTCTCCTGCTATAATTACTCAAACTTTTACACGCCTAGGCTTAAATTATTACATGTTTAGAAATAAAAGCAACTGTTCATGTTATAAAATATGTATATTTTGCGATTTAAAATGTTCATTGCCGACTATAAACGTTACGTTTTTCACAATGTTTTTAGGCCTACTAGCTAATCTTATCTACTCTTAAAGTACCCACGGTATTTTCTGGTTGTTTATGGTTGTTAGGTGACGTAAATAGCGGGATGGATTCGATTTTTGAGATGTAATTTGCGTGAAAGTATTGTATTGGACTAAATGGGAACTAAACGGGACCTGAAGAATACAGTGCAAATAACGGGAAAACGTAAATAACGGTAACGTAAATAATGGGTTTCACTGTATGTGTACATTGTAAATAAATTTGCCTATACCTATATAAACTTATTTTTCACATTTTAAAGCAAAATATTGCCAAAAAAATTCGTCAAAAATTTTAAAAGAATTTTCTTCACATATAGGTTGCACTTCATTTTTTACCCATCAAATCTGGTAATATTGCAGCGACCTATATGCGAGTAAATACGGGTAATTGTTTCTTGGTTAACAAAAACTATTAATTATCAAATATTGTTAATTGTTTATATTCTATTTATTATTATTTACGCGACGTCATACTGTACGCGTACGCAATACTTTTCCGCAACATAACATAGCATGTTATGCGTTATCAGAAGTAACGAGTAACGTAACGATAGTAACGAGTACTAATTGTTATAGTAACGAATACATACGGGTACACATTTTTTCGTTACTTTTACACCTGTAGTAGGCACTACCGTATTTATTTCCGAATCGCTTGGGCAGTTTTCTTGTAACTTTTGTTTCGGTCAGTTGTTGGGGTATGTCCGGGAAAGGGGTGGTGATGGTTTGAGTTTAATCCCAAATTTATTTTCTAAAAAAGTTGACAGGTTTCTTTAAATGAAAAAAGTATAGTTTTCCAGCGACTATTACGTTTGAGGCGTACGTGCGTTGCCATACTCCTGCTTTTTTGTAAGGAATTAAATCGTCGCGCTACACTAGCACCACCTGTTAGCAACATCCCGAACCAACATGGCCGCCAGCAGACAGCCCGCATCAGCAATAGATAGCAGGACAATGCTGCGTCGGCCGCGGGCTGAGATGCTATACTTACGTGGTGTGGTAGGGTATTCTGGTTATTTTGACGCAATCGGTGATCGCATCCGTACTTATGGGGTATCGTTTTAAAGAGAATTCACACATTTGCTCACAGAAATTAAGATTTCGTTAATATAATCAGTTATTTTCCAATTATACAGATTTAAACACAATTTGTATGCTATGTTCGGTTAATTTTTATTTTTTGGGGGCCAAAATTTGTCCAATTCGGTTATGGTTATAGCGAGGATCAAACCCGGAACCGTGACACCTCGCTATAACGGGACTCTAGTGTAGTTATTATCATGGTTGTGCCTATTCTATACTCATTTCCTGTTATTTTGTTGTTGTTTATTTGACTGTGTCTGCTTCTTGTTACTGTTCGTTTCCTGTTGGTCATTGCACCTTGCATGAGATGGATGTGTCTAACTGTTGTGGAAACGGTCCAGTAGTGCTTACCTGCTCTTGGTACCAACGAGAGAGGTTTTCCATGTATTTGCTGTGACCTTCTTGTCACTTTGTCATTGGTCATTTTGTCATTTTGTCCTTGTTGTCCTTGTCTGTATCATGCCAATTGTAAAAGCCCAAGGCTGTTGATGGGCATGTAACAAAACATAAATTTGTAATAAATAAATAACGTCATATGAACTTGAACTTCCGTGTTCTAAGGTGAATTGACATGCTTTTGGTGATGTTATGGTTTCAATGCAATTCACCATAAAATCTTGTAATAGGTTAATATGATGTTTCACAGAATCAAGGAATATACCTGTCTTACCAATGTGTTCCTCCTTGATGCTGATTTGAGAGTACGGCTCCTCTTTGATGTTAATTTCGGAGTATAACGTGGCATTGCTGCAGTGATTCACTTTCTCGATCAAATGCTCTGGAGTTGCCACAGGACACGACAACGAGGTGGGGCCAGTTTCTACACAAACCAAGTACATAACATCCATCCGAATCCTCCCACATAGTTTTCAAACTTTACAACATAGGGCAACAAGTTTTACCTGCAGTTTCAATTTGCTATCGACAAAATTCTGAAAACTTCATACTTGATCTATTTTTATTTATTTTACAAAGGTGCTAAGTATTTTTCAAGTGCTTCAACAAACATGAGACACAAATGACTAAATCTAGCTTTATTTGTTAAGACACAACTCATTCTGACTACCAGCTGTTTCATATTTGGGCAACAACCATTTCTGCATGGTTGAGTGCAGTACTTCGCGACAGAGGCAACTTTCGTGACATTATTGTGTTTTATCAACATTTTATCTGCAAGATTTTACTCACAAAATTTTATTTGCAGAATGTTCAAATGAAAAAGGGTGAATAATCTTAATATTGTTACGAAAGCAGACAGAACCGCGACACAGGCCAGGTTTGGATCTGACTGGTGGCCCTGCCAAGCCACTAGCATCATGCACTGTGTCACGTGGTGTTCACTCAGGCATGCCACACATGCCTGGCCTGATTACAAGGAACGCCCGCGCCGCAAGCAAAGGGCACCAACATCAGTTCTTCCACAGCAACACCCTAAGCATGCACAGGGCCTTGGCTGTACTTGGAGGCTGGTAACCATCTGCTTGCCGCCCATCTTTTGCCTTGAAATGAACCGACAGCCACTAAAATCCATAATCCCTCGTTCGCCGCTGCTCGCACTACTCTCCCCTCAGACCAGAACCACACGATCTCCGGTGTCCCCGGAGCAGCATGCCCCACCAGCACCCCTTGTGCTCTCGCTGCCCACTCCAGCCGCCTGCTCCACCCGCCACCCTGGTCGTGAGTTAGGGTCAGATGGCAAAACAGGGCAAACCTCTAAGGCTAACTAACAAGTAGGGGGTGGGGAGGGCAGGTGTGTAATTGCTTATTACAATAAACCCTCACCGCAAACTTAACACGTTTCTGTTTCGGGAGCAACCGTTCTCTAGTTATCTTTAGCTGTCTAACACCCACCCAGCTGACCCCTAAGGAAAGGTACAGGCATAACTCTGGCACTCCAGCTCAGTGGCTTGGGTTTGATCTTCACACCCTGCCGCGCTGTGAGGTGGGTTCTACAGTGACCGTTAGTGCCGAGCTATAACAGTTGTGGCCAAGTCTGGGTGAAATGGTCACGGAGCCCACAGCACAGCACAGCACAGCACAGCACACCACCGGGAGACTGGTCGGCCAGTCGGTCACGCCACTTCTCCCCTCGCTTCAGGAAAATTTTAATACACAAATTTTGAAGATGTGTTAGCGCTTTTTTTCGATCGTGCTTGTTAAATTTGTATACACCACCATTAATAGTTGCTTTTAACAACTAAAACAGTGCATTTTCAATCAGGTGCAAGAATTGATTTAGGTTTAAGCGTAGTGTTAGTTTAACAACATTGGCACATGGACACATTTAGTAAGAGCGGGATACATGAAAAAGCAACATCCCACCTGACTTTTCAGAATACATAGAGACATTCTCATTTCCCCCCACAAATTTGGGATCCCACCCAGTTCTACTAATTTATAACCATCAAAGTGTTGTACAGTTCACAAAATAACAAAGATCACTCCTAATTAGTGTGGGCAATTCACAGTCACGACTTACCATCCCTAGGCACGACAACCGAAGGTGCAACTGATACAACAGGCGCAATGGAAGAAAAGTGACCACTCTCTTCTGCATCAGATGTGAAACCGGAGGTAGCAGCTAGAAGCAGACAAGTGTTTACTTTAGAACATTGCTTTAATATAGCTTTAAAGTCAAGATTTTGTTGCACTGGTACTTTACATGTGTGCAGATCAGCCACAAGGTGGCTGTATATTAAGTTACAGAAATAATAATAGCGACATTTATTTCACTTTCCATGTGTATTTGTAACTACATATAAACTCAATTTTAAAAAAAATTAATCATCTAACATTGGTTTATATTTGCCACCTTGAAAACAAAATGGTTTTACTAATTATTAATATTGAAGTTAATAATTTAATTCAGAATACATTTTACTGACTTAAAAATTTAAATGGTTGACTTTTTAATGGCTTTCAAGACCCATAGACACCTTAAAATATCATACTGATATTAGTGGTGGACAAATTACGAATTCACTTTACAAGCGAGTTCAGTTCAGTTTGAAATGTAATGTTAATAAGTTTGAAAAACTAATGTTTCTTGGAAAATTTGTGTCAGCCTCAAACTCTAATTAGTAGACATGTTCAATTTCCCGATTTATTGCTTCCTTTAACTTACCCGACCAAGAACCAACATTTAATTTCTTAATTTTTGGTTATTTTTGTATGTTTATCTTACCATGCGATCTTTTACATTAACATAAAGCTTATCCTGCAGAAAAGGTAAACAGTCTCATTTGTTCAATGTCACTAGGGGTGTGCGAATATTCGTAAACACGAATAGTTGCGAATAGTAACTGACAAACTATTCGCATTCGTAAGTCGAATAGCAAAATTTAAAATTGCGAATACCGTATGCCCGAATATAAGGCGACCTGCAGTTTCAGGAGGCCAAACAAATGTAAAAATAATTTTGGTAGAAATCAATGTGAAAATTCATTAGACATACATTTTGTGTTGATAAATCCTTTTTGCATTTATGTATACCGCATTTAACTTTCCGTTTCACAGCTACGTATTACTATTTAGTAGTGTGTTAAACGTAACAAAGCAAACAAAGAATGCAGCTTGCCGGAACAAAACAAGTGGCTAGCTGCCATGGTGAAGCATACGGCCATGAATAACTTCGGTGACGTGACCGCGAATATTTTTCCATATTACTCTCTGACAGAGAGTCTCTGTCCTATGAATTATAAATAATAATCTAAGATAATTATGTTGTTTGAGAGGTTTTTACATAAATAAAGAGTGGATTATTGTGAAATTATTAAAATAGCTTTTGAAGCAACGTACCAAATTCCTGTAAATATGGCGTCTTCCTGCGTGTTCGGCAATGTTCGTTTTACAACATAGAACTATTGTGGAAAGACAGTTGGCAGCCATGAATTTCCAAACATTACATCCGAAATGTTCTTAACTTAACATTTTCTGTTTGTAAACGTAAACAATCGTTCTGAAAATAGCTGTGATATTTTAGTGCAAATATTTCCGTTAAAAATCTGAAATTAAATTAACGTAAATGTTAACACGCAATTGTACACTAAGTACAAATATGATATGTGTAATAAAATGTTGCCATTTGAGATGCTTCAACATTCAAATTTTTACTCAAGAACAAATATTTTAATTTTCAACGTTAAACAATTGTGAATTACTGCAATATTGGGTGGATTTATCGTTTTCCCCGTGTGAGGTAACGAAGTTTTTGTTAGTATAAAAATTGTGAACATTTTGTTTAAAAATGTTTCTACTGTAGCTTTCAGCTTGGAACTAATGTTTGCGGTGCTGACGTCTTGGGTGCGAAAATAAGGCGACTTCCAATTTTCTCATTTCTTGTTCATGTAAAAATGGTCGCCTTATGTTCGGACCAATATTTGCATCAAATATAAAATAGATAATTATTAAATATTATATATGAAATAAAAATTCATGTCTTCAATAACTCTTAAAAATACTAAGTGAACTTTTTTTTTTGTGGTTTCATTCACAGAAAATAGCTTGTATAAACTAAATATATGAAAACCCGCCATTGTTCAGTGTGGTAACATAAAAAAAAATATATATATTACAACTATTCGACTTCGAAACTATTCACATTCTATTCGAAAATTTTACTATTCGATTCGAAAATATTCGACCATCAAAATCCACTATTCGCACACCCCTAAATGTCACCAACATCTTGAAACACAAATGCCTTATACACACACACACATGCATGTGCACACGTGCGCCCATATGCCCACATGCACATGCGCACGCTCCCACACACGCATGCAAGTATGCACCCAAGCACACGTGTGTGTGTGTGTGTGTGTGTGTGTGGGGGGGGGGGGGGGGTGCGCACCTCGCCACACTTCACTTGTATCCACAGAACTATTGAAAACAGATACAGTGAAACCCTGATTATCCGTTTTCCAATAGACCATGAGTAAAAAATGGATAATCCAGGAAATCCTACAATGTGGGAACACACTCTAAAGTTACCAAATGCACAATGTATGTACTATTGCAAAAACTTTCAGTGAATCAGTTAGGTATTTCCATAAACTGACACCAACAGCACACTGTATATACATTATCAATATTGGAAAATTATACTTCCTTAATTTTTTTAAATGAACAAAACAAAATAAACTTCAAATTTGTATGTTTTAAGCAAGTAATTACGTATGTATTATTCAAAATTTAAAAGGTACATACTCACCACATGTTATAAGATGCACACTTCTTTCTTATTTATAATGCAGAGAAATTATAAGATGAGTTTTTATGCAGCAAAATATTTTTGGTGTTGGTAATCACAAGTTTTTTAAGAGTCGATGGAGGAATACCATAGCGCTTTGCCAAATCAACCCGTTTTTCGCCTGGATTTTTTTCAACAGCATTTATAATTTCTAAACGCTCTTTAATGGTTTTAACCTCTTTTGTAGGCCGATACATATCAATGAACCTTTACAAATTTCACACGTGCATTAGAGTTAAATGCGTAAAGCTAATTTACCGTAAACAAAGAAAATCTCGCGCATATACGGCCGGCCACGGAAACGCTAGGATGAACAATTTCGTCTGTTTCTCGCAGGATTTCACTGTCGCTAAATAGAAACGTGTTTACGTTGGGCTAGTATGTACAGTATATTGATCACGGTTATATTGTTGTGTCGATTATCGCACAAAGCAAGAACTATCGTGCGAGCGTTAGCTTTCGTCTGTTGTTTTATCGAAGTTGGTGAACCTGTTAGCACCACATCATGCTCACTTTATTCGTTTTCTTTTAGTAATGGCCGCCATATGTAAATATTGGTATTGCGTGTCGTGTAGACACGCGTAAACTGGAATATTTCTCGGGAATTTGAATGTGAAATCGGTAAAAAGCCTGTAAAGTTCAACCCGTTAAACCGGGTTAAAAAATATTCGTAAACGATGGAAACTGGATTTTTTTAACATTGTTCTTGCAGGATTTTTTCGGGACCACGGACATTGAACAATAAAACCGGGAAATTCTACAATGCGGGAACGAATAAACGAGGTTTCACTGTATATGGTGCTGCGACCAATACGGCGGAAATGTTGGTCCATCCAGCTCTAGCAGATATCCATGGCTAACGAAGTAACCATCCACAATTAATAGCAATATTTTGCGTAAAATACATATCTGCTCTCTGATGTTGAATTTTAAACAGAGGTATGTAAATTTACTTATTGTGTAAAAATGTAGAAATTACGATTTAGTATCTACACGCATACAAAAGTTAGAAAATGAGCATAGCAGATACATCAAGCACTCATAAAACAGAAAAAAAAAAAAAAAAAAAAAGAATAAAGTTACAACTTTTCCACAAACTAAAATTGATAAAAATGTTAAGTTTCATATGTTTCCTGAAAGTAGTCATGTTTACTGTCTATGCAGACCCACAAAGGAACTAATGATACATACAGTAAAACCTCGCACAACGAACTCCTTTATAACGAAATCCTCGGTATAACGAAGCAACTGTTAAGTCCCGCCAAATCGCTATGTAATCCTATGTATTTATATCTCTAAATAACGAAGCATATTTGGATGCAATGCCAAAAACACCCGCTACAGCGAAGGTAAAATGGAAAAATCTTCAAAATATTTTTGTAGGATTGTCATAAATTTTCAATTTTGCTTTGTAAATAAATTATGCTTCGGCAAGTAAACAATACTGCCGCCATCTTACAACTGATTGGCCATAGAAGTAAAAGTTACGGACGTACTGAAAAGCACTTTGACTACCAACATAAGCTATCGTACTTTGATTAATCGATCTTCCGAAACTGCCTAGAAAATTTCATCACGTGAACAATTTACATCATTGTTCTGTGAAAATGTGTGAAGGTTTATCCGTGTTGTAATGAATGCCGATAACCGATACAGATTCTGTGGAAGTGTTTCTTAATTAAAATCTGTAGGTTTAGAAAGTTGTTTTTGTAATAGTGTTGTAGGGGGAAATAAATTATTTAATTTAACCAGTTATGAATCTTGTTTAGAGGTTAAGTTTTTCTGAGTTAAATTTGTTTGCTTGTAAATAGTTTTATGGTTGGACAAATCTCGAGCTGTAATAAATGTGACTTAACTTTCAGTAATTTATTGTTAGTGTTCGTAAAATGAATAAAAAACAACGAAACTGGAAATTCTATACGCAGTAGATCAGGGAAGTAAAAAAGCAGAAATAGCTAAAAGTAAATAGTAATAGGTATTAGGTACTGAAGTAAAGATTTCTTAAATTTTAATTTATTGTGATCTTTAGTTTACAGCGTCTATTCTTTTCCATTATTACGTAATATACAATATACCGTATTTACTCGCATATAGGTCGCGGAAATTTTACCAGATTTGATGGGAAAAAAATAAAGTGCGACCTATATGTGAAGAAAAATTTTTTAAAATTTTTGAGGAATTTTTTTTGCAATACAGTAGAATCCCGCCGATGCGACCCCCCTCTGATGCGTCAATTCCGTTTATACGACAGTTTCTTGAGAAACTGTGAAAAATTTGAGCAGAGAAAGTCGAAAATTTGAGTAAAATCGGCTGAAAAACGAGTCTGTTACACTTTGTTGGGCACTATGTGTTCACTTTTATCTTGGCGAGAGCTGTACTGTAAGCAGGCAGGAATACAAGAGACGGCTAAAAATAGATACCACCCCTCTAGACTGTCCAGGAGGCAGTGTCTAGCCGAGCTCAGCGCGTCCACTATCGCACGAAAAGCCGTCTCAGCTGTCATGTTATCTTACCCGCCCACACGAAAAAAGCCGCTGTGGTAGCTTCTACCGCTGTGGTAGCTTCTACCGTCCGGCCAGCATCCTCCTCCCCTCCCACACCGCGTGTGACAAAAGACAGGTTGTTTAGTCCATTCTCGGTAAAATAAATATTTTTATGGGCTTATACGACTGTCCTTCACCGTTAATAAATACTTTATAAGTTTAAGTTATTATGATACAATTTTTTTATTAGTCACACAGCAGTTTCTGCTGAAAAATCACTAATACCTCAAATCTTATTGAATAGAAAAATTTAGCAGGGCCGTAAATATATTTATTTTACTGCATAGTTACTTTTCCATCTGCATTTGAACGTGTTTTTTTCTCTTTTTTTTTTACGCTGTGAAGGGTCGTGGAAAAGATAATTGCTTGAGCTGTCAAAATAAACATCGCTGATGGCAAGGGCGCGAGCGCATCCTGTCGGTCTGTCGCTGTGATTATCTACTCCAAAAACATATCACAGCATTTCAGGATAGCATTGTTCTTATATCTTCCGTTTATAGCCGAATGTTTTCTACCTGATCCACACAAGTTCCTTCGCCACGTTTTGAACGAAAATAACAACCAGCCGGCTAGCATAAGCCGAACTCGCGTGACGTGAATTCACTTAGCGTGAGTATTTATCGGAACCCATAACGAAAACCGCTGTAAATATAAAAAATCATAACAGGCCTTTTTTATTTGTAATTAAATTTACTACAACTTTTATTCTGTGCCTTTTTTCAATACAAAGCACTGTTTTCGAGATTATAGTCTACAATTAAGACACTTAAAGAAGTCAGGAATCAACTTGACTTCAATTTTCTATATTCGGTTATTATGAGTACTTTAGGGATGTGCGAAAGTGACTTCATCCACACGAAATGAAAGTGAAAGAAAATTTATCAAGTTTCACGAAAGTGAAACAAAAATGAATTTTTCTATGAGATAAATATATTCTTAACGAAAGTTAAGCGAAATTTTTTAATTAACAAAGAAAAAAAGTGCCCCAAAATTTGCTCTTCAGTAATAAATTCTATTACATAAATCATTTTTGTACCTTTTGATGTATATATAAATATTACTATTTAATATAGTCAACATCCGCCCTAGACCACACAACACAGCCCCATGTCACTCGTAAATTTCAAGAATCAATCCAGATCTTTCAGCGCACAGACTATTTCCTTTACAGTCGTAATGTCGCAGTCTATGATAATATATTTATCACGTGCATGGTACTGATGAAAAAATACGTGACTACTGCGGAACGGCCGCCATCTTGCACCACTGTCACACATGGCTAGCTCAGGAAGCTGTAGACCAGGCAAGGGACATGATCAAAACAAAACATAACAAATGGTTGCTGCCAAGTGGTCATTACATGCAGTGACTTGTTGACCTTTTTGTCTAATTGGCTGTATATTATGAGGATTATATATGCCAGTCAGAGTATGTAAAATTTAAATAAAGCAGACGACAATGTTTTGTTTGGCTGTGCGCGAATAAAAGTAGGTACGTTCTTTGTTTATGTGTATACTGTAAATACTAAATAGTGTACTAACAGTTCTGGAATGTATGTTTTACGAATATAGTACCTACACTACTGTTTGAAAGCAAATGAATCAGGTAATTTTTCAAATATTGCATGATTTTGTTTTTATACCTAGGCCTACTGTAATCACGGTTGAATTTTGTTTACTTTATCTGCCATGTTTGTTCAAATTATGATTTTACCGTATTTTCATTAACGTGAGTTTTTTTTATCACCACGTAAATTAATCTTAATGGAAATCTTTTTTCTAATTAATGTCTTTATATGATTTGCATATGTTATTACATTATTAGTAATAACAAGCAAATCATATAAAGACATTACAGTAGAATCTCAGTGCTAAGTACTTACAGGTACCTCAAGTTTTTGTACTTAGTACTGAAACATGCATACATATCTTTACAAAGAGAAAAAAATATATAAAAAAAATAGCTACAGGAGAGCCGCAATGCCATATGTATTCGCAACTGCGACTTGCTTTTTTCCCCTTGTCTAGTTCTCTGAGTATATCCACTTTTTCCTTAAGCGTGAATTGCTTTTGTTTCTTTTTATCTCCAGGATCATTCATATTGTAGCACAAATACAATGCGGTGTCTAAATAACGTAACCTGAAAATAAACTCAACAATAACAATAAACAATCCCGGCACAGACATCAAACAGTATTTTTAGCGTAGCGTAACACTTTTGTCTAAATAATTAATACTTTTCTCAAAAATCCGTCTTTCGATGTATCGAATGGTGTTGTGTTGCTCACGTTGCATACTACGTACGGTATAATCTATGGTTGTGCGCGCAACTGTTTGTTAACTTTGTTTTGAGAATTTAGAGGTTAGAAAATACGTTGCGGTGGTATTTGTGTATCTTTGTTCTACTACATTAATCATTTAGCTGGAAATTTATTTACCAGTTTAAGTAAATTTTGGTGTAGTAATGCCACGCTAATAGTAGAATTTATACGTTATAGTGAAAATATGATACTTTAAACTGAAACCGTTTTGCATGGCGAAGATACGATTTTTGGCGGGGACTTAAAAAAAATTCGTTAAGTGAAATATACTTTATAATAAGGTACGTTATTGTACCGGTATTCTACTGTACATTTTTATTAAATTACGAGTTCTTTTTCAACTAGAACAAACAAACTTCGGTAAGCTATTGAACTTTTGTTTGGCTCGAAATATTTCGCTAAAAACGAACTTCGACAGATGAAATTCTTACCGAAATCGAAAATGAAAGTAGCAAAATTTCGATTTCGGTATCAGCATACCGAACATTCGCACAACCCTAGAGTACTTGTTACAACAATTATCACGCCGTTATCAGCTCTCGTAGTAGCGGAGTTTTACAGTACCCGTTAACTCTTTCGTGCACGGCGCGCCGGCCGTTCCGTCATTAAATTACCGGTGCGACCTATATGGGGGGAATCCTAAATACCAAATTCAAGACCTCAAATTATGGGTGCGACCTATATGCGATGGCGACCTATATGCGAGTAAATACGGTACTTATGTACTTTAATCAAATTGGATTGGTTTGCTTAATCTTCATTTGCTCTGCTCGAGGACTCTGTAGAATGTATTAAAAAGTAGGTAAGTACTTTGTGTATACTGTAGTTATATACTGAGTACCTACTATTACCTCTGTGTTTTTTGAAATAATGATGGCTACAGAAAAAACCCTTTGTATCACAAATCATTTGTTCGTTGGTTTTGAATTCACCTCATTATAAAGAAACCTCGCTGTAACAAACACACATAATATCAGTCCCTTCAAGTTTGTTATACCGAGGTTTTACTACATTCTTTCCCATAATTGTTTTTACAAAATGACAACACTGCAAGCACCAACTTGGCCTAGCTGCTCACCTCGGGACACCTCTTCTTGCAGCGCCATGCTCAGCGAAGGTGGCGGAGGTTCCGATGGTCTCTGAGCCTTTCTCTTCTTCTTGCCACGCTTGCTGGGCCGAGTCATCGCGGACGGCTTGGCCTTCTTGCGAACTCTCTTTGGCTTCGTTTCGGCACACATCTTGTCGTAGTTGTCCTGCACCAGCAAAACACACACACAGTAAATGAAGGAACAAAGAAATTACTTACATCTGTACTTTAATATTGGGGGACGTAAAAATGAAGAGGAGGGGCGAAGAGATTAAGTTTGAACAGTTAATGGAATGCATGGAGTTGGAGAAACCAGAGTAGTTGAAAGAAAACTCACTAACTGATGGCAACGTCAGCCATATTTCCAACTGAAAAAAAAAAAAAATCCAAGTTCTAACCCACTGAGAATCTAACCCAAATCACCGTGGCCCTTTACGTAGAGCACAGCAACGCGACCTCGAGGCGATGCGAGGGGCTCGACACGGATGGCAGTGGGGGGGCCGCTCACCCGCTTCCTGGCGTGCTCCAAGCACAGCGGCAGCTCGTGGCAGATGTCGAACACCGGGATGCAGCACTGGGTGTTGTCCGAGAACTTGGCCGTGCAGTGCTCGTACAGAAGCTGGTCCACGTTGTACATGATGTGCCGCATGCAGTGCTGTGTGCACGGCAGCGCCGGGTTGGTGCACGCGTCCTTCTCGCCCTGCCGGTAGCAGCACTGCCGCTTCCGCAGCATGGCCAGTTTTGAACTGGGAAAAAATGAACCACAGTTCCAATGGCCGGTCACACGTACCATGCCTACGTGCAAGACTACAAATACCTTCTCAGAACCTTTTTAAAACTAAAATTTTCTTACAAGATTATTACAAGGAATTTTTTTTTAATCAACTCGTTAACCACGTTAATTGGGACCCAGCCACTCCCCGTTGGTTGAATTCCCTTAAACAGCTTCGTGGTTAGGGCCAACTTCGAATTTGGGCACCGCCATAATTTTTGTAACTCGGTAGAATTCTACGAGCAAAATTTTAAGTCTTTTGTGTACCGTGTCTCAGCTTGGTGGAACGTAAACAATCTTCATTGCATTTAATTTTCATACCCTTCAGCGGCAAGTTTTTTTTTTTTTTTTTTTTTTTTTTTTTTTTTTAAAGTTCAGTTCCTTGTACTTTGGTAAAATAAGCGCACACATTATGGTCAGCAAGAAACTTTTGCTAGACCGGAGAAATATATATACGTTGCACTCAATCACACTGATTCTTCGAGGCTTGCTTTTCACAGACCTCACACAGGAATGTTCCCATAAATCAAAGATGGATGCTGCAATACGTGCGCATCTTGCGGAGCGGTGGCCACAGTGATTATTATTAAATGTTGCAGCTAAAAGCATGGGAAATAAAAAGCAATCGAAAACGTGACTGCGGTGATGCCTCCACATACATTGCAATTTCACAGGCATTTACAATGGCCAAAGAGGGCAAGTTAACTCACCAATGCTCAAGATAAGATTGTGCTTGCAAACAAAAACATGCACACACAAATTCTGGCTGATTTATTTTTAGATTTTCCCGGGCTACCAGTCAGTCACGTCACTCAGCAGCTGCCAGAAAGACAGACAGACAAACAGACAGACAGCAGACAGGAGGGCGGGAGATTTAGTATAACAGCGCGTGAAACAAAAAAAAGAGATTTGCAACCAACAAGCAGGTATCCCTCTCAGGTTTGAAGTGTGACAAATGTGGCAGATTAGGGGGTGGGAGATATGAAAGGTCGGATCAAAAAGCTTTCTGACACAATAGAACACGGCCCAGCGAAGAAATGTGCGGGAGTACTTCAGAATCAAACCAACTAATAGTTAAAACTACATTTAAGCACATAAAACCCGGAAACTAGATAATCCGGGCCTGGTTAATGAAGAGTTTACTGTGTATAATCAAGAAATTAAAAATATAACAAAATGGATCTACTATTCACAGGAAAGTGCAGATTTTTATATTAGGAAGCTAATTCCTTTAGAGAGATAAGTTCCATTAAATTGAAGTACATAGTCATCAACTATTTAAATCTAATGTGCGACTGTAAAATGAATTGGGTAAAAAATAAATCAAGTAGGCAAAAGGTAGCTGGAAATTAAAGTTTTTTGACTTCCAGCACCGGTACTGTTTATTTCGGGACTTTGTTGTACCTTTCGTGACCAGGTGATTAGATTCTAAACAAAGATTTATGATTACTCTCAGAAATTGTATTGCACAGTAATTTTCAAGTTAATCTTTTTACAAGTCAATGATACAATTAATTTTTGTTTTACGTCTTGTCAACAATTTATGATGTGGGTGCAGAAAAATTTGGGCAATAAATGAACTGTGTATTTGGCTTAGTTTCTGGCTTAACCCTGCAACTTTTATCTGGCATACTGCAGCCACAGAGTTGGTTTTGAAAGGTGCCCGGAACAGCTCCCTAAAGTTAAAACAAACTTTAAATCCTAGAGGAATGATAAAAGTAGTTGTTTATCAATGCGTCAGGTAGTGGTGCACAATTGTAACAGGAGACAAGAGGCAAGTAATCTTCATGTCTTCAAGGACGGGGCATTACAATAAGAGGGTATCCAAGGTTTATTACCACAGCCACAGAGACAGCCTCTGATCTTTTTATTTATACAGCAAACAAAGGAATCAGAGTTTTTTGTTGGTCCGTTTGTCTGCATCTACTTACAAATGCTTGTATCATCACTCAAAGTGATAAAGTTATGTATATGTATAAAAGCTGCAAACCACTATATGCAGTTATAACAATCATCTTTTAAACAACAGAACTTTCCGACATTTGGTTTTACCTTTTATTGGATTGGATTATGACATAAAAGATTTTGCCACAAGGTGGTAGTTACAAAATGCCACAAATAGCAATAATACGTGCCTATATGAGTTTACACTCAACCCCAGGTACCTAAATATGTCTCAGATGATAGTATTAATGCAGATTTACATTAGCATTTCTCTACAAAGGTGCAGAAACATGGATGCATGGATGGAAGATGGAAACAAAAAAGCATTTAAAACATGAATAACTCAATACTTGGGACTGTTATTACCAATTAATTAAAGGAGGTTCATTTTTTGAAATCAAAATTTAAATCCATGCCTAGTTTCTCAGTCAACATGGGGTGAGATGAAACTTATGGTCATTGGAGGTGGTGGCTGCCATACTTTTACTTAGGAATGCCAGAGACAGAATGACGTCAGTAACGTTTCCTACTTGGAAAACAAACAGAATATACCACAACCCGAATCTTAAATCACCCTTGATGGAAAGTCCATGATCTCACCATCCCTACTCCATAATCCTACTGCTGAAATTCTGGAACTAAGAGGCAACAGATATGTTTCCTATATATCTGAAAAATAATTAACCCAACAGCATAATGTAGTATTACCATCTAGTCTGAGAAAATGAATATTATTACATTAAAAGTGAAGGATGAAGAAGAAAAACTGAATATGTTGATTTCGTTCATTCACTTCCCCAATACATACTTAAAAAGCCTACAGTAATTTAAAAAAAAATTAATTAATCACTAAGTAGTTTCAAAATGTAATCACACATACCACTGTCTTGACATTATGTACCAAACTAAAGTAAAAACACTTTAATCCAGCACAATCAAGGCCACAGCTATACTGGATTAGCATTTTGCCAGTTTATTGAATGTCAATATAAACAGTATTAATGACAAAACCACAAGCGAAAAAATGGAATGTAACCCAATATTAAATATTAGCTATGAAAAGTGCAGGCATAATGTAACAGGGTGTCCACAAAAACCTATTGACACAATTGCAGAACTTTTTTAGGAACGTTTTATAAAAATTTATGATAAATTTAAATTTTTATAGCAGAGTATATAATATATATAAGAAAAAATAAACATAAGCAAATGTAAAACTAAAATATGTACAACTCATAAAAACATACCAATATATAGTTAGATTGCTCAAATATTTTTAGGATAACATGGTTTATGTGGACAGTTGTAAACTTACTACTTCTGATTATCCAGGGTAATGACTAGAGACCCCGAAAAATGGTGCAGCGCGAAATTCACGAAATAACGCGAAAATTTGATACATTAAACGAAATTTGTGACTTTCCTATGATTTCGACAGTCGCGAAATTCACGAATTTTCGCACAAAATTCACACATTTTCGCGTGAAATTCACGCTTTTTCGCACAAAATAATGTCCTTATGTCGCAAGTTCTATTTATTTACGCCATCATAAACATAGGCGTGAAATAAACATAGACTGAAAGACTAGTGCCGTGATATTATCTTCGTTTTGACACGTTACTGAAATCCACATATTTTTATTACTCTGTTTACAAGCAGTAAATATTGCCATCGCAAATGAAAACAAAATGTAACAAATGTCAACAATCGATATGTGCGCACTACCAACATAACAAAATTGACTGTCCACAGTTTTCGTGTTTTGAATAATGGTCGTTTCTGCCGCAAGGCGCACTGGTGTTGATTTTTCTAACCTAATTTAATCGCATAGAGCTAAGATGACAGTAATTTTTGCATGCACATATCTATGAGTGTTTACAAATACCGTCCACATTTTGTAACTTTTGTGATACAATTGAATTTATGGCTAAGATGCCGAAAACTTCGACAATGTTTGATGGCAAAAGAGAGATGAAATTGGATGGATTTTATATTTTTGATCAGCGGGACAAAATTATGATGTGCAAGTTCTGCAACGTGCGGGTTGATTGGACACACAAAGACACGTGCAAAAAGCATGTGGCAAATGACACACAAAACAAAACAGAAAAGACAATTATTTTGTCAAGAAAATTCTACAGTGTCGAAACAAATCTCGATAGGTGACAGCGTGAATAAAGCAAACAAGCTTGAAAGTGCAGAAAACAAGAATTTGTTTCTGATTTTGTTAATATGATGCTGTAGGTTAACATTCCTTTGGAAAAAGCTGATCATCCAGCTATGAGGGAATGGTTTAACACCCATGTTGAAGAAGGTTAGCCTTATTTATTTAGAAATGTTTTTCCCCCTCTAATAAAAGTTCATAAGCATATGTAGGCCTACAATATTATCAATTAACTTTCCTTTACTTCAAATAAATATGCAAGTACCTCAGATTAACAAACACTTAAATAGGATTGCATTGTGAAATGGTGAGCACACCACAAGATATTTTTGACTGATTGATTGATGGTTTGACTCTGTAATCCAGCAGTAATCTTGAAAAGGTTAGGTTAGGTTTGGCTTGGCTTAGAATTGTTTTGAGTAAATTAGCCTATTCATATTTTCAGCGATAACCTTATAAATGCTACCTATTTATAAGTATATTTAAGTTATGTATACATTTAAGATGCAGGGGATTTGCCATCAGCCAACACTCTTGGAGAAACTTATGTCCCAAAAATTGGCCAGGCAAATAAGGAAGCAGTAAGGCACGCTGTAGAAGACAAACAGATTGTATTCTTGTGTGATGAAACGACAGACAAAGTGGGCTGATGTAAGGCAGAGTCTGTTACTTTGTAGTGCCTATCTGCTATGAGGTTTTTTTTACACCGCCAATGGCATAATTGTTTCACCATTTTTTGGGGTCTCTACCGATTGCTTATTTTTACACTGATTTTTTGCACCGCTTTTGTCATTTTTTTACAACGAAATGAGCCAGTTTTATTTACCATTTTCTGGGGTCCCTAGTAATAACTGGCAAGAGGTCCATGGATAACCGAAAAAAACTGTTTAAGCAATGTAAAAAAAAAATCTGGTAAAAATATTTCTTATCCCAACTATTTAAACGAACACAGTAACAGACACCCCTTGAAGTCATGCCCTCTGAGTTACATAATGTTTTTGATACAGGAGATATATTTCAGTTACAACAAGATTTAAAAGGGCATATAAACTTAACATTTTCTATTATTAAAAAAAGATTATTTAACCTGCTAACATAATTCCCGACTCAGTTGTTTAATAAACACATTTTTCTGCCACGATCTGCCACTAGCGCATCGTACCACGCACAAGGTAAACTAGCCCTGAAGTCTTCGGGCTTTTTCTCTCCAGCAGAGCTGTTACCGACACGCCCGACGTATGGCATGGCGGAATGTAAATGTTGGCTGAACACTCGGACAGCGTTGGAAATAAATAAGCAATGACGGAAGCAAAAAGCTTTATTAATTAGTTGCATTACTAATTCATTGCATTGTATTTAATGCTACAGAAGTTCCGTTTCCGTTTTGCACGCATTGAAATAAGTCAAAAATTATTTTTCCGTTTACAGCTAATGGAAATACGGCTCGGTTAACCAACGAACTGGATAAACTGCAGGACACTGTATTTAATCTAAACTAGAGACAGGAGTTGGGGTACCGGTTGTAGGTGGCGCCAGGCAGGCGGCACCTGCCGCCCCGGGACTCCCGGAGCAGGCGGGCGACGGCGGCGGGGCGGGCCCTCGCAGCGTCCACCAGCGCTCGGGCCAGCTGGTCCTCGGGCCGGTGCGCCATGGCGGCCGACAGCTGGCACAGCCGGCGTCGCAGCTCCCCCCTCACCGAGCCCAGCTTGGCCCCCCGCTGGCCCTCCGCCCCCGCGTCCCAGACCGAGAACCAGTGCCGCTGGAGCACGGGGCAGTCCTCGTCGTCGCTGCCCTCGCTCTCCGACGCCTCCAGGCCTGCCGGCAACCGCTCCATTACACAGCCGTCAACCACCCTAGCCGGGCCCCGTCAGAGTCCCGACTCCCACTGCACGCATCTCAACCCTTGGTACCTCCCACAAGGTAAACACTTGCCCAGATGGGGCCTAACCTGCATATTTAAAAAAAAAAATTAACGTCTCGTGACCATGCACGGTCACATCTTCTTGAAAGTGTCTCATCACGAACATCATTTAAGAGCGACTGCACTTGCCTACTCAAATTTTGTTTCATTGTTTCCTATTTACATTTCTTTCCTTTTTTTATTGGACAGTGAAAAAGGCTAAAATGGGTGTTTTCACGGACGTTTAAAGGTATCTAAATCCCAAACACAGTTTTGCAAGTGGTATAAGGAAATAATAATTCCAGCATAACGTTATAGGGTGACTGCTTGGAGTCCCCCAGAGAGACGTTAACGGACCAGAAGCCTGCACTACAGTTGAGAGCGTGGTGGGCAGAGTCTGTGAGGCGTGCGATGAACCAGTCAGTGACGCCCATCGCGCTCCCGCACTTATAGAGCTCGGGCACCCAGCCAGGCGGGCCCCTTTAAGGCTCAGTCTCACACAGAGTTGGATATTTCATTTCTTCATCACTACTATTCATCAAGGGATTATTCCTGTAAATTTACAACTATGTCTCTTCTGCTTTTTGAAAATATGTAGTGTAAATATATTACTGAATCTTGAAAGATGTTTCAATACTGGTCGAACAGTAATAAATTATTGCAAAAATGTAAGTCTGTACAAATGTTCGTGGCCTAAAAAAAATCAATCCATCAAAAATTACCATAAATGGTTTTTAATTAAATCATTGATGTTTCTACCAAACGTAAACACAAAAAATACAGTGTACGATTGATTCAAGTCAAAATGGTTGTAGGATTTATTTTCTATTTTAAAACTAATTTATATCATTTAAAACTAAATCATTTCAAAATCAAAATTAATTTTTGACCCCCATGAGTATTGTTAATATGTGGAACATAAGACTAAAATAAAATTATTAGCTAACATTATTTCCATGGTGGCCACTCACAGTCACCAAAAATATTCCCTGATTTTTCCCTGATTTCCCTGATTAAAAATTCAAAATTTCCCTGATATTTACAATTACAAAAAAAACATACTTTTGAAGAAAAAAGATAATATTATAGAAAGAGATTACTCATATTTTAGCAGCCTGCTGTATTTTCTTCATTATATACATACGGAAGTTCGTTAAATAACATAATACATTTTAAATATGTCACTTTACATTAGAGCGTCCCGTTCAATGACCTGCAGTCTGTGTTTTGTTTTATGTAATGGGGTATTTCAGTGGCAAGCGCTCAAACATTTTTTCACACAACTTTTTATAACTGTTCTTTAATTCATTTTTGAAGTGTAACATTTCTAGTTGTAAAATATTCTTAGTCTTAGTACTCTCAACAAGGGATAACAGTACAGTGCAAATTTTACCTTGTGTTTGATTTAAAAATGAAACAACTACATAATGGATAAATCTTCACTGTATTACAATCAGTACTCCCATCTGTAGCTAAAGCAAATGGTCCACTTACAGGCCTCAAAGTGCTTTATTCACTGGAAAAAAGTGAGAAAAGTGACCTTTGTGATAGAAAAAGTGAGAAAAAAGTGATCTCCAGGAAAATAAGTGACTAAAAAGGTGACCTGAAATATAACTGAAATAAATGTTACAAAAAATGCTGATTGTAGTAAAATAAAATGTTAGGTTATACGTATATGGATCTAATAAAATACTGACAGTTATTCGATTAACTATTTAAACACACACAAGTTACAAATTATGCACCAGTAGCACGAAATTAAAAGAAACAAATTATTCACATACCTAAGATGGTGAAAGAGAAGTCAACTGTGTAAACTGTGACTTAAAAGTGGTTTCCATGAAAATTCTGTCAAGATTAACATTTTTATATTGTGTTATAAAATGAACTAAGAATTATATTAATTAAGACACCATAGACCTACTACAAAACTGTATCTAGTCCAATTTAAGAACATTTCAACATCAACAAACTTATGTCAGAACACTCCATCAACACAAAACATCTAATTGTTTGAGTATTTTGAAAAATAGTCAGAAATAATTTTAGATTTCCTTTTCTCCACTGAGTGTTGTACAGTATCAACCTCAAGCTTCTTCTCTGCAGCTTCTTTTCTGACTCTGTTAACACCTTCCAACATGGCCTGGGCCAATCCAATTTCCTGCATATCTTTCTATTCTACAGCCCTCTTTAATCTCTTATTTGCCTCCTCAAAAAGTACATCTGCAGTCTTTCTTTTTTGCTGCTCTTCACTTTGCAAACTCTTCAATTGTTCGATCAATCGTGATGCAGCTCCTTCTAAGGTAAGCCACCTTGACGGAACATGCTTGATGAAACTATGTTTTGGAACAGATAGGTCATCTTGTATTTGTAAGTAGTCCTCACATCTTGAAGGCCAACCATCAAAAAAATCATGGACAGCCATTACCAAATCAGCTACATCTTCTCCAAGTTTATCAAGACCACTGAGAAATGCATTAAGTGTGTGGATGCTGCATGTGCCAATATTAACAAGGGGTGCCTTGCGAATAGAATCCAACCCTTCACATATAATACGAAAAACTTTCTTGTTGACATTAGGGCCATCACTCCCTAACATTAATATCTTCTGACGAGGTAACTCAGCAATGTCTAGTGCAGAATTAATTTTCTCAACTATTATTTTGCCTGTAGCTGATCCAATAAAAAAGGTTTCAAGATGGTGAGTGATAATCTGTAGCTTCGTTTTAGACCAGTACCTGATAGCAATTTGCAGTTCCTTTCTACCTGTGTGGTTTGTTGTTTCGTCGTAGCATACTGAATAGTATGCACCATCCATGTCTTTCAAAATAACATTGCGAAAATATTGGCTTAATGCATATGTTAGTAGATACCTAAATTTAGTGCTGCTCAGGCTGAAGTCCTCAGGCACACCCTCACCAAACATACTTTTAAAAAGTCTGCTATTCCTCCACAAGATGATGCTGATAATTTGAAATAATACATTTCATTACCCATTTCAGTTCTGCTCTTGTTGCACGATCTCGTACACTGTAAAGACATTTAACATGGTTTTCTGAGGACACTTCACTTGATGTGGAAGCTGAACATGAAGGTCGAACGACCGTGAATTTTAGCTGACTAGGAGCCAACTTATTCCGACATTCACTCTTATGTCGCTCGTAAGTAGCATGCTGAGATAGTGCTTGATACCCTTTGGTTGATATTTTGATTGTGACACAGCAAACTGCACAAAAAACATCAGTATCATTAAGTTTTTTTTCCCACTCGTTAATGATATATCCATTATCATCGCGCCTCTCTAGCCACTCGCTACGAAAACGACATTTCCCCATCTTCACCACACAAGAAAACATCAAAACACTACGATATTATTTCCCGGTTACTTGTTTATCTCAAATAATAGTATAGCATGACACAAGTCATATCGCTAGCCAAGGCCCCTAAGGACAAAACTAACTTAAGACCATAATCAGACTAACTACAGAACACACTGGCGCGAACATAGGTTATCTGCCATCACGTCAGCCGATCGATACTGTAGGGCGAATCGATGAATGGATAGTTCGACTTCAGTTGTTGTTTACGCTTTTACGCATGTAAAAAACGATCTCGACACAATCCGTGTTATGGCAAACGGCAAATACCTTGAGTACGGTCAAAAAAACAAATGCAAGCATTTAATTAATGTCACTTTCATAAACGGAAATGCAAATTTTAGGCACCAATATCGAAAAAAAAGTAAATTAAGTGACTGTTTAAAAAAAAAGTGACAAAAAAGTGATTGATGCAAAATAAGTGACTGTAAGTAAGTTAAGTAACCATTTTCGACCCCTGCACTTACTAAAGATTCAACAGTTTCAATTTAGTTTCACCAGCCATATACTCCACTAAGGCAGATGTTTTTGCTCTCACACAGCTGTATTTCTGTGCAATTTTTGAGTCCGGAAACATAGCTCTATACAAATTACCCGAATGATCGGCTACTGCTATCGGTAAATTGTGTTCTACCAAAAAACTTGTGAACAATAACTCTGCGTTTGTTACTTTCGTTTCTTCAGATGTAGCGAAAAACGACAATATAGATTTATTGCTCGTCACGGCTTTAAAATGTTCTGCATGTTTCTTTGATTCAATATGCCGTCTTCAGTCATCCCTACCATCATGCGCACTCGAAAAGTCACACGTGCATACATTACAAAACGCGTGGCGTTCCAAAACATTTGAAGATGACAAGCATGGCCATTCTTTTATATAGTTTGGTCGAAAGTTCTGAAGAATAACGTACTTTTTTTTTTTTTTGCACCAGATACACATTGTTCTATCACACGCTTCATTTCTACAACCGGCACTGAAGAACACAACACTATCGAACAACATAATAAGGTTTCACGTCTGTACACACGACAAAAACCCTTTGATGAAAAAAATGGCTTTCAAGAAAGTAAATAACACAAGACAGGTTAGCCAAAGTACCGTACAATAATTATCGTGATGTAAGTAGCGACAAACGAAAAGTCCGAGAATATGTACTAGTTGTATCGTACAACGGACGTAATACCGTACCATTTCTATTACAAAACACAACAATTAATCAACTTATTTTGACAGTACATGCGCACATTTATTAGTTCCGTTATCTGTGCAACCACGTGATGTATTTTAACTGCGTTCACGAAACACGCACACCAGAAACGGAATTTTTTTCCGTTACCCAGCAGCACAAAGCCTCGTTTCCGTAATAAACCAGCGATGTTCCGTAATTCTGTGTTAAATCCGTTATAATTACGGAAAATCCGTAATGGTTGGCAGCTCTGCGGGAAATATACATGACAAAAAAATTCCCCGTTATTAAAAAAATTCCCTGACATTTCCCTGATAATTCCCGATCAACGTGATTTCCCTGATAAATCCTGGTTTTCCCGGTTTTCCCGGTGAGTGGCCACCCTGATTTCATACTAACATTTACAACATAGCAGTTATTTTACCTGGACCTTTCAAAGTTTTTCTTCGGTTTTTTTAATACTTTTCCTAAATACCCTGACTAATATCAAAGTTTTCCCAAAGTACTTTCAAAGTTATCACTAACTTTTTTTCCAATTATTCCTCACCACTATGAAAGTTTTTCCAGACTACTTTCAAAATTATTGATAACTTTTTTTTTTAAATTTCCCCTCACAACTATCAAAGTGTTCCCAGACTATTTTCAAAGTTATAGCTAACTTTTTTCCAATTATAAAAGTTTTTCCAGACTACTTTCAAAGTTATCGCTAACTTTTTTCCAATTATAAAAGTTTTTCCAGACTACCTTCAAAGTGATGCCCGACACTCACCGAGGGGGAACAGATCTCGCTGGCAGTCCTGCAGCTGCCGTATCCTCTGCAGGGCCTCGTGCCGGGTGGCCGCGGTCTGGCTGCAGGCGGCCCCGCCCCTCCTGCGGGGAGGAACGCTCACCAGCGCCGCGGGGGGACTCCCCGGCTCCTGCTTCACGCCCAGCAGCTGCTCCTCCAGCAGGCTCCTCCCGTGCTTGCCCATCACCTTCTTGCGCGCTATCTTCGCCTGCAGCCGGTTCATGGTCTTGGAGCTACTCTCGTCGTCGTCCGACGCCCTGCCGTCCGGGACCGCCGCGTCGGGCCCCGCCTTCCTCGCGACGCATCTCCTGGAGTACGTGTTGACGGGCGTCGCCGTCTGGTGCAGTCGCAGCACCTGGGGCTCCGGCTCGCTGAACGTGTAGGGGTCGTCCGCGTCCACCCCGTTCTCGCTCGCCGCTGCCGCGCCCGTCCTCAGCAGGGCCTTCAGCTTGTCTGCGAACCGGTGCTTCCCGTCCGCCGCGGATGGCTTGCGCCCGTCCTCCCGCCTCGACGCCACTTTCCTCTTCCTGACCTTGCTCTCCTTCTTTGATGACACAGCAGACGCCACTTCCAAGTGGCCGTTGTAATATCTGCAAACATTGCGACAACCCAACGCAGCTTGTAAATACATGTACGACAATTTAAAACGGCAGCAAAAGAATTTACGGGAAGATGATGATGCTTCGTACCTTGTTCCGCCTGCATATTCCAAATCGAACATCTCGCCATCATTTTGGAACATTATTTAGCTCACAAACACATAGAAGGACAAACTGATCCACACTCCAATCTCATCCGCAGTGTCTACATGTCTTACACACTGCAGTCTGTTGTCCATTTTCCTGCAAAACGAAACAACACAAACTTCAACTAAACCAACTACAGAATGATCAATATGAAGATACAGTTTCTCGTAGAGAGGAATTTGATAAATATAGTTGACTATTTCAAACCTAGGATTTTATGTAACTAATATGTGGTTCTATATTATCTTAATACAGAAATAAATTACCCGCTCATAATTTTGTTTTAAATTTTTTTTTTTATGTTGCATGAAATTCTCATGGTCTCTTCACATGTTTAAAAACAGCCATTTAATATTAATCCAAAAATTAAAACACAAGTTTTGAATTTTTTGATAGTTACCATCTTTAATTTATACTGCTACACAGTTTCAAAAAATTGGTCATCATAATACATTACGCAACACTTGAATCACAGTTTAGTTTGAAATTTCCAAAACTTGCATATCTTCAATTATTCATCATCACACTTAAAATAATTTTAGAAACCTATGTTGCAGTTTATCAAGAGACCAAAAATTTGATGTAAAATAATACATGCTACACCTATTTAAAACATTGTACTACCAACTGGAAAATGTACACAGGTTCACCAGCAAATCAAAAGACTAGTATTTAGGAATCAAAATTAATTTATGTAAGAAGCAAGGGTTTTGATTAAATATGAAAATCCACAAATTTATCAGCATAAATAAAAGAGTTTCAGAGTGGTACACTGTAACAACTGTAATGTGCATGATCCTTAGTGATAGGGGTAAGAAAAATTAGCATCTTTCCTAATTTACACTTTAGTTTCTATATTTTGCTGCTTTCCAACATAAATGCTATTTTTACTAATTATCTAAATAAATGCTTTTTTTTTTAACTAAATTAGTTTACTTTTATTTGTAATCCTTTTAATTATAAAATACCAAATAACTGCTACATATTTTTGGATAGTTTTCAAAATTGTTCAAAATGTATCTCTCACCAGTGTTGCAGACTGACTCACGTTATATTTCTACTTTGCAATTTGTCTTGGACATATGCATATTTGTAATTAAATTAATTTATGTATGTGAACATTAATTTGTGTCTGTGATGTAAGTTAATACACAAACAGTTAATACACAAACACAACACGTCCACAATCTTTGTCGCAGATTTTCCCATCTTGCCGACGATAATTTTATGGTTGGTTAATAAGATGAAAACAAAACAGGCTGCTTAGGCTTTAGCGAGAGTGTAAAGTAAACGAAAGCAGTAAATACAGCAGTACTACTGGTACTTGGCATTCTTCCTAATGTTACACTTAACCCATGTGGTTATTTTCTAGTAATTTAGAATATAAACACTACCCAATTAATCCAGTTGTATGTATTATTCTACAAATTGAATATGTGACAGTCTTTAGCATATTGCACTACAAATTTATTACAGTAAAAAAAAATCACAGTTATTTTTTGTGGTTTTAATCTAGATAGGCTCAAATATGCTTTATTTTTGTACAAAACTGACTAGAGGGTTATTTGTGGGTATTTTTATGTGTGAATATTTAGTTTACAAACATTAAGAATGTAAATACTGTTTTAAATAAGTAGCATTAAAAATGCTAATTTCACAATAATATATGTTAATTTACAAAATAATAAACGCTAATTTTGGGGGGAAAATCATGCTAATTTTTACAGCCCCTAATTACAACAGATGAGTCCCATTCGTTTTCCATATAAATTGAAGATTAAGAATGAATGAATTAATACAGATTTAAGTCGTTAGAGTTGAAGAGGGGCGAAACAACATACATAGAGCTTGAGTACATTGGAGACGGAAACTGGAAAACCCTGAGAACCCGCTGATTGTAATGTCCTGCTAGTGAGCATCCCAGGGTTCTACCACACCGGGAATCAAACCCTGATCTCCTTTGGTCCAGAAGGAGTGTGATCGCGGGTGCTATTTGCCTTGTCATGACTCCCACTCAGGACTACCTGCCTTCCGCCAAGAATATTTACTTAAAATAAAATTAGTCTAATAAAAGGAATTACCGACCATATTTCATAAGCACAGTTTACACAATATTATTTGTATTTAAATAAATTTTGTGACATCGACCAGTAAAGACACATTAGGTTGCATTAAGCCCACCTTACAAAATGTTTATTTTCTGCCATATCTTCTGTCATGCCCATGGATTAAAAGTGGGCATGACAGTTTGTATAGCATTATGATAAGAATGAATTCAGTTATAACACACACACGATACATTATGTGCCAACAAAAAAACAGCCACCAAAGCGGCTGCACATATGAATAGAAATAAACATGTCAAACATTTCAGCAGTTGAATCTAAAATTATGTAACCTTGGGAATGGATTTTGTTATTTTATCCTTTATATTCACAAGCAAAAAATGCAACCAAGTTGGCTTAATATGTATAAAAATTATTCTGTGTAATTTTTGACGTGTAGCTAATATATTTTATTTGTTACGAAAAATGTGGTTGTATTTTCTTAATTTAAAGTTAATCACACCTTACGTATAAACTTTATTCAATGGCAAATTTAAACATTTTTCTAATCCCGTGTTGCTGTACTCTTAAGCTATTCCCCAGGCGTATTTGTGATTTAACAGATTTAACAATTTTAACAGTAAGTAAGTTCTATAGAAAAAAAAATTCAAAAACATTTTTGAAAACTAACCAAACAACTTTTGCAAACCTTTACAACTAACATTTATAGAAATATTTTTTTCCTTAGATGAATAGTTATGATCTATTTTGTCAATGCATAGAAATTATTATTTTTTTTATTTCCATGCTGCACATATCTGTTAAAACGTAAGAGGTGGAAAAGGAGAAAGGAAGGGGGTGAGGATCCAACCCAGATTTTCACATGTTAGAATCACAGCTTTTGCTGCTATTGGCCAGCCGATTTTCTCACTGCATTACGGTTTCTCCAATCATGCATTCCATTTAAGAGGTCTCACTGCATATTCACCTCATCAGGCACAGTGTCTGCAACTCCTATGGTCCACTATTATTAACTGTAGCTGTTTTCATTTCTATATTATGAAAATGTTTACCACTTATTTTTCCAACATGAATTAGAAAAAAAATTTATCCATTAACATATATAAAAATAATTGTATTTACCTGTGTAAGTTTTTCATTAAGTCAGAAATGTAAAAATATTCATTAGATTAGAAATTCCTTAAAAAAAAAAAAGAATTTAATGTCAAAACTGACTGAATAAAAAATACTAAAATTTGTTATACATAATAAGAAGTACACAAAATGATACTTTACTAGTTCCCATAAAATAAATCACACAATTTTAAGAGTGAATTAGGCTACCTGCCACATCTCAAAAACGTACGTTAATGATGACAAAGGAAAAAAAAGTTACTTGGTACCTCCAATGGAATTCAGACCCTCACAAGCAATAGCAGAGGGCAAACTGACTGAATAAAAAAATACAAAATTTTGTTATCCATAATAAGAAGACAAGATGATACTTTACTAGTTCCAGTTAAAAAAAAATCACACAGTTTTAGAGTGAATTCGGCTACCTACCAAATCTCATAAATATACGTTGAGGACAAAGGGAAAAAAAAAGTTACTTGTTACCTTCAATGTAATTCAGACCCTCACAAGCAATAGCAGAGGAGGGCGAAAGTGCATCTCGACCTTCGCAATCCAAAGCTTATCTTGCACCATGGTCGAAGGACAAGCCCCTACACAAAGCCAGGCTCCTGTTTGGCAAATACCCTGGAATAAATATTTACAGCAAATAAATAACACGTACGCAGTGGACTGAGCTGAACAGATAAAAACACCAAGTATATATTCAGGGTGTCCACATAACTCTATATATAAATTTCCCTGACTTTTCCCTAACCACAATTACAAATTTTCCAGAATTTTTTTTTTTAATAATTTACTTATTTCACAATTTTCTGAAAGAAACACACACAATACAGCCGACACCATCCCTATAACTAGTTCAGACAGAACCTTACATACATCTTTTTTTTTTTAGTGTGTATGACTGTGCACTAAAAAAACCACGTGGAAAAAAAAAGTGTTTTAAGTCTGGGTGATGAGCATAACATTTCCCTTTCAAATTACTATCAATGAGGAATTTCCATTACTTTTCCAAGTTTTAAAGTAAATTCCTTGACTTTCCCTGACCAATTTCAACTTCCCTGACTTTCCAGAACGAGGACGGCCTGCCATTTTGAATTTTTGGTTTCTCACTCATTGCAGGTTTTTTTTATAAAGAAATATTTTAAAAAATTAGATAATTCAAGCAATTTTGTAAGTGTTACACTTCTGTGGAACAACACAAAATGAATTTTACTGAATGACCACAACCAATTAGCCAGGCAAATATTTTAATTCTAAATATATACTTAGTTGATAAGGAGTAAAGTAACATGTAGGTATACACGATCGGAAATTGCTGGGCATAAATTTAATGAGTGGCAATACAAAAGGAAAAGTTAAGGGATGTGTGCACAGAAACAGAAACCTTTCAAAGGACAGGTGCGAACAGTAGTGCCCACATTATAATTCTACGCGTGCAGGAACTACTCTATTGGCCGAGAGGACACGCGACAGCAACGCTGTGACATTCAAACACTCTGCGGGAAGCAGACAACAAGCTAGGCAAAACGTCAGAGATAACCATAACAATATATCTAGCAACAAAATTTACTAAGAACACAAAATGCCTTTCTTACATATTGGAACATGCAGAAAAATACACCTAAATGAAAAATATCATCATAAATGTGCAGTAACGAACACTGCAGAAGGTGAGCTTTAATCATTCAATCATACTCATTATTCTAGAATGAAAATTTCACTCGTAATTCAAACTCGTACCACGGAAATGGGAGAAAAGTGGGGGGAGGGGGCAAAGCCTCCCCTCATTCTAAAGTGTCATTGGGCTGGATTGTATTCGTACTTTAAGGAAGCCTCCCTACAATTAGGGAGGGGAGAGGGGCAAAACAACCCGCAAAGATGAAAACTGAACAGAATAGTTTTCGAAACTGTTGTAGATTATGGATTTTACTTAGTTGTGGTGTGTGCCTTCTATGGCATAGCAGGAATTCAAGATTCTCCTGCATGCAGTGTAACCTCCGACCCGTCGCCAGGTAGCAAATAAATGAGTAACCTCAAAATTATGCTCAGCTATCCAGACCTTCAAGGGCTGCTAGAAACAGGTTTTCAAATACAAACCTTTGTATAAAAATTTAAACTACTTTGTGTTTAAATTATTGCAATAAGTAATTTTTTTTTCCCAGTCTGTACAAGTTTGCACAAAGATATTATAAATACATAAATCAATAAAAAAATGACAACAAAATCATACAATAAGATATTTATCTTCTAATTCATCAAGTTTTATCTCATAGAATCTGCTATGTTGACCTACCAGTACAAAAAAGGAATAAATTACTTTTAAAATTACAAATTTGGTTATTAAGTGAATATGACACACTCATTGGTAGGCAAAACTAAAAATAGGAATTAATTTTTAAAAGCTTTGTATTTGAGATGCAGGTACATTCCTCGTAAAGTCAACATAAGTTTGTAAAAAGCCCTTTGTTGTTGTAATATCAAGCTTACAAATGGCACGTAAAAATGTTATTTTTTCCTTGTTTTGTGATTGGGACAGAATTGAATTTTCTGATATTAATTACATTTTTATAGAAACATTTTTAAATAAACTGCAAAAAATCCAAATACATGTTTTCTTATGTATATCATATTTTGGAAGTGACTGTTTATTAATATTATATATTTTTAAAATATGTACAATCTTTGACCTACTCCTACATTGACTTTAAGGGATCTATTCAAGTCAAAAAGTACATAAATCAAATAATTTTTATAAAATAAAATTAAAGAGGAATTTTGTTTTCCAAAACTGCAACATTCTGTATTATTTGCCTTTCAAAATATGTATAAACATAACAATTTTCATCCAATTTCGTGTTAAACATTTAATTCCAGAGTATTTTGCAGTTTTTCAAAATAGATTTAAAATATTTACTTTTAAATATATAAAACAAAGATAGCCGTGCTGCAAAGGTCTAACCTTACTCGCCTACCACAGAGACGATTCCTATTTGATGCAAGGCAGAGTCAACCCTGGCATACAGGAGACGATGCAGACATAGCGGTAGGCTCGTGGGTTTTCTTGGGGTACTTCTGTTTGGCCCACCCTGTTTCTATCAACCCTTTATTCGAATAACCTCAGTAGGTATCATTCATTTATTCATCCTTCATTCATCATTACTTTATTTATTCAATCATTTATTTACCACCTTGGAGGTCTACTCTGTCTTACGCTTAGATTGCAGTAATGAGTATATGGAGAACATGGTCAGATTGATAATACCATTGTCGTTAACATTAAAAGTCCTCTTTTGTATATCATCGTAAATCATAAACGTTAATATTTCAAGTTTTCTATTTCTTGATTTTTATAAGACAAGAAAATAGTGTCTACTGACTATATTATTACAGTTATAGACATTCTGACAGAAAATAATTAAATGCTAAACAATAATTATCATCTCACAGGAGATACTATACATAACAGTCAAGTCACTATTAATAATAGGGATTTCCATGAAAGTATGTGCTATGCTGAAAAAAGCCAAAGCTTTTAAAATTAAATGATATTTAAATGCACACTGCAATCTAAGGATCAGGTGCACTTTAGGCAAACAGATTTTTCAGTGTGGTTTAAATTCATTCTGTGAAACATCTTTTACTTTAAGTTTGTTATTAACAAATAATGAGTGCTCCAAAACATTATTCATTATAAGCTACACATATTGCCTATCTTCATGGCATTGAATGGTAATGCTACTGTGAGGGTGGTTTATTAAAAATGCAGCAAGTTTGAGAATTATAACAATGAAACTTTAAAAAAAAATTGACTAATGATAAGTTCATCACTCCAAAAAAGTTTGTAAAACACACCGGTTAAAAACTTTTGCCAATTAAACTAAGGTTTGGAAACTTTTTTTAATAATAAGAGCCCAACATTTTCAATTCTTTTGGCTCTTATCAGAGACAGCTGCTGATATTTTTTATTAAAACCATCCTCATTTTCTCAAAGTGATGCATTTTTCTTTCTTAAAGATTGGTCCAAGATAAAACTGCCTCCAAAGACACGTAGTCACATATATATGACAACAGGTCACACATGACTGAAGAATTAAAAAAAATTAGACATGAAAATCCTGCTATTGACAGCAATACTGGTTTCTGAGAAATTACTGTTTGCAGGTCACATTAGATAGCCTATGCAGTAAAGCAGCAGTCACCATGTTGCACTTTAATTGCATTGCCAGTCCGGGGTTTTTCCAATTGTAGGAACGTGTATGTTTTGCATTTGGCTGTTGTGATGCAATGGAATGTAAATAATAATTTTAAAAAAATGTGATTCCCTACTGTGCATTTAAAACCCAAGCATCAACCCTTGAAGGAATGTTTTTAGCACTATGAAGTGCCGACTTATTACATGTGATAGTACATAACCTAATGTATAAAAAGAATGGCCATTACATGTATCAAACATAATATTTGTTTTAGTATATCAGGTTACATGCTATTGCACTAAAAAAGGTGACATACAAAAAAACTTCAGTCAAATAAAAAATTGGTTGTCTGTAAAGTCGGTTTACGGACGATAGTTTAACGTGACGTCATAACAAAACATTGATGAAATGATTACATACTTTTATGAATAAATTTGAATCATTTTTATTGAATTATCACTAGGTATTTTGTATGGATACAAAAAAAAAGTGAAATGAAATCCACAATTTAATTGATAAATTTACTTTTATTTGCACTCATTAAATCAAATATGTTTATTACTTTAACGAAGAGATTATTTTAACTATAACTTTTATACATGTTTGCTATTTAACTTCTTTCAATCTGTGTTATTCTGTTAAGGATAGGACGATGATAGGAAAAGTAGGAAACGAATGGGAGTGTTTCAAGTTTAATGTGCCTCAAAAAAGTCAAATCTATGTTTGTACCAATCGAGTGGAAGAGAGAGAGATGCGGAGCAATCGTACAATGAGCGTAACGGGACACAGCATAACGGGACAATGTACGCAACGAGAAAATTTTTCGTGCGTGCAGCCGGCGCTCATCAATTTATTAGACGTCACGTCAAAAAGTTCGTGCTTCGTGCCTCCATACTGCTAGAAAAAATCCATGTAAAGAGTTGATGCTTGGGTTTGGATGCATATTAGGGAATTCACGTAATTTTTTTTATAATTAATATTTTCATTAAACCACAATACCCACATACTAAATATACACATTCTTAAATATGGAAAATCACAGGGTGGGCAATGCATTTAAAGCACAACATGGTTATGGCCACTTCACTGTGACCTATAAAAGGTAATTTCTTAGAAACCATTAGGAATTTAGAAACACAGGGTAAATAGACGAATGCCTTTGGTATTTAAAAAGAGAATTTTCCAAATGTTATTTTATCACAGAAAAGCCACAACGTAAAATATTACCATACTTTCCTGAACACAAAACACTGCATAGATTCCATTGCTTTATATGTTCAAAGTTACGACTTCTTTTTTATTTTATTTTTTGGCGTGACGTCTAATAAATCAATGAACGCCGGCTACACGCACGAAAGTGTCCCATAACGCACATTGTCCCACTACGCTGTGTCCCGTTACGCTCATTGTAAGCTTGCGCCGCATCTATCTCTCTTCCACTCGATTGGAACAACCATCAATTTGACTTTTTCGAGGCACATTAAACTTGAAACACTCCCATTCGTTTCCTACTTTTCCTATCATCATCCTATCCTTAACAAAATAACACAGATTGGAAGAAGTTAAATAGCAAACATGTATAAAAGTTATAGTTAAAATAATCTCTTCGTTAAAGTAATAAACATATTTGAATTAAATTGTAGATTTCATTTCACTCTTTCTTTGTATACATACAAAATAGTGATAATTCAATAAAAATGATTCAATTTTATTCATAAAAGTATGCAGTCATTTCATCAATGTTTTGTTATGACGTCACGTTAAACTATCGTCCGTAAACAAACTTTACAGACAACCAATTTTTTTTCTTTAATTTGGAACTGGTGTTTTTAAGCAAAATTGATGCTGTTTGATTATCTCAAAAAAGGTTGCTTTCAAATTAAATCTGTAAATAAAAAGAGTTGATGGAAGGGAAAGCAATAAAAGTTCAGGAAAAATTATGAAATAAAAATCTTTAAAAACCAGACAGTTTGAGTGTGAAAGATATTATCATACTAAATTAAATATTAACTGCAATTTTAAAAATTTTCCAACACTTAATTTTTTTTCTAATTTCGGGAAGCACAAACTTCAAAAACACTCATAATTATAAAACTTATCAGAATCCATTCAGAATACAAAAAGAAATCCATTTTGCAAGAATTCGTACATTTTCAAAAATTATAGCCTACAGTACTTTAAATATTGCTAACCGAACCAATCCTTCACTTTTGTGTAAACGTTTCGTATCACATATCCAAGTAAATCCCTTGATCCTGTGGTACATGATGCTTGATATTTAAATTAAGTATATCGACAGATTATGGACTTAAGAAAAACTTGTAATACAAAAATGAATTATGGCTGCAAGTAGAATACATAAATAAAATTCCTCAAGACCACATAATTTGTTTGTATTGAGATATTTATGTTCTGTTCGGAATCTGTTGACAAACTAAATTAAAACAGCAAGCATCATGTACCACAGGATCATACCATCAGGATCAAGGGAATAAGTGGGATACGTGATATGAAACAATTACCCACTATCACCTTGAACTGCAAATGCCTAGCCACTAATAATATTTAAAAGCCCCTTTGGCAACAAACATAGTATTTATTCCAGATGTGGATGAAATTTATTTCGGTTTATTGTCCCACTTACTTCCAATAAGCCGCTACTTTCAAATTTACCTCCCTGGCTCAATTGTCTCACAAAGCAGTCACTTATTTATATGATTTTTGCCCTGAAACACACAAAGCTTAAGCAAATAAGATAAAATAGCGAGTGATCCAGACTATTCCAGGTATGTACAATTGTACGATTAACGCAAAACTGAACGAAAAAGTAGTGGCCAGATAATAATAGCTTTGTAATTGTGGATATCATTCATACCATGAAAAATATTAAATTTCAAAGTTTAACGTGACAAATAAGGCTAAGTTAGACTGATCACTAAATTGAAAGACCGCATAAAACACACGAAAAAAATTAATCAGCGTGATGATAAAGTACTATCATTAAGGTCACTGTAAATGCAATTTAAAAAATATTGCTTGATATATACAGCTAAAAAATGAAAATAGATTCTAAATTTTCCACACATCTTGTATTATCCAAAAACAGGTAATAAATGTATTGATATTTTCTTGTACTTACAAGCAGCCTCACATAACCTCATACACTAACTTTAATGTTATATTTCGCACATTATTTGGCCTAGCTTCAGCCTACGACAAAAAAGTAAAAATCAGCACGGAAAAACAAAACAAAATTTTATAAATACACAAAATTTACACAACTTAAATTTATTAATTTCAAAAACAAGCTTCGTCTTTCGGACAAATGTCAGACATTGCAAAATGGCCGCTGCGCACGGATATACAACACAAATAAATTAGAAAGTTTACGCTGTAAACAAAGACTTTTTATATATCTAGCCAGAAATAATTATATCAAAGTATGAAAATATTTCGCATTATACCCAAAATATATTTTTTAAACCGTTTATGTAACTCCACAAAAATAATTAAATGTGAAATACAAAAAATCTAAATTTTATAAAACTATTCTTAAGTCTTTAAATTCAGTCAATAATCCATTAAATCACAAATACTTTTTACGGAGCTCTACAGATACATAAGAAGAGTGAAGGGTGAGGAGGGAATAGGGGTTCTCAGAGGAGGAGGGGGGCAGGAATATACAGAGGACAGGGAAAAGGCAGACTTACTGCAGGAGCAATATCTGGCAGTATTTACAAAGGGGGAGGCATGGGAGGGTAAAGAGGACGACAGTTTAATGGGCAGGAAGGCCTTTGAGCTGCGAATGACAGATGTAATTAAGGTGATCAGGAGGTTGAAAGGGAGAAAGGCAGCTGGGCCAGATGGTATAGGGAATAGTCATTTGAAGTTGGGTGATAGGGAGATTGGGAAGTACCTGTTGGAGGTTTTCAAGCAGTCTCTGGAGGAGGGGAAACTACCAATGGAATGGAAGGAGGCAGTGGTAGTTCCCATCTACAAGGGGGGAAATGATAAGGCGGAGCCAGGAAGTTACAGGCCGGTCAGTTTGACGTCCTGTGTAGGAAAAGTGATGGAGAGGTTGGTAGGAAGGTACGTAAAGGGGGAAATGGAAGATCTGGGGTGGGTGGATAACAGGCAGCATGGATTCAGGATGGGGTTCTCATGCGAGACCCAGATGGCTGGGCTGTTGGAAGACCTGGTGGAAGCGGTGGACGGGGGGAAGCAGATAGATGCAATCTTTATAGATTTTGAAAAGGCGTTTGATAAGGTCCCCCATAGGAGGTTAATGGAAAAGGTTGAGTTGCTGGTGAGGGATGGAAGGGTGGTAAACTGGGTGGGTGATTTCCTGAGGAATAGAAGACAAAGAGTGAGAGTGGGTGAGGAAAGCTCCGAGGAGGGGGAAGTGACGTCGGGGGTGCCACAGGGGAGTGTGCTGGGGCCTCTGTTGTTCACAATTATGATAAACGATCTGGGGGAGGGCATGAAAGCCAGATGGAGGCTATTTGCAGATGACTGTGTAGTGTATGAGGTTGTGGGGGAAGGGGGATGTTTAACAGAGGACTTGATAAGGTTGGAGCAATGGACGGAGAAAAATGGAATGTCCTTGAATGTTGGTAAGACAAAAGTTGTCAGATTTACAAAGAGGAGGAAAGTCACACGAAATGTATATTACTGGAAGGGGCAGGAGATAAGAGAGGCAGCAGGATATAAGTACCTGGGGGTGACACTGAAAAATGACCTAGGATGGGCGGAGCACATAGAGGGGGTGGTCAGGAGGGGAAGGCAGGCGCTGGGGTTGCTTGGTAGGACCCTGCAGGGAGCTGGGAGGAGGACAAAGGAGAAGGCATACTCCACATTGGTCAGGCCAATGTTGGAGTATGCGGCGGCGGTCTGGGACCCCTACCTGGTGACTGAGGTGAAGGAGCTGGAAGGGGTGCAGCGCAGAGCGGCTAGGTGGGTGATGGGAATGTGGAGAAGGAGGGAGGGGCAGGATGGGAAACTGCATAGCCCAACGGAAATGATTAAGGAGTTGGGGTGGGAAACGTTACAGAGGAGAAGAAGAGTGGAAAGGTTGGTCAGGATGTTCAAGGTGCTGAAGGGGGAAGGGGGATGGGGGCAATTGGGAAGCAAAGTACATAGAGGGGAGTACAGAGGACGAAGAGACCACAGATGTAAGCTCCAGAGGGTGTGGAGGCGGACAGAGAGAGGGCGGAACACCTTCCTGGTGAGGACGGGGAGGGAGTGGAATGGGCTGGGGGAGGAAATGGTGGAGGTCAGGGATGGGAGGGAGCTGAGGAGAAAGCTGATGGAGGGGGGGGGAGAGGGGAGTGAGTGGGAGTTCTTGCCACCGGGTGAAAGCCCAATTGCAGGTTAAGTAATAATAAATACTAATAATCGTATTAGGGTTAAAAATACATATAATTGAATCGAATACACAATTTACACACAATGATGACGGGACACTAAATTTGCACATTATAACATGACGAGAAGCATGATAATTTCTATGTGAATTTGGCTTTATATAAAACGCACCTGTTCAACAATGTAGATCACTGTCTGAAAGCATTGAACATTAGAATGATGTAATCTAATTTCGTATATCAACAGCATTGCAGAATAATTTATTGCCATCACCCGGGGTCTTGAACTCGATACCCGGGGTAAGCCTAGTAGTTGCTGGTGTTTCTGTTGAGGTGTTTGTTCTCCGGGAGGGTGCCAGGCTAGTCTTAAAGCATATAGCCGTTGTTGTGGTGGGTCGTCGGCCCCAGTGTGCACTACTAAGCTCCTAGGCTATATGGTGGCTGAACACAATGAACAAACGCACGTAATTACTTGACGGTTTTTGAACGAATGGGAAACGCGGGGAACGGCACGTCCGTCCTAGTTGATGACCCGTTGACGACTGCCGTTGACCGCGGCTGGCCTAAGAGGGGGGAGGGCAGCGTCAGCCTGCATAGGCTAGGCTAGGGGTGCGGTCTCGCAGCGGGGTAAGGTACTGGCGGGGTGGAGACCGGGCTTCACTGTCACAGGCGGTACGACGTCAAAAGGCCCCCCCCCCCCTGGAGAAGCCTGGTCTTTCCCAGCGATCGGTACCCCGCAGCATGGTTGCACCCCTAGCATTGGCAGCAGGTCCAAGCTGGAGGCGCTTGGAGTGGCAGCAGCTGGTAGGGCCTGCGCTCTGCTCACATGTCATCCCGCTGTGTGCACCCAGGGGCTGCATTAGCAGACCGGACACCCCGGATTGTTCCCAGGTGGTAGTCTGCAAGGTATCCCGGTGGCCGTCTAACCCGTTGGGGCCGTCCGGTCAGGTTGTCATGTTGGCGGAGGTCAGTTTGGGTGGCCGACGTGGTCTCTTCACTTTCTGGAATCCCGGGTGATGCCAAACCACTCAAGTTCTGGTTGGTTTGGTCCTCCTCTGGTTCCATTGCAGGTGGTGTCAGCACGTGGTCGCTGCTCCTATCAGGTGCGGTGTCTGCACCTGTGAACAGCCTTGTTCGCATTTGTCGCTGAATTTGTCACTGTGGGGTCATTGGCTCATCGAGGTCATTATCATCCAGGTGACACGGGTGTTGGGTTGGCCGGCGGGGCTATTCGTTAGCCTCGTCATTCGGCTCGATCACATGGACAGTGAAGTGGGCATCCTCCAGGGATGCCAGGTGGCCCCAGCCTCCCCGGGTCAGTGACACAGGTGCATCGGGGTCAGTCTCGTACGGTTCGGTCACGACCGGTGGTGTACTTGGTGCCTCGTCTGTATCGAATGTCATTTCATCCGTCGAGACATCAGTGATAATAAATTACTCGTGGTAATCGTTTGCGTCTGAACCGTCGGCATGAGGCTTGCCCACCGTTCTGGTCCTCATCCCCCTTACCCTCAGGGGTGGTCGGATCGTCCAGTTCTCTCCTGGGTGCTGGGTGTTCTGGTGGAGTCAGTGTTACAGGCGATTCTGGGAGCCTGTGTCCCGGGAGTGTGGAAAGGCGCAGGTCATCACGATGAATCTTCTTCACCCGCCGTCCAACTAGGCGCACGAGGTATGTGGTCTGGCCCAGGTGTCTCTGTACCATGTAGGGGCCTCCCCAGCGGGGGGCCAATCCTGCGCAGTAATTACGTGGTGTGGCCGACAGGGGATGGACACGCACAAACACTTGGTCTCCTGCTTGTACTGTGGGTGGCATGTGGTTCGTCGTTGGTGTTATTTCCATCGCGTAGACTTTTTGCCGTTGGCGTGCTTCTTCGTGTGTGGCTGTGTGGCGGCGGTCTCGCTCTTCCGGTCCTTCTGTCGGGTGTGGTACTCCATGCGTGGCCCATTCACCGGGCAGGGGTAGATTGTGTCCCTGAACCATCTCGGCTGGTGTTAAACCAGTTGCCGCATTCACCCGACGGCGCATGCAGAACAGGGCATCTGAAATGTGCCTGTCCCACTGCTCATGGTCTGAGCTGAGGCGTATGCACATCTGCGACTTCAGTTCCTGGTTGCGGCGTTCGGTAGGGTTTGCCCACTGGTGGTATGCGGGTGTGGTGTGGTGCTGTATTTGGTGGTCGTCGCACCAAGTCCTCCACTGTCGGCCCAAGAACTGGCTGTCATTGTCGGAGAGGGCTGACTGCGGGTAGCCCCAGCGCGGCAAGAACTCTTGTGCCAGGATCTTGGTGATGGTGGCGGCTCGCACTTTTCGACAGGGATAGGCCTCCGTCCACCGGGTGAACAGGTCAGTTACTACAAGCAAGAACCTGTTCCCCCTCGGTGTTCGTGGATATGGGCCCATCACATCCAGCACTATTGTCTGGAATGCTGTGGTGGGTTCCCGTGGCCGCTGCTGCTCCTCCCCATCTCGCCGTCGTGCCTTCCGTGATTGACAGACTTGACATTCGCGTATGTACTCGCATACATCTCTGGTGACTCCGGGCCAGTGGTAATATTGGCAAACAGCCCGCTTCGTCTGGTCGGTGACAGGATGGCCGGCTAGGTCGTGGTCATGGTAGAACCGTAGTACAGCTTCACGGGCTTCAGGTGGTACATACGTCTTCCAGTCCACTTGGTGTCCAGGTGTATGGCACCACACTGTCCCGTCTCGTACACACCAGGTGTCATGATCCCCCATCGTCACCTGTTGGCGCCGTCGATCGGCCTCTGGTGACGTCCCTTGGGCTTCCAAAACTCAGTGGTGGACGTCGGCTGCTGTACTCGGTGGTACATTGTCTTCCTGGGCATCGGCTGTACTACACGTGCATGTTGCATCTGGTTGGGCTTGCCTGTTTTGGTGGCTGGGTGGCAGCATATCCTCCCAGTATTCATGGTCAGATAGCTCGCTGTTATCATCTGGCTCGCGAGACAAAAGGTCGGGCAGCTGGTTGTCTGTTCCAGGGATGTGTTCGACTTCAAAGTCAAAAGATTGCAGGAACAATGCCCACCGGATCAGCTTGCTCTTCCTCCCCTGCATGGTGTGCAGCCAGGTCAGGCACCTGTTGTCAGTGCGGAGCGTGAATGGTTTTCCTTCCAGGTGCAAGCGGTACTTCTTCACGGCCCACACGACAGCCAGGCACTCCTGCTCGTTACTGTGGTAACGACACTCTGCCGAGCCGAATTTTGCACTCGCATAGTCGATGACTTGTCGGTCTCCATTCTGGTCCAGAGGAACAGCACAGCTCCCACCCCTAGTGCACTGGCATCGGTTTGCAGGTACAGGCGGCGCTCTGGGTCCACCCGTGCCAATGTGTGGCAGCTCGTGAATGCGGCCTTGATGTGGTCAAAGGCATTTTGTGTGATTGCATCCCACCTGTAGCGCAACTCTGGTGACAAAAGGTCTGTGAGTGGAACAATGATATTTGAAAAGTTCGGTATATAGCTCCTTAACCAGTGAACGAGTCCCACGAAATGTTGTAGCTGTTTTCGGGTCCTCGGCACCTCAGCCTCCGCGATTTTCTGCAGGTGGACTGGTTGTGGGCTGTTGCCTGCCGCATCCACCAAGTGCCCTAAGAACTCGACTTCGAGCGCCCCGATATGACACTTGGCTGGGGCTGCTGTTAGGTGATGTGTCGCGAGCCGCTCTAGGACGAGGGTAAGGTGGCGGGTGTGATCCTCCCTTGTCTCGGAAAAAACGATGACATCATCGAGGAAGGCTATGGCAATCTGTCCCACATACCCCTCTAGCACCCGTGTCATCATCTCCTGGAAGGTGGCTGGCGTGCACTTTAAGCCGAATGGCATGGCCCTGAATTGGAAGCGCCGCCCATCTGGTGTTGTAAAAGCAGTTTTACCTCGGTCTCCAGGCCGTATGGGCACCTGCCAATAGCCAGCCTTGAGGTCGTGCTGAACACTTTGGCTCGTCCTAAGCCTGCGATGGCGGCCTCGACACTGATATGGGGCGGAGGTGAGCTGATGGTGATGGCGTTCAGGGGCCGGAAGTCCACACAAAAACGCAGCGAGCCGTCCTTTTTCGGGGCCAACACCACACATGAATTATAATGGCTATTGGAGGGCTCGATGATGCCATCCCGTAACATTTCTGATACCTGCTCTCTGATGGCGCTCTGCTCTCGGAAGCCATATCCCCTGGGTGGTTCATGAATAGGTTGATCATGCATGGTTGGGATACGATGCTCTGCCACTGTGGTGCGTTGCAGGGGGTTGGCGAGTGCAAACACATCCTGCCTCTCTTGCAGCACCTTTTCCACAGCTGCCTGATGCTGCGGGGGTACATCGTAATGCAGTTGCGCCAGTGTAAGCGGTTCGCGAGGTGGTTTAGGTGCGAACCCCGAGGCATACACTGTGTATCGCTCCCGGGTTCCCACGTGGACTCGTGCAGCCTTCAGCTCCACCACAGCATCATGCTCTGCTAGCCAGGGCTGTCCTAATACGAGGTCCTCATGCAGGTCCTCCACAACAAGGGCAAGAACTGTGGTTGACATTTCCCGAAGGCTTACCTGGAGTTCGGCTTGGCCCACTGTCATCCCTGGCCGTGTAGTGGTCGCTAGGCGCAGCTCGGCGCGGTGGGGTTGGAGTGCTCCCGGGGGTACCAGGCTTGGGGCGACAAACACATGGCTCGCACCTGTGTCGACCAGTGCCGCCGTCGGCTGGCCATTCACCTCCACCGGGATGCGCAGCAGGTGGTCGTGTGGCCGGAACAGTTGGCCCAGCGTTTGTGTGGTACCTGGCATTATCCTGATAGGTGGTGGTGCAGGGGGCTTTGAGGGCATTGGTCCTGTGGCCGGTGATGCCGTTGGTAAGGATGGTGCAAGAAGCACTGCTGGTAGTGTGGCTGGTGGTGCCAAGAGTGAGGTTGCAGCAGGTGGTGCCCTGGCTGAGGTCATGACAGGTGGTGCCTTAAAGGAAGTTGCGGCAGGTGGTGCCGAGAAGGGAGTTGCTGCAGGTGGTGCCGAGAAGGGAGTTGCGGCAGGTGGTGCCGAGAAGGGAGTTGCGGCAGGTGGTGCCGAGAAGGGAGTTGTGGCAGATGGTGCCGAGAAGGGAGTTGCGGCAGGTGGTGCCGAGAAGGGAGTTGCGGCAGGTGGTGCCGGGAAGGGAGTTGTGGCAGGTGGTGCCGAGAAGGGAGTTGCGGCAGGTGGTGCCGAGAAATGATTTGCGGCCGGTGGTGCCGAGAAAGGAGTTGCGGCAGGTGGTGCCGAGAAGGGAGTTGCGGCAGGTGGTGCCGAGAAGGGAGTTGCGGCAGGTGGTGCCGAGAAGGGAATTGTGGCAGGTGGTGCCGAGAAGGTTGTGGCAGATGGCGCCATTCTCGCGGGGGGTGGGCCCCTCAGTCCCGCACCCCCGGTGGTCCATTTTCCGACTGCGGCACTGTCTGCTGCTGGCGTGGTGGTGGGGTAAGTGGGCATTCACTGTGCCAGTGATATGCTCCAGTGGCACAACCCCGTTGGCACTCAGGTGGCCGCTCATGGTTGTGTTGCGACTGGTTTTCCCGGTGGCCTGGCTGCGTGGTGCTCTGGCGTGACGCCTGTGCATCCTTGATGGCCCGCTGCCGCCTGGGTGATGGTTGAGGCTCACTCGGCCTGGCTTGGTGGTTGGTCACTGGTGCGCCATTTAATGCTAGGCTGTGGTACCCCCGTTCTGTCATTGATGGGTTTCGGTGCCACACTATCTGGAGGTTTCTTTCAGTGGCCACTGCCTGTTGCACATAGTCTTCTACCGAGGTGTGTCGGTAGCAGCGGAGGAAGGGCTGAAGCTCATCTTGCAGCAGGGTGGTGACAGTCAGCAGCGCTGCCGTTGGTTCTGTATTCGGTATGATCCGCCGAAACAGCTGCAGTTTGTGGGCGACAAACTGCTCCAATGGTTCCTCGTCTTGCTGCTGTCTGCCGTAGAATTGGGAGGTACACTGTACCAACGCCTCTCCTGTGTCAAAACGCTGCATGAACTTGGTGGTGAACTTCGGCCACAACTTCCGAACTGGCCCCAGAGGCTCCACCAGTGACGTGCCACGCCCCGCAGCTGCTCACTCGCACGTTCTGCCCATTCATCAGGTGGTATTCCCGCCCTCGTTAGGCGCATCTCGCATTGCCGTAGAAACTCACCCGGGTTCTCCTGTGGCAGTCCACTGAACTCCGGTAGTGTTTCTCTACCCGTGTTCGTCAACCATTCGCGGTGCCCCCCATGTGGCGCTCAGGTCGGTCAGCGATGTGTGTTCCCATGCCTGCCTTGGCTTCTGCTCGCGCTGTGCGCAGTTCGCACACTCTGTTGTTTCTATTTTATCTGATGGGTTTCCCATGGTGGTGTGCGTGATTGGTGCTGTGGTCACTAGGGCAGGCGGTGCAGTTGGTGGTAGCCCCGCTTCATCCTTCCCTGGCCACACAGGATACGATTGCATTTCCCATGTGGACTTTACTGTTTCCCGCTTGATAGGGAATTTTAAGGTGTCGGGTGCGCATCGGCATCTGTTATGCCACGGTAGTGTCCCCGTTAATAGGTCCATGCCCTTAGGTAGGTACAGTTTGCACAGACTGTGGTTTAAATGTGTGGTAACATTTTACCGGTGAGCAATTGTGTTGTTGATGTCACTGGTAGGTGTCAGTTGATTTGGCGTAACTAATATAATTTAGAAGGATTAGATCGCGTAACAATTTTTACCAATATAAAATAAATTCACACATAATGTCCGGTGATGTTTGGTGTAGTCGGGATGAGGACTCGTGCGCGCGTACAGGAGGGAGGGGTGATGCGGTAAGCCGCTGCCCGGACGACCGCACAAAAAGTAGAGCGATAACTTCGGCTGGTGGGAGAAGCAAGGTGGGCCATAAAGGAGTGCTCGGGGTTGAAACGGGGGGAGGGGTGTGGGCAGCTGCCCGGACGGTCGCTCAAAGAGAAGAGCGTTAGCTCTGGCTGGTGGAAGGGGGAGGTCGGTCTCGCTCTTTTGGAATGTCCAGAAGTGAAAGCACTGGTTTTCTTGGTGTAGGCGGATCGCAGAAAAACACTGGAATTATTAATTTTTGTCACACGCATGGGCGCCAAATGCCATCACCCGGGGTCTTGAACTCGATACCCGGGGTGAGCCTAGTAGTTGCTGGTGTTTCTGTTGAGGTGTTTGTTCTCCGGGAGGGCGCCAGGCTAGTCTTAAAGCATATAGCTGTTGTTGTGGTGGGTTAGCGTGCACTACTAAGCTCCTAGGCTATATGGTGGCTGAACACAATGAACACACGCACGTAATTACTTGACGGTTTTTGAACGAATGGGAAACGCGGGGAACGGAACGTCCGTCCTAGTTGATGACCCGTTGTCGACTTCCATTGACCGCGGCTGGCCTATGAGGGTGGTGGGGGGGGAGGGCAGCGTCAGCCTGCATAGGCTAGGCTAGGGGTGCAGTCTCGCAGCGGGGTAAGGTACTGGCGGGGTGGAGACCGGGCTTCACTGTCACAGACGGTACGACGTCATTATGTTAGACCAATTGGTGTGTAACAAGTACCCCCTTTACTGGGATCCTGATGGTGATGGGCTTATAATGCGAAAACAAGATTTAGTCATTGGGTTACACTTAACCCCCTGGAATCGAATGGCGAGACTATCGTACTCATGGTTGTTAATGAATTCTATTATAGTAATCATGGAGTTAGGTATTGTCACGAGATGGCATGCTATGATGTATTTGAAGTCACTTTTTAACCTCACCATTGCCATACTGTTCTGCCCAAAACATTGTAAAAATTGTGATTGATAACATCTAATGATGGTTAGTAAGTATGAATTAGAATATATAATGTTAAAAATAGTCACTTTCATACAAAAAGTTTTTTTTAAAGTTTTCCACAATGCAAACACTACACTTCGGCCAATGTTTAAGGTGTATAACCAACATGGTGCAATGGCTAGCAAGAGAAAAAAACTGTTTCACACACTACCATGTAATAATGCAGATATTGCCACTCCCTGGTAGTAATAGTGTTTCAGTGTGCAGTGTACATGGCATATATACTAAAGTGGGAGCTCATTAATATGACTAACCAGGTACCCATTACATTCGCACCTAAATTTTAATAAAAATGATAAATTGGGATTTTATTCAAATGTGGAAATTCTGTTAATGAATAATACACTAATAGTTACTCGACATAACATAATTTTGATGATGAATCAGTTAGGCGAATAGTCCATCAGTCCCATCACACCTAAAGCAAGTAAGGATCATTGGACTGGACATAGGATTGCGAGACTGGGGTATCTGAGTGTATATTTATTTTTTAACTGCATTAATAATTAGACTAATGGTTTAGCTTTCTTACTTCATTTTGACGTCGTACCGACCATGGCCTTTAAGCCCGTGCTCCGCACCGCCAGTACCGTATCCCGTTTTCGGAGCGCGCCCCTTGCCCAGCCGGATTGAGTCAGGCGAGCGCCTCGGGCGTGACCCCAATAGACAACAAACCTAATTAACAGTCACCGCGGCCACTGGCCTTAATTAAAATGCCCGTGACTATGATCAAGTCGGAATAGGAGAAGTCCCTCTAAAACAATTCACAGTGGGACAACATGGTAGTAAATTTATAGTCGCCAACTTGATGTCACAATTTAAATAATTAAATACATTAAAACTATTGTTAAGACTTAAGCACCCAATTACCAGGTGCTACATTTTAATTGGGCACCTGCAACATGTTTTAACTGGTAATATAGTAAATTAAATTAATACAAGTTTTTTGACGCCGACTCACAAAGAAGAGAAAGTTTCTCTTCCTTGCGAGGCGGCCATGTCCGGCAGTCTCGAACCACTCCGCGCCGGGAACAGACGTGTGTCCGTGGGCAGCATCCAAGTTTTCTTCTGTGATTATTTTATTCTGTACTAAATATTTAAATTTAAACCTCTTATTAATTCATAGCTGCCCACGTCGACTCGGCGCGTATTTTACGGAACTGGGCCTATCCCAACCGTCTTCATCGTGATACCGCGCTGCAGATCGTATCACTCACGTAAGTGTTTCGCCGAATTTAGGAGCCCGCTCATAGAGCCCCCCCTGCACCCGTTAATGTTCGGCGCTGGCCGTCTCCAGCGAGCATCGACCCGCGTCCCGCGAGACTGCAGCGGTAACCATTAGTGTCGCGTAGTGTTCTGTTTTTTCTGTGTCAATTGTGTAACGGCTAGACGTCGCCAAGTGTTGGTGAGAGTGTTTTGTAGCGGGACTAGATTAAAGGTAATTCTCACCAACTCGTGTACACTAATTTTCCGGAGTCTCCCGTCCTCCACACGGCCGAGCGGCCTTCACAGTCAAGGGAGAGCCATTCAGGGTAGATTCAAGCTGTGTACCTGGCGGGGCATGCGGGGGCAGAGTACCCACGACCCAACATCAACGGCCTAGCAGCCCGCTAGCCTGGCGCCCCTCCGGACAACAAGAGAACCGCGACGCCCGTAGCGCCCGTCAGGAACCCCCCGGGCCTTTCACATAGGTTGGGTGACGGCAAATGGCGCCCTTGCGTTGGGCATAACTACAGACAAAAATCACGAAAAACACAGCTAAATCAGACAAAGGGACAGAAGACGGCCATTTTGGACGCGCGCGGTGGAATTTGGCGCACAGAGGAGCAGCGACAAAGGGACCACCCGGAAGCGCGCGTCACCGCCCGCGCCGACCTTCGCCAACTTTCACTTTCACCCCCACCCCTCCCCTTTGGGCCTTCAGCGAACATCCTCGCCCGCACACCCCCCCCCCCCCCCAATCCATCTTCACATCCTCGCGCTTTCCGCTTTGTGTGGCTGTCCGGGCGCTCTTGGCCGCCGCTACACACGGCTATCCGCATCCCCCCTTCGCAGTGGCCAGTCTCGGCTCTCCCTTTTGTGCGGCTGTCCGGGCGCCTCTCGGCCAGCGGCCCGAATCAGCGCGCGCGCCAACCCCCCTCACCCCTCTTCATTTGCTGGGAGTATGTTTGTAAACAGAGCCATGTGAGCGCACGAAGCGACTGTCAACATCAAAGCCCCACGCAACGCGATGGCGGACAGGATCAAGACCGAAGAGCTTCTGGAACTGTGGCATAACAGCACGGAGATGCAGTCACAGGCGAGAACACCACCAGTGAACAACACCCCCTTGCTGGTCCACCACACACCGGCGACCCCCACACCTCCGACCACCCGCGCCAGCGACTGGAGCTCGCACACCGACCACGCGACGCACGCCCCGGGGACGACCGAGGCCAAATGCGCGTGGCTCGCCCTGGAGGACCTGGCACGAGCCCTGCTACCCAGCAGAGTGATTCTGCCAGAGTTCGCTGGAGCCCCGCATGAGGATCCGAGGGATTTCCTGAGGCTGTGCGAAGCGCGCCTAATCGGGTGCCGGATGCACCAGTCCGAATAGACAGAGCAGGTGAGCGAGCAGCTGCGAGGGACCGCCCGGAGCTGGTGGAGCATGTGGGGCAGATTCGCAATGCCGTGGAGCGAATTCGCGAACGAGTTCAGCCACCGATTCGACACCGGATCGCCCCGTGTCGAGTGTTCCGCCCACTTCTATGGGACACGGCAGAGGGACGACGAAGCAGTCGAGGCGTTCATAGCCACGAAAATACGACTGTTCCGCCGCATCTCACCCGGCACCGACCTGTCAGGGGCCCTGCCCGTCATCACGAGCTTGGTGAGAGACGAGCTGCAACCCTTCCTGCGCCGCTACCACGCCGGTGGCGTAGCAGATTACGTGCAGGAAGCACGCGAGACAGAGCACAACTTTCAGCGGGCCTGTAAGCACGGCCCCGCTACGAATGCTCGAGGAAATGACAGCCCACCGGAAGCCCGGCAGAACACTGCACCACGGGACACGCCCCCATACCAGCCCAGAGGACCACGAGCCTTTGAGGCGCCGCCATCTTGGCGGGCGGAATGACCACCGCAGGACGCCACGGCACGGGAACACGTCCCGCTGTGTCGCTTGGGGTGCCCGCGCGGCGAACGTCACTGGCACAGTGAGTGCCCGCGGGGATTCCGGGCGGAGCGACCCGCCACGCCGCCGCGCCAGGAGGCGCACGTGAGACCACCCCCACCGCAACGCGCCAGCACGCCGGCCCCAGGTATAGGGCGCCCTCCCCCCGCACCCGCCCACATCCAGGTGCTCAGAGAGGGACACGCCCTCCCGACCTTGGGACAGCTGGACCGCCCGCGGGACAACCTGTTCCGCATCCCCGTGGAGGTCAACGGCCGGCCAGCTGCCGCGCTCGTCGACATGGGAGCGAGCGACGTGTTCGTACGCCCCGCGTTCGTGACCGCAGGCGCGTTGCGTCCGGGCAGCAGCGAGCTGCGCCTGGCTACCACCACACACACCGGGCGGATGCTGGGGCATGCTGAGATCGTGGTGAGTACGCAGGAAATAAATAGTAGTGTGTCCGCAGTAGTCGTGCAAGACTTGTGTGAGGAGGTGGTGCTAGGACTCCCCTGGTTGGTCCAGCAAGATGCGGTCTTGGTGCTAGGACCCCCCCGCCTCAACCTGGGAAGAGCCGAGAGGTACGTGGTGTACGCACTAGGACAGACGCCCCCCCGACAGAACGCGGTGCTGACCCTGGCGGACGTGCGCCACGACGTCCCCCCCTCCTACCAGGCTGAGGTAAACAAGGTCCTCGCCGCCCGACCCGAAGTGTTTGCCGTGGACGGAACCTTGAGGCGGACCACCGTCACCGAACACTGCATCCCCACCCTGACTGATGACCCAGTGTTTGACCCGCCCCGCGGCTACGGGTTTCGCGAGCAGCGAATCATCCTGGAGCAGGTGGACGAGATGCTGCACGACGGAGTCATCAAGCCGTCCCACAGCCGGTACAATGCGTGCATTGTGCTGGCCAACAAGAAAGACGGGACAAGCCGATTCTGTGTGGACTTCCGGCCGTTAATTGCCGTGACCGTCAGCGCCCCGCCCCCCCCCCCCCCAGATTAGCGTCGAGGCCGCCGTAGCCGGCTTGGGAAGGGCCCAGGTCTTCAGCACCTTGGACCTGAAGTTCGGGTACTGGTAAGTGCCCATACGACGCGAGGACCGGGAGAAGACGGCGTTCACGGTGCCAGACGGACGGAGGTTCCAGTTCAGAGCCATGCCATTCGGCCTAAAGTGCACCCCGTCCACCTTCCAGTGCATGATGACCCGTGTGCTGGAGGGCTACATCGGTCAGTTCGCCCTAGCATACCTGGACGACGTCATAGTGTACTCAGACACCTGGGAGGACCACTGCCGCCATCTGGCCTTGGTGATGGAGCGGTTGGCCACAAACCACCTGACGGCCAACCCAGTCAAATGCCATCTCGGAGCCGCAGAGGTCGACTTCCTGGGCCACGTGGTCAACGTGGAGGGGAACCGCCCCCAACTAGGTCACCTCCAGCAGATCGCGATGGCAGAAGTCCCACGCACCCGGAAGCAACTGCAGCGCTTCATCGGGCTGCTGAAATGTCTCCGGAACTATATTCCGAATTTTTCACAGGTCATCGCGCCTCTGACGGACCTGTTGTTGCCCCAAGTCTGCTACCACTGGGGCTCGCCCGCCCAGATGGCATTCGAGGCCGTCAAGAGCGCGTTCACCCGGTGCCACACACTGGCCCGCATCGACCCCGAGTGCCCACTCGTCCTCCACACAGACGCAAGCGCCCTGGGACCGGAGCCGTGCTGTACCAGGAGAACGACCACGGAGAACGGCAGGTGGTGGACTACGCCAGCGCGATGTTCGGCGCGGCGGAGAGGCGGTACCACAGCAACGAACAGGAGTGCTTGGCGGTGGTATGGGCCGTGAAGAAAGACCGTCCACACCTGGAGGGCAGGCATTTCACCCTCCGCACAACAACCGCTACCTCACCTGGCTCCACACCATGCAGGGGAGGAAGGGGAAGCTGATCCGCTGGGCGCTGCTCCTACAGTCGTTCGACACTACGGTAGAGCACGTGCCAGGCGCGGAAAATCAGCTCCCCAACCTGCTCTCGCGCGAGCCAGACGGCAGACGGGAGGTGCTGGACGAGGAGGAGTGGGACGAAATCCTGCCTCCATCCCACACCAGCACGACTGCCGACGGACACCCTACCTGCACCCGCCTCACGCTCGGCGTAGAGGGGACTGAAGACCCCCCCAGTACCGAGGCCGATCTAGAGCGGCGCGTCCTCACGGCCCAGCGCCGCTCGCCGGACGCCGACCGGCGCCGCGAGACAGCGCGCGGAGGAGACCACCCCGCCTGGCAGCTCCGGGACGACCAGGTCATGACCAGACCGCCGGGGGAAGAGGACGAGTGGAAGACCTACGTCCCACCCGAAGCACGCGAGGCAACACTGCGATTCTACCACGATCATGACCTCGCCGGACACCCAGGCTCGGACCAGACCCAGAGAGCCGTCTGCCGGTACTACCACTGGCCGGGGGTGAACCGGGATGTCCGGGTCTACGTCCGGGAGTGCGAGATCTGCCAGCGCCGCAAGGCCCGCAGAGGCGACGGCATGCAGCAACAGCAGCCTCGCCAGCCGTCAACACCGTTCCAGACGCTCGCACTGGACGTGATGGGGCCGTACCCCCGCTCGCCACGGGTAAGCGCTTCCTAGTGGTCGTGACCGACATGTTCACCCGCTGGACAGAAGCCTACCCCTGCGGCAACGCACGGGCGGCCACCATCATCGAAGTCCTGACGCGCGAGTTCCTCACTCGGTTCGGCTACCCGGAGTCCGTCTTGACGGACAACGGCAGCCAGTTTCTGGGGGCCTGGTGGAGAGGGTGGTGCCAAGAGGCACACATCATCCACCACACCACACCCTCATACCACCCCAGGGCCAATCCGACCGAGCGCAGGAATCAGGATCTGAAAACTCAACTGCGGCTGCGCCTAGGGGAGGACCACACCCAGTGGGACCGCCACGACGCCGACGCACTGTTCTGCATTCGGCGGCGCGTGAACGCGGCCACTGGGATGACCCCCGCCGAGATGATCCAGGGGCGTAACCTGCCGCTGCCCGGCGAGCTGGCAACACACAGCGTACCGCACCCAGGAGATCAACCGGAGGAGCGCGACGAGCAACGAACCCAGGAGCACGACGCAGCACGCGCAAGACAAGCCCGCTACAGTCAGGGAATCACGCCCCAGACAGCGCGACCCCCGGCACAACTGCGGGCCGGCGATCGGGTGTACGCCCGAGCGTACCCCCTGTCGGCAGCGCCGCACAATTACTGTGCCGGACTCGCTCCCCGCTGGGAGGGGTCCTACACCGTGACGCGGCGCCTGGGGGCGACGTCCTACATGGTGGAATTGGGCGGCCGCCGCGTGCAGAAGATCCACTGGGACCACCTGCGAGTGGCGGCGACCCCCGGGGAACAACTCCCGGCCGAACCCGAACATTGGGACACGGCAGACGGACCAGACATCCCCCTTGATACACTCCCTCCTGGCGGACTGGAGCAACAGCGAGAGGAAGCCGAGGACACCGCTCCAGACGAGCCCGAGCACCTCACCGACGGGGAACTGGACGCAGACGCACCCCACGACCCCGGCGAGGCACCATGTCCCGCAGAAACCGCGCCACTAGGGGAGGCCCCTGAGAGCGAGCCGCCCCCTTGCGGCATGAGGAACCTACGGAGACTCACACCACGCCGCGCCGGTGGAGAAGGGGCCGGCCCCGCCACGCCATGTGCCGGGTGACAGAAGTCGCGGGGGACGACTCCGACGACCCCGCCAGAGCGGCCCCTGACCCCGAACCCATCATATTCGACCCAGATGAGGACAAAGAGGAATCGCCCCCGAACCCGACCAGAGGTGGTTGGGGGCACGCGGCCTCCCTTGCCGACACAACTTTCCGCGTCACCGTCACACAACCGCGCAAGGACGGGGCTGGACGTCCCCGTCGTACACGACGCAAACCAGCGAGGCTGCAGGAGTTCGTCCTGAACACCACCCCGGGGCGGAGCTCACCCAGCCCGGCACTGATACCCGAGCGGGAACGCCAGCCCTACGGACGGCAAGGCCCGACGAGCCCCGAGAGGAGTAGCCCGCGAGAGCGCCCCCGACGGGAGCAAAGACCCCCGACGCACCTGGCCGAGTACGTCCTGGGCAGTCTCGTCACGCCGCCCCACACATCACACGCCGTGGCGCCGCCTCCTGGCCCAGCTGCCCACGCAGCGACCGAGGCGGCGTCCGCCTGCGCCGACCCCTCACGCGCCGTGGCGCCGCCTCCCGGCCCAGCTGCCCACGCAGCGACCGAGGCGGAGTCCGCCTGCGCCGACACTCCATGCGCCGCTGCGCCGCCTCCCGGCCCAGCTGCCCACGCAGCGACCGAGGCGACGTTCGCCTGTGCCGACCCCTCACGCGCTGCGGCGCCGCCTCCCGGCCCAGCTGCCCACGCAGCGACCGAGGCGGCGTCCGCCTGCGCCAGCACCTCACGCACCGCGGCGCTGCCTCCCGACCCAGCTGCCCACGCAGCGACCGAGGCGGCGTCCGCCTGCGCCGACACTCCATGCGCCGCGGCGCCGCCTTCCGGCCCAGCTGCCCACGCAGCGACCGAGGCAGCGTCCGCCTGCGCCGACACTCCATGCGCCGCGGCGCCGCATCCAGGCCCAGCTGCCCACGCAGCGACCGAGGCGGCGTCCGCCTGCGCCAGCACCTCACGAACCGCCGGCGCTAAGGCGCCACGTGCTATGGGATCTCATGTCGAAGGGTGCCGGCTGAGCTAGGGGGTCGTCGTACCGCGGGAGCGGGAACACGGGGTGGAGACGGGCTTCCACTGGGGGGGGGGGGGGCATTTGACGTCGTACCGACCATGGCCTTTAAGCCCGTGCTCCGCACCGCCAGTACCGTATCCCGTTTTCGGAGCGCGCCCCTTGCCCAGCCGGATTGAGTCAGGCGAGCGCCTCGGGCGTGACCCCAATAGACAACAAACCTAATTAACAGTCACCGCGGCCACTGGCCTTAATTAAAATGCCCGTTACTATGATCAAGTCGGAATAGGAGAAGTCCCTCTAAAACATTTTACAGTGGGACAACATGGTAGTAAATTTATAGTCGCCAACTTGATGTCACAATTAAAATAATTAAATACATTAAAACTATTGTTAAGCCTTAAGCACTCAATTACCAGGTGCTACATTTTAATTGGGCACCTGGAACATGTTTTAACTAATAAAATAGTAAATTAAATTAATATAAGTTTTTTGATGCCGACTCACAAAGAAGAGAAAGTTTCTCTTCCTTGCGAGGCGGCCATGTCCGGCAGTCTCGAACCACTCCGCGCCGGGAACAGACGTGTGTCCATGGGCAGCATCCAAGTTTTCTTCTGTGATTATTTTATTCTGTACTAAATATTTAAATTTAAACCTCTTATTAATTCATAGCTGCCCACGTCGACTCGGCGCGTATTTTACGGAACCGGGCCTATCCCGACCGTCTTCATCGTGATACCGCGCTGCAGATCGTATCACTCACGTAAGTGTTTCGCCGAATTTAGGAGCCCGCTCATAGAGCCCCCCCTGCACCCGTTAATGTTCGGCGCTGGCCATCTCCAGCGAGCATCGACCCGCGTCCCGCGAGACTGCCGCGGCAACCATTAGTGTCGCGTAGTGTTATGTTTTTTCTGTGTCAATTGTGTAACGGCTAGACATCGCCAAGTGTTGGTGAGAGTGTTTTGTAGCGGGACTAGATTAAAGGTAATTCTCACCAACTCGTGTACACTAATTTTCCGGAGTCTCCTGTCCTCCACACGGCCGAGCGGCCTTCACAGTCAAGGGAGAGCCATTCAGGGTAGATTCAAGCCGTGTACCTGGCGGGGCACGCGGGGGCAGAGTACTCACGACCCAACATCAACGGCCTAGCAGCCCGCTAGCCTGGCGCCCCTCCGGACAACAAGAGCACCGCGACGCCCGTAGCGCCCGTCAGGAACCCCTCGGGCCTTTCATATAGGTCGGGTGACGGCAATATAGGCATACCAAATGTGTGCTCGTGATCAGTTATATAGGTAGTTGGAGAGGGCAGAGTGGCATTGTATAAACTTCAAGATGCAGTGCAGTGACTAGGCGATTGTAATTTAATTGCAGCATCTTTGTGTATGATAGGTGTATCTCTGCCAGCAAGTTCTTTCTTTCTTATCTTATGTGGTAGAGTTTAGGATGCTGTGTGAGTGTACAAGTAGAGAAGTAAAACAGAATCTTAATGTGTAGATAATTTTCGTAATATCCTGCTAGCTGTGCTTTTCTCGACTCCTTGCCATGGCTGCGAAGCAAGGTGACCAGAGCCAACTTTTTCTCTTAGTACAAGAGCTGATTAAAATTCTCAACTGTGCTTCTCCTGTTGGCCTGTGTTTGTGTATGCCTTTCGGTACTATGATATGTGAAGTAGTGTTGTTGTGAGCAGGGCAGAGTATTCGACTATAATCTAGCAGTATACACACTTCCGCCACATAAAGAACCGATATTGCAATGGCAATAATAAACAATTGCCTATCGATTGTAACAAAACCTTTAGAGTGAGAAAGGAATATTAAGCTACAACAAACCAACTAGTGATTGTTTAAATAAATATTTATATGGCTTCAGAATATTCATATTCAGAAATAAACAATTTACAAGAGCTACCAGGGTAGCTTTCAAAATTATGAAACTGAAGGAAAAAAACAATTAATGATTGACAGCTTGACGCCGCTGTCAGTGCTCCCTCTGAGAGCACAGGCCGTTATGTGTCCTCAACACCTGATAAGTGCCGCGCCCCGAACGCGCCCGCGCGCGCAACGTAGTGCAGTGCTCCGAACGGCGTGACGTCAATCACGGCCTCCTACGTGTGCAAAGCGCCCGGCCGGGTGTGGCACTGCGCAAGGGTAGTGGTTATTCATGCATTTGATAATATAAACAGAAACTAATAAATCTAAAACCATCAATAATCAATGTTAATTTAATAATCATGTTATAAAGGGTTATAATTCACAAAACTGGCCGAAGTCATCTTCCCGCGCTCCGCAGTTTTCCCGCGGAATTTCCCCCCTCCCTGGCCCCGGCGGCCAGGGAGGTTAGTCAGTCGCCATCCAGCACTCGCCCGGGCCGTCAGCCCACGCACGGGGAGCCTTCAACTTTCGCGCCAACATCTTGTAACTGCAATAGGTAATTATAGCCAAACCGTTTTTATATCAGCTCCCCGGTCGGCCCACATCGGCCGTTAGCAACCTCGTGCGGTCTATTAATAAAATGTGTATCCCATCAGGGATTTTTATATCCTACGTAATCAATTAGGTGATCCTTCGTGGCACCTGCGCCTCACGCTATAACGCCCCACCTCGGGACATTGTTCTTTGCCCACGCAGGGCGGCACTGCGCCAAACGCGACCACAAACATTCGAACGAGTCAGCAACTGGGACGTGCCACGGCCACGTGTGTGATATCGTACCAGGTTCCACCGTGTCCGTACTCAGCTTAACGTGGCCTTCGCCACCCCGCGGACTAGCCGCTTGTGCATATCCTCCTGTGCGGGACTAATCACAGTAATTTAGTGTAATGTGTTTTCATAAGTAAATTCGCGGTACCTGCCGTCCTTTTAGTGTAATGTGTTTTCATAAGTCAATTCGCGGGACCTGCCGTCCTTTTAGTGTAATGTGTTTTCATAAGTAATTTGCGGGACCGATCGTCCACACACCTCACGTCGCGTCCGAGTACTCTCGCAGAAGCCATAGCAGGTTCATCGTGCGCGGAGCTTAGGTCGACGATGAAGCGGCCAGTTACGTGAACGTGTGGCGTGTAGACTGTGCTACGCAATAAAACGGCTACAAGTACGTGTGTGTTTCATTAATAAGGCGTCCTGGGAGGCCATAACAGCCCGGGGAGTCCTTTGTCGCCGCATCCCTGCCTGCAGCCACGAGGCCAGGAACCCCACCCTTGAGATTCAAAATTAACCCACCAGTTTCAATTTACGTAAATTCAGATCAGGCAACGGGGACGGCGTCAAGCTATTAGTGTAAATAGGCTCGCTCAGTCACTATGTAAGCAAACATTAGTGTTCAGTCTTTCAATGGAACAAACTAATTAATCTGTGCCAGACAAATGCAATGGAATTTATGTCTGACACTCTCACAACAGTAATTATTATTTTCACAAACTATAGTCTCCATATTAAAATAAACTCTCTGGGTTCTTAATTTTTGGATTGCAATTTTACCAGCTAGCAGTAACCCAGTGGAAGGTGCAAAATCTAGTCCAAAGACCACCGGGTCTTACTAAAATAATGTTTACAATACTGTCACAGATGGCTTGTTTTTTTAATTGTCATTTCAACACAAATCGTTGTTAGTGTAGTTTAGATTATGAAATTTAAATTATACTTTACCTCCAATGGTGTAACAATGAATGGTTACCTGTGATGTGTCATAGTAGAAATAGCAGCCAGTATAGGGGACACAAGTAGGGCGGCAGTGAAGCGACTTACATTCAGCGATTCTTGCATAGAACTCATGCACACACTGGTTCCTATATCGCAGCACAGCCTATCCTAAAATGAAACTCGGCTATATGATGAGTCGCATCACTATGCCTTTAATTAAGGCAGGTGCCATTTGCACACAGACCACTTGGTCCACTGTTTGGTGCCACACAGTTGCAAGAATAAGCCACCGAGTGGCGCCACTGAGTGTCACTCGGTGGTTCGTGTGAATGAATAAGCTGCAGAGAAGTGCCAAATAGGAAAGTAGTTTAGTCTTGGACTCCGATGCTGAGGAAGCTCTTCTCCTTGTTCTCAATCTACATCGTCGGCATCGTCGTAGGCAACAGCAATCATTATGTATGCACACAATACATCAGAACGGTTGCCTAGCAGACAGTTCCACCCACATGGATACATAATATGGTGGAAAAAATTTCACACAAAAATAAAATATTCAATTACCTACCAACTTTTGTTGGCAAGATTCTACATAGAATAATATTTTGGGCATTCTTACAAATAAATGGTGTATTTTTCACAAATCGCTGAATGTAATTATATATGAATGCTGAAACCATCATAAAGGTGTGTTGCATATTACACAACTTTGTAAGATAAAGGGATGGCATATACCTCGACAGCTTTCTGAATGTTGTGGAACTAATCAAAGGTGCAAAAAGGTGTTCCACGATCAGCTTTAACGATCAAAGAATAATTTGCAGAAAAAAAAGAAAATATTTATATATATATATATATATATATATATATATATATATGTATATTAGGATAGATGGATCTTTACCGAAGCAGACTCGAATTAATTGTTTGGAATTTCTTTTACTAACACAATCTGAGTTTCATCGTTGTGTTCTAGATCTTGTATTACCGAAACTGCACCAGTTTTCTGTATGCTAAGTGCTAACTTTAGTAATATTTATGCCTGCATGGTGTACTTTTATTATGACTAATCAGTTAACATGCGTGGCAAAACACAATGGTGCGAATTCTTGTTTAAATGTCTTTGTTTGATGGTTGAACAAAATTTGTAGAAATTATTTTATCATCTAACAACAATTTCTATTTGTACAAAAAATTAAGATTTACTTCATTAATATAATATTTTTTAATGTTTTAGTTAAAATTACATGGTTTCCATAAAAGAATATCCCAGTTTAAATTATATATTATAACATTTTAATTTAGATTATTTACAACTAAAAATACAAGTTGAAGGTTATTTAACCATTTTTTTTAATACTTACTGATGTTCAGTATGTGCATCTTTAATGATACAGCACACATCCAACCTAAAGTCCAATTCTTCCCACACTTTAGTCAAATCGTCCGGAGTAATGGAAGCAATATAGTCTCTACAATTCTATGTCTCAAATCTGGCAAATCATTTCGTATTACAGCGGAATGTAGACACAATCTTTTATAAAGCCCAAAAGGAATCGATTGAATTGATTTATGTCAGGTGAACATCGAGACCAGCGAAAAAGAGCTCTGTCGTCTCAATCATTACGACCAATCCAACAGTCAGGGACTTCGATGTCCAATCGCTCTTGTACAAAGAGATTCCAATGGGGAGGGACACCATCCTGTTTCGAAATAAAAGTCAGATGTTCACTCTCTACTAATTGGAGAAAGAGACATTCTTTCGCGCTGCAAGCGAGGAAAAGAAAAAGAAGTACCGTATTCGTACATGCGATGATCTAAAACTGTTTAAGTAACTCTTTTATTATGACCTTGAACCAACACTCTACAATGCTTACAGTTGATACTATTAAATTTTCTAATTGGGACATTCTTTTACGGAAATACTGTACAATGCAGAATGGGTATCTTCTAAGCACCACCCGATGGTGCCACGCAATGACGCCACCGAGTGGTCCAAGTGCAAGGGCCCTTGATGATCTCGGAGCCGTGATATAGACACATGGTGGGCGAGGCAGTAAGACATCAGAGTGTGACCATTGTTCCTTAAATGAGGTTTAGCACTAGTCTGGTAAGATTGTTGTTTATTCGGATAGAATACATGGGACTGGGCATGCCTGGTCTATCTCAAAACGGAGTCGAGATTCTTCAGGGTGCATTTACTGTCGGGTTGTCACTTACTCTCGACGGGCGCCGGACCCGATGCATTGATGGCTGGGAATTGCTGTGCATATATTCCATGCAATGTCCACGAGGCCAGGTTCCCAGTTGAGCCTACTGGCTGAAATTATTTGGGGCCTTACTGGCGCAGCAGGAGGTAGAGTCAGTGGTGTGAATCGAATCAACCAAAAGTGAACATAAAAATACAAAACTCCAAAACTTACATGGCATTACACATACTCCCGCGCGGAAACCTAAAGTAGTTACAAGGTGTGCTATGTGGTCGAACTGTAAGTTCTTTATCATGCAAATGTTTCTGACTGCAAATACATTATAAGCTCTATACACATACACTGAAGCCTACACTGCAATACAAAACACTGAAATGCGGAACACTAAGGTGGTTCCAAAGGAAGTACCATGTGGTCACACCAAAAGTTCTTAAATTACGAAATGTTCTGCAAATGTTCGCGTTACTGTGACAACCAGATGATGGGTAAAGTGGTAGACAAGCTGGCTTACAGTGAGTTCTAGCACCTGAACCAAAGCCCTTACGGGCACGAACAATTAAGTAAAGTGGTGACTATATGAAAGTACACCGGAGGACTGGTCTCGGGGCCTGGTTTAGGTGATTGACTTACTATTGCGATGAACGCGGATGAAAACAAAAGTGTTGGCCCACCATTGTGAAATGCATCTGGTTCTTATGAAGGATGAGATGGAACTGCCTTTGCTTGGTCGGCACGGCTTACACCAGATGCGGCTTTCGTTTGCAAACATAACTCGAACTGGAGTTTTAGCTAGGCCACTGTGGGAAAGATATAAGGCATTATGAGTTGATACATTGGTATTAGAGATAATCACGTGAAGTGACCATTATGTTAACTATTGATAAATAATGCCATAAAATACATGAAAACTTCAGGTCGACCATCACATGAGCAATGGCGATCGATATATCGTCGAAGCCATTCGGCGCGCTGCACTGCACTGGCGGCGTGGGTGTCGCACATTCGTGGCACACACACTTGTGAGTCACCGACTGAGTATAACAGCCTGTGTTACCAGAGGTAGCAAAACGGACGACGTCAAAGTGAGATGTTAGAGTGTTAATTTACCAGCTCCTGGAAATATAACGATTTGTTGTGCAAAGAAAAGGAAAAGTTAGTCAATTTAATTTTTTTTTATTTGATGGAGGACGGGTGACAGTTGAAGTTAGTGGCTAGAGATAAGCACCAGAGAATTGAGTCCGGTGAGTGTAATATTTTAGTTAAAAAATGCCAGGCTGCAGTATGCCATTAGCTTCACTTCACCAAACCTGAAACATGTTTTTTTATTTAGGTTTAGTGATGGAAAAGACTCCTGCTGCATGACCATACTTCATGACTAATTTGCCATCTTGTTAACTAAAACCAACACATTTCTCTTTACTACAACGTGGTAGGCTCACATAGAGTTTCCTCAGTATGTACCTATGGTGAGTAGCATCGGAAAACGGGCTCACCTCATATTATTAATTTGTAATAAAATTTGCTAAACAAATACAGTACCTTAATGTGTATTTTATATTTATCGTTTGTCTTCACATCGTCTTTACAGACTTCTAGTAAGAACAATATACATGTCATGCTGCTTGACTACCGGATCTATGTGCCTTAGATTGTTAAAACATTTATAATTTGGTGATGCTGTTGCTTAAAATAAATTACAGTCGCTAATTTATTAAATAATACCAATAAACACATATATTATAGTATTTTCATATGTATACATATTACAAGTCGTGAGTTTCCTTACAAATTGTTTCCTGGAGTGGAGTGCATCCCCCCCCCCCCCTCCTTTTTTTATACTGAGATTAGTTTGCTAAAATGATGATTAGGTTCTGAAATCTCTTAATTTTCCACGAGTAAATTTCCTTTCATAATAAGATGTAATTAATTAATTAATTAATCCAGTGACTTCACTTGAAGAGAAAACGACAAATATTTTCATCTTGAGTTTTGACACAGAAAATACATTTGGGATGAGCCCCTTAAAATGAAAGCAAAAAAAAAAAAAAAAGATCTGCTGTCACAGTGTGTTCTGCAAATGCTAAATTTAAATTAAATTTAATAACTAGACGAGAAAAATTTGTCAAATCTTGGATTGCGAGGGAACACTGCAATAACTGCAAAATGTTTTGCTGAGTAGGTAACAGTTTGATGATCTCAAACATGATGCAGTTTCCATCTCACTTAGTATTCAGAAAAATGATTTCCTGATCGCTGTATGACACTTGTCTTCATCTAATTGAAAGAAAGAGTTGGTAATTTACGACACAGGCCAGGGATGATGGGGAAAGAACCCTACCAGCATTTGCTTAGAGTGCTTTAAAACCATGTAAAACCGAAATCAGGTTGGCAGAACTGGGATTGAAACCCAGGTTCTCTGAAAAGTGAGTCCAGTGTCCTGCCACTGCGACATGGGTTCATTAGCAGCCGTAGTCAAAACTTTCTAGGTCTGTGGCCTGAAGCCATGTCAGTGACGAAGAATGATTATCTGATATTTCAGTCAACATTGCAGAGTTGCAACTGCTATTTTGAAGATGGTGACTACAAAAACAACAAAAATACGGAGGAACTATTCCTCTTTTTTAATGCAGCTACACAGGCTTAGTTAATTTAGCATCAGATGTGTGACAGGTGGAATATAAATTTTATTTTTATTTTGGTTTTACATCTCGTTGATAATAGGATCATTGAAGATGGAAACACAAAACACATTTAAGGTAAACTGAGAAGTCTTAAGCCATAAAGTGGGATGCAGTAATAATGAAATGCCAAATTCCAGTTTTATCATAAATGTATTTCCAAAGCGAGTTATAATTTAATATGGCACCTGTTGGAAGAGTCCGGTGCATACATCATGAAGCAGCATGGCGTATTCGTGGCATCAGGTCTTCATTAAGCATACTGGAAGTGTCTAGTGTGGAAATGGTGCCATGATGTCACAAAGCAGCATAGCAAATTTGTGGCATTAGGCCTTCACAGAGTATCCTGGAAGTGCTTGGTGCTGTAGTGGTGCTATGAAATCACTAAGCTGCGTGGTGTATTCTGGGCATCAGACATTCACTCGGTGCATTCTGTAGAGTCTGGTGTAGAACAGTGTTGTGAGATCGCGAAGCAGCATGGCACGATCGCGGCACCAGACGTTCAAATGGAGTGTGCTGTGAATGTGCCTGGTCCTGGTACAGTGCCATCACGAAGCAGTATGGTGAGGTCGCGGCGACAGGCGTTCAATGACTGTGCTAGATGTGTCTGGTGTGGGAACTGTGCAGTGACATCAAAAGCAGCTTGGCCTATTCATGGCGTCCGGTTTACATGGAGTGTGCTGGACGTGCCCAGTGTGGGAATGGTACAGTGAAACCACGAATGATCATGGTGTATTCATGGTATCAGGCGTTCACAGGGTGTGCTGGACATGCCAGATGTGGTAACAGTGCAGCGACATCACGAAGCAGCATGGTGCATTCATGGGGTCAGGTATACATGGAGTGTGCTGGATGTGCCCGGTGTGGGAACGGTGCGGTGACGTCACGAAGCAGCATGGTGTATTCATGGTGTCAGGTATACATGGAGTGTGCTGGATGTGCACAGTGTGGGAACAGTGCAGCGACATCACGAAGCAGCATGGTGTATTCATGGTGTCAGGCGTTCATGTAGTGTAATTGATGTGCCTAGTGTGGGAACAGTGCAGCGACATCACGAAGCAGCATGGTGTATTCATGGTGTCAGGCATTCATGTAGTGTAATTGATGTGCCTAGTGTGGGAACGGTGCAGTGATTTCACGAAGCAGCATGGTGTATTCATGGTGTCAGGTATACATGGAGTGTGCTGGATGTGCACATTGTGGGAAAATTGTAGTGATGTCACGAAGCAGCACGGCGTCAGGTAGGTATACATGGAGTGTGCTGTACGTGCCCGGTGTGGGAACAGTGCGGTGACATCACGAAGCAGCATGGCGTATTCACGGTGTCAGGCGTTCACGGAGTGTAATGGATGTGCACAGTGAGGGAACGGTGCGGTGACGTCACGAAGCAGCATGGCGTATTCACGGTGTCAGGCGTTCACGGAGTGTAATGGATGTGCACAGTGAGGGAACGGTGCGGTGACGTCACGAAGCAGAATGGCGTATTCACGGTGTCAGGCGTTCACGGAGTGTAATGGATGTGCACAGTGAGGGAACGGTGCGGTGACGTCACGAAGCAGCATGATGTATTCATGGTGTCAGGTATACATGGAGTGTGCTGGATGTGCACATCGTGGGAAAATTGTAGTGATGTCACGAAGCAGCACGGCGTCAGGTAGGTATACATGGAGTGTGCTGTACGTGCCCGGTGTGGGAACGGTGCGGTGACGTCACGAAGCAGCATGGCGTATTCACGGTGTCAGGCGTTCACGGAGTGTAATGGATGTGCACAGTGAGGGAACGGTGCGGTGACGTCACGAAGCAGCATGGCGTATTCACGGTGTCAGGCGTTCACGGAGTGTAATGGATGTGCACAGTGAGGGAACGGTGCGGTGACGTCACGAAGCAGCATGGCGTATTCACGGTGTCAGGCGTTCACGGAGTGTAATGGATGTGCACAGTGAGGGAACGGTGCGGTGACGTCACGAAGCAGCATGGCGTATTCACGGTGTCAGGCGTTCACGGAGTGTAATGGATGTGCACAGTGAGGGAACGGTGCGGTGACGTCACGAAGCAGCATGGCGTATTCACGGTGTCAGGCGTTCACGGAGTGTAATGGATGTGCACAGTGAGGGAACGGTGCGGTGACGTCACGAAGCAGCATGGCGTATTCACGGTGTCAGGCGTTCACGGAGTGTAATGGATGTGCACAGTGAGGGAACGGTGCGGTGACGTCACGAAGCAGCATGATGTATTCACGGTGTCAGGCCTTCACGGAGTGTGCTGGACGTGCCCGGTGGTGGTAACGGCGCAGCGACGCCAGCCAGCTGCACGGCACCGCCGGGGCGTCAGGCGTTGTAGACGAGCTGCATGCGGCTGGAAGAAGGGAGCCGATGCTCCTCCTCCTCCTGTTCCTCCGCGGCGCTCCTGGCGGCCACCAGGCGAGTCAGCTGCTCGGGCGCCACCAGCAGCTCGAGCCTCAGGCCCGGCCCGCCGTCGGCGCCACCGTCGCCGCTGCGCTTGCGCAGGTAGTTGAAGCAGCAGGTGCGGAAGCTGCGCGTGCCGCACGCCGAGGCGCACTCGCGCCCGCACGAGTCGCAGCTCAGCGCCAGGGTCCACGTGCTGACGCACCACAGCATCAGGCCTGCAGGCACACCGCCCGTCTTAGCAGTTGGCAGTCGCACTACCGTGGCCCCCCGTATTCCATCACAGGCCCTGGACCCAGGATCCGAGACGGGCTCCCCCTCCCCCCCTCACGTGCTGCATTATAATTGCACGGTTATTTATTACCTACAATATATTTCAGTGGCGTAGCCAGGATTTGTGTATGGGGGGTGTTAAGAAGCATGGTCCCCCATTCTATTAAAATGGGGGGTCCGGGGGTCCTCCCCCGGGGAAATTTGGATTTTAAGGTGTAAAATAGTGCTATTTTAGCAGTTTTCGGTACTTAAATTTAAATATTGTAATGGTAAATTTTTTATTAATTTTAATATGAAATTTGGTGCTAAGGGGGGGGGGGGTTGAACCCCTAACCCCCCCCCTGGGTACGCCTATGATCTATTTAGAATGTTATTTAACCTGAAAATACAGGATATAATTATGGTTACTATTTTTATAAGTTCAAACTAAGCTTTATTTAATAAAATTATTTGTCATTTAAATAACCACAGCGGGTATGTATATTTATTTCACACACTGAGATTAAAATGGAAATAGTTAAAGAAAAATAAAATTAGGATCTATGTAAATCATAGACACTGCCTACAAAATCAGACTACTTTGCTTAATAACAGTTATTTTCGAGCTTTCTTCTGACTAAAATCGCCAATATATCGGAAAAGTCAATATTCTTGGCCAATTCATTCTCAAACTATATACGCTCTTCATGTGTAGAATTTCTTCAACTAAAATGTCTGTATCTGCCAAGTCTGAAGGATATTTTGAGACCAGATTGGTAACACCAATTTTATTAAAAACGTTTATCATTAATATCTATTTTAAATTTTAACATAGAATTGAATCTTCTAAAATTTCATTGGATAAAAAAATATGCAATAGTTTTTTCTATTTTGTAAAAAATTATAATAGTTAAACATTTAAAAATAAACAGGGCTTGAAACGGATAAAGATCTAACGGAACGCCTTTCCGGAACAAGTACGGATTAGTTCGGCAATGCTAAGCTCTTTTGTTTACGTTAATTTGTGCGACCAATATTAGCCCACTATTTGGACCCGGTGGTAGCCATGTTTGTTTACAACTTTAGTACGTGAAAAATTGTTTCAAGTACAAGAATACCTCGTGTTCTGTCATAACTATGTGGTTTATTCTTACTAGATATACAAATCCTGGCCGTGGTTTGTTCTCGCCTCTCAATTTTTTTTTAAAAATTAAATTAATTTTTCATAACTGAAGTTCAATCTCATTGGTTGCCGTGCGTTATAGACTCGACCGCAGGATAGTGATCGACTCCATGGTTGGGTCGAGGGGACTCGTCTCCTCCGCCGGCCTATAGCCCTTCCCTCCCGTTAATAAAGGGACGGGGTCAGTGGCCCACGGGTTTTGGGAATCTCGCCCTAACGCTCACATCTGGCTTCACACATCACACACACTGACACGTCCAGCCACGCACCAACAAAACTAAAACCAATCAAAACTAAATCTATATATTAAATCTAAATTCATATCAAATTAAATATCTAAGATGACCTCACTCTCTATAAATAAAACCCACATGACACCTGAACAGTTAAGGCCCCGCTGTTCACCTAAACTCAACCCTACCCCTCCCCTCCCCTACTCAAAACATAACTAACAAGGCTGGATTCCACACACTAAATTTAAGTCAATTTACAATACCTTATATTTTATTATCTTTGAAAGATTTGTGCAATGGGAGTGCATGACTTGATGTAAGCTTTTGGACATACGCCATTGCTAAGTGCTAAGCACATGTATGTCTGTAGAAGAAAACTACAAAAAACCCAAAAGACAAAAACACTAATTAAGCAAAAAATTGCTGTTGTCAACAGGATATAAACACCACATAATATTCCATAACAGGAATACCTTCCCCACAAAATTAAACATTACAACTTAAAACTGGGCCACCCAATCATCACAGTACAGCTTCGCAGCTATTAAACCCCTCTTTTTTTTTCTTTCCAATATCCCGTCAAACCTAAACTATTCTAGAATCAAAACTGGAGGTTATGGGCCGCATTCCGCGGCCTGGTACTCCTTGCGGGCCTCGGGGTCCAGGCATTCGGCCCTTAGGCCCGCCATGGCGATGATGAGATCCCTGTCAGCCAGGCAGCTATCACTGCTTGGGATTGCTTCATGAAGCAAGTATTCTGAGCCCTAGTGATCGATTTTAGTTTTTATGATTCCGTATCATTGTACAACGTGTTTTCAAGCGTTATTTTTATCAACTGTTTTGTATTCATAATTTTCTTATTCTTATGGTAATTTAAATCTAATAAAAAAAATTATATACTATATTGATAGATTATGAATGGTTTTTATTAAATCAATAAGTGTTATTTTTAGGGTTTTAAGATCCTCAAAGGACAACTTAAACTTCAAGAATAGCATGAACTGAGAGCATTAAATATTGGGTTATACAATTTTGAATTAACTGTTTTTATGTAGCCTTTGTCCCAATTTTTTTATATTTTTTAATACATCGTTCATGAATAACGACTCTGTTTTCCTGACCCCTTTAAAATCTAATGTTTCTATAGTTTTTTTTGTAAAACCATATTTTTAAATATTTACACATGATATCATTAAAATAAAGATTTTTGTGACAATCACCACAGTACAAACGTCTAATTCAAAATTGTCTACCACACGATTACCTGCTCCTTGATCATGTTAGCATCGAAATATATATCGGCACTTGAGACCATTATATAAAAACTGAAATAATTTATGAAAATATTAACACACAATTAGTTATCCATAGTTACATGTATTATGAATTTATTTTTAATCAAGAGCAAAAAAAAAAAAAAGAATTTATACTGTTATAATAATTTAGAGTACTACGAAGAGAATTAAACCGAAATAACTATTTAAATTTCAACAGTTTTTGGGCCATAATTTTTTTTCTGCGTTTTTATTTTTAAAACTTGGCTTTATTTAAAAGAAGCGTATATAATTAAGTGAAATGACGGATGTCAGTATTGAACGGCTGCTGCAATATTTAGTTTCCCCTGTGGTATGATTAAAGGTTTAAATGTCTAACTAACTAAAAAAAACATATGTAAATTTACAAAACATCCCTTGGAAACCCGTCGGCACGAAAGAGTTATTCATACAAGAAAGATATTGTAACTTTGTACAACACATGGCTATGGTTATTTTTGCATATATGAAACAGAGATAATACTGTGTATTTCTTACGAAAATTGGCGAATGATTTAATAATTTGATTGATGTTTCATTCAAGCATAATATTTATAAACCATGGAAAAGATAATCGAATATTAAATCCTTTTACTTTATTTTGTTTTATTGTGCTAATTAACTTGTGCAATTAATACTGGAAAGCTTTTCAGGGAACGGTTTGGTAGTACTGGGACAACACAGAGTATAAATGTCTGGGTAAGAATCCGAACCAGGTATTACTGCGAACACTATTTTGTAGTGATGAAGTTTTCTTCATGTAAATGTACAAATCTACATACATCTATAATTTAAATGAATATTTCTGTTTAATTTACAAAAAAAAATTGGTTTTCTGTAAAGTCAGTTTACGGACGATAGTTTAACGTGACGTCATAACAAAACATTGATGAAATGATTACATACTTTTATTAATAAAATTGAATAATTTTTATTGAATTATCACTATTTTGTATGGATACAAAGAAGGAGTGAAATGAAATCTACAATTTAATTGATAAATTTACTTTTATTTGCACTCATTAATTCAAATATGTTTATTACTTTAACGAAGAGATTATTTTAACTATAACTTTTATACATGTTTGCTATTTAACTTCTTCCAATCTGTGTTATTCTGTTAATGATAGGACGATGATAGGAAAAGTAGGAAACGAATGGGAGTGTTTCAAGTTTAATGTGCCTCGAAAAAGTCAAATCGATGGTTGTTCCAATCGAGTGGAAGAGAGATAGATGCAGCGCAAGCGTACAATGAGCGTAACGGGACAATGTGCGTAACGGTACACTTTTTCGTTTGTGCAGCCGGCGTTAATCGATTTATTAGACGTTGTCACGTCAAAACTTATTACTGTGTTTACGCAACGAGATATCGGAGATGTGCTTGTGCAAGTAAATTACCGAAGAAAACACTTTGTGATCTCGTTGTAGTATAGCCACACCGATTCGATGGTCCCCCCCCCCCCCCCCCCCTTGAGCCCACGGCACGAATTCACGCTCGGAGGGAGAAACTCTGGCGCACCCGGTGAAGTCCATCAAAGTTGCGAAGATCAAAGACCTGCGTGACGAGCATCGCCCTTGGAATCGAACTCAATTAAATAAAAACTCGTGAAACATAATGAATGCATCGGCTGCTACACGATGATCGGAAGCGAGGAAAAGAGGGAAAGAGAGAGAGAAGAGAACATAGTCATGGGCCAGTGGAGGGTAAGTCACGACGTCGCGTGCGTCGCATTGGTTTTTCTGCAAAAAGAAAAAAAAAATTAACGCCTTTGTCGGAAGTTTGTTAAGTAGAGACACGAGAATTCGCAATTTTTATTCGGTGGATGTCTAGATTGAAAAAAATAATAATTCTACATGCTTCAATTACTGGTTTCGGAAAAAGAGACCCCGTAAAATTCGCGCCTTTTTTTTTTTTTTGAGAGGCTGGAATGCATACCATTACGCTGGAATCTCAATAGTGGGGACGGCGTGATGCGAACATATGAAGATGCGATGGCAAAATATCGCGTTATTGTGGACATACGGTTTTCACCCGCGCGTTAACGATTGTAAAAAAAAAATCTTGCTCTAAAGCTAGGTTTACGATTGATTTCCTTAAGAATTATAACTTAACATCGAGCACACGATTAAGTCAAAACTACATTTTCCAGTTTATGATTGACATAGAAGTCGTTAATTCTAACCAATCACACCACAAAACACATGGTCGGCCATTGTTCGAAACGGAGAAGAAGGTTTCAAATATGTTATTGACAAATGGGATATCTATTTTTCGAAATGGATGATGATTACAAATGACAAATATACGAATTCTAACCCAAAATACTGCCTCGCTCGGTCCAATAATAAGACATAAACTTCCGGTTGAAAGGTTCCGGTTTGTTGTGATTGGTCGCTTCCCTTAAATCTTAACGAAAAATATAAAATATAACCATTTCTGTTAAATCTTAAGTCATCATATGGTTCGCACACGACCCGTCAAAATTCACACACGACAATCATAAACCATTCCACTAGTTTACATAGAGTCTTATGGTAAGTACACGACTAACTCTTAAGTCTTAATTCTTAACTTTAAATCGTAAACCCACCTTTACACACAAACCAAACATGCGACAACCATCAGTGCTTGCTGATTGTTTAATATATATGTTTGAGAGAGTAATTTTTTTAAATTAAAATTTAACATTTACATCTACAAAAAAAAAACACTGCGCATAAACGTATTTAAGGGATTTCACAGAAAAAAAAAAGTAAACGAAACCTCACAAAATACAAGAATAGTAATAGAATTACCAATGCACCAGTTTAACCATCTTTCGAAAACAAAATTTCTCACACGCATTTCAGTGACGCAACGCCTGCGTTGCGATGGGAATAGAAAATATTTCTAAATAGGGAAGTCTGTCACGTCCGACAATTTTGTCGCGCTGACGTCATAAACCTGTCGAACGTGATTGGTTGGAAATATTCGCGTTGCGCGATTGTGTTTTCAGCATTATACGTCTGAACTGCTTTCTCGTTGGACCTCAGGTAGTTTTGACACGCCCCAAAGGACGAGAAACCAATAAAAACATTACACAATTCAAACGATCCAATTACATGCAGTTCAGCCGGAAGGTAAAATGTGACACCAGACAATGGACAATATACACCGAATCATCTATACAAATATTATAAAGCTGAAGAGTTTGTTTGTTTGAACGCGCTAATCTCAGGAACCACTGGTCCGATTTGAAAAATTCTTTCAGTGTTGGATAGAACATTTATCGAGGAAGGCTATAGGCTATATTATATTATCAATAACATTACTAAAAGTCCAATTTAGAATCAAATGCGTTGGAGGGGGTTAGATACAACATGCAGTACACGTACAAGTGTGTGTTGACGATGCCGCAGGCGCTAGAAATTAACAACTATTTCATTGTTAGTGCAGTCCTCATCACCGTTGAAATTTTGCGGGTACTTTAAATATCAAAAAATTTCCCTTTTTTTCAAGTATATATATTTTACAGACTTGAAACTTCACAGTAATGTTCCTTATGTTACGCAGGATGACATTTTCCGAAAATTAGATCCCATGGGTGGTTAAAACCAGGCAACAGTGGGTACTTTGTCTGCATGAGAACAGGATGTTGCATTGTTCATGCCTTCTGCGTCTCCATGGCATCGGGCATCGCGCGGCAGTGGCGTAGCCACAAGGAGGGGCATGTATAATGAGCGGCGCAAGAGTGATCTGCCTGTAGACTGCCGAAGTACGGGTACATCAGTTGTACGTTGCGTGCACGAGTCGGGAAACCATCGGTGCTATTCATTTTCTCTCCGGTACATTATACAGCATTGTAATAAATTTTCACTGAATTTTTTTTATTTACCATTACTGTAAATGGGAGATGTGGCTTAATTTTCCCCCCCATTAGTATAGCCGTGCGAAACCGGGTCGGGCATCTAGTTTGTTATAAGAATGTGGCGTTCATCCTGGTACCAGAAGAAAAAAAATGGTTGTCTGTAAAGTCGGTTTACGGACGATAGTTTAACGTGACAATGTCATAACAAAACATTGATGAAATGATTGCATACTTTTATAAATAAAATTGAATCATTTTTATTAAATTATAACTATTTTGTATGGATACAAAAAAGAGTGAAATTAAATCTACAATTTAATTAATAAATTTGCTTTTATTTGCACTCATTAATTCAAATGTGTTTATTACTCTAACGAAGAGATTATTTTAACTATAACTTTTATACATGCTTGCTATTTAACTTCTTCCAATCTGTGTTATTCTGTTAAGGATAGGACGATGATAGGAAAAGTAGGAAACGAATGGGAGTGTTTCAAGTTTAATGTGCCTCGAAAAAGTCAAATCGATGGTTGTTCCAATCGAGTGGAAGAGAGATAGATGCGGCGCAAACGTACAATGTGCGTAACGGGACACAGCGTAACGGGACACTTTTTCATGCGTGCAGTCGGCGTTCATCGATTTATTAGACGTTGTCACGTCAAAAAAAACACTCACAGAAAAGATATTTCTGTACTTTTACAAAAGATTCCTTTGGATACCAGTTGTACAAGGAATAGTATGTAATACTACGAGAAAGATATCGCAACTTTGAACAACACAACACCGTGGTTATTTTTGCGTATATGAAATACGTTTGCCAAAATAGTAATCAGTATTTCGTACGAAAATGGCGCATAATTTTATATTCTAAACGATGTTTCATTCAATAATAATTTTTTAAGCCATAGAAAAGATAAATTAAATACCTATTCAATAATGTGACTTTATTTAATCATGCTTATTATATGCGCAGTTAACACTGGAAAGCTATTTAGGCTAACGATTTACAAATAACTTTAACTATTGGAGGTACTGGGACAGACAAAGCATATAAATTTCCGGCTAAGAATCGGATCACAACATTATGCGAATGGAGAGACGGAAAACTACCATTCTGGAAAACTACCATAATGACAGCATTCCACCTGGCCTCTTCGAAAAAGGAGGAAAAGTACCATAATGTAAAACTGCCATGACTTTAAAGGACGAGGCGGAGTTCTGCCATATTTTCTTATACACTCCATGGAATGAGTACAGCTGCTTTTCTCTCGAAGTAGTGTGAAATATACATCGCTAGGTAGCGCTGTTAACCCCCCTTTTAAAGTTACAGATAGCACTTCTGGCGGTGATTTTCAGTAGTTCCAGTCATAAATCAACTCAACCGATCGCGCACTAATAGAAAAAAAAAATATTTCCAAAAATGGGTTCTAGGAAGCAGCACTGTATACTTATAACTACGATCTGTAAAAATAAAAATTTGGTAGTTTTCCATTATGGCACATTTCCTCCTGTTTGACGGGGGTCGACGGAAGACTGCCATACTGGAAGACTACCATACTGGAAGACTGCCATAAACGAAGAATTCCGTCCGGGGGAACGGGAACGGAGAAGTGCCATAATGTAAAACTATCATAAGTTAAAACGAGACCATACAGTCCTAATACTCGAACGACATGATTAAATTATGTCTATTATCTTATATATACTTTGTATAAATAGGTAGCATACAAAGTCTTGTGATTCTAATTGATGGTTTAACTCCAGGTCACTAGTTGAAATTAAATGCAATATAGTGACCGAAAATCACAATTACCGGACAACCGACGGTTAAGTAAGTAAAATATTGCATTATTTATATCATATGTTTGAAATTTTACGACAGATTATCACCATCAGGTGTATAGTCATCTATAGTACTGAGGAGACAATTCAATTGAGTTTATTTTACATCATGTATATCAAAAGAACGATAAACTAAACTTAAGCATGAATTATTTCACAAAAAAATGTTTACGTTACTGCATAATAAATAATACCCACATTATGTTTCTGATGGGCTGTTGGGGTTCACGTTTCGTGGGCTGACTTCACTACGACCTTACTTCTTAATGGCTGTGGTGTTGTTTTTGTCATCTCGGGGCTGTTACAGGGTATTGTGATTCCAGCATTATGTTTTTAGCATGTGCTGTGAAAACCATTAAAAACGTTTTTTAACATATAGATGTACAGAAAATAATTGCCATTAAGAATAGATCAAAACAATCACAAATGTGAATACGCAATAATGAGAGCGATTCATGTTTGCTGTTTAAGATTTATTGATTTAGTAGTTGTGACATTATGCCTATATTTTAACTGCGTAAATGACTACAAAATCATTTCAGAATATTAATTGATGAAAGCCTTGAAATAAATTTTATATTAGTTTACCAGGAGATAGTTTTAATGGCTTTGAATAGCTTTCCAGTAATTAGCTGCGCATAGAAAGCACGGTAAAAAAAAAGCCAAAAGTGTAATAACAATGTTAACTTTTCTGTGGCTTTAGAACAAAATAAATAAAATGTTATACAATATCTTCATGCTTGTAAGCACACACATATTTTAACTAAACACACTCTTTTAATATCTAACAATTATTTCAGAACAACTTTACCCTGGACAGTGCAAGCAAGCTCTTTAAATATTTTTTTACTAGTCTATAGTTCTATACATATAATTATTGTATAGCGGGACTGTAAGTTTGTTTGCAGAAAATCAACTAAAAACTTGCCAGACTAGTTATACAAATTATATTTCACTGTTATGAAATTACACAATTCATGTTTAACAAAGAACATAAGAATACATAAATTTGTTCGTTACCGAGGTTAGATGTTACTCCACGTACTGCACGTGTTAAGGACACATGAAACTACAGTAAACTAATGGAACAACATCATATCAGTGTTAAGAATACTGCAAGTATCCGCTCTAACACTCTGGTTCTGGGGTAGAGCGCCTGCCTTGTGACTTGTAGGACCCGGGTTCGCGCCCCGGCTCCTCCAAGGCGGCTTGCCCAGACAAAATGGTGGCATTTTCTCTGGTAGGAATACAATCCCTTGTAACAAGTAAGGCTACCAAAGAAACGGTGGATGGAACAGAAAAAAACCTTCCAGGTGGCTTCCAAATGGGGAGCCGTTTCTTTTCTTGGGCTCCCCATACGGTGGCCAATTCCGGGGGTTTCTCCGGGGGAACGGAGTTTTGCAAAAAAAAAATATGTATATATATATACATATATTTTAGTTTTGTAGCGTTTTAGTTTTTAGTAACTGTAGCATTATCATTCCAACATGTTATAAATAAAGCTCAAACAAACATTTAAAACATTATAAGTGAGTTGTTGAAGTATTATTGACAGTTAAATTTTAGCCACAAACTATTGACCAATAGCTATCTCTATTATGTAGTATTTATAGGTACATGAATTTTATTCCTAAAAATATTATTTCTGAACAACTACGTAGTTTTCAATCAGGAAGATAGCCTTTAACATACACATTATATATATATATATATATATATATATATATATATATATATGTGTGTGTGTGTGTGTGTGTGTGTGTGTGTGTGTAGGTGTGTGTGTGTATGTTTTAATTATCTTACAAATAGACACTTTGGACTTTGCAGTCAAATTTGCAAATGCAATTTCATGGTATTAGATGTTCCTCAAAGTGGTAGTTTATCTCAACAACTCTTTAATATTTAACAAATGATATTCCAAATGTATGCGGAATTGATCAAGAAAAGATGCTAGAGAAAAAAAAGGACATGTTTGTGAAACTATTTAGCAAGATATTTCAGATGTGTAGATCTGGTTTTCAAGTTAACAAACGTCTCTGAATTACGATAGCATTTATTGTATAACATTTAGTAAAAAACTAATTCAATAATTAGAATTATCACATAGTAAGAAATGACATTAAGCGTGGTGTCCACTTTTAATACCTTCGAGTTATAATGGTTGGCAAGTTTTTATTTTTTACCAGCATGCAAATAATACTGTTAGTTGCACTTGAAGATCTTACGTCTTATTAAATCTCTGCATCAATACCTGATTGTATACTTTGTTCTTAAAATTATTAAGCTATGAAGTAGAATATTGTGTAGTAATTTGGAATTAAATAACTAATTTTGATTGTCATAGAATTGAAAGTATGAAAAAAAATTCTTTAATTAATATTTTAAAATTTCAAGCTTTTAAATTCCTTTTTAAAATGCTACATCCTATATAAATTTAATTTGCATATTCTATTTACTAGACGTTCAATCAGTGATACACATTTTATTATATACGTTTTATTACCATTTTTGATGTTTCAGACATAATATCTCGGTTTGGATTAAGAATTAGGTACTTTATCAATCTTTATTTATAAGTGTGCTGTGTTGTTTCGTATTTTGTCATAAAGTTATTGATATGTATCAGTGTATGTCTTGTGTTAATGTTATTGTGTGCTTATATGGTACATATTTTTTTTATGTATGTGTCAATTCGTTTATAAGTGTTGTAAGTCACGAAAAACTGAATTTTAATTTGATCTGACAGTTTTAAAGAAGCAGAATAATATGCTATGCATAGTGACATTTTTTATTTCGTAATAGAAAAAATACTTAAACTTCAGCAGAGTTTATTTTTGAAAGACTGCAAGCCTGTGCAGTAGCGGATCCAGAGGGGTGCTAAGGGGCTCAAGCCCCCTCCAAAAGCATCTGGGTCCACTATTGTTTTAGTGTTTGCCTTGATAAAGCCTAGCCTCAGCTGGGTCAAGCCCCTCCCAAACCAAAATCCTAGATCCGCCACTGAGCCTGTGCAAACCCCACCAACATTCCATGTACGAGCCTATGTCTTCCCTAGTGCGCCTGTGCTGCTTGCTCTGTGCCAACAAACTACACTACACAAAAATATTTCCCTCGCATTTCAGCAACTTAAAAACACATATTGTAGACTTTAAATAATTTAATATGGACATTAAAAACTAATATAGGAAATTTTTGTGTTCTGTCACCCTAAAAATGAAACATTACATAAGAAAATCCTTGAATATTTGCGTTGGATTTGCACTCATTAAATAATGATCTACAATTATTACTTCAAGTATTCCAGTGTGCAAAAATGTATATTCTATGAAGCTAGTTACATTACGATTTTACGAGTAAGGCCGTTTTCCTGATTCCCTAGAATTTATAAGAAATTTTGGCAGAATTCTCCTTCGTACATGGAAAACAACCATAATGCATTTTTTTTTAAACTTCGTAATAAGAATACAGTGTTGATCCCTGTAAACCATTTTTGGAAACATTTCTTTCTTCTCGTCCGAGATCTGGACGTTATTTGTAATTGCAACTATCACCGTCAGAAACGCTACCTGTAAGCTTTAAAGTTAACCTGAGAAACAGCTAGAGGGATGACAGCGCTACCTACCGAGTATTCTATACGCTACTTCGAGGGCAATGCCGCTGTACTCTTTCCATGGAGTGTAAACGAAACTATGGCAGGATTACGTCTGGTCCCTTAAACGTATGGCAGGCAGGCGGAATGCTGTCATTATGGTAGTCTTCCAGTATGGTAGTCTTTCGCGCCCCCGGGACGATGCCGTGACACGGTGACAAGGTCACGAGAGGTCCTGCTGCGATCGAGGGATGCTGGGGGCGTGTTTTCTGGAGGCGACGTGCCGTTTCTCGGGAGGCGACGACGACGACTCCCCGTCGAGACCTGTCGGGCGAGAAGGTCTGCGCGCCGGGGAGGGGGAAAGAGAGACCCCCCGCCAGGAAGCTGTTGACGTGACGTGTTGCAAGAGAAACAAGAAAACACATCTTATCCTGCTAACGTCCCCCTTTTACTCGGTTAATAAGTTTATTCTCCGACTACAGCGAAACCAGTGGTTTTCACGTGGATTTTAGGAGCCTGGGCCGTGGACGGGGGGGGGGGGGGGGGGGGGGAGGTTTTTGTTAGAAGATCTCCCCAACGAAGTTTAGAAAAAAATTTATAAAATGTCAGTATTATATTTACACCGTAATTTTATTTTGCAAAAGGAACAGGAATTCTCATGTAAAATTATACTTATTTGTACATTTACATGAGAACAGCTGCGTTGGGATTCTAACATGGGAATTTAGCTTTGTGACGTCCCAGTACCTCCAATAGTTAAAGTTACTTGTAAACTGTTCCCTAAATAGCTTTCCAGTGTTAACTGCTCACAATAATAAGCATAACAAAACCAAATAAAGTCCAATTATTAAATATTGTATTATCATTTACATTGCTTGGATAGATAATGAATGAGTGAAACATTTAAAATACTAAATTATGCCCCAATTTTTGCTAGAAACATTCAGTATTATCTCGAATAATGTATTTCATATGTGCGAAAATAACCGTAGCAATGTGTTGCACAAAGTTCCACTATACTTATAGTAGTATTACAAACTGGTTTTCCAAGGAATCGTTTGTAACAGTACAGAAAAATTTATTTTTCCTGTGTAGAGAGATGAATTGTGAGCTTTTGCAACACCTGAAATTTCGACTGTGTGAGAAGCTTACGGCTACTGTTGTGGACCAGTATGTCAGCTTGTTAGCGTCAATAGTAATGAAGTTTTTTTAACACATGTTTTAAAAACATTTTTTTTTCTAAATTTCCTTTTGTCCTTCCCCCCTTCGAAAAAAAAATTCTTGTCTCCACCACCGAGCGAAGCGTTTGAGACCACGGCCACGCCGGATTGGCGATTTTGCCGGATTATCGAACGTCAAAGCAGTTTCAACTGGAATAAAAAAATGTGAAATGTAACTCGCTGGAAAACAGGTAAAACTGCGCTGACGTGAAAACCGACAGTAACGATAAACCATGAGCGTGCTGAAATCTTCGGCAGCGCCGATATACCATCTGGCGGTCAAGTTAAACAACTGGGATTAAAAAAAAATACATTTGCGTAAGTGGCTAGGTGGATATCGGATTACAGAAAGTGCCAAACCATAGAATGCCGAATTAAAATTGTTTTGCTGTACCTTTATTTAACATAAAAGTTTATAAGGGTATTATCAGACTATACATGCGTTTAAATTCCTTCACCAAGCAAAGTTAAACAAATAATTTCAAACATGTTTAAATTTCCGTCACACTTACAACGTTTATTTGACTGAGCCAGCTATAACTTTTAAAATTTTTATAGTTATTTTCAAAATAAAATAACGCAATACGGTGCTCGATGTAAGTGAACATTTAATTTTATTATGACTTTTGTGCATTAGATCTGTAATTAAAAATCAAATTTAATACTCGTTGCGTTGGTAATCTAATGTTGTGCGGTATGTGAAAGTTATTGCCACATAATTTTTTTTTACAGGTAACATACTTGAATTAAAGACAAATATATTTCCTACAGCTTACTTCTAACGAGGATAAGTATGTTCCACAAGAGACGTATCTTATATGCCAGTACGCTGACAAGGCCTTGGCCAATCCCACCTCCCTCCACTCTTTCAGCGCGGCGGGAGGGGAAGCAGCCGGCAGACCCTTACAGTGGGGGCGTCACAAGACGGCGAACAGTTTCGCCGATGCAGACGTTTACCTCTTAGTATTGCCATTAAGAATTTTCCGCGGTGATATGCCCGTTAAAATGTATCAGTCAATGCAAGAAGGTCCAGGGCATGTCCGACTGGTGAGTTCCTTAAATTCTGAAGATTTCAACTCCACAAATAAGTAGATTGAAAAAGGTCAATTTTTGTGATATTGATGGGGTAAAAAAAAGTGTAAATGCGGGTACAGGGAAACTTAAAAACCCACCAGACTGACGTCGAATGTACTTTTTTATTCCTTTACTGCGCAAACAAAAATTAAAAATCTCGAGTACTTTTTAAATGAGAGTCATATAGTTAAATGTCTACAGTGTCTTTTTCCCAACGTCCAGATGGCACCCTTAGCAGCGCAACTGAGCTGTCTTGAAATACGTCGTAAATATGTTGTGTAAATGGGAAGTAGTTACAGTTACCTGTTTTAAAAACTTCAACATCAATTTTATTTCTGTTACAGCGTGAATATATATTTATAAGAATACATGTGATAAATACGATGCTTGTAATATTGACTTAGCTCTCTTCCTCTCCCTGCAGTCAGGCGCCGGGAGTTGGTACCTTTTAGGAATCTCCACCAGCGGTTCTTCGTCCAAATTTGGTTACTTCAATTCCGATTGTAAAAATTTCCCATATTACTCGGCACTGTAAATATTTCTAACTATATTTCGTAATTTCAACAGTTATCATAAAGTAAACTGTTTAAAAACTTTTCAAATGTGTTTCAAATAATTCACTATTTTCTGCACACAATTAATTTTAATTTGATTGAAATTGGTAAACGTCTGCGTCCAGTATCTGATCTCCGATAAGAAGTCACACGCAATCGAAACGTTCGAGAAACTGGCCTTTTACTCGCAGTGATCTGTAAATGTAAAAAAAAAAAAAATTGCATTATGGTGGTGTATTGCGTAAACACTTTACACCACCTGTAAACGCAGAGCTCGAATAAACCAAGTCCGTTTTCTATTTTATAACGTTTCAAAATTAAACACCATCAATTAGTGCCGGTCAATGCTATACATGTGCGTGTACCGATGGTAAATGGGACACCCAGATTACAGAGGTACTGTCTTGTGGCATGGTGATTTCCAGAATTGGCATGGGCATTCCTCAAACTTCGTGTGCTAAATATTTTAAACTGTGGTACGAAAAGTAAAAGTCCTTTAATTATTAAGTTATGTTTTATGATGAGATATTTACTGACAGATAAACGATTTTTTCTCTAGTGGTGTTTTTTTACACTATTAAGTGCGATGTCTATGTTACGTCTGCCGTTGTTTAAGTTTACTTATAAGTTCAATGTTTTCTTTGAAATACCTTCATTGACGCGTAGGCCTACATCATTTACAATCAGTGCATCTGATTAGGGACAAACTGAATGTTGTGAGCATTCACACCTGCCAGCCGTTGACGTATTTTGTTCTAAATTTTATACTTTTTTTTCGAAAACGGTGGGGTAAAGGGTTATACAAAAAGCCAAACGTTTTCGTTACTTTTGGCATGTAGAATAATAACCAGCATTTAAAAACCACATTATTCCTACGCGTTGAAATCATTTTAGGAAATAAGGGTGTTACCATAAATTATTTCCATCGAATAATTTTCCTTCGGCGACAAGATTTGCTGAGTTTGTAAAAATTAGTTCCTTTATACATTGTCCAGGAATTGGAGTTCCAGCATAAATAATATAGTTATGATTTTCAATAAACTACTGGTGCAGTTACAACTTCGAAGGCGTATACCAGGTTGTATGTAGGCTTTCAATTCATTTTTACGTGGTGAACCTGCAGTCGAAGTTTGTTGAATTCAGACTTATTCTGCGTAAGTGCAATGGCTGTGATTTAGGACGTTCTTTAAATGATTCGTGCAATGGGGAATTTTGATTTAATGCAGTTTTTGTCATACTGTTTGTTATAGAAAAATTACCACAAAAAAAATTATGATGATAAATATTCAGTCTTGTTTTCTGTAAATATTTATCTCCATGAAAAAATTTTTCTGACATTTTTCATGACAAACAGTGCACAACTGCAATGGCGTATATCCAAAAAAAACTGTGATTTGGGAGTTTTCTTTTGATACTAGTTTATTTAGAAGTCAACATTAAATATTTAACTGAAAAAAAATATTTTTTTGTTGTTAATATACAGTTAGTATACAACGGTTGCAAGTAATAAATTTTTAAACAAAATGTGTCAGTAAGAAACTCTATGTTAGACGCGAGTAATATCTGCAACGTTAACCCGATTGAAGTAATCGCGTGTGTTTTAAAATGATAGCTTAATACGCCACGCGGCTTCCAGAGCAAACGTTATAGACTTGATTTTGGACGCGAACTTCCGCATTGGCAGATGTGTGCTCAACGCAAACACGGCCGAACTCCGCTTCCTCCGAGGAGTTTGGTAAGAGCTCGGGGACTGAAGTTCAACACCCACGCAGCAGCAGCAGCAGCAGCAGCAGCTGCTGCAGCGACGGGAAGATTGCCTGAGATAATTAACCATCTCAGTACAGGTTCTGCTTGGGAAATGTGTAAATCCCAACCATTTAAGGCGTACAAACAATGAAGTGTATAGCTATTCGATGAGGAGGCACACCTCCGCAACAGCAACAATACAAATAACACGTTAGGTGATATTATATGTTCTACGTTTTTGACGTGACAACGTCTAATAAATCGATGAACGCCGGCTGCACGCACGAAAAAGGATGACTCATTGTCCCGTTAAGCTTTGTCCCGTTACGCTCATTGTACGCTTGCGCCGCATCTATCTCTCTTCCACTCGATTGGAACAACCATCTATTTGACTTTTTCGAGGCACATTAAACTTGAAACACTCCCATTCGTTTCCTACTTTTCCTATCATCGTCCTATCCTTAACAGAATAACACAGATTGGAAGAAGTTAAATAGCAAAAAAGTATAAAAGTTATAGTTAAAATAATCTCTTCGTTAAAGTAATAAACATATTTGAATTAATGAGTGTAAATAAAAGTAAATTTATCAATTAAATTGTAGATTTCATTTCACTCCTTCTTTGTATCCATACAAATTGTGATAATTCAATAAAAATGATTCAATTTTATTCATGAAAGTATGCAATCATTTCATCAATGTTTTGTTATGACGTTGTCACGTTAAACTATCGTCCGTAAACCGACTTTACAGAAAACCAATTTTTTTTTAATGAATAATGCAATGGGGATATTTTTATTTTTAATAAAATTTCTTGATATGCCATTGCAATTTTTCACTGTTTGTCAGTTCCCGAAACGTTTACTGTTTTGTCATAGGAAACTTAACCGTGTTCGTTGTCGTTGTATTATCCATAAGTAATATATGTTTATTGTTTATCTTCATCGTTATGTTCGTATATTTGCTGCGTTTTCCAGGTGTTTTTTTTTTTGTCTACCTGCATTTGCTGTCATTGTCGTCGTCGTTAGCCCACTGTGTTCATCTGTGCTGTTATAATTTTTTTAATGGCCAAATTAACTACACAGAATTCTTGTGCCCGCTGATATTTAAGTTTGTATGTGTTCGTCTGTTCTGTTGCCATTGTGTTGTCCATAATACCTGTTTAGGTTCATCGTTGGGTTTATCTGTTTAACACCAGCTGATTTAGGCTTGTTCTCTGTAGATGTATATTTTCAATTTTAATTCTGAATTAAAGTTCTTGAATTTTTTTTCCACGACAAACAGTGCAAAACTGCAATGGCGTATGTCCAATAAATTGTGTTAGATCAATGCTCTAATGCTGTGTTCATGGCCACCGAGATATAATAGGGGAAGGGAACAATATGGGCTTATGCTGAGAGACTTATTAGCCTAGTGGGCCCGGCTGCGCGAAGTGAAAAATAATTGGCTGGAAAACACCCCCCCCCCCCTCCCTCGCAATAAAAAAAAACATCGTGGCTGACAAATCACAGGGAAAATTAGTATACATAAGATCCCACTTTGTGCGGTCAATTTTCTCTGTGCGAACACACAGAAATTAGTTACAGACCTCACTACCATCTTACTCACCACTTGGCCGTACAATTTATTTGTGTATATATCACAGGAAGATAAAACCTACAACTACGTAATTATGAAACAAAATCATAGAGTTATTTGTTCCTACTTATTTTATATAGTGTAAAGAATATCTGCAAACTTAAGAGTATCCTTCCTAAATGTGAAATGATTGTCTTTCTTATGCAATGAAGAGAATTTAGTATAAAATCAGAGAAATGATCAAGTAAGTACTTTAAGAAAAATAATTAATATCAAGTATAGTTAAACAACAAAATTTATTCTTTAAATACACTTACACTGCATGAAATCTTGACGGAATTTTCTCTGTTTATATGAAAACCAATTCACATAAAAATTATCCCTTTCCACACTTACTGAATCCTTTGAATATATATATTCAAAGCTGAATCTACTATTGGGTTAATATGGTAAAAAAAAAAAAATCAGTTTCCAAAAAAAAAAAATTCCACTTGTGTATTTAAGAATTTTTAAATTAATAATTTCATTTAAAACCACAAATTGCTTTCACTCTGCGATAGCTTACTAAGTGAAAACGCGGTGCGTGTGATAAAGTTTAAAAGTAATCGGAACTCTTCATTTCAAATATAGAAGGCGGAAACACAAGACGTTGAATTTTTGCAGATGTTTGCGTTGTATTTTTGCGTCTTGCGTGATTCACAAACGGGTATTTGATAGAACAAAATTGGTTATTTAACTTTCTCGCTTCTCGCGTTTATTGCGTTCCTGCGTGGTTTATAAACCTCCCTGATTGTTACTTGTCTTAGGGGGCGGTTGCACGGAACGCCTAACTACTTCAGGTGATCAGGTTCAAGTAAGCATATTTTACAAACGCGAAAGTGTACGGTTATAGGACAGTTTGTATAAATCAATTGTCTGCTGTATTTAAATGAATGCGTTGTGGTTCCTAATTATTTGAGCAAGTGTACATCTGTTAGAGAATTACCGTCAGCATTAATTTTAAAACAATAAAAAAAAAATTCATCTGTTCATCTTTCTTGTTGCAGTCGGTAAAATATTTACACGAACTTGTGGCAGGGAATTTCTCCATCTTGCGTTTTCGGCAAAGGACTTTTTATGCTCTCAGCACTCAACAGTCAATCAGAGGCTTGTGTGGAAGAGATGTCGTTCTGAACTACTTGGCTAACCTTTTTATGTTGAATGAGAAATGGCTTTGAACGGAACACTTTCAGACTGTGTGTAACCGCGCGCAAAAGCTGCAAATGTTTGCCTGGAGTAGTTTAGAGCCCTAGTTCTCTCTAAGATTAAAATACTTGCACGTATAGATTACGAGCGGGGTGGTAGCTCTCGTATGCACGCCGGCTTCCCGGACTGGGAGTTCCGGGTTCGAGTCCGACTTTAGGCAACAACCGGCTGCAAACGCCGGGCTCACATACACACACACACACACACGACGTAGAGCTCCAGAAAAAACCACGCAAATTGAATTTAAGAATGCGTGCGTTGAGGGCGGATGAGTAAGTTATGTTAACGTACTTCACGTTTATGAACTTAATTTTTTTTCGAAGAGTGAAAAAAAAAAACCCACGTGCCGTGGAAACGTCCACCACGTTTCTCGCTTGTGAAAAGCCCGGGGGTTTTCAACCCTCCGCAGGGTCGGTGCAAGGTAAATTGGCGCCCTAGGCGAAAAACCTTAATGCCCCCCCCCCCCCCTCCGCTGGAAACCCCAAAAAATTGTTTACTTGCCTCAAAATACATCACGTAAGCATAAGATTTTGTCAAAAATCAAATGTAAGCAGGCTTGTGTTTTTTTTTTACTTTTTTACTTATTACAATTCATAAACAGGTCACCGTGAACTTTAAATAATTACTTATATCAATATAAACATTCCAAACTGTTACAAAAATCCATTTTCATCTAGTTTCAATAATCGTTAAACATATTACATCAGCTGTTATGTGTCGTGCTGCGCCGCCCCCAGCTACTTGGCGCCCTAGGCGGTTGCCTAGTTCGCCTATATGGACGCGCCGGCCCTGACCCTCCGGGAACCAAACCCGGATCGCCTTGGTGGGAGGCGAGTGTTTTAAATAAACTCAACAAACGCACACCTCACCAACTAAAAAAGTATAGTTTGTGAAAATAAATTCTTTGATTTAAATTAATTTAGAAGGCTAGTAGCTATTTACTGTTTGTGTGGTGAGTCCGAGCCTTGGCCTGCGGGCCACGGGTTGGCTACCACGTAGCTGGGGGCTGCCTAAATCGACATGCCTTTCCCACGAGATTAAATATTTATTAAATTCAATCCAACACGAGTACACGCATTAATGAATTCAGTAATTGTTTTCAATTAAAAAAAAAAATTGAGTGTATTTATTGAAAGCATTTTGCATAAAACTTATTCAAACATATACTTGAACTGTGTATTTGAATAAATGTGGTATTATTAATACCTATATATATTTTTCTTTCCTTCAGCGCGTTTTAATGGATGCACCGAGGTGAAAACTGTTTTAAAAATTAAGTAATTATTTTTATAGTAACATAATTTTAGGTTTCTATTGCCTTCTATTTTACCAAATACAGTTTCTTAATTTCATAACATTACTAAGATCGTTTTTTGGACTCATTGTATTGCCATTGCAGTGTTAAAGTCACTGTAAATTAAATCAACATTTTACTAAATAAAATATGTTTAGCATTCCAGAGATGAAATTCTTTGATGAAATCTGAACATTCCGTCAAATTGCTATATGGCCGCAGATATGATGTATTAGAGACGTCATTTGCCACTCAAGTGAAATTTACTAAAAAAAAGAGAGAGATTTTAAGCAAATATTTATTCTGTAACATTTAAATACATTATGAACAGAAATTCTCAGTAAAGAACCCACTTTAACTGTTTCAACAATTTTTGTTTTGTTTTGTAAGCTGCAAGTACTAAAGTACTCTATGCGCTTGGATTGAATACATGTAAAAGTTTTCAAGTATCGCAAAATATTAAGTAAATGCAGTTTCACACTCTCCCTCTAAATATATTACACTTTTTTTTTTACTTGTGACGTTCTTAAATCGGCAGTAGTTTCCTTGGGTCATAAAGATTAAGATAATTTTGTCAACCATTTTGTTATTTTCACTATCAAGACCTAGACATTTTAAAAATTATGTGCCTAGGAGCTACGTAACTCACTATTAGATCTGTCTGTTTAATTTATAACAAGAGCAGAGATGCGACATGCAAATCTCTAAAAAGAATAGATGATTTTTTTTTTTGCTTGGAGAAAAGGGATTTGCATTTTCTTTTCTTAAGTTTGTTCCACTTATTTGGTTCCCGGTATTATTTTTTTAGCCTATTTTCCAAAGTAACATATGCTAATGAGATCTCCTTCCTGCATGTGAGTGCACGTATGCGTATGCATGTATAGGCGCAAAAAATATTTATCTGTGGGGATTAGGTTTATTAGTAGTTAGAGTGGTAACTCGTTTTTACAAGATATTTTGGTCACCGAAGCTTAAGAACTAATTCTTGCAATCCACTTACTCCAAGATACTTCTCTGATAACAACACTGATAAACATAAATTAATCTTATAACCATAATCGTTTTGCAGTGTTCCTTACCTGCCAGAAGCCACGAGCCTCGAAATCCTTTAGCCATTTTATTTTTCTTGAACCTCGAAGGTGAACACGAGATGGCCCCGTCTTAGCTGTAAGGTAATAAATAGCAAAACTACAAAACTAACATATTTTTTTACTAAATTTAAGGCACACAACCATTAAAATAAAAATAGTTTTTCTCAGAAGATTCATCAACGCAGAATATTTGCTCCAATTGAATAAATGACTAAGGTTTGTTCTGAAAATAATTAATTCAATGGGGACTTTGGATTTAATGTAGTTTTTTTGGACATACGCCATTACAGTTTTGCACTGTTTGGCATGCAAAAAGTCCGAAAATCCAAAATAAATAAAAATATGGAGATAAAAAATTCACAGAAAATTAGACTTAATCAGCTGATGTTGGGCAAGATTTTTAATCTTCATTTTTTTTATTTTATTTGATTTTAGGAATTTTTCCATGACAAACAGTGAAAATACGTTCAATGGTTTATGTCAAAAAAACTGCATTAAATCAGGCTAAGGCCTGGTTTATAAACTACGCATGGAACGCAACGACGCCAAAATTGCAACAAGCTACCAACGCAAGAAAATCCTGGTCGCGTATAAAGCACGAAAGTCTCTAGAATTTCACCAACCCTACGACCTGAAATTGTAAAATAGTTGAAACAAAAATATTTTAATCATAATTTATGTTTACCGTGAAACTATATGAAAATGTGAATAATGTGATTTGAACTGCTATTTTCTTTCACGATGTGAAAATTCTGCATGTGAAAACGTAATATCATAAAAATAACGCCTGCTTCTTCAAAAAGTTTTCGGAACACTTTACTTAAAGCATGGACGGTGGAAACGCAAGCCGGAACGCGAGAAATTGAAAGCTGGTCGATGCTTGAGCAGCGTTTTTTTTTTTTTTGCGTCTTGCGTAGTTTACAAACGGGTATTTGAAAAACGTCGTTATTGAGATGTTATGCGTGCTTGCGTCACTTGCGTTGTTGCTTTCCTTGCGTGGGTAGTTGGTAAACCCGACCTCAAGAGCGTAACGCCTCGCAGACAGTCAGACAGTCAGACAGTCAGGCAGTCAGGCAGTCAGGAGGTCAGACAATCAGACATTCTGCTCGTGACGAAGCTGGAGCAGTCACTCGATGTTTTGTCGCCTCGCGTCTGATCGCGACAGTTCTGAGGCGTCGTTGCCACGTCTGATTCCGTGCGCATTGTTGTGTGCGCGAAGGGGACGCACCACAACGCCGAAATACCACAACGCCGAAATGCCAAATTGACCACAACGCCGACAGCTAGAAAACTGCTGTGTACCACAACGCCGAAATACACTAACGCCGAAAAATGTCATTGCAGGACTGCCACAAATGTTAGGTTAGGTTATACTAGGTTAGGTTAGACTAGGTTAGGTTAGGCTAGGATAGGCTAGGTTAAGTTAGGTTAGGTTATATTACGCTAGGTTAGGTTAGGTTAGGTAAGGTTAGGTTTGATTGTGGTATTTCGGCGTTAAGGTACATTTAAGAAACTCACACAAATTAATTCAGTTGTTATTTCGGCGTTGTGGTACACAGCAGTTTTCTAGCTGTCGGCGTTGTGGTCAATTTTGACATTCGGCGTTATGGTATTTCTGAGTTGTGTTAACGACCCGTGCGCGAACACATGGAAGTGGGCTACTGTGTGACAAGATGTCGTGTCGTGCCTCGTCCAAGAGGGAAAACCGTGGACTCTCACTTGCACGCCAGGGAATCCACGCGTGTTCGTTACTGGCGCAGCGCGAATCTCTAGCACGCGTGCTTGCAAGCGATATAAACTTTAAGGGACACTTCAGTTAGGTTTAGTTTAGTTCCGGTCTTTGAAAGCAACTGTAAAATACGTATTACTGGCGTAGCTTGTTAATACTTTTTAATTTTTCGTCTTACGGATGGCAAAACAAACGTTCAACTCCAACTGTTAATAGTACAGGATTCCTTTTTAAAAATAGAGTTTACACCAACTTATATTTTATAGAGACTACAAATTGTTTTAATTATTAATACATAAACGTTACATTCTTTTATCTCTATCTTGTATCACAATCTATAGAAAATTATGAAAAAAATTATTAAGATTAATTTTTTTTATATTATTACGCAATAAACACTATCATGTGATATTTTCGTACAAATTTGACAAAACTTCCGAGCAGTACAACCAGCTCTTTGTTCTTTGAAACCAATCTTTATTTTTCTGCACGGCAAACACAATACAATGAAGAAATTTCACAAGAGAATAAAACATGTTGGAAGGGAGTGGGCGGGATGTTAGGTAAACGTGAATTGGAACACAAATAAAATGCCAATATTTACCAACTAAATCTAAGTTGGACTTCAACCGAAGACAAACGGTACCGTATTGTGGTGTAAAAGTTGAAGTCCAAACACGTAAGATGAATTAATTCACCGAACAATTTATGGCGTGCACGTGGAGAAAATATTTTTGAGGGCTTGGTCCTGTTTGTAATCAGGGCTTTATAACTATTTGGTGTCGAAGAGAGCAAGTAATACAACCGGCAGCTATAACTCATTCGCGCGTGTTTCACGAACGAGGTGACGAACCTAGCGTGGATGATGATCGTGTACTAAGACGATCGCTGATGAATATGAGGTTGGTGATTGGTTTCATCAACTCAGGGGTAGATTGTATGTCCCTGTAATTTGCACGAGAAGATGATAACGAGTGACCATTGAGAACCAGCGCAGCGCTCTGCATGGGTCCATCAATGCTCCAGCAGCGAACAGATGGAAGGACCACGCGACCAACTAGTCTTGGAAATCAAAAAAAGTCAATTCTCATTAACACGCTCGAAAAAGCTTCGAATCGGATGGGAATCAAAACGGATAACTTTGACTCTACATACAGTCGTCCTGACAAACTTCTAGTCCAACGTTCCCAACGTTAATAGCCTCGGAGAGGCGGGGAAAATCCCTGATTCAAAATTCACGCTATTGTCATGTGCTAGGTTAGGCTCCAAAAACCTGTGTATCACCAGTTGGTGTCGTTCAATCATGGAGTCGTGCCAAGTATTGCTATTTTCTCTGGTTGAAAACGATTTGGTGATCTTAAAAAAAAAATTATATATATAATTTTGAGAGACTTGTAAAAGTCTCGTTATTTTCCTGTGCCAGGATAGGCTCCAAAAACCTACAAATTGTCAGTTCTGTATCGTTCAACTCATTGGATTCTACCCGCACGTATTATACTTTACGGTCGGATTGCATGCGATTGGGTTGTTTGAATTTTGTAATGTTGTTATTGGTTTACTTTTAGGGGCATGCCTTTATTTTTTATTTCGCGAAAATATTTCAAGACTAGCTGAGAGTTAAAACACTGTAGCATCGACTGCGTTTCGTGATTGCCTGAGTTCCTTCCAGGACATATCTACCGTCAGCACTCCAATCACAATGATTCGGTGCGTCCTGAGTGGCTCTGCCAAGCACAAGCTCAAGCTGGCGACGTCATGCCATATTGCAGGCTAATGGGCGCTCATATATATATATATAAACCTGCCCCTATTTATACCCACCTAAGCGTGTCAAAATTACGTATGATCCAATGAGAACCCAGTATGCATACCAGCCTCTCTCCAATTAAAAAAAAAAAAAAAAAAGAATTTTGCAGGCTCTAATTTTTTTTTTGTTATCTTTTGTTGCGTGTCAAATAAACTACTAATAAAAATATAAAATTATGTCGGGAAAATTCGACATTTGCAGGGCTTTGAAACGTTTTGTTTGTAAAACGAAAACATTGATAAATTAACTGGATCTGTCTGGTGAAAGAAGCTTTTATTACTCTTGGATTGGCCAATGGGAACGAAGCTGTTTCATCACAGATGGTCCGTGATTCGTCTGGAAATAACTACTTCAGAGTAAAAAAATGCGTTGTTCACTATCCTGACCTAAATATCCCCCCGCTCCCCAATTTATACGGTCATTTATTTTTCGCGAAAAGATTTCCTTGCCAGACGTGTAGGGACACCTGTATTTCGCGATTTCATTTCATGTCAAGGTATTTCACAAAACACTGTAGTTTTTTCTAAGAGTCATGGCAAATTGTGAGGGTGCAGCAGTACGGTGACCACATTCTCATTGGCCCCGTCAAGAGCGGGACGACACCTCTCAACGACCTCAGCCAATAACCACAGGAGAAAAGCTACAGTATTTTGTGAAATACCTTGACACGAAATGTATTCGCGAAATACAGGTGTCCCTACAGACGTGTGTTAAAACTTTGTAGCATTTTCTGTGTTTCGTGGTTGGCTGGGTTTTATTTCAAAGTACGTGTCTACTGTCAGCGAAACCAATCGCAGCCATCCAGTGCGAGAAGGGTATGCGTCCTGGATGGTCCGGCCAAACACGGCAGTGGATTCTCCAGCAGACGGGCAGCCAACTGCAAGGATGAAAACCTCTGGTGCAGGCTCTTATCAGATTCCTTCCCTTCCCGCACCCGCGTGAGACAACTACTATAAAGGCGCGGTCCAGATCTGGCTCGGCGCCGGACTTGTGTGTGACACGTCGCTACGACGACAGCGCAGCACTCACCTGTGCTCGATGCTTCACGACGGGAACTGACAGTGGACGAGGGTAGGCGTCGCGCGAGCTTATATCAGCCCGCCCCGCGCCTGCGTGGAGGCGGGTGAAGGAGGGAGTGCGACTCTACCCCCGTCCCCTCCCCCGAAACCCTTCCCAGACGCGACGCAGGCGTCACTTCACGACGACATGGCGTCACTTCACGACGACATGGCGTCACTTCACGACGACATGGCGTGACCGGTGCGACGTGACAAGCAACCGTCTACTCGTGCTTTTACTAATTCATTTAAAGTGCCACGTTACCGTGTTTCACGATACGTTTTTTTTTTAAGATGTGTTTGAATAAATAAATAAATATATATAATAATATCTAACTGTTTTTAAAAGGATTTTTCTACTAAACTAGTCCTTCTTTTAATCTTTTGAAAACATAATTGCAAATATATTTAGATAACCGTTCGTATGTTAAATTAGTCTTTAAAATTCTTTATTTTTACCATACCATTCTAAAATAAATAAAAATAGGTTATGGGGAAAAATTAATTATTTTTATTTAATTAATTTTATAATAAAATTAAATGGTTTCAAGACGAAGGCGACATACGAACGGTTAGTATATATATTATACCTCATGATTTCATGATAAGACTAACATAAAAAATTTTGCCTTTTAGTTAATAAAACCCTTTAAATAACGACTTGTTACGTAGCAAAAATATTTTATAAACAGTTATATATCTTTATATTATGAATTTATTTAAATTCATCTGAAAATAAAACCAAAATAAGCAAAATAATTTAGGATACTACCTCACTTAAGGCACAGTCATATTTTTTGCCATTATTATTCATATTATTAGTTTTAGTATTTTCCTGTAAATTTATTACGAGAGCGCTTTTTTATTTTTTAAGTCTCGTCGTTATTTTTCTTAATTACAAAGTGCTTATGTAATAACGTTAAAAGATGACAAAAGTGTTCATAATTATGATCATTCAAAATAAAGTTAAGAAAAAATTCCAGTGAGGGAATTTGTCACTCAACTATAATTTAAGAAAGTTATAGAAATAACTTCTCAGAAATAGTCCTTAAGTAATGACCATAAAATTATAAGTATCAAATTGATACATAAGTAGTGACTATACAATTAAAAATCCAAATTGGCGTGTGAGTCTGAGCCTAAAAACTTTGATAATGGGTGGAATATTTCATTAAAAAAAACCTGAAGACATTGAGTTGAATAATTCTTATATAACATGTGTTACAAAGAACATTTAAAACAAGAATATGGCCACAATGGATGACGATGAATGTATATTAACTAGATACAATATTTTATGGTTTCATTTTTAGTCTAATTTCGTTTGTAAAACAGAAAATTTCGTTTTTATTGTTTTTATTTTTATGAAAGGTATTTTTCTACACTTTTCCCACCAAAATAGGGTAAAATTTATATGATGCATTTTTATGATAAAATAATTTTTAATAAATTGGTCTAAAACCTACATTCAGAACAATAAAAATAAATTATCAAGTATTTGTGGTTTGCTAGTGATCAATAAGAAAAGCACAAAATAATAAATTAAAACATTTTTTTCTGATATATGCACTTTGGTACAATTTTTTGTCCAGAAATAACGACATTCATTAAATTTAAAACATTAAAAGGATTTTTTTTATGATTTGAACTATATTTTGTTTAAATGCTACTTAATTCCAAAATATAACTCGCATTTCGTTGCTATGCGGTGTATAACTTGCATTTCGGAGTTAAGAGGTGTTCTGACATGCTTTTCAGTGTTAATTCGGTTTTAAAGAAATTAACCAAATTATCTTGTCCTTAATAATTTGTCTCAGATTTTACCGTTCTCAAACGTATTAACCATGGTCTACATAAGCTTCTACATACGTCTGGTGTTCTGTCGAAAGTGGTTGTAAAAAAAAATCTTCACGTAGTTGAAGTAGCGTGGCTTCTGGGTTGTATCCGCGTCCTTGGCGAATAATTCACCGACGTTTCGGTCGACATTGCAGTCGCCATCATCATCTGCTCCCTGATGATGGCGACTGCAACGTCGGTGAATTATCCGCCAAGGACGCGGCTACAACCCAGAAGCCAAGCTACTTCGGACAATGGCCGTGAAAGCCTGCGAACGAGACTTCACATAGTTGTCAGAGCTCGTGAACAAAAACCTTGTGATGCTTGGCAAGCGCAGTTCTTCCTTGAAGAACTGTCAAATTTGAGACGCTTTAAATGGCACAGACTTTAATTTTTATTTTGCTCCCGCATGGCCACATGAAACTATTTGCTTGATTTAAAATGCTATAAATCCTAACTATTTGGTTTGTGTGTCACGGGTATCACTAAAGGAATAGGAAGCCCTAACAAGGCAGGAAAGAACGGATGCGAGTGTGTCAGAAAATTAGGTGCCCAGTAGAATTCGTAAATACAACAATTTATTGGCAGGTATATTATCACAAATGAATATCTCATCTTATTCTCGGACTGACATCGATCATTATAAAGCTGTACCCCTGCGTGGTGGGGTTGAATACTCGTTACAGGTCGGCTATAACAAAACATACAAAAATTAACAATCTGATAATAATATCAAAGCAGCACCCTTAGTCAACTTGTGCCTGCCAAGGTTCAAACTACTGAGCATACACTGTCAATCACAAAAGTGGTTGTCATAGATTTACGATGTGACATTTACAAAAATATTATAAACATATTGCAGCCCAGTATGTAGACAAAATACCTAAAAGGGATATAAAAATATATTTATACAATCGATAACGAGTACTGGATGTGGATCAAATTATTTACTACCATGGTAAGTACACATTAAAATTAACTAAATTGGTATCCGTTGAAGTTGGGTAAAGTTTTCATTAAGTCCACGAAATATCTCGCTGTCACCTAAGTCACATGTAATCTACGCGGTTATTCTTCTGCACCTCGTGCCATGTGTTAATACTGCAAACTGTCTTGTGACCACGGTGTTACGTTTGCCAGTGTTTTGTTATGCACAGAGTTGGCAGTCGACGTCGGTATTGGTATTTACGTATAGTGTTCTCTTAATGTTTTCTCCAGCCCCACTCGCTCGCCCTCACGGAAGTTGCCATACACTCGCCTATCATGACTTCATACTTGAGATTTGATTTTAGTTTCCAACTGATCTCAGAGTTTTATGCTTCCGAAGCGACACTATCTTCATTAACTTGTCTCTAGCAACGTTTATGACATGAAATAGTCTCACCAACATGAAGTCCGTCGGGGTCTCTAGGCGGCGGCGATTCCACGATGTGACAGCGTAGGGCGACGAGCGGTGTCCGGGCAGCGCGGCGGCCTGCCTCGGTGAAGTCCCAGTTGATCTGCTTTTGTTGACTCGAAGCATTCCCCTTTTATACGCGGAGAACTCCTTACCAGGCTAGAACAGAATAGTCTCGTACGTTTGGGGGAACAATGGTCGACTTCCTTTTCCGATTTTATTTTATTTTTTTTCCTAACCTAACTAAAACTAAGTGTATTTTGGAGGGGTCCGGGTTAGGGAGGGACCTAGGTGCGTCTCAGGCCGAAGCCTATACGCCTAGTCATGCTGGGATTAGCCATGCAAGGAGAGGGTCGCATGCATCGTGTGCTAGGAGGGGATTGGCCAGCCATGGCAGCGATTGGCGCCATGACTAACTCCCCTCACTCTTAAATCTAGACTATAACTGGAGATAGGTTGGGCCCAGGTAAAACCTGCATAGACACAGGGAAAACCCTGGGCACATTCATGCGGGATGCAAATTGGCATGCATTACGTGTAGGAATTTACAGGAGACAGAGGATGGTCTGGATGAAGTGTTGGGCAGAGTAGAAAAGAGTCTACCATGCGGGGGTTGGGCACTTGGACTCGTGGTCCGCCTTGCTAATTGTCCAGTACTGCATTTAGTGACCAGGGACGCAAGCGCCCCTGGTGGTGAGTGGTTGCACTGACCACTCACTCCACCGCCAGTCAGCACTTCCTTTACCGGCGAATCGGCGCGCAACCGATGACGCCCGACCGCTTCCGAAGAAGCCCGACCACCAGCCGCAGCGTTCAAAGCCCCCGCGCTCAGTGTTGCGCAGGCGGCATCCATAGACATGTTAGGGGCACTGTCGATTCTGAGTGTGTACGAAGGTACACACGTTACATGTGTGGTACTTAAAATGCATGCAATTCTAACAAGCTGAGGAAGTCATGTTCGGAACTTGGTGTTCCGCACTTGGTCCGTGCCAGCGAAGTCCGTGTTCAGTGTTGTTAGGCAGGAGGGCGCTACACGGCACACACCACAACTACGATACTCGCTGCAGGGCCTTGGAGTGGACCCTCACTTTATACGATCTCTAAGGCGAGTGTCGTCTGAGTCGTCACCTGCGTAACCGAAGGAGTTCACCTTTTGTGTCAAGATCGTGCACGCACCGAACAGACCTAATACGACCCAGTAGGATAACGGATGTTTGCAAGGTGTAAATGAGCTTGCAGAATTTTAAATGTTGACAACAATATTTAAAAGTGTTGATTTTAGAGTTATGTCCATTGTATTTGACTTGTGAATAATCTTGTATCGAAAACACTTTAACTCAGAGCCACATTTAGCAAGGGCAGCCTTCTTTTCACAGACGAGAGAGCCGAAACCCGAATTTCCCCGAAGTTCATGTTTTTTTCCGTTTCTTTAATGTAACTATCCTAACCAAATCAACTGTCCACAATGTTTTAAAGTATTTATAATGTAGCTAACCTTACCTAATTGACCATTAGTATCCTTTTATCAACACCGCCATATTAATTTACAATGAACAGGGTCGTAGGAACCGGGGGGGACAGGGGGGACGTGTCCCCCTGAACTTTTTGGGTGGAGGGAACTGCCCCCCCCCCCAACTTTCTAGACCGTGATATTTTTATTTTATAATATTATTCTGCCCAACATTATTTGTAATTTCTTCACTCATCAAATTTTATCTTAAGGAAACAATAATAATTTTAACATCGATGTATCCAATGGTTAGATACAAAAACTGCTTAAAAAGCGCTATTTTGCACTTTGAAAATCAAAATTTTCCGGTGGAGGACCCCCGGACCCCCCGTTTTAGTAAGAGGGGAATGGGTTTACATGACATCAAAATCATTATTTGTCCCCCCCCCCCCCCCCCAACTTTATGAACACAGCTACGCCAATGACAATGAACAAAAAAAAACGAAGATGCACGATCGGGCGTTTGGCTCTCTCGTCTGTGAAAAGAAGGCTGCCCCATTTAGCAAGTTGCTTTTAGGCTCCAAATAGACCATTCGGGGGTCACTTGTTTTGTTTTTTTTTTACTATTATAGTAATCTAACGTTTTTACTTTTCTCTTGTAATAATAATTGTTTCACTTCCATGATGATGATATGTTTAATAATTGGTTTGTTTTCGTGATAAAAACACTTTCTGTTAACTTTGACATTTCTTTGTTTAAAGTTTGGGTTTGTGGAGTACTCCCAGCAATCGCCCGCTGCTGTACATAGCTTCAAGTATACACGAGTGGTCGTTTATTTGGCTTTGTAAAAAAATTCAATAAATGTTTCGTGTATTTCTCACAACACTGTGTCAGTGTATCGCTCTAATCAAACCTTCTTCTTGTTGTCTTCTTTGCCCGGGGGGAGGGGGGGGGGGGCAACAGTATAATTAATTGGAGAATAGCTGTTTATAATAGGAGCTCCGGCACCTGATATAATATGTACGGTGCCCGTGCTGGGAGTCCGCCATATTTGATTTGTGACGTAATATTTCCCATTTTCTGAGGGGAAATTCTCATTAAACAAAATTTTTTTTCTGTGTTGGTCTAAATAAAAAAAATGCGTTTAATGTTTGGGCAGAGTCTTCAAGCTCCGTAAAAAATTTCATCTCAAGCTGCTAGCTATGGACCTTGACCTCAGCTGAAATGATGGGTCACATCGAATAAATTCTGACTCCTCTAAGTAGCGTGAACTGGGAGATTCTGGGACAGGGTGGTGGATGTGGTGCATTGTGCACGTCCATGATCGGTCGCCATCTTGGATTATAGTATCCTTGAACTTGAAACTGACAACTCTAACGTAATATTGTATTTTAGAATGTCAGAGAACTCCATATTGGATTCATTGCCGCCCTATTGAATTCTAGAACATTCCGCCATCTTGGATTCGTCATGCTCTCTCGTTTCACTAAAACAGCCGCCATTTTGTATTTAAAAGTATCAAAAGATATAGTGATATATTAATAAATCTTAAATTAGAAAAGCACTTAAATCACCGAATTCGGGGTTCTCAGTACGTTCCTTACAAGATACATTAAATAAAAAAATATATTTAAACTATAAGAAAAATCTACATTCATACATTTTTGAAGAAAATTAAAAAAAAAATGTTCCATCAACTGCGTAGTCTTCAGTTTTCGTACCTCAAAGAGGGGGAAAAAAATTGATGTAGATTTTCAGTACTAGCCAGTGATATGTAAAAATCTAAACTCGGTAAAGAACAAAATACATGTGTTCTCAAGTTATTCGTGTTGAGAACAAACTAATATTACGAAACACGGTCATGAAAGTTGTCGTAGCAAACTTTTAAATTATGCCAATCATTGATTACTAAAATATTCGCATTTCAAATAACAACATTTCTGGATGCGAATCACACACATAATTTATGTGCCCGCCGCTAGAATTCGCTGCCTGAATAGTAAAGGTTGCTTGCCACCGTCAAACGCAGATAGCAGCACGAAACAACCGGAAATTTTAAACTATTAGAAACGGCTCCAATAAAACCCCGACGTTGAATATGATTTTTGACAGATAATTTTTATTAAAATACTGCCTGTCTTGTTTGTAATTCACCAAACAGTTAATACCATAAATTTTACACACACCCAAGAAGTTATACTTCTATGGCATTACTAAAATATTAACCTGAAACATTTTAAACACACATATAATAAAACTAAGTATATTTTCGTATATATATTTTTGCATAAACTACTGAAATCAGTATGTAAATACTGTCTATAAACAAACATTAAACTTATTGAGCAGATTCAACATTATTATTACATAATGTTGTATTATTATATATTAAAAAATATAAAATATTACAATAAAAAATAACTGTAGTGATGAGGAGTAATATATATCTAATAGGGCATCCTGCACCAGGCTTCGCCAGGAGGAGCCGACCGCCATCTTGGATTGTGACGTCACGGTGGTCATCTTAGAAGACCTTGACCTCCGAAATTGCAAACATTTCCCTAAAATGACTCACAAATTTCCAAAGTTCGCCAAAATTTCCAGTTATTTGGAGGGAAAAAATCCGCCAAGAAACCTCAAAAATCTTAATAATAAAAGTTTCTCTAGTTCGAAGTAAAAATTCCCGTTTGAAGGAAAATTTCCTGTTTTTTCCCTCAAAAATTCAAAAATTCGGAATTCGAAAAACCTCAAAATATTTTGGCCTTAGAAAGAACCAAATTTCCGCAAATAGACTTAATGTTCGCATCTACAAGCCTCCAATTAACCTCTGGTTTGACCTTGACCTTATTCTTGACTGAGTAATGAATATATATTTTTTTAATTCCACCTGATTAAAATTTTGAATTTTTTTATTTTGAGACCGAAACTATAATTTTAAATTGTTTCGCGTGAGAATAAAACTATTCTTTTGAATAAAAAAATGATAGGCATAAACTATTATAACGACATTATTATAAATATAATAAAACAAGTATTAGAAAAAAATATATATCTTTAACGATGACATTATAATGTGATATCATACACGTAATAGTGAGAAATAAAATGTGAGCCAGTCTCAGCACTCGCCAGTGATGTGCAAGCATCTAACGACGTAAACAAGCTAATTCATGTGTTCTCATGTTGTTCATGTTGCAAATAAACTTATAATACTAAACTTTGAAACCAAATTCAGTGCATAACATTCTAAAATAATGCCAAGCGTGATAAATATACTATATAAATACACTCTATACAATAATATATTCATTAAAAAAACTATCAAAAATTCGAGTTTTAAAAAATAATTTGCATTCTTTTAACAGGATGGTAATAACCTTACTGAACCGAAATCAAAACCCAGGTAGATTATGCTAATCTTTATTTATTTCCTACAATTTTTCTCAAAGTCGGTGCATTTTGTACGCTTCGGATAGTTTCGGAACAGTTATGATGCATTTCGTGCACTGGTGTAGTCAGGGTAACTTAAAATAACAAAAAAAAAAAAAATTAGTTGGTGCACATGGATGCTCTACAGGTGGTTTTGGAACAGTTGCGATGGTTTTGTTCGCATGGTGTGGGCAAGTTGCGTGAGCAATGTTGGCTTCGTTTTTATTCGGGGGCGCGGAAGACTACCATACTGGCAGTATTCACCATACTGGCAGTATTCCGCCTGGTCTCTTCGAAAAAGGCGGAAAAGTACCATAACTGAAATCTGCCATAAGTTCAAAGGACAGGGGAATTCTACCATATTTCCTTATACACTCCATGGAATGAGTACAGCTGCTTTGCACTCGAAGTAGAGAATAGAATACGTCGCTAGGTAGCACTATTAACCCCCTAGCTGTTTCTTAGGTTAACTTAAAAAGTTACAGATAGCGCTTCTGACGGTGACTTTCTGTAGTTCCAGTCATAAATCAACTCAACAGATCGCGCACTGTATACTTATAACCAGAATCTATAAAAATAAAAAATATGGTAGTTTTCAATCATGGCACTTTTCATCCTGTTTTGACGGGGGGCGACGGAAGACTGCCATACTGAAGACTAACATACTTGTGATATGATAAATGAGATACCGAAGGCATAGATCAAAATTAATGTTTTTTGGTGAACGTACAATATGTATTGCCCAGTGTTGTCAGTTCTCTAAACACAATCACACGAATCAACGAGCTATCACATCTGAGTAGTGAGCTACACTGAACAGATTTTTTTTTCCGAACCTAAATTAAAAATAAGTGTATTTGGGAGGTATAGGTAAGGAAGACTTAAGTGCGTCTCAGGCCGATCCTATATAGTTAGGACAATGTTAAAGCAAGATGATACAGACTTTTTATGGTAACCATATGTTTCGATGTGATTTATAAGACGTTTCACGTCAAAATGATATGACAATACCCAGTCAGGATTTGAACCTATGTTCTCTGAAATACGAATATAGTGTTTTACGACTTGGTACATAAACTTCGAAAGTGTATCTTTTCTCATCTTCAGATTGCCTTGTAGTGATTCCTTATACTACAGGCGTGAGTGTACGATTATTCCATAACAGTACAAATACATAGTTTCAGACTATAGTACTCCATGTAGGCTATCATCACATGTCTTGAAGAATTATTGACATCAAATATTATAAGACCAACTATCAAAAATAACGGTCTCCAAATTTTTAACACACGTCTTTTGAGTATATCATGTACTAGAGCGTGTAACTACATGTGATTTTGTTTACACATTTACCATGTGTGTAGCCAGTATTCGTGGAAGGGGAGGGCAGAAGCCAGTCCCTCCTCCGGAAACTCTTTTACAAAGATAATGCTTGAAAATACATTTTTAGGATATTAGACGATCCCTTAAGTGCTTTTGAAAATCCTGCCATTGTAATATTTGTAAAATAATTTTTTTTTGTCTAAACAAATCTGGCCACCTTACCCCTCCCCCTCTTTTTTTACTACGTTCTTGACACTTATTGTTACAGAAACAGGTTCCTATTTTGAATAAGCTTCTTTACATTAATACCTGTGCCTTGTTAACAGAAGTGTAAACAAATATATACATATAAAACAAACAAAACACAAATCTGTTTAAAGAACGCCAGTATCTATGTGAATATCAACAATTTCAGTGTAGTTCATTAAATAAAATTTCCACTGACAAACAACATTTTAAATAATAGGTAAATTAATTCAAGATGATGTTTCGGACATACGCCATTACTCATTAAACTGTATGTCGTGACAAACCTCAGTCTGTTTGTGCCTTAAGAAGGGAATATATCTCTTTCCCGAAACACCGCAACTGTTCTCTTAGGAATCATATACTGTGTTAGTCTGCGCTATCATCGTTCAAAATATCTGTTTTTTTCGCTCAACTGTTGCTTACGGTGTTCGTCTGTGCTGTCATCACTGTTTATTCACATCGCTGAGTTCACCTGTGCGTCTCTGTATAGTTTTTTTTTTTTTTAATTTTTATCTGTTAAGTTTCATCGTTTAGTTATTCTGTTTACCGTTTTGCTCCGTAAATTTTCTTTGTAAATAGAACATAAATATTCATGTAAACTTACATATTTGTTAATTTGTATATTTACATGAAAATACTGTATCACTACAAAATAGTGTTACCATTTATGCTTCGTGTTGCCCCAGTACTTCCATATTTAGTTATTTTCAAACAGTTGTTTGAATACATTTCCAGTATTAGCTGCGCATATTAAGCACGGCAAAACAAAACAAAAAAAAGCCAAAAGTTAAACAACAAGGTTAACTTTTCTGTGGCTTTAGAACAAAATAAATAAAATGTTATACAATAACTTCATGCTTGTAAGCACACACATATGTTAACTAAACACACTCTTTTAATATCTAACATTTATTTCAAAACAACTTTACCCTCGGCAGTGCAAGCTCTTTAAATATTTTTTTACTAGTCTATAGTTCAATATAATTATTGTGTAGCGGGACTGTAAGTTTGTTTGCAGAAAATCAACTAAAAAATTGCCAGACTAGCTATACAAATTATATTTCACTGTTATGAAATTACATAATTCATGCTGAACGAACAACATAAGAACACATAAATTTGTTCGTTACCGAGGTTAGATGTTACTGCACGTGTTAATGACACACGAAACTACAGTAAACTCGTGTAATAACATCATGTCAGTGTTAAGAAGACTGCAAGTATCCGCTCTACCGCTCTGGTTCTGGGGTAGAGCGCCTGCCTTGTGACTTGTAGGACCCGGGTTCCCGCCCCGGCTTCTCCAAGGCGGATTGCCCAGACAAAATGGTGGCATTTTCTCTGGTAGGAATACAATCCCTTGTAACAAATCAGGCTACCAAAGAAACGGTGGGTGGAACAGAAAAAAACCTTCCAGGTGGCTTCCAAATGGGGAGCCGGTTTTATTTTCTTGGGCTCCCCATGCGGTGGCCATTCCGGGGGTTTCTCCGGGGGAACGGAGTTTTGCAGAAATATTTTTTATTTTGTTTTGTAGTGTTTTAGTTTTTAGTAACTGTAGCATTATCATTCCAACATGTTATAAAAAACCTCAAACAAACATTTAAAACATTATAAAAATTTTTGCTTTTGTACATAAAATATTTGTTTTAAGTGTGTATCAGTCAGTGAGTCAGTTAAATTGTAGCCACAAACTATTGACCAATACCTCTATTATGTAGTATTTATAGCCACATGAATTTTATTCCCAAAAATATTATTTCTGTATAACCACATAGTTTTCAATCAGGAATATCTTCTTTAACACACGCTTTATATATATGCGTGTGTGTGTGTGTGTGTGTATGTACCAGATATAAATAAAATATTCTATTTATTTCAAAATGAGCAAAGCCTTTGATACTTTTCAACCAAACTTATTATTAAAATATATCAATTTTAAGCCTCGTTAAGCATTCGTGATACATTTTGGTTTAATTATCTTACAAATAGACTCTTTGCAGTCAAATTTGCAAATGCAATTTCATGTTTCGCAAAGTAGCAGTTTATATCAACTACTCTAATATTTAAGAAATTATATTCCAACTGTAATCGGAATTGATCAAGAAATGATGCTGAAGGAAAAAGAAATTATGTTTGTGAAACTATTCAGCAAGCTATTTCTGCTGTCGAGAAATGGTTTTAAAGTTAACAAACGTCTCAATATTAAGATAGAATTTATTGTATAACCTTAAGTCAAAAAAACTAATTTAATTAATCAGAATCAGCCCATAGTAAGTAATGACAATAAACGTGGTGTCCTGTTTTAAGACCTTCGAGTTATATTGGTGCCAAGCTTTTTTTTTCCACCAACATGTAGATAATACTATTAGCAACACATGAAGATCTTTAGCCCTTAAATTGGCAAGGAAAAAAATGTTATGAAAAAAATTTTTTTGCTACTTTAATGGATGAACACTATCATCAGGTGATGTTAAAAAATAATAGAACAAATATTGATCTTCAGGAGTAATTGGATTTTAGTTGTATCTGTCAAGATACATTGCCAGTTTGCTAACAATTTAAGTTTTTGAAGGGCTGTATCCACAAAGAAACAATGCCAACTTGCTGGAAACATTATCAGCATACATAACAGGTAACAACTTGCAGGACGTAATTTATTACTGAAGTGTATATGTTACCTGATGTAGAAAAATTCAGAAAAAAAAACAAAGAAACACAATACTATTACTATTTTTATGCAGGTACAACTTTTTTTGACACAATAATGTCTCATCCAGATTTTTCAAATCACCTTATTCTATGAACCATTCATGTTGTACAAATAAAATATGTTGTGATATTTTACACATGTCAGATTCATTATCCTGAAACTACTGTTTATGCAATTCTCAAAAATGTCACATCCATTCAAGTACTAAGTAATGTACCTGCAACGAAACCATATCACTTCTTGTCTTGAAAACTGTTCATAATTTAATAGTCTGAAAAATGTCATCCATCCAAAGCACAAATGTTGTAAAGTTTTATAGAGATAAAAAAACTCACTTTTTAAAAATGAAATTCCAGAAAGCAGTTACGATGTTCGACAAAACATAGTCTCTGATTGCACTTATGACAAATAACACTTGTCTGGCCTTTCATGCAAAGTTTGCACCTCCCTTTACTTGTGAACACAGGAAAGTGACCAACCATGTCATATCTGATGTCTTCTCCTGGTCGTATAGTAACAGGTTTACGAATTTTTTTAGGCTGCTGTTCTCCTAACTCTTGACTGCTTGGTCGTCCTCGCCTAAGTTTCCCATGAAGTTGTAATCCATCAGCTACTCGTAGTCGAAACTGTTTCAGGGTGAGATCTGAAGGAGTGTTCTTTAGTGTGCATTCTCTTCCATATAGTAACCACGCATTATTTACACAGATGTCTAAAATTTGGGAGAAGATTCCCATGTACCATCGACGTGTTTTTATCCCAGTCCTGTATAGAGCTACTAGCATATCTGATAAGTCTACGCCACCCATATGTGTGTTTAGTGTTTTACGATTTCAGAACAACATACATCTACTCTCTTCTTCTCTGCTTTGCTGTACCGCTTGATTGTGGTTACAGGCTCAGATGCCACATATGAACTTGCCAAGACTACTGCCCTGTTGTCTTACCATTTGATAATAGCAATTTTCTTGTCATCTTCTACTTTCTGATCATACGAACCACGGCCAGATTTAGCAAGCTGTTTATCAGCTTTCAGTGGGTACCCCCGTAAACGGTTTGCCCGCAAAGTACCCAAACTAAATATGCCATACTCATCTCTGAGCCACAGAATCAGTTCAAGTGAGCAGAAAAAGTTATCAAAGTAAACTATTTGACACTGTGGATTTCGAATTGATTTGTACAATGCTACAACCACTTTCCCACTCATTCCAAGTTGTTCTTCCTCTGTGGTAAATGAATACCCACGGAATGTATCCTCCCCACCATACATCAAAAAATCATATACAATTCCTGAAACACCTGACCGAACAAACATCTTGTAACCCCATTTCTTGGGCTTGTTTTTTACGTATTGTCGTCAGGAGCCAGCTTTGGTACCCTTGTAGGGTATCATCGTTTCGTCTATGGAGTGCCTCTTCTCACTTTCCAGTCTGATACAGTTCTGACGAATAATTTCCAAGACAGGCTGCACTTTATAGAAACTATCGTCGTTCATTTCTTCATTGTTTGCGAAATACAGGTATCGTCTTAGAGCCTGAAATTGTTTCAGGGGCATCACACTTGATACATGTTCAAAGCTCATAGCTTCAGACCAGTTGTCTGTGTATGCAGGCATGTCCACAATACCCATTCTTAGCAATATTGCTAAGAAATCTTTAATTTCATTGTGAGTTGTGTTGACACTTTTGCCGGTGACTTGTGTAGAATATGAATTGGTATTTTCTACTATAGTAGTTATCAAATCATCACTGAAGAAAGACAAAAAATAGTGCACTGGTGTCTGAACATTTACTGTAATTGTGAAGTTGTTGACTGGGACACTTTCTTCTGTACCAACTGCATGTTACAACTGAAAATTCAGAGAAATCATATTTGAGAGAAATTGGCATTGTGTCTAGTAAGATACATATGTAAGAAAATTCAAATTTGTGAGTACTTGGCATTGTATCTTAGAGGATACACAAGCCAAAAATCTATTCTTTTAGGGGTATTGGCAGTGTATCTTTTGAGATACATAAAAATTTTACAGTCGTATAAAACCATTGGCACAATTATTCTAATTCGTAATACCAGATAACGAACTCATAATCATTACAAAAACCAATTTTGTGCATATAAACATGCAACAATTTTTTTTCATAACAAAACAGCTAGATTTCTTACCTTATTTTCACTAACAACAAAGCTCCTAGCGGCCATGTTGACACTGCAGGCTTTTCAAGTTACAGTAACACTCGCTAGATGGCAGCACTAATCAGAAACCACACTACACACATAATGGCACACAACAGTGCATAAAGGAAGACGAAGGAAGCCATCTTGTAGGAACATGATTTTTTTCATTTGAGGTGTATCTTACAGGATACACTGTCAATTTAAGGGTTAGGTCTTATTAAATTGAAAACTTTCTATGCATCAAATGATTTTAATTAGAAAAGAATTGAAAGTATGCAGAAAAAGTTATTAAATTAATTTTTAAAAATTTCTGGCTTTAAATTCCTTTTTAAAATGCTACATTCCTATATAAATTTAATTCGCATGTTCTTATTACTAGACGTTCAATCAGTGATACACATTTTATTAAACGTTTCATTACCATTTTTGTTGCTTCAGACATAATATATCTATTTGGATTAAGAATTTCAACTTGCAATAATTATAGAATTAGTGACGCTTTTAAAACCATTAGTAGGTAACTATAAAATTTGTAAAAAATTATAACTCTGTTTTGAATAATCTAGAAACATTAATTGGTAGAAAACTTAAGAAAAACGTTATTTAAAACTTTTATAATCTACATATTTATTTTGTAAACACCATTTTAGTTTCTGTTTAAGATTTTTGTGAAAACCAAAGTAAGCAATTATTACCAATTAGTTACTATGAACTTTATCAATCTTTATCTATCTGTGGATTGTGTTGTTTCGTGTTTTGTCGTAAAGTAATCGATAGGTATGTATCATTTTATGTCTTGTGTTAATGTGTTATTTTTGTGTATGTGTCATATTTAGTTTATAAGTGTCGTAAGGCACAAAAAACAGAATTTCAATTTTATCTGACAGTTTTAAAGAAGCAGAATAATATGCTACACATAGCAATATTTGTTATTTCGTAATAGAAATAAATACTTAAATTTTAGCAGTGTTTATTTTTGAAAGACTACAAACCTGTGTAAAGCCCACCAACATTCGAAGTACGAGCATATCATATGTCTCCCCTATAGCGCCTGTGCTATTTGACCTGTGCCAACAAACTACACTACACAAAAATAATTCCCTCGAATTTCAGCATCTTATATATATATACAGAATGTATCAAAATTCATGTTACAACGCTTGAGGGTAGAAAGCTCTTATTATTTTCAACCATTTTTGCCAATAAACATGTTGCCGGAAACGCGTAGTTAAGCCCCTGTAGCCCCAGAAAGAGTCAGCGTAGGCAACCCGTTGGGCTTTGTGCGAGACAGACGATGCTGTGATGAATTACGTGTTTACGACGCCGGGCAGCGCTCGAGAGGACTGTACGATGCCGAATGCTGACCCCCACCCCTTTTTGCTTCCGTTGGTGGCGCCCTCACCTCTTTTCTTCCGTTCGTGCCGTGCCATAACACTGCGCAGCATGACATCGCAGTGTCGCAGTGTGTTTTGATATCACTGGTGGTCTGTCGTTGACTGTTCTGTAGTACAAGCAAACTCGTGGTGTCATTTCTTTCGCTGTGGTTCTGAAAAGGGCGACGTTTTAGTGGAGCTCAATGGAGTACACATTTAGTGAGTACACAGACATGCTGCTTGTTTACGGGGAAGTTAGACAAAATGGACGAGCCGCCCGTCGTCTGTACGAAGAACGATATCCGGGTCGTAGGATTCCAGCTCACGCCATGTTTGCAAGACTTACTCAGCGAATGCGTGATACTGGTACATGTGCCGTCACAAGACCAAATGCTGGTGCTCCACGCAGGGTTTTTAGGTACTCCCAGTTTTGAAGATGTACTTCAGAGATTTGAGGACAGTCCGGATACAAACACAAGGGCAGAATGTTCCGATATGGACGCTGACAAAATAGCTGTTTGGCGAGTTCTTCATGAGCAACTCTTGTACCTGTACCACCTTCAAAAAGTGCAACACATGGATCCAGCAGACTATCCTCTTCGCATGACCTTTTCTCGTTGGTACATTCGAAGAGTTTTGAGGAACCCCGAGTTAGCGGTTTTATTCAGCGATGAAGCCGAGTTCACTCAAGACGCTATTCTCAATTCGCACAACAGTCATGTTTGGAATGATGTCAATCCGCATGCAACGTGTGTTACAGCTCGCCAGGAACGTTTTTCAGTTAATGTGTGGGTCGGTATTGTTGACGGCGTACTCATCGGGCCTTTTTTTCTTCCGCCACGACTTACCGGCGCCGGATACCTCCACTTCCTTCAGAACGAACTACCAGGTCTTCTTGAAGAGGTTCCATTGCATGTCCGACGTGTGATGTGGTACCAACATGACGGGGCACCACTTCATTTTCCCCTGCAAATGCGAGAGTATTTAAACCAAACATTTCCAAACCGATGGATTGGACGAGCGGGCCCTGTCGCATGGCCGCCAAGGTCACCGGACCTAACCCCATTAGATTTCTTTCTGTGGGGTTACGTAAAAGGGCTTATCTACGCTACCCCAGTAGATACGGTAGAAGAGCTTACACAGTGAATCATTAAAGTGTTCGAAATCATAAGGTCGTCTCCACACATGCTCCAGCGTATCCGTGAAAACATGATTCGCCGTTGCCACCTCTGTGTCGCTCAAGGTGGGCATGGTTTTGAGCCGTTGCTTTAGGCTGTCACGTTGTTAAAACGTATGCAACAATTTCAATGTTGTGAAACAAAGCCGAAGCTGTGATTGATTTCAGAGTGAAATTAAAATCTGTGCACGATTAAAAAGGTTATTTCTCTACTCGAACGCCCGCACATCCAAAACATAACACTCTACAACGGGTTGCCTACGCTGACTCTTTCTGGGGCTACAGGGGCTTAACTACCTGTTTCCAGCAACATGTTTATTGGCAAAAATCATTGCAAATAATAAGAGCTTTCTACCCTCAAGTGTTGTAACATGAATTTTGATACTTCCTGTATATACATTTTGTAGACTTTAATTTAATATGGACACTAATTAAAAACCTTAATAGCTGAGATTTTTGTGTTCTATCACCCTAATATTGAAAACATTACATAAGAAAACCCTTAAATATTTGTGTTGGATTTGCACTCATTATATAATGATCTACAATTAATTCAATTATTCCAGTGTGCAAAAATGTAAATTCTATTTAGCTAGTTACATTACGATTTTATGAGTAAGGCAGTTTTTCTCATTCTGTGGAATGTATAAGAAATGTTGGCAGAATTCCCCTTCGTTCACTTATGGCAGTCTTCCATTGCGGTACTTATCCGTCGCCTTCATCAAAACATGAGAAAAAGTACCATAATGGAAAACTACCATATGTATTTTTTTAAAAATTTTTTAAAAATCGTCGTAAAGAGAATACAGTGCTGCTCCCTATAATTCAATTATGGAAACATTTCTTTCTTCTCGTCCACGATCTGAAAATGATTTGTTATTGTAACTATCACCATCAGAAGCGCTATCTGTAAGTTTGAAAGTTAACCTGAGAAACAGCTAGAGGGTTAACAGCGCTACCTACCGAGTATTCTATACACTACTTCGACAGCAATGACGGAGCACACGGATATCTATGCTCTCTATCGCCTTAGTGAAATAAAGTCAATGGCAGGACGATGAGCAGTTTGAGGAGGGGAAGGGGGTAACGACGACCCTTGTAATCCAGCCAGGCATGCATGGCATGCCTTACATAAGTAGAGGGTGCACGATGCCAGTGGTCTGGCAGCCCCTCCAGCCAGCTCCGAATCTGGCGCGTGTCACGGTCCTGTTTGCGTTCGTAATACTGCCCCCTCCTTAAACATGATCGTCCCGCATTACTTCCAGCATATTTCCTCAACCTGTCCAGATGAACCACTTTCATCCATCCCCTCTTTGCTCTATGGATGTGGTAGACCACATCATTTAGCAGTTTCAAGACTTAATACAGGCCTTCCCATGCTACTTGAAGCTTAGGGCACCTTCCCTTCCTTCATTGCGGGTTGTACAGCCACACCAAATCGCGCTCCTGAAATCCGGTTGAGTTAGCCTTCAGGTCGTACTTCGTCTTCGTTATATTCGTCGATAATCAAAGATTTTTGCGGACTTCTTCATGTATAAGCGCCATACACTCCTCAAGACGATTTACATAATCAGTTGTGCTGGTCGGTTCTCTGCGAGGACGACCGAACTTGACATCACAGGGCATCATCTACTCCTGTCGAAACACAATATTCGCAGGGGTCTGCCCAGTGGAGTCATGGATGGCAAATCTATATGCCATTAGGAACAACTGTATGTGTTGATCCCAATCCTGTTGATGCTCGGCCACAACTTTGGCAAGGTGTTTCTCAAGAGTTCTGTTGAACCTTTCCATCATGCCTTCTGACTGAGGACATAGGTCTGTAGTCCTGGTTTTATTTTTTCCCAGCAAACGACACACCTCCTGAAATATTGTTTAATCTAAATTGCGGCCTTGGTCTGAGTGGAGATCCATTGGCACCCCAAATCTGCATATAAAGTTGTTGACCATTACATCTGGAATGGTAGTGGTTTTGTGGTTAGGAAGCGTATACGCCTCTGGCCACCTACTGAAGTAATCTATTGCCAGTTACCATCTTTAGTCTTGGAAAATGGTCCAGCGATGTCGATGGCTATCCTCTCTGTTGACTAACGAGTATGTAGTGCCGTCGTCCGGGGTCTCGGGCTCGAGTCCCGGTGCGGCTCCTAGTGGGAATGGCTGTTGTCGATGTAGTGTTTCCGGATGGGCGCCAGACTAGCTCTGTTTCTAGTCGGTAGGTGGGTCGTGGGGTCGATTGCCCTGCGTGGCCCACTAGGATCGTCGGTGGTGTGGCGTGGGATATGAGGAATTCCCTACTTGGTGGTGATTGGGATTCGTATGTTTAATTGATTAGGCGCTGAAGTAGTGCAACAAATGACGTGCGTCGTTTATTCATGCGACTGTGGGTTTGGTGTAATACCGTTGATTACACACCATGTCGTACAGAGGGTGACGTCACACAATACAGAAGTTACACAATTACACAAAGTTAGTCTGAAAGTTACGTAATAAGACGTGGCACAAGTTTACCAAAAATGTTACGTGATGGGACGTTGCACAAGTTTACCAAATGTTACGTGGTGGCGCGTCGCACAAGGTTACTAAAGACGTTACAGATTCAAGGCGTCGCACAAAATTACTAATTATTACGTATTAGCGTGGCACTATGCGGTTCTGAGCCTGGTTACTCAAAATAGGGTTAAGGGCGATTGGAGGTGGCCAATCCCGTATATCAATGTCTCGAGGCGATGTTCGCGTCCACTGTAGTGGAGCGCGGACCGCAGCTAAATTCGTCCAAGTTCCCTTACGGGGTGGTGTCAGCGCCGGAGCGACTGGTTTTAGTTCAAGTTTTGTGGTTCGGGAGGCGGCCCATGCCATATACTGTAACTACCCCGCAGACCAAGTGTGGTGCAGGGGTTTTTAAAAGTTATGCGGCCAGATTAAGTCCTGGACCGAAAATTTGACCGGGTACGCACGGAGAGATAAGTAAAAAGAGGTTTCGAGGAAGTGACTATAATTACCAGAAGTGAGTTCAATGCAGACAATGGATGATGTCTCTCCGTGGGACGTGCGTCCGCCCCGGTCCAAGAGTCGCGCTGTACTGGCGTCATGTCATGGCGTCCGGCCGAGGCTCGGTGTCCCTCACGCCAGGGTTGACCTCATTACGTTATTTTCTGATGTGACACGTTAATAAGAGATTTTAAGGGCGCTAAATTCCTACATTAATTATTAAGGCTAATTACCATTACTTATCCCTTCTACAATTTAGAGTTAGTATGTTTACGAATTATGTCCTTTAAATTATGCGTCACACCAGCGACTGTTCGTCTCTTGCTGGACTGCTCTGGTGGGGGGTAATAACGAAACACAAGGGGTTAATAATTATGTCACATGGGTTAATTAACTAATCTGGACGGAAGGCCGCCAGGGGGACACTCACACACGTATCGATGTATTTACACACGTGAGTGCCCAGGCACTCCTACGTCGCACTTTCATTAATCAACTTTTAATTTATACGTGATGTTGTTTAATATTCTGTGCTTGTTTTTGCAACGTGGTCGGCTGTAATGTCGGTCTGTTTATTAGGGGGCCGGGTTCTACCTTGGTTGCTGGTGGCTCGCCTGACTCGGGTGGGCCATGGCTAGGGGCGCGTTCTGTTAGCGGGGTTGAATACTGGCGGTTGCAGGTCGGGCTTTAGGGTGGCTTTCGGTCGGACGACATCAGTAGATGTACTTGTAAAGAGACTGAGTATTACAATAAATATTTAGCTTTGGACAATGAACCGTGAGTAATGCCTTACAACCCAGTTTTTTTCCTATCCTGATAATTGTCGGTATAAGATTTTGTTTAAGCTGGAATCTTTATGGGTGTGTCCACGGGCCTGCAAAAACACAGGAAGTTTCCGCTGCAGATTTCTCGGTCAGCCACTCTGGGCCGAGGCTTCTCTACCATTGAACTCGTGCTAGGCACACAACATAAGTCGCATCATAGCAAAGAAACTGAGTGAAATCTGTCATCTTTCCGAACTTTGTAGGAGACACCCCTGCTCCATACTTATGATTTCATACACATTTTTATGTCTTATGCATTTTTATAAAACTTACATAGGTATGCTAAACATACATAATTATGTTAAAAAAATGTATTTGCAAAAAAACTCTGCACGGTTCAAAATAAATTTGCATCCATGAATATAATTTTACAAACGTTAGTTGAATTACATCTAATTTATTTTTAATTGTAGTACTGTGGTTACAGTTAGTGTGCGTCTTAAGTATCGGAAAGTTACTACAGGCATCAGCCAGCATCTACCATCAACATCTAAAATTTGTATTTAGAATGGTGATGTTTTGATAACGCTGTCAATTTTTGAATATTAGTATAAAATTTGTTTTTCTGTCAAGTAGATACTACAGGAATAATTGTTTATCGTCAGGTAATTAATTATCAATATTTGCTATGGAGTGTTGTGTCTAAATTTCAAAGCTAAACGTAGCGTAATCTTTCTCTAGCTCGTAAAGGCTTGGTTCGTGTTTACTTAATTAAAGCATTTCAGTATTTAATTAACAATTAAACTCCAGGTAATTATTTACGAATGGAACTGTTCAGTATTTAAATTTTTTTGATTAATGAAAAGGTATTTGTTAGTTGCCTCATTACTACCTTGTGAACTATCATGTAGTTTACATTTTGAATGTTTGGATGGGTTAGGTTAACTACATTTTAAATACTTTAAAATTGTGTGAATGGTAGTTTAAGTTAGTTTAGTTACATTAAAAATACTTTAAATTGTGCTTACAATTGATTGGTTAAGTTTTGAAATATTTCACATTTTGTGTAACCTCTAAAATTTCAGTAATACATATTATGTAAGTATTCTAACCTAACAACCATGCACACTATTTACCTAAACTAACTTAACCAACCACCAACACATTTTTACAGTATTGTAAATATTTCTAACTTAATCAACGTAACAACTGCTATAATTTGAAAGGTTTGGAAATATCACACCATTTAAAAGTTTGTTTAGAAAAAAAATTTAAGTAAAAAAAATATGTATTTTAATTGATGGTTTTAAATTATTTTTTTTGGATTTTGCTGGTTGCACTGTATGTTATAATCAAGGTTTCTCGGAAATGCATGCAGTGTATCCAGCAATGGCATATGTAAAAAAAAAAAAAAACATTTTAATAAAAAAAATTCAATTTTTGATTTTTATTTTCCATTTGTATATTTTGGAAGGGAAGTAACACTTAGGCAGCCACCAATCATCAAATACTCTAGAAATGTATCCATTTAAATGCTGAGCACTATTGTTCGGGTTTGATTGATTGATTGATTTGTTACACTCGCAATTATGCTTCACCCGGTGGCAAGGAGTCCTCTCCTTTCTTTTATTACCCCCCCCCCCCTCCCCCGCCAGGTTGTCTTCTCAGATCCCTTGCATCTCACAATCTCAACTTTCCTTCCACCAGGCCGTTTAAATCCCTCCCTGTTCTCCCAAGGAAAGCGTTCCCACCTCTTTCTGTTCGCCTCCATCCCCTCTGGAGCTTCCACCCTTAATCTGTCTGCCCTTTATACCTACCTCTGTGTACACTAGTTCCCAGCTGTCTCCATCCTCCCCTCCGTTCCCCTTTATCATGATCGTTAAATTTATTCATTACTCAATACACATTTTTGTTTAGAAGAAAGGAAAGTAAATGTACAAGGACATGTTTTATTGCATCTAGAATTATTAATGAATTTTCTTTGTGCCATGTTATAATATTCTTAATATTTTACATTTGGACTAAAATATTGCATATAGTTCTGATCCTAGCTTTCGTGCTAAGTCAAATGACTGTGAAGCATGCTTTTTGGAAACAAATGATTAATTTTAATGCAACACATTCTTTGCTTGCTCTGTGTTTAGAAATATTCAGTTATAGCTAAATGTTCTTTTTAAGGGAATTTGAAGTTTAGTATAAAATTTTATAATTTTGAAAGTAGTGGCATATTGAGGGAAGAAATCTGAAAATGTATTTTTATTTTAGTATATTTAATGTTGCTTGATTCTTTGGCATAAGGACTTTTTCATGCGCTGGACTCTGAAGAATTTAGCTATGGGGAAGGCAATAAAGTCATGCAAAATTGTTGAGTTGAAAGCTTTAGAGATGAAATTAATTATTAATTTTCTTTTATAGGATCAATTTTGTGATCTTCGCTCCAATGGTTCAACTTAAAACATTTCACTTAAACTACACAAATAAACTAACGGAACCAGTAAATTACCGTTCGTGAAAAGAATATACAAATAATTAAAATACCTAATATTTTACATATCAAAACTGTTAATGAAAGCATGAAAATTAATAATGACAAAAGTCAAACATAGCCTAGATCTAAAATTAAATAACCTAATAACTTTTAGTTTATCAAAAATTATTTCTAACCCGTTGTTGCATAATTAACTTTTGTTTATTTTAGAATGTGAATGACAATCATGTAATATCCATGCACAGTTAATAATATGGCAAATTCTCAAGAAAAATGTAAGCAACCCAACCTACATAAGTTTTAATTACAGTTAAATCACTTGTGATAGTAATGCTGCTTTGGCAAATAACATAGAAATGTAATCGACAATGCAAAGATGTGTAGAAATATTTTTTGATGCAAAATTTTATTTTGTTCATTTAAATTATATCACTTATTTACAATAAGCAGCTACTTTTCAAATTTTTATCCCAAATCTCTGCTACACTCGCCAGGCTATTAAGAATGGGAGTATGTTAGCCTTTGTTTTATTTATTTTCTTAGCACCCAATATACTCATTTGATGAGCAGTGGCTCTCTGAATATAGGGCTTGTAAACATGGTTACAAAATTTATGAAATACATGTATATGATTACATACACTATTTCTAATATATGTAAAATATATACATTAGCTAGCATAAAAGTTATATTACAAATTTCTAATAATGGATATTATGTTAAACAATTAAAATAAGTATTAATTAGCAGAGTTTGTTGAACATTAGATCAATTAGATCAATCTGTCTATTTCTAGTCCTATTCACATTAGTCACCATAGTTCACATCATAGTTAAAATTCACTCACTTGTATTATGTTATGTTAAATAGTAAATGGATAAACATGCTTCTGGCAGTTGGGGTGTGCACAATCATGCTCATTCTCTTTGTACTCAGGAAAGCAGAGTTGCATGTATTTGTGTGCAATGCATTGCAGATAAATAATTTCTACTGTTTCAGGCATCTCATAGATTAGGTACTTTGTTTCAGTGACAGTGCCATACATTTGTCAAGATGACTACTTATTCGAAAAAAGAAATAGAAGAAATGAAACCCTACATAGACAAGACAGTTCAAAAGTTTCTAGGTTTCAGCGAACCGTCGCTGGTAACGGCAGCTCTGAACTGCCTTGGCTCAGGATACGATAAGAAGAAAACTTCAAGTGAGTATTAGTATGTCTCCGTCAATTGGAGCCAAAGGCTTTGAATTTGGTTTCATTTACCATGTTGATTGTTTAGTTTTCATGTTTTTTTAAATTTAATTTTAACATTTTATTGTAAATATTATTGCCCTACACATTTCAGCTAAAAGGTAAAACTAATTAAGGAATGTACTCTTGAAAAAATCTTTATAGTAGGTGTGACCTAGCTGTATTGCTGAAATACATATGTCCTGTCAACACAGTATTTATCTATCAATTGATGACATTTTTTGTACTAGCACACACTTATTCTTACTGAGATTTACATAAAGATTAATTGTTTGTAAACATATAAAGAGGTTTATCTAAGCAAGCAAGAGAATGTTGGATCTGAACAAATAATTAATACAATATATATGCTACCTGTTAAAGAAAATCATATAGCCTAGGTAACTTAGAAAGTGAATTTGTAATATTTAGCAGTCTTATTGTGTTTAAATAATGCATTTTTAATCACTAATTAAATCAGTCATACCTACCTATACTCAGGGGTGCAACAACTAAATTTCCAAAGGGGGGGCAATATACCTTTTTATAAAGAATCATCAATCCCCCCTATTGAAGCTGGGGGTCCGGGGGTTCTCCCCCGGGAAAATTTGTATTTCAAGGTGGAAAATGGTGCTATTTAAGCAGTTTTATTATCTAGAAATTGATTACACAGCACTTTCTTTGCCCCCGTTTGCCCCCATTTCAAGGTTTCAGAGGGGGGGGGGGGCAAAACACCCTTGCCCCCCCCCCCCCTCCTGGTTGCGCCCCTGCCTATACTTTATTTTTGGCGATAACCAATTCTACACTGTGTAATCTAACAAGGTTGCAATAACATAGGAAATCACATATAATATCCAAAGGGCAACATACAATTAGCTTGATAAATTGTGTTTGAAATTGTACAAATACTTTTTATACCAGTACATGCTTGTTACAAGTTAATAGATGTTGACAAATATTTTCAATTTAAAATAGATGTTGAAATGTGTCACGTGACTGTGAAAGTGAGGCATTCTCCAAAGGCACAGAAGTGGGTGTCCACATGTCTTGGAGCACAATGCTGGCATCACGGTCGCATCTTGGACACAGGCGAGAAGACACGACTCGATCCATTTCCTCGTGTCGGGCTTCAGGGTTGTGATTCAGAATGCACAAGAGGGATGAAATGGGTGAAGAGAGATGGAGATACTTTTATTTTTGTTTAGCGGGTAATACCTAATATTTCCAGAAACTGAATTACTAACTGAAGCACCTGTTTATCTACATCATTGTGTTTATATGTTTGCAGCATTGTGTCCAGGTTTGTGTTCTGCCTGCATTTAATCTGTCTTGTTAGCCCACTCTGTTTGTCTGTGTTGTTATATTATTTTTTCTATGACAATTCCTTTAACGGAATTCTTGCGTTGTATTATATTTATTTGTTGAAGATTTTTTCTGTGCGGTCGTCCGGTTGTCCATAATACTTGTTTAGATTCCATGTTGGTTCCATTTGTCCGACATCAGCTGATTCAGTTTTGTTTTCTGTAAATTTTTTATCTTCATATTTTTATTAATTTTTTTTTCTTCTGAATTTTTCCATGACAAATAGTGGAAAACTGCAATGGCGTATGTTCAAAAAACTGCATTAAATCAAAATTCCCCATTGTATGAATCATTTAAAGAATGTAGCCACCTAGTGCCTCTTTGCAGCCAGTGAGGATGAATGAATGAATTGAGTCAACATTTTGTTGAAATCAAAGTTGTTGGATACGAGAACGGAGCATTGATGAATTGAAGGGGAAAATGGTGAATAACCCGTGTAAATCCCTTGTAAATTCAGCGGCGTATGACAGTGTTTATCGTGTTTTCAACTAGTGGGAAATCCAGGGCCAACCTCCCTGGGATTTGAACCTGGATTGCTTTGGTGGCATGGCCACATTTCATGGTCTCTCGCAGTAGCCAAGATTGCAGTGATGATGGTCGTAGAAGCTTTGGTCATGCTTCATGTTTGTACCACTCATGTGGCATGGAAGCTAACTGATGGGAAGTCTTGCTGCTATCTGTAGCAAGTTAATTTGGCCATTTAGGATGGAGCTTTTTCTCAACTCCTAGGGTGTCTGAATTGTGTACACTACCTCCTGTGTATAATAGTAGCAGCCACAATACCATGATACCATACTTGTCGTGTCAAGGTGGGTTGTGTTTGCATGGTTAAACAATAACCGTCGCCTTTCATTGTATTGGTGTGTTGGACCTGAAAAGTAACAGGGGAGAGATATTGGTGGAAGGAAATTAGAGCTTTAAGTGTTTAAGTTGAACTTATGTGAAGGAAGAAGAATAAGTAAGAGAAAATATTTCCCTACCCTCTCTTCCCTTCTGCTCCTTTTCAAGAATAATAGAGACAGTTGTGGTCGTGCCTCAGAAGGATGGATCGCACGTATGTGGACTGCACAATGAGAGGTAGGTGTTTGCCAGTGATGGCTTCATTTACTGATACCCTTGTTCTACCTCATCATTGAGCTTAAGAGTGAGCGCTAGTAAAAAATAATTTTGCACATGTTTATGATATTTTACACAGAGTTTTATTGAGTTATATTAGTTGCTGCTATTAAATTTTCGTAGTATTTTTTCTTCATTTAATTGAAATATTTAATTATTACGATAACGTATTGGCTCTTTAATAAAAAAAACCCAGGGAAGACACAAGTCTGAGATTCTAACCATGCATGTATACTACCTTATTTGGTAACAAGATTAAGTTTCAGTGTCACAAGTGCAATAATTCTATTATAAAATAACTAAAATGTAACCTCCTAATTTATGCATATGTGCAGTCTTAAGAGAATTGCATTTATAGCACTACACAATGATTCAAAAATTATGAAAATTGGACCATGACACAAAAATAATCTTGTCTGTGATATTTAGGAATGCTCTACTAATCGAAGTTGATTGTAACAAATTTTCACTTTCGATGAGTACAGGGTTCTGGAATATTGCTCTTTAGGCAGCACACTTGCGTGTACATGAACGTTTGCTTATACAACTGAGACACAGATGAAAAGGTACAGAATCGTTTGATACCTATCACACATTGGTGCGATGTCTGGAACACTCAAACTCATTGGTGAAAAAAGTCAAATTTAGATTTTTTTTTAGACTTCTTTGCACAAATATTCATGTAAAAAGCCACATAGATGAGTTGCTGCCAAGGCCATAATAGCTTTAGGAATCTCAACTACGTCGCCACTTGCCAGACGAACCCTCAGTGCTTATTTCCTCCTCCTCGCATTGTCGTCGCGTCTCGCGCAAGGGTTTTTACACATCAGCCTGCAGGCCTCTTCCTCCGCCGAGGTGACCATCATACAGCGATGCTACCTGTTACAAGAGCTCGGCAAAGTTACGCAAAATTTAGTAAATTTTTTTTAGTAATTGTTTTTATTAATTTAAGTGTTTTACAAAGTTAGAAACCTACTAAATAATTTTATCTAGTACGCCCAAATTTTTTAATAATACTGTAAAGGCTTGAAATATCATACAATTCATTTCTGTTTAAACACGTTTGTTTTTAACTATCTTTTGGAATGTTAATTGAAGCTCACAATAAAAGAGGAAGTTCAGGTAAATGACATGCGTACCTACAGTTTTTTTCTTTTGGGTATGAGCTTGTCGCTAGCTGTCTCGGACACATTGGCGAGAAATAATCCTCTGTGACTGACAGCTATGATACTGTGCTGTTTGAGAATTTTGTGGAACTTCTTTATGAGAGTTCACATAGCCCTTTAAATCGTTTGCGGGCACATAACTAGCACTTGCTCTTGATGTATGCGTTTGACCAGGTACTGAGAATGGTTAGATTCGTTATTACATATAGCTTTGTTTTTGGAAATTCCACTTTGCAACGACGTGTTACTTTGAATGATAAAACAAACTTTAAACTATGTAGCCACCATTTTAATAAATTTTTTCTATTCTTTTATTACTTCAACTTCTTTGTTTTACTCTATGTCTAAAGACAAAATAAACAATGTTCTCTTTACAGAAATTACTGTTTCAAACTACATTAACTTTTAATTTTGTCAAACCTTTAGCATAAATATTGTTTATTTTACTTTCAGTGATGAAAGTATTTGGAATAACATTTAAGTTCAATTATTAAAAACGTATTATACTAAAGTTTATAAAAAAAATATAAAAGTATTTCCTACATTAGGTTCATATCATTTCTAGCTGAAAGAATATTATTTTTAATGTCACTAAACCATTAGGATTTTTTTTTCTGTACGAACATTTTTGGTATTAGAAACAGTGGGAAGGATCACTGTGATTGAGTGGTCAGATAACTTGTCTCCACATCAAGGTGTTTGGGTTTGAGTCCCAGCGGTGTGAAACCAGGAAGTTTCGCAAGTTATTGTGTATTGCTCCATTACAGGATGTCTACATGTTACCTTAAGTCATAAAAAAGTAAAGAAATTGGAGGCTTGGTCACGAAAATTCCTGGAAAAAAAAAGAGTCATTGTGCTGGAAATCATGGAACTTTAATTTCCAGCAGCGATTTCTTATTGAGCATTTTGCGTTTTCTGATGCATCACTTAGTTTACAGTCATGCATTAAAAATAAATATTGTAACCTATCTGCTTAAATAATGTGGAAATTATCTCTCGAAAGACTCGTTCCTGCGAATAGTATATTTATTTGTATTCTGTTAGGTTGCTTGCTTACTATACTCACGCGCACACGCACACACACAGACACACAGACATACATGCACACATACATACATGCACACATACACACATACACATACATACATACATATACATACAAAATCAGGGTGAGATAAAAAATATTTAAGAAAATATTTACTAAAAATATCTGCAAAAGTCTTGAGTCAGGTTCACCAGGTATTGTAGACATCCTGCACTAGCACGTTACCTGCTTTCATCGTCTGTAACGACCACAGCATCAACGAGATGCTCAGCTCCATCCATCTCCTTCCATTAGAAACAACAAGCTTGGATCACTTCTCTTTATTGTTGATACAGATCTGCGGTTTGTTTGCAGACAAGCTGGCGTCCCTGCTGGACGAGAAGAAGGCGTCGCGCCTGACGGACAAGATCTTCGAACTGGCGGAGGACATGAAGACCAACCACCGCAGCACCAAGAAACGGCACTACGAGTCGAGCGCCAGGACGGAGGACAAGGAGGTGAAGAGAGCCAAGATGACTGCCGACATAGAGCCGGTGTCGTTCGTGACGGCGGCCAGCAGCACTCCGAGTCCCGGCCAGCTGACGGCCATTCAGGTGCGTGGCGTGGCAACGTTAGTGCCTTCTGGGCAGGCGGGATCACTAGACACAAGATTTTATGGTTTTTACCCCAATTTCGCTTTTAAAACAGGATTTTTGGTGTTATTGTTTTTTTTTTTTTATAATAGCTGTTTTGTAATACTTACTCCACAAAATTTTATGACAAAATTTATATGCGGCCTTTTTACGGCAAAATAATTTTTGATAAATTTGTCCAAAACAGATATACATTCAGAACAATAAAAATAAATTGGCAAGCATTTGTTTAAAAGTGATTTAATTAGAGCTGCACAGTAAAATAAATTAAATTAATTTTTGTGATCCATGTGATTTGGTACAGTTTTTTGCCCGTAAATTCCATGAATTTCAAACACTTAAATTTACTTCTTTAATGATTTGAATTAAGTTTTGACTAAATGCTACTTAAATCCATGATGTATCTTGCGTTGCAGTGTTATTTTGGTTTTATCCCAAGTCACCATGTAATCTTGTCTCTAGGAATAACTAGCCTCAGTAGTAAATTGGGTTTTCACATGAAGTAAATTACCATGGTTTCCGCAGACAGTTAAAATATTGAAAACAGAAAACTCATGGTTTTTAAAACTGGAAAACACAGGGATATTTACAATATTTTGACTTAAAAATATTACAAGTAATTTTTTCTACCATGTAGTACCAACCTCAGTGTAGATGAGATGTTAAACCTTTAATTAATTATATATGTAATTAGTTCAATCTTTGTTTATTTAAAAGTGCTGTGGTCATCAGAAGTTTGTAACCTATGTGTCTTAGTAGTAAATTTGTAGGTTCAAATAATACCTACAACTAATAAATTCAAAACATGTTTTAAGGTTTGGGCTTAGCATTGCATAATTATTCTATTGTCTATAAGGATTTGCACTGGTATTCTTTTTATAGGATGCTGTGTGGTAAAATTAAATCTTGAATATTGATAGTTTTTTTCTTCTTTTTCCTTTAGGTATTTTGTTGATAAGTGCTTGCGCCAAGGTTGCTAATAGTTTGCTGTTGTCTTGCAGGGTAGCGAGTGGTTTGTTCGTGCTCCAAGCTGCTAAGTGAGTTTGTGTGGTTTTGCAGATAAAGGAGATGATGGCCAACGCACAGAAAATGATTGAGGAGCGGAAGCGTGCCCTGAACGCCTTACGAGCGCACGAAACCCCGCCTGTTCGATCTGTCTCGTTCAGGGCTGAAGAAATGATGCCTCTCAACATGAGTTGTATCGGGTTTTCTCCCACGTCGGTTATACCTAGCTTCATTCAGCGTGGCGATCCGGACAAAGCCAAGAAGATTGCTAATCTTCAGGTTAGTAAACATTTATTTCAAAATTTAAGTAGTTACTATAGAGTTTCATCCATTTTGTTGTTTAGTTGTTATATGCTGATCGTGAACGTTTTTTTCCTATATGCCTATTACAGTATGGATAGTGTGAAATTCATAATTTGTAAACAAATAAAAAAAAAATTAATGTGCACACTTAGTATTGATTACTGTTCAAGGAGATGAGATATATTTTCACATTAATGCATATCCATCAACAGCATGTAGATACTATTGCTGTAAGTGGACCTAGCAAGCATAAATTGTTATTTTGAAAAACTTAATTAATAGTTAATAAAAATAATAGCAGTCAATATATGATGCCATATAGGATATAGATGTGGCTAATAGAGCAATATCACAAGAAAATGCATTTAAAAAATGTGGGCTTCATACGTTGAAATATTGCAATCAGGCAGTGACAAAAGATAAATTCTTATTTTAAAGTATGTCAGAACCAGGATACCAGAAATAAATTTAAAAAAAAATGCAATCCATTAAATATAAATTTTTTCTTACTTCTGATAAAAGTTACGTAGGTTTAGTAGTTTCGATAAGGCAGTAACATGAGGTGTTTTTTTTTGTTACGGTGCATAAAAATGTACATTATAGTGACATACTTTAACTACAATTTTTAAAAATGAAAGTGGTAGCAACAAATTCTTAAATTTGGCACAACTAGATGGGAGGGAACGTAAATACGGTGAAACGTCGGCGGCTGCGTGCGCGTGAAGAGAGTGGCGCGAGTGACGGTTCGTGACGTCCGCAGGCCCAGATCCAGTCGAAGCTGTCGGCCACCGGCCGGGTGCTGGTCCAGGACAAGCCGGCCCCGCTGATCCTCAACAAGGAGGGACGCACGGTCGACGTCTCCGGCAAGGAGGTGCAGCTGTCCCACCCGACCCCGACGCTCAAGGTACGCGCGCGGTCCACGTCTCGGTACTGCCAGGTGTTACGGGACTACTACGAAGTGTCATGTACTCATTTACAACACAGAGAAACTTGAGGAGGGACTACTACGGAGCGTCATGTATTCATTTACAAAACAGAGAAACTTGAGGACATCTCGGAATCAGCTTGTCCTACGATAAACATTGCTAATTTATCTCTTGCAACAAGAAGGTTAATCTTAATGTTGGGTACTCAACATGATCATGAACGTTGAAACTTATTTTAACTTTTCAATTACTAAGTGGTAGGAATGTGTGAATCCTTGATTTTCAGTTCGGTTCGAATCCAATTCGAATCCCTGGCAATATTTGAGATATGAATCCGATTCCGAATATTAAGCACGGAATAATTAAAAATAACTGATTAATTTAAAAATAATGTGTGTTCTCTTTTTTCTAACTGTGACTACTGACAATTATTTATTACACTGAGATTGAAATGTTTATAATTATGTAAACTTAATATGAAAATCAAAACATTCGATTCTCCAACTCAATCGTAATAAACTGCACGCCACAGGGAAATCTCAGTTTTATAAACGTTTCAGCACACGAAACCATTTTTTCTACAATGAATAGCCAAGACGTTTTTTTCTTGTAGGTATGTAATTGTTTTTAGTTTATAGTTTGCTATATGACGAAATTCGTAACTATAGTTTAAGCTCTCGAAATCTCGAAATTCTGTTAATGTCACTGTTAATTATTTAATTTACACATCTTTCTTTGATACATCATATTATAAATATTTACGTAATAGTAGCCTAATTTTACTTTTCACTGCTAGTATTTTTGAGCCGTATTAAATTAATTTATAACTTTTGTGAATATTCGTAATACTGTTCGAATCCATGTACGTACAACGATTCCAGGTTCGGGTAATTGTGGATTCGAACCGTACCCGAAAATATCGGGTACTCGCACATCCCTACTAAGTGGTTTATAAATCTGTGACTTTTAAAATTTCATGATGGATGGATTCTCTCATTGCTGTTTAGAAGTGGTGTTAATTATTTTGTACAGTCTACTACCTGGCGTAAATTTCGAGCCTTTGGTTCAGTGTGTGTTGAATTTTAAAAAAATGTGATTATTTTGCTGACCTGGCCACAGGTTGGAAGCAGTTGATGATGATTATGATAACTGGTATTGCGATAGTCCGTGTATTACAGTTTATTAATTTTTTGTACGTAATAGCTCTTAAACTGATCATTGAGAAACTGGATTATTTAAGGTGGTTGAATACTTATTAGTTGTTTTATTCATTTTATAGGAATAAAATATTTTTCAGAGGACTGGAATAAATGGTGTTTTTTTAAAAAAAATGTTTGCTTGCAGGCAAATATTCGTGCTAAAAAGCGTGAAGAGTTTCGACAACAACTTGCTGAGCACGTAGTGGATAATTTATCGGAAGCAAAATTCTTTGATCCTCGAATTGGTGCAAAGCCTTCTGTGCGCAACAAAAGAGCACTACGTTTTCACGAGCCAGGAAAATTTCAACAGCTTGCCAATAGTATGCGGATGAAGGTACGTATTAATAATGTTGATGCTAGTGCCAAAGCTTTGTAATAAATGACGGTAACTTTCAGACTTGGAAAAAAAAAATTCAACATTTTCTCCTACAAAAATTTGAATAAATTACAGTACATATGTAATTACAAAAATAATGTATTAAAAAATATTTAAATCTTATTTTTTTTATTTACTTAAAACTGGATGTGTGGCTTTAGGTGGAAAAAGAGGCATGCAGCAAACAGCTTTATGTGGCTACTTAAGTTCCATTCATTTTAAATTCAAAAATCAACATATTTAAGGCCATAACGTGTGCACATAGTTTGGATTATTGAATGGAGTATGATTTATAATTCTGTTGCTGTGATTTAGTGTGCAGAACACTAGTGACTAGTGTTTGATTCCCAGAGGGGTTCGAACCCAGGAGGGACATTGCCGTGGCTTGTGGGTTTTCTTGGGGTACTCCATTTTCCCCACCAGTTCATTCTGTCACTGGTCCACACCCTATTTCATCTCACCTCATGGATTCTCAGGCTGGAACAGCCGGCTCTTGTGTCAGACCCATTAAATTTCCTGAGGCTAGGAAATACATGACGATTTTCGTTTAAGGAACAGAGCCTGTAGTTTTTCTACTAAACTGTTCCCAAAAACAGATACAAGTTCCCAATTATAATGCAGTTTTAGTAAAATATCATAGCATTATATTCAGATTCAATCTAGTAAATTGGCGTTTAACATCAGAAGGAAACAGACCTTTTCAAAAATTCCCCAAATATATAAAAAAACATATTTCCTTAAAATTATATAAATAAATATATACAAACAGAGACTATTAAATATGTATGCTGGTGTACTATAAAATGGTTTTCATGTACAAATAGTGATCAATTCTTTAACAGACTAAATTTAAATGGATCCAATAAAATGAAACAAACATAAAAGCTTAAAGTATAAAATAAGCACAATTTTAAATAAAAAATGCAGGTAAAATTATATTAATACAAAATAATTACTTGAAAACTGTTCCCTTAAGTGTTTCTTTCCTGAGTAAACATAAACCAAACAGTTCAATTAAATTCTGGAACTTTCCAGAATCTCATGTAAAGGCACCACTCACTCGCTACAGTACTGGGTCTTTCATGCCTAAAGATATACCAAGAAAAACATATTAGCCATTTTCACTTTTCAAGAAATATATTAAAAAACAAAATACAGGTACAGAACCATTAATCCACCCTCAGCTTATTCTTAAATGTTTTTCGTAAACAGACACCACTAGAATATTATAAACAGTTTTCTTAAATTGCATAATTTTTTTAAGCTCTGAACACTGTATGAGTGCCCAGTTAAATGAGGTCCTTAAATGTAGAAAATCACACTCAACAGTTGTGTCTGCTACAGTATCCACATTTAGTATATGTTTAACCGCAACATTTCTGGCCAAGAGCGACTTTGTAGTGGCTTTTGTACTAACCACGTGTGATTCAAGATGTAACACCAAGTTAGTTGTATAATTATTTCATCTCAAGCTGTTTTTGTGGTAACTTTTTGGCAAAATTTGTCTGCGTCCACAGTAAATAGGACAGTTATTTTGCCAAATACACTATTTTTTTGTGCTTTTTATCTTTAAGGGCTGTATTGATGCAGATGAGTTATTTAAATAGGTTATCTGTTGTCATAGGCCCAGCTAGACAAGCTGCAGAACGAGATATCACAGATTGCAAAGAAGACAGGCATATCGTCCGCCACCAAGCTAGCTCTCATTGCTCCCAAAACAGAAACGACAGAAGATGACGTGCCGAATGTTGAGTGGTGGGATTCTGTTATCCTGAATGACAAGTAAGACACAAATTTCAGTCTAATATTACAATAATCACGCTTCAATGTCTCTTGTAACAGCCTCAAAAAATAATGGAGTTGAGTCATAGTTTAATTTTTTTCATTTTTTTTAAATTGACATGTATACTTATTATCAACATAATTTGTATAGTTCTAACATTTAAAAACTTTTGCACAATGGCGACACATTTTATTTGATTAAAAGGTCTCTCATCTGACTTAAAACGTGAACTAAATATGTAAACAGTGGTGTGGTTAACATTACACCCATTGCAGTAATTGTGAAAGGTGACTAGCTGCATTGGCTAAAAGTTTTTTTTTGTTCTGAAAACATTACAAATTACTTTTTTTTTTTTTCCTCATATAAATGAAAAATAACTTGGTCTAGTCTACCATTCTGTCTGTAAAATGTTTTTCATGTTTGAATGATTTGTTACCTATTCATTAATCTGAAGAATAAAAATCATACTTAGCAAAATTCTAGCAAGAAATAAGATCACACGAACTTAGGGTATATGGCTAGTTATGCTGAATTAATTTTTATGAGGCTGTGGCTTTCATAATTAAATTTCAACTAGATTATTTGACTATCTTCTTTAGGTGATAAAGTTATGAATATTACTACACAGATGTCGAAAGCGCAGAAGTAATTCTGGTAGAATTAGTATGAAAGTCATTTTGCAACTAATAAAACAATATTTCTAGAATATTTATTTTTATGTGGTTATCCCAAGTACTGGTACTTTATATTAAATTAATTTTTAATATTGATTTTGTATCTATAATTTTCAGCTATGTTGAAAAAGATGGCGTTTTTAACTTGAAAGAGTCTGCCATCAGCAATTTGGTTGAGCATCCAACACAATTAAGACCACCAAGTAAGTTAAAAATTAATTTTATTATTGTAGAGATAATATTTTACTCTTGCATTTGACACATAAATAAGAGTTGTGAACAAGTTTTAATATTTTTTTTTTTTTTTTTTTTTTTTTTTTAAGATTCTAAAGCAAAATAATGTTTTCTTTTAAATTAAATATGAAAATAGTCATGAATCTATCAATATCATTCAAAGAATATAATTATTTTAATTTTCTGGAGATATACATATTAAATGAAATAATTCAGATGGTGAGAATTTATTTTTTTCATCTTGTCTTGCGTACTCCATCTGGAATTGAATATTATTTCTGTATTTATGATTTGACCAGCTAAAACACTTATCAGTGTATCTTATCAACTACGAAAACCAGGCAAATGGCAGGGATTTTATGTGACTGGGAATTCACTGCGAAAATGCTGTGAATTTCTAGATAATTCCAGAAATTTTTTTTGTGTTGGTAATGCTTTCCTCTTTATGGCGGGAGAGATGTAACCATTGCTGTTTCACGCCAACAGTGAACGTCTTTGTGAACAAACGCATGTTGCTGGAATTACAATAGCGCGACACGTATGATGCAGTGCATCAGAAAAATATTTGGATGCACACCAGCCCGTTCCCACTTAGCGTTATAACCGTCGCCAGCAATATTTATCTTGAAAACTAAGTCAACTTTCTATTCGAGTCTTTTTGTGTGATGACAGCAATCCGGTACCACTCAAAACAAATGGCTTACAACCACAAAAATTGGCAGACTGAGCATAGAATGTATGCCATAGACTCATAGACCATAAACTATAGACTAGGAGATAAATAGTTTTGCCATGTTATAAAAATGTATTCTACTGCTAAATTGCTAATCTTAGTGAAAAATAAATATTATTGCTGCGGCACGTATATATACGCATGCAGCACTCCTAGCTGCCGCAGCACCCAGTTTGAGAACCGTGGATCTAACTGCGTGTTTGACAACCTTACGATGAAGCGAGGTGGCACAGTGGTTATACACTGGCCTTGCATTCCGGAGAAACTGGGTTCCAATCCTCGTCTGACCATCCTGAATTTCAGTTATTCAGGGTCCCAGAATCTCTCCAGGCAAATGTTGGTTGGTTTCTTCTCCAATAGTCCTGGTATATTTTGTGTATGTACCTGTTTAACACCATTGCAGTCATCTTTACTTAAAGCCAAGATAAAACTAAAAAAAAAACCAAAAAAAAAAAACCATGTGCTTGAAAATGCTTCAGCGGAGCCAATGAAGCCGGCGTACATGCCCGTGTTCCTGACTAAGAAGGAAAGGAAGAAGCTGAGAAGGCAGAATCGCCGCGAGGCTTGGAAGGAGGAGCAGGAGAAAATACGGTTGGGACTGGAGCCACCGCCAGAACCGAAGGTACGTTCCCTACGAGTGCGTTACTCTTCACGAGTACTGGAGTTCGCTGATTTGCTGTGAATTTGTTGCATTGCAATTTCATTTTAAAATATTGGTGATTTAACTGAGCAGCTTTCACTGTTTTGAACTTACAATTATTCTTTTTGTGATAACTACTAATTTTTCTCCTCTTATTTACTTTCAAGACTGTGTTTTATTTTAGGAGTCACTTCTATCACCATTTTTGGCAACTTTCCTTTTTCTCGACCCCCCCCCCCCCCCCCCCCCAACAGTTTGTGGTTTTTATGTATTCATTCCTTTCCTTAAGCATGACTTCAATTAATTGCTATGAATATTTGCTTACATGTTCACAGATACATTTAAAATTAAAGTTTTAGTCTGTTGTACAAAAAAAATCCATTTGGCGTTATTCTGTATGGTACATGGCATTATATTCAAAGTCATCATGTTCTTTTTAATTTTTTTATTTCATTTGAAAATTACAGATTTAAAATTTAAACTGGTATTTTTCAATTTCATTGGTAGTAGAAAAATCTGTGTCAAAATTTAGCTGCACTGATTAATCTTAGTGATAAAAATTTTGTTTTGTAATTCTCAAATGAAAAACGCAAACATCAAAGTTAAATGCTTTAATAAAATAGAGATTTTTATGATATCAAAATCTCAAAACCTTTTCGTGGACATACTTCATTTCTGGTTTTCATTGTACGTCACAGAGAAACCACAATTGAATAAGGTAGATGAATACATGAGCATACAGAAAGTAAGCCAAAAAAACAGTTGATGTCAAAAGTTAAAACACACAGACATTCAGCTTAGAGAATTCCGTAGAATGAATTATTAAAAAAAAACAATCATCAGAGCACAGACTTAACGGTAGGCAGATGACGACGAGACAGTTGCAACAAAAACAGAAAATACATACAGACAAACCACAACATTGGACAATATGACGATGACGGCACAGAAGAACAGGTATTTCGGACAACACTATTGCTCAGATGAACTCAGTTCAGGCTTCGTAAAACGTTCTTAATTCTTGTGGTTTCTCGGTGACATACAGTTGAAAAACCAGCAATGGCGTATTTACATTTGAAAGAAGGTTTCAAAATTTTAGATAAAGCCTTGTGAATCTGTATCATGAGTTTTTCTTATGACGAGCGTTATTATTTTGGTACACAGTCACGCTGTAGGGATGTAGGGAGGGAATCGGAGGGTTCCGCAGCTCTCGGTACACAGTCACGATGTAGGGACGTGGGAAGGGAATCGGAGCTGTGAGCTTGTCCCGCTGGGTCCGCAGCTCAGGATATCGAACCTGATGAGGGTGCTGGGCACGGAGGCAGTCCAGGACCCCACCAAGGTGGAGGCCCACGTCAGGGAGCAGATGGTGAAGAGGCAGAAGGCCCACGAGGAGGCCAACGCGGCCCGCCGGCTCACGGCCGAGCAGAAGCGCGACAAGAAGGTGCGCAAGATCGCGGAGGACACCACGCTGGGGGTCTACGTCACCGTCTACAGGTGCGTTGCCCTTTTCGATGGGTCCGTGCGACAGTTTGATTCGAATACGAGTGTATCGAATTTGAACAGTAAGGAATGAGAATTAGAATCCAAAAAAAATTTTTTTTTTGCGGCATCGATTAACAAACTCTGGAAAATTAGACATAAAAAATACGTAAGTGAAAGGTTGGTTAGAGTTACATATTTTACACATTTAAACCCTAGTTATTCGCGAATGTTTTTGTTGTTAACGGCGGCCAAGTAAATTGTATATTAGTTCAGCAATATTACAAACACAAGTTTTGCTGATTCCATCTGGAATCTTAAGACATTGTGGTGGTAGTTCAATCGTGACTGTCAAATTTACACAGCGAAACTATGATGATTACTTCTTTTAGTGCCTATCTCAACGGAGTGTTTGTGTTTTGTGGTGTTGTAGTCCATGATTGTAGACATTTATTTATTCTTTTGTCAAGTGAAATGACAAATATTTTGTGTTCTTAGTTGTTTACGTGATTTGTTCCGTTCTGTTTGGCGAGACAGTAGCAAACAAAAAAACTTCATGCTTGTTGCATGTTTAAAACATGACTTATTAGTTATTATTTATGTGTTTGATTTTGAAGTCGCAATAAACATTGAAAAAGGGTATTTTTATTGCACAAATGACTACATCTCATCAGTAAACGTTGGTATATGACAAACTCACGAGGTATGCTATGTCAAGTATTCGTAAGAAAACGAATATTCTAGGTTGAATCGAATATGAATAATTTATTACTCGTATTCATTTACAAAACTTAGAATATTCACACTGGCCTACTTTGTAAGGGTCCCATCTACCAGGGCACACATACAATGTGCAAGGCCTTAGAAAAAACCACCCAATTTTAAAACTACAGTAAGTCCTCGGTTTACGTCGGGGTTACGTTCCTGAAAACAGCGACGTAAATAGAAACGACGCAAAATGAGCCATGTTTCATGCCACTGGCCGACCACGGCCCAAGGTCGGCCGGAAGCGCTGGCATACAGACGTGACAACGGGCAATTTTATCAGCAAATGACAACCGACAGCGTGGGAAACAAGTCCAACTAGTACTTCTCAGCTTTATAGAATGGTTATTTAACCAGCTGCTTTATTACCTTTATTGATTGAAATATAAAAACACATATATAGTCGTTTGGAAGACATCTTATGAAGAAAAAATCATAAATTGCAGTGAGCTGATACTGTAGGCCTACTACAAACGCATTTAATCACGATAAAGTTAACAACGGCACGTTTAAAACTCCGGCCAACTCAATGATATCATAGCGACTGAAGTGTAGAGCTGTAGCAAACCGTATGTATTCGTTACTGAGTATCGGGTGCGGCATCTAGTAACGAGTAACGAAACGTTACACACGAATGCATTTCGTTACTCGCATTTTTCGTATGTTTTACGCATGCGCGCACTTATTCGTTACAAAGAACGATGTTTGTTTATTAAGAAAAGTATAATTTGGAAATTCGTCGTCCAAGTTTTTTACTGTTTATTAAAGGTATTGTGTTTGTAGACAAAGTTTGAGATTGGAACAGAAACAACGTAAGAAAGTATTTTTTACAAATTATAAATATGTATGTTTTTGTTTTTTACTATCGCGTATTTTCACGTTTTTTGTTCTTATCTTAAAAGAGATATTATAATAAAGCTGCTCTAATGAGATTTTATTGTTTCTTGGTTAACAAAAGCTGTTAATTATCACTTTTAATTGTTTATATTCCATTTATTATTATTTACGCGACGTCATACTGTACGCGTACGAAATACAACTCGATTTGTTGCTGTTACATAACATAGCATGTTATGCGGTATCAGAAGTAACGAGTAACGATACGAAAGTAACGAGTACTAATTGTTATAGTAACGAATACATACGGGTACACTTTTTTTAGTTACTTTTACACCTCTACTGAAGTGCCAAGGAGTTGGACGAAAAGGGGTAGGAGAAAATGCTGTGTCGTTGCGGGATACATGCGAGATACGTGGGTGGCCGAGCGGGCGGGCTGGTAGTATTGCATCACCTCGCGGAGAGCAGCGGAGAGCAGCGGAGAGCAGGAAGCGTCCCTCATTATGTATGATAAGATAAGGCGGTGAACGTGTAGCTTACGCTATGTAGCATAAATTAACTACCGAAGGAAACAAAGAATTATAAACGAATTATATACGGTGTTTTGGTTAAAATAAAGATTTACGGTCATTGTAAATGACGTTATTGTGAATCGGCGACAACTTAAATTGAAACATGAGTACTCAAACTTTAGCGACGTTAATCCGAAACGTCGTAAATCGGTACAACGTAAATAGAGGACTTACTGTACTCAAGATATCAGACTGGTGTCTGTTTACGGGAAGCATTTAAGAATGTCCTCAGGGTGAATGAGTATTTCTATTTCTGGATTTCGTTTTTGAACTTGTTTTTAGGAGAGTGAAAATAGCTATAACTTGTGTCTTAACTGTCTCAAAGTCTCAGTGTATGCACACAAGTCCAGTTAGCACCTTAGTTCCAAATTTCAACAAAATCCACAAAAAAAAATTTTGCACGTGATTTAACAATCTAATAGATCAAAAGAGGAAAAATTTTGATATTTTTTTGTGTCTGTTTTACTTCTCATCATTAAATGTATAATTTTTTTGAAAAAAATTTTTTAGTTTATACACAACTGCATATATTTTACAGATTTATTATACGTACAGATGTTTTTTTCTGGATTGTTTTGACTTTACAACACTTCTGTTAGCCAAAATAATTTGTTCCACAATTCATGTAGTGTTGTATTTTAATACCATTTTCAGCAGCTGGAGTTACTATTTCCTACAGCCATTTACTAAATTTTATATATATACGTACACTCACTTTAACAAAGCCAATTTTTGAAAATTAAGCTGGATAATTGTAAAGGCATAAAAACTGTTGAAACCAAGGTGGTATCTTTCTGTTCCTACCTCTTTTCCTAAAACTGAAATAAATATCCTCAGCTAAAAATTAGTGTTGGGTTGAGCCTGGAATTGACTGATTCTACTGATTTTATTAGTATCAAAGGATGCAGAGTTCAATCATTTTGGGATAGAAGCTGATTTATTGTTCCCCTATAACACAATTTTTTTATTTGTATTTAAATTTTTGGTTTTTAATTGGGGCATCTAACTCTATTTATTAAGTCTTTAAATAGGAATTTTTGTTTGACTAATTTGTCGATACTCCACTAAACGGCCAATACCCACTAACCAGCCCATACCCCAGTAACTTGCTAATACACCACTAATCTGCCTATACTCCACTAATCTGCAATTTCTGACTGATCAGGCTAGTTTGATTAATAAGAATTTAATATTTGTGTACAGTAAGTCCTCGGTTTACGTCGGGGTTACGTTCCTGAAAACCGCGACGTAAATAGAAACGACGCAAAATGAGCCATGTTTCATGCCACCGGCCGACCACGGCCCAAGGTCGGCCGGAAGCGCTGGCATACAGACGTGACAACGGGCAATTTTATCAGAAAATTACAACCCACAGCGTGGGAAACAAGTCCAACTAGTACTTCTCAGCTTTATAGAATGGTTATTTAACCAGCTGCTTTATTACCTTTATTGATTGAAATATAAAAACACATATATAGTCGTTTGGAAGACATCTTATGAAGAAAAAATCATAAATTGCAGTGAGCTGATACTGTAGGCCTACTACAAACGCATTTAATCACGATAAAGTTAACAACGGCACGTTTAAAACTCCGGCCAACTCAATGATATCATAGCGACTGAAGTGTAGAGCTGTAGCAAACCGTATGTATTCGTTACTGAGTATCGGGTGCGGCATCTAGTAACGAGTAACGAAACGTTACACACGAATGCATTTCGTTACTCGCATTTTTCGTATGTTTTACGCATGCGCGCACTTATTCGTTACAAAGAACGATGTTTGTTTATTAAGAAAAGTATAATTTGGAAATTCGTCGTCCAAGTTTTTTACTGTTTATTAAAGGTATTGTGTTTGTAGACAAAGTTTGAGATTGGAACAGAAACAACGTAAGAAAGTATTTTTTACAAATTATAAATATGTATGTTTTTGTTTTTTACTATCGCGTATTTTCACGTTTTTTGTTCTTATCTTAAAAGAGATATTATAATAAAGCTGCTCTAATGAGATTTTATTGTTTCTTGGTTAACAAAAGCTGTTAATTATCACTTTTAATTGTTTATATTCCATTTATTATTATTTACGCGACGTCATACTGTACGCGTACGAAATACAACTCGATTTGTTGCTGTTACATAACATAGCATGTTATGCGGTATCAGAAGTAACGAGTAACGATACGAAAGTAACGAGTACTAATTGTTATAGTAACGAATACATACGGGTACACTTTTTTTAGTTACTTTTACACCTCTACTGAAGTGCCAAGGAGTTGGACGAAAAGGGGTAGGAGAAAATGCTGTGTCGTTGCGGGATACGTGCGAGATACGTGGGTGGCCGAGCGGGCGGGCTGGTAGTATTGCATCACCTCGCGGAGAGCAGCGGAGAGCAGCGGAGAGCAGGAAGCGTCCCTCATTATGTATGATAAGATAAGGCGGTGAACGTGTAGCTTACGCTATGTAGCATAAATTAACTACCGAAGGAAACAAAGAATTATAAACGAATTATATACGGTGTTTTGGTTAAAATAAAGATTTACGGTCATTGTAAATGACGTTATTGTGAATCGGCGACAACTTAAATTGAAACATGAGTACTCAAACTTTAGCGACGTTAATCCGAAACGTCGTAAATCGGTACAACGTAAATAGAGGACTTACTGTACTCAAGATATCAGACTGGTGTCTGTTTACGGGAAGCATTTAAGAATGTCCTCAGGGTGAATGAGTATTTCTATTTCTGGATTTCGTTTTTGAACTTGTTTTTAGGAGAGTGAAAATAGCTATAACTTGTGTCTTAACTGTCTCAAAGTCTCAGTGTATGCACACAAGTCCAGTTAGCACCTTAGTTCCAAATTTCAACAAAATCCACAAAAAAAAATTTTGCACGTGATTTAACAAACTAATAGATCAAAAGAGGAAAAATTTTGATATTTTTTTGTGTCTGTTTTACTTCTCATCATTAAATGTATAATTTTTTTGAAAAAAATTTTTTAGTTTATACACAACTGCATATATTTTACAGATTTATTATACGTACAGATGTTTTTTTCTGGATTGTTTTGACTTTACAACACTTCTGTTAGCCAAAATAATTTGTTCCACAATTCATGTAGTGTTGTATTTTAATACCATTTTCAGCAGCTGGAGTTACTATTTCCTACAGCCATTTACTAAATTTTATATATATACGTACACTCACTTTAACAAAGCCAATTTTTGAAAATTAAGCTGGATAATTGTAAAGGCATAAAAACTGTTGAAACCAAGGTGGTATCTTTCTGTTCCTACCTCTTTTCCTAAAACTGAAATAAATATCCTCAGCTAAAAATTAGTGTTGGGTTGAGCCTGGAATTGACTGATTCTACTGATTTTATTAGTATCAAAGGATGCAGAGTTCAATCATTTTGGGATAGAAGCTGATTTATTGTTCCCCTATAACACAATTTTTTTATTTGTATTTAAATTTTTGGTTTTTAATTGGGGCATCTAACTCTATTTATTAAGTCTTTAAATAGGAATTTTTGTTTGACTAATTTGTCGATACTCCACTAAACGGCCAATACCCACTAACCAGCCCATACCCCAGTAACTTGCTAATACACCACTAATCTGCCTATACTCCACTAATCTGCAATTTCTGACTGATCAGGCTAGTTTGATTAATAAGAATTTAATATTTGTGTACAGTAAGTCCTCGGTTTACGTCGGGGTTACGTTCCTGAAAACCGCGACGTAAATAGAAACGACGCAAAATGAGCCATGTTTCATGCCACCGGCCGACCACGGCCCAAGGTCGGCCGGAAGCGCTGGCATACAGACGTGACAACGGGCAATTTTATCAGAAAATTACAACCCACAGCGTGGGAAACAAGTCCAACTAGTACTTCTCAACTTTATAGAATGGTTATTTAACCAGCTGCTTTATTACCTTTATTGATTGAAATATAAAAACACATATATAGTCGTTTGGAAGACATCTTATGAAGAAAAAATCATAAATTGCAGTGAGCTGATACTGTAGGCCTACTACAAACGCATTTAATCACGATAAAGTTAACAACGGCACGTTTAAAACTCCGGCCAACTCAATGATATCATAGCGACTGAAGTGTAGAGCTGTAGCAAACCGTATGTATTCGTTACTGAGTATCGGGTGCGGCATCTAGTAACGAGTAACGAAACGTTACACACGAATGTATTTCGTTACTCGCATTTTTCGTATGTTTTACGCATGCGCGCGCTTATTCGTTACAAAGAACGATGTTTGTTTATTAAGAAAAGTATAATTTGGAAATTCGTCGTCCAAGTTTTTTACTGTTTATTAAAGGTATTGTGTGTGTAGACAAAGTTTGAGATTGGAACAGAAACAACGTAAGAAAGTATTTTTTACAAATTATAAATATGTATGTTTTTGTTTTTTATTATCGCGTATTTTCACGTTTTTTGTTCTTATCTTAAAAGAGATATTATAATAAAGCTGCTCTAATGAGATTTTATTGTTTCTTGGTTAACAAAAGCTGTTAATTATCAAATACTTTTAATTGTTTATATTCGATTTATTATTATTATTACTTACGCGACGTCATACTGTACGCGTACGAAATACGACTCGATTCGTTGCTGTTACATAACATAGCATGTTATGCGGTATCAGAAGTAACAAGTAACGATACGAAAGTAACGAGTACTAATTGTTATAGTAACGAATACATACGGGTACACTTTTTTTTAGTTACTTTTACACCTCTACTGAAGTGCCAAGGAGTTTGACGAAAAGGGGTAGGAGAAAATGCTGTGTCGTTGCGGGAAGTAGATAACACTTCTACGTGCGAGATACGTGGGTGGCCGAGCGGGCGGGCTGGTAGTATTGCATCACCGCGCGGAGAGCAGGAAGCGTCCCTCATGATGTATGATAAGATAAGGCGGTGAACGTGTAGCCTACGCTACATAGCATAAATTAACTACCGAAGGAAACAAAAAATTATAAACGAATTATATACGGTGTTTTGGTTAAAATAAAGATTTACGGTGACGTGCGACGTGCCGCGCACGTCTATAATCACGAAGCCGTCAGCCCCTTCCTTCCTAAACACGTGTGCGCGCCGCCGCCACTGACGGCCGCGACAGCTGTCACCGTCCGGCCACCACCGCGTCGCCCGTTGCCAGGGCGACCGCGCCGCGTCCTTGGTTGCCATGCCAACCAGCTGGGTGCGCGCGCACACTCCTACCGGCCGCCACCCCTCGCCTACCCCTCTCTCGCCAGGCCAGCCGAGTGCGCGCGCAGCTTCCCCCTCCTCACCCAGCACCACCTACTGGCCGCCACCCCTCGCCTACCCCTCTCTCGCCAGGCCGAGCGGGTGCGCGCGCCGTCTGCCCAGCCGCCTCCACCCGCATTCCCCTCACCCACCAAGCCGAGGTCCGTCCAAGTCACGTAGGCCGGCTGGAATTCCTGGAAGCGCCCGTGATTCTTGGAACCCTTGGCCCTTCCTACGTCACGCCCTGGCCCTCAGGAGGGGTATATAAGGCCGGCCCTTGGGCCAGGAAGTCAGTCGGTGCCCTCGAGGCACCACTGGCAGCCGAGGCTCGTTCACCGCGCCTTCAACCGCTCACCGCGCCTTTGCTGGCAGCCGAGCCTGCCAGCCAAGAGCAGAAGACCGACAACCGAGTCCGCGAATTAGTGTGTATCGGGAGGCTGTCGGTACAAACCGCGAGTACTCGTAATAAATCTCGTACCGCATATCTGAGAGTGTCCTTTCGGGGTGAGGGAGCTCCACGGGGACCTATCCCGCCGCCTGCAAGCCAGCCAGCCAGCCAGCCAACCGCCTGCCTGCCAGCCAACCAACCGCCCGCCTGCCAGCCAGCCAGCCAACCAGCCAGCAAGCAGGTCAGCCCTACTACTGGGAGACCGCAGAGCCAAACCAGCCGCAGCCCGTAAGTAGGCATTCGACGAGGGACACTGGGAGCCACTTTCAGGGCATCCCAAGGTGGGGGAGAATCCTACCTAACCCTCTTAGGAACCTCCAGCCAGAAGTTACTCGCGCCAGTCAGGCCGATCCCTTCTCACCCAGGCAGCAAACTAAAAGATTGACGCTTAAGGCCATTCTGGAGGAGCCAGAGAAGAGCCACGCGACAACGGTCATTGTAAACGACGTTATTGTGAATCGGCGACAACTTAAATTGAAACATGAGTACTCAAACATTAGCGACGTTAATCCGAAATGACGTAAATCGGTACGACGTAAATAGAGGACTTACTGTATTACAATTAACTAGTGTTTTCACAGATTGATCAGCGTATTTAGCCAATTTACCAGAATATTTGTTTAATTTAATATGAGTTTTGTTCAGTTAAAAGGTAGCACTGATTTTTTAAAAATAATTACAGCCAAAATTTGTTGTAAGTGTTATTAAAACTTTATTTTATTACAATTATTATTACCACACAATTCCATAATTATGTCGCTGTTTTACAAATGTTTACCCTTCCAAATGTTAATTAATTGCAGGAGTTGTAAGTAAACAAGAAATATCTCTATTTATTTCTAATTACATTTGTAAATAACAAACATGAATAGTTTGACAACATTAAAGAATGATTGCAAAGAGTATATAAACCAATCCCAAATATGAGATATGAAGCTGGAATTGGAATCTGTATATTTTTGGAACTAACCCAACACTACCTAAAATACACCATTTCCAAATAGTATCTATCAATGCTACAGGTTATGTGTACCAATTTGAATGATTATTCATTTGAATGAATTAGTACGTATAGCTGTAACAGCAAAATTTGAGCCACCAAAAATAATACAATTCTTTGAACTGCCATTCTGAAGTTTGGAGATAATTAGTAAAAATAATTTGGTCACATTCATTTAGCATAAACACTTGTTAATTGTATTCTGTAAATTATTTTGCGATAGTTTTGAAGCTGAAGCCGGCAAAGAGGGTACAATCATGGGCCTCTCTGGCGGGGGGATGGGGGGGGGGGGACATGTCTTCTCCAAAAATTCCTTGTGGAGGGGACACAATAGCACTCAAGGGTAATTTTTTTTTCCCTTCATTTCATTCAACATTACATTATTATCATTACATTGTTACTATTATTATTACATTACATACAATACATTCTACAGTGGAATCTCAGTACTAAGTACTTACAGGGACCTCAAGTTTTTGTACTTAGTACTGAAAGTACTTAGTACTGAAACATACATACATATCATCTTTACAAAGAGAAAAAAAAAAAAATTAAAAAATACAAAAATAGCGATATTGTAAGATACATTATTTTTTAGCCAACATCTGACTTCAGTTTAAACATTGGTGTGTATGTATAATTTAAGTTTAGTTACTTTTAAAAAATGTGTTATTTCAGTTTGTTTTTGAGCTTGAATGATGCTCTGTTGAACTAAATGTTCTATCTCATATTATGTCTTCGCAACTGCGACTTGCTTTTTTCCTTTGTCTAGTTCTCTGAGTATTTCCACTTTTTCCTTAAGCGTGAATTGCTTTCGTTTCTTTTTATCTGCATTTATCTCATTTTGCAGCACAAATACAATGCGGTGTCTAAATAACGTAACCTGAAAATAAACTCAACAATAACAATAAAATATCCCGGCACAGACGTCAAACAGTATATTAGCGTAGCATAACACTATTGTCTAAATAATTAATACTACTCTCAAAATTCCATGTTTCGATGTATCGAATGGTGTTGTGTTGCTCACGTCGCATACTACGTATGGTATAATCTATGGTAGTGCGCGCAACTGTTTGTAACTTTGTTTTCAGGGTTTAGAGGTTAGATAATACGTTGTGGTGGTATTTGTGTATGTTTGTTCTACAACATTAATCATTTAGCTGGAAATTTATTTACCAGTTTAAGTAAATTTTGGTGTAGTAATGCCACGCTAATAGTAGAATTTATACGTTATAGTGAAAATATGATACTTTAAACTGAAACCATTTTGCATGGTGAAGATACGATTTTTGGCGGGGACTTAAAAAAAATACGTTAAAGTGAAATATACTTTATAATGAGGTACGTTGTACCGGTATTCTACTGTATTTGTATATTTTTACCAGAGAGGCCCATTGGGAACATAACGTGCATGCTTCTCCTTCAGGATCTCGGATCTGTCGAACGCAGCCAAGAAATACAAGGTGGAGACAAATGCCAAGCAGCTGTTCATGACTGGCTGTGTGGTGCTGTTCAAGGACTGCAACGTGGTGGTGGTTGAAGGCGGCGCCAAGCAGCAGAAGAAGTACAAGAGGTAAACCTCGTAACGCTGTTGACGTTATACTAGGGAGGGTCAAGCCGAGTCGAGCGAGCAGCTGAAGTTAGGCTCGACTTGAAAGGTCCAGTTAACTTGACACAACGATACTCAACTACCTGTTTTCTTATAACTCAATACAATGCAAAAAGGATTTATCAACACACAATGTATGTCTAATGAATTTTCACATTAATTTCTACCAAAATTATTTTTACATTTGTTTGGCCTCCTGAAACTGCAGGTCGCCTTATATTCAGGCCAATACAGTATGAATATATCTCTTTAGCTCTCTATTAGTGTTGGGCCGATTCCTAAAATATACCGATTCCGATTCCATTTTCGATTCTTAAATTAAAGGATCGTTTCTTCGAATACGATTCCGATTCCTTAATTTTTAGCTGACAATGTTCAACAGAGTAATATACTTAGAAAAAAAAGGTTGTTTATGATTTAAAAATATAATTGCATAATTATATATAATATATATATATATATATTATTGATATAATTGTGTTACATTTTCTGTGCAGAAATTAACATTATATACAGCTTATATAATGTTAAAAAGTATGTTCATTACCATCAAGTTATGCTACCTTGAATTTCTAGCACAATTTGGCCTTTTAACCTTGCATATAGTTAGACGAAACATGTGTTCAAACACTGCCAATAATCAAAGATGTCTTATGACGTATTTTGTAAATAATGTTATAACTTAACCAACTTTTGATACCTTACATTATCAACTCAATTAATTAATTGTAAAAAAAGAGGTTTGTACGTTTAGGTTAAGAATTTTATTTTCAAGCGCAAGTAAATAATGATCCAAATAAAATAACAATATAACCTCGTTGATACATATTTCAAGGGACCTGGGCGAAAAAAAATAAAAAGGGGAAAATGTAAAAATAAAACATTATTATCTCATTATGATGGAAATGACAAGAAACAAATATGCACCACACTAAAATAAAATGTCAGAGATGCTTAAGTTTTAATATATTATCTAGAACTTAATTATCTCACTTGGTGAAAAGAATAAATCCATCCAGTCTTGCAGTTCTTCACAACCGTAAAGAGAAAATAAATTTTCGGTTCTTGACTAAGAACATTCTGTGCATGTTTAGCATCTCAAAATGTCCACATTTTATGGTGAGATTTTCTTACACAAAATAATTAAACTCTTCAAAAAATCGCGTGTTAACATTTAATTCATTTCAAAAATTTATCGGAAACAATTCTATTAAACACAACTACTTTCAAAAGATTGTTTATGTTTGGTAATAAAAATTTACGAACGTTTCAGCAGCAATGTTTGGAAATTCAGATTAGCCAACTGCCTTTCCAAAATATATCTAATGTAAAAAGAGCATCGCTGAACACAAGAACGCCGATTAACAGCAATTTGGTTATGTTGCTTTTAAACTTATTTTAATATGGTCGCAGTAATCCACTGTAAATTTGGGTAAAATCTTGTTCAAAAATTATTTCATTTAATTCTTTAAAGTTTAAAGTGCAGAGATTTGAAACATCTTAATTTTCACGTTCACGTCACCAAAGATTTGGTTCATGGCCGTATGGTTTACCATGGTCGGTAGCACAAACAAAAAATTAGGTTGTTTACAATGGCAAATGTAGCTGCCATGATCAAATAGTTAACGTTTACGTTATTTTACTTGCCATTTACATAATTTTCTTTAAACATTTATGGTTTTGTCTAGTTATTTTTGAAGGTTTACTATTAAATGCAGTGCTGCTGCAACGTAATTTCCGAAAAATGCTTTCGTTTTTAAAGCGGGAAAGTAGATACTGCATTTGTACTATAGGGAAAATGGCGGTGCAAGTAAATAAATACGTTAATTACCGTAATTCGTAAATCAGTTCCGTAAAAAAGATTGTATTATGTAGTTTAAAAATTATATTTGCATTCATTTTAGTATTTTCTTACGTTGCGTAGGAGATGTATTTTGTAAACTTAAAAAAATGCAGGAATCGGTCATGGTCGATTCCAAAACCATTGTACAGTAAGTCCTCTATTTACGTCGTACCGATTTACGTCATTTCGGATTAACGTGGCTAATGTTTGAGTACTCATGTTTCAATTTAAGTTGTCGCCGATTCACAATAACATCGTTTACAATGACCGTAAATCTTTATTTTAACCAAAACACCGTATATAATTTGTTTATAATTCTTTGTTTCCTTCGGTAGTTAATTTATGCTATGTAGCGTAAGCTACACGTTCACCGCCTTATCTTATCATACATCATGAGGGACGCTTCCTGCTCTCCGCTGCTCTCCGCGCTGTGATGCAATACTACCAGCCCGCCCGCTCGGCCACCCACGTATCTCGCACGTAGAAGTGTTATCTACTTCCCGCAACGACACAGCATTTTCTCCTACCCCTTTTCGTCCAACTCCTTGGCACTTCAGTAGAGGTGTAAAAGTAACTAAAAAAAGTGTACCCGTATGTATTCGTTACTATAACAATTAGTACTCGTTACTTTCGTATCGTTACTCGTTACTTCTGATACCACATAACATGCTATGTTATGTAACAGCAACGAATCGAGTCGTATTTCGTACGCGTACAGTATGACGTCGCGTAAATAATAATAAATCGAATATAAACAATTAAAAGTATTTGATAATTAACAGCTTTTGTTAACCAAGAAACAATAAAATCTCATTAGAGCAGCTTTATTATAATATCTCTTTTAAGATAAGAACAAAAAACGTGAAAATACGCGATAATAAAAAACAAAAACATACATATTTATAATTTGTAAAAAATACTTTCTTACGTTGTTTCTGTTCCAATCTCAAACTTTGTCTACACACACAATACCTTTAATAAACAGTAAAAAACTTGGACGACGAATTTCCAAATTATACTTTACTTAATAAACAAACATCGTTCTTTGTAACAAATAAGCGCGCGCATGCGTAAAACATACGAAAAATGCGAGTAACGAAATGCATTCGTGTGTAACGTTTCGTTACTCGTTACTAGATGCCGCACCCGTTACTCAGTAACGAATACATACGGTTTGCTACAGCTCTACACTTCAGTCGCTATGATATCATTGAGTTGGCCGGAGTTTTAAACATGCCGTTGTTAACTTTATCGTGATTAAATGCGTTTGTAGTAGGCCTACAGTATCAGCTCACTGCAATTTATGATTTTTTCTTCATAAGATGTCTTCCAAACGACTATATATGTGTTTTTATATTTCAATCAATAAAGGTAATTAAGCAGCTGGTTAAATAACCATTCTATAAAGCTGAGAAGTACTAGTTGGACTTGTTTCCCACGCTGTCGGTTGTAATTTGCTGATAAAATTGCCTGTTGTCACGTCTGCATGCCAGCGCTTCCGGCCGACCTTGGGCCGTGGCCGGCCGGTGGCATGAAACATGGCTCATTTTGCGTCGTTTCTATTTACGTCGCGGTTTTCAGGAACGTAACCCCGACGTAAACCGAGGACTTACTGTATTCTGAATCCCACGATTATACTGGAATCGGTGGGACCGACCGATTCCGGAATCGGAATCGACCCATCACTACTCTCTATCTCTATATACCAATCTCTATACCTCTGTATAGCTCTATACAGTAGAAGCTGTTTATAGTGAACCCGCCTATAATGAATTCCCGTTTATTGTGAATTTCCGTCTCAGTCCCGGCAAAATGATGTGAGGTTATGTATTAATTTATTGGATATAGCGCACAACTTTTGTCAATGTTGATACGTTTTCCCGTGTACCACGATCAAATTTTGCCGACATAATGCACATTTATCTCAAATTTTTTCATATAATTACAAGTTTTTTCACAAAACGTCTATTCTGGTTCACATTGAAATGGTGATCAGGTGAAAATAAAAAATAGTTTTCCCTGCATAGTTAAAGATGGGCGAACGCGTGTACATTTAATATGTTATCAAAATTAAACATAAATTATCACCACAAATACGTATGTACATTATAGCAGCAAATTCAATATTTTTACGTCTCATTTTTATCGTTCACGTTTCGGACATTTTGATCGAGTAAGGTTCATAAGACTACCACTAGATAGAACTCTGTGGACTAAATTTTTCCATAGAAAGTGAGAAAATTTCGTTCCACTTTCAGCAACTGCGATACTAAATTATACGTAGTGATCTTTGATGCGCCAGACTCGTTATTTTTCGTTTATTTACTTTTGACAGTAAAAAGAATTTCGTGTTATTAAGCTGCAAATGTGCTTCAATAAAAAATACGTACATAAAAAAATGTAAAAACGCGGGAAAAAAACGTAAGGCATTATCTGTGCGAGATAAACTGGACATTATTGAAAAGATAGACTCCAATACCACTGTCCCGCACGTGTTAATAGCAAAGGAACTGGGAATTGCAACATCCACATTAAGTACAATATTAAACAAGCTGAACAATCTTCTTTCTCAAGCTGCGAAAACGTCACAGAGTATTAAATGCCTGAAAAAAGGATAATACGCCGATGTCCAAGAACCATTAGGTAATAGAAAGTTTGTACATGTGTAGTTCATTAAAAATAATATATGCATTTGCTCATAAAACTGTTGCTTTGAGTATTTTCATTCGTTCTATTCTTGGCTTAGGCCTATGTGTAGTTAAGATTTTGCTTTTGAGTATGTATTGCCAATATAAATGTTTTCCCAGATAGAAAGTTTCCCCTCTATAGTGAACATATAAATGACTCCCTTCAGATTCGTTATAACAGGGTTCTACTGTATATCTCTTTATCTAATGCCATTTCATTCTCTATACAGTGCTCTGTCCCCCTCTAGCTCACTTTTTATCACTCTATCTCTCTCTGTCTCTCTTTTATATTTAATTCAATTCAGTTGTCTTATACTACGAAAAGAGACGAAATTCCACTGTACAATATGAAATAAACACATTTGTTGAAATAACATTTCGGGCTACCTATTGTTTATATCGCACACAAACTGAAATGTCGCTGTTTGTATTTCATTCAATTCACTTCTGTGAATTATCACTGTTTCTATTGATTTAATTTCAATTCTGTAATGTGTGTGCACTCGTGCACTGAAAACACACGAATTGCGGCTAAACTATATGAAATACACACATTTGTTGAAACTATTTGTGCGCCAGCTATAATAAAATAGTTTTACTAACTCGGAAACCTTCGTGGGCATGCGCATAACAACTCACCAAAATTTCATCGTAATCGGATGAATGGTATATGAACACATACGGGGAAAACGAAGAAAATTTAAGATGTGATGGACACCCCAAATGATAAATGTGTTTAAAATTCAAGAGCACCATCTATTGACAAAGTTCTAAATTAAAATGTTGTTAGCGCTGTTAGTTCACTAGCCGCTCTGAGCTCCACTAAGCGGACGGGTCTCTCCAAGAAGGATAGGAAGTTGCTAGACCTTATTATGTGTAGGACCGTCTGATGGACATAGATAAATGACACTCTATCACTGTTTGTATATCTATGACCTATGATCTTCTGTTATAAAAATGAATTTACCCCTTTTTCACCCCATTAGAGATGGAATTTCATAGTAATATGTGGCCTATCCAGGTTATGATCTAGCTGCACACCTATCCCTCACTTAGCACGACTAATTCGTTCCTAAAAATGCTTGTGTTATTCGAAATCGCGTATTCTGAAGCATTAGTTTCCATAAATAGCAAAGCTAATTTATTTAATGTGTTCCAAAATTGTGAATGAAAATATACTTAACATAATATAAATGTGTTTAATAAACCTCAACTATAAATATGTCACACCATTTAATTATATATGCCTCCCATCGCACTTTTTATGACACATACGACACAGCGTAACGGGAAATAGTTATGATCAGTTAGTTGGCTGACTTACCCGCCCGGGCGTGACCTTCATCTCATGTCGCGTACCTTTCCAAACCATCCTTTACTGACAGTGAAACCGATATTACTGTCGGGATAATTACATTTTAATTTTTCCAAAATTGATGTGCTTATTCGCTTATCACCACCTGGTTCACACCAATCCTGTCAGGCCAACTGTTAATTTTTTTCATTGCAACATTCATTTAACAACCTTTTCCATGTGAATCATTTGTTCATTTCTGTTCCGGTATCTGACGTCAAATATATACCCGCTAGTATAACCAACAGCATCAGACTTATATAAACTTTTGGTAACAGTCCTTATTTCGTACGATTGTGCGCACAGTTGACTTGCTTAAAACTAAAGTGCGACCAACATAAGCATGGTTTTCATGAAAATCTCCGCGCCGTAATACCTCTAGTTTTTTCTCAAATACTTGAACACGATGCATTATGAGTGGTCAAGCACGTACAGTTACCGGCAGCTGAATGGGCACACGTTGCTTTTGTTTGAGTGAATTCCCTGGCACTGACTAGACTGAGTTCAAGGCCCTGTCTATGGCCAGACGACAACGGTACGGCACGGCGGCATACGCGCGGACATAAAAACATTTGGTCCTTTACACTCCATAGCCGCAATTTAACTTTCCATAGCTGATGTTTGTACAACAGCCGATAGCGTTGACAGACCTGCGCCTGCATCTCTTCCCCCCTTGTTTGGCTAACTGTATCCCACAGCACATCTGTTGTTTACAGAAGTTGAAATAGACATTGTGGCGTCGTGCTCGACTTTTTATATTGCCTACCGAGATTTCGTGCTAACTGAAATTTACAGACATGCTATTCAAGACTGGGGCAGTAAAATTCACATCGTGCTAAATGAATCCGCGCAATCTGAAGACATGCTAAGTGAGGGTAGGTGTATGCTAAATCTCATCCAAATCCGTTCAGGGGTTCGGGCGTCAAGGAGTAACAAACAAACTCACAAACATTTGCTTGTATAATATTAGTAGGATTAGCAGTAGAAAATCAAGCAAGTGTTCATAATGACAATCATTTGATTTCCTTTTATATCTCGGAAATAAAGTCTTAAGAAGTCTCTGGTGACGTTACACCAGTTCAAGAGAGCTACTAAAATAAATTTCCAGGAAAATACCTTGGTTATTTAATTTTCTTGTCTTTATTACTGACTGTTGTGTGAGACACAATTGGTGCTAGGTGGGTGATAAAGCTGTTTTGTGGAACTTGGTATCACGCCCGCAGCTGCAACTATTGTTATGATATGTATGTAGACTGATTCCAGTTTTCTGTACATGGTTCAAAGGTTAAAACTTTAGTGTACAGTTTGTCAATAGATCTGTCAAATCAGCACAAACAAATATTAACATGCACAAATTTGTTTACAAATGTAATAATACACACACAATTTTGTAAGAATTGTTAAGTATAAAAAAGGTGAGGAATGCATTATTTTCGTACAAAGTTTGTACCAAAGTGTACAGCTCAGAAAAATTAATTTAATTTGTTTGAAGGGAATTCAATAATAGATGCATGATCAGACTGCAAATGCCCACTGATTTATTTATTTCTCCTGTCAACTTAAAATTTATTTTTGACGTGACGTCTAATAAATCGATGAACGCCGACTGCACACACGAAAAAGTGTCCCGTTACACACATTTTCCCGTTGTGCTGTGTCCCGTTACACTCATTTTATATTGCTCTTTGCTAACCTGAACCTCCTAGCATTGCGACCGAGTCCATGGCATAATTCTGTTTTCATGCATTTCAATGTAACATTTTCATTGCTCTTTGCTAACCTGTTCCTCCTAGCATTGCTGCAGAGTCCTTGGCGCAAATATATTATTTTTGACTGCATCTTGGTGTTGGGTAAGCCATTTTCCTTCACATCATACTTGAAACACACTCATTCGTTTCCTACTTTTCCTATCATCGTCCTATCCTTAACAGAATAACACAGATTGGAAGAGGTTAAATGGCAAACATGTATAAAAGTTATGGTTAATATAATCTCTTCGTTAAAGTAATAAACATATTTGAATTAATGAGTGCAAATAAAATAAATTTATCAATTAAATTGTAGATTTCATTTCACTCCTTCTTTGTATCCATACAAAATAGTGATAATTCAATAAAAATTATTAAATTTTATTCATAGAAGTATGCAATCATTTCATCAATGTTTTGTTATGACGTCACGTTAAACTATCGTCCGTAAACCGACTTTACAGACAACCAATTTTTTTTTTTTATAGAAATGCAACATGTCACCATAACACTATTTTCGTGGAATAAGTATTACAAAATAGAATTTATAAAAAATAAAAACTGAAATCTTCTGTTTTAAAAAAGAAATTAGACTAGAAATAAAACCATAAAATCTTGTCTCTAACAGTAATGTATTTTTAATATATAGCACGTGCCAACTATGCCTGCCACGATACATATACATTGACAACCATGTCAGCAAGTAAGCAGTTTCTTTAAATGTCGAAGCCACAAATTAATTCCAGTGCTGCTTTGGTGTGCTGACTATCTTGTCAGTTTCATTGATTAGTCTGGGACCTGTAGCATGTACAACCCCTCCCCTTATTCTCACCAAGAGATAACCAGTTAGTGCTCATGGGCGGTAATGGTTTTCCTAGTAAAGAAAGTAAAATAAAATACATTTACAAGGAAGATACAGGCCTACTCTATGTCAATAGAATTGAGACAAGTTGCAGTGGTGATTTCTAGTGGTAGCAAGGGTGTGACGAACAATCACATAATTCAAATGACTGTATTACTGACTTACTTTAGTGTTTAAAATATTGATAATGTTTTAAACTGCTATTTTTAAGTAAATAAAATTACTGCACATTGCTAAATTATGTCAGTAACTAAAAATATTTTATAAATTATTAAAATAACTGCACTAAAAAAATATTTACTCAAAAGCGTGAGACCAAGACCATTAATTACGAATGTTCCAACTGCTGTTTTGATTTAGATTGGTAAATCATTTAGCAAGGATCCCAATTGTTGATATTAGCTGGAATGTTCTGTAAGCAGGTGCCACGCACAACGTGAGACAATATCCACATATCTAGGGTCTAAATTTTCTGAATACAGAATTAAATGTGTCAAATTATCTACTTTAATGTGTTCAAACCGTACAAACTTGAATAAGTAAAGCGATCTAATCATTGCTAACAAATTTTATTTAACGTCAAAAATTTGTTTTTTAAATGCTTTGAAAATGAAAGATTACAATTTTTTTTTTTTTTTAGATAAATATTTTGTATGTGTATTTTTGAAGTAATTTTCAGTTTTTTCTTTATTAGAACTATTCTGCTGTCTGTTTACTGTATTTGTAGTGTGTTGACTTGTACGTGAAATTGTTAAGGTTGATGCTGTCGAGAATAAAATGGGAAGAAGATACAGTCAAGAACCGGGAAGGACAAGAAGTGCCGAATAAGTGTGTTCTTATCTGGGAGGTAAGCAATTACAAATTTTAACTTCCATTCTGGGTTTTCTGGCACTTACTAACTACCAAGTTAAAGTGCTCCTAACGTGGTTCCAGTTATACTTCAGATTATTGTGAAATTGTAGGGTTGTGCAGTTATTCTGTACTAGTTGGGAGTTGATAATGTTATTTCTATAAGGAAGAAAACTGAGTATTTAAACAAACAATTTAAAAACTTTAATGTTGAAAATATCTAATCCTGTCGTACAGGATTGGATATGTACAGTAAAACACCGTTTTAACGAACTTCATTAGAGCGAACAATTCATTACTACGAACTATGCCTTTGGTCCCGTCAGACGTCCATATAACATAACGTAAAAAAATTTCACTAGTACGAATTTTCTCGTTCAAATTTTTTAAATATTCTATAAATATTCATTTGAACGAACACTTTTCTGCCCGGCACGGTAAACGACAAAAGGATAAAATCGTCGCCATTCACCCACACACTGCCATCTTATTTATTTTGATACGCGCCATAGATGACTGCAATGGACTAGTGTTGAAATTAATGCACAAAACTAGTGCAGCGACTAAAGCGCTGCATTGTGGTGTTCGCTGACATTACTCTTTGTTCTATGCTCGCACGACGTGTTTAACCGATGCGAAGTGCTACATCATAAAGTATTGCTACACACACATCTCTGGTCGTTTTCTTGTTTATTGTTTGAGAAACGTGCGGTAGCCCACAACTCACATAGTTTCGGTTCCCTAGCACGTTCGTGCAACTTCGGATTTCTCTCAAAAATTGAAATTATAAAAATCGAAGGGTTGTGTTAGGTTAGTCACAACATGCTTGATCTTCTGATTTAGTGGCTGAAGTGGCGTTAATACCAAAACGCAAAACTTCGGAAATCTTCGCAAATTCTTGCAGGGAACCGAAACTACGTGAGTTGTAGGCTTCCCAGAAACGTGGCTATACTACATGTATAACTTATTTTTACATGTGTAGGGTGCATTTGTTTTTATAGTTTAAAAAACCGTACTACTGAACATGTCTTCTAGGAAACGACTTGAAATGTTAAAAGCAGTAGATAAAGAAAATAAAAAGACTGATGTGGCTAAAAAGTTAGGTATCTCCAAATTAACATTATCCACAATTCTCACCCAGCGATCCAGTTTGGAAGACAATAAAATGTAAAAAAAAAATTCCTAACTTTTAAATTTTATATTTTTGATTTATTACAGCATTTTTGCAAACAGCTTGTCTTGATTCCAAAGGCAGGCTTACTGCTTTGGCAAACAACTTACCTACGTATTTCTGTATTGTACATATACATACTAGTATGTATGTATGTATGTAGTATGTATCTTGATCCCAAAGTATAGCTGTTAAAGTAATTGATGCTTGTACCACTCATATTGGTATTAGATTTTCTACTTTGTTTTTTAACAAGATCGAGTTATGTTCAAAACCCCAAAACAGGCAATCATTGTGATTTCGGTATAAAGAACTTCATTATAACAAACTGCCATAATTTTGGTCCCTTCGTGTTCTTTATAATGAAGCTCTACTGTATGATGCTGTTGAATGTTGCTCAACTTCAAACATAAGCCAGTGGATTATAACACTATTTAACCTAATAAATTTTTTGACGAAATAAAGTTAAATTACACAAAACTTCTACTAACATAATACAGAAAATCGTTTTGAATAACAGTTATCTTTACTGAATGTTCTATGCCCATTGTTGTTACAGGTGTAAAAATTGAGGAAAAGTCAAGGAAATTACAGCATTGAGAAATTTTTTTTTGTGATAACAAAAGTGAAACAGAAAATACCACTAATTGACATTTAGACATCTCAAAAAACGCTAAAACATTTAATATCAAGAAATTTGTATTTTGTTTGGTTCTTTTTGTGAAATCCTGAGCATTTTACTTAAACATGGAGTTAAACAAGGGGGAAAAAAACGTATTCCTGCATGTTTACATACAAGTTCGATAGCATGCATTCAATAGTTTGTGATCAATCAATAGCAATTGATACAACCATGTGCATCAATCAAAATGGCATTATTATTGTTACACTATTTATTTTGATGTACCTGTATCCCCTTTTGTGAACAATGCAACACAGAATTTATTTCCAGTAATTTCGGAAATTACCGGCTTCTACAGATTAATAAAGATAGAATTCTAAAGAGTTAATTAAAAATAGTGGTAATAATAATATAGCGGCTGTGAGTTAGTAGCCGTTAAGATGTGTTTCGCGTGTTCTCCGCAGTTAATCTGTTCCTCTATTGTAATTGTAATGTAAATAATTGCTACTGTTCAAAAATAAAATGTCAGTACATGATCGAAAATACGGGATTGAGAATCCCTCAATTCAATACCATCAGAAATCTACTCTATGTACAGTGCTAAACAACAATGATCTTTGATCTTATTTACAGACTTGTCAATAACTACAACAAATTTTGAATGATATTTTCTTTGTTTCAATTGTAATATCTTTTACTTTATTTCTTTTTATATTATTGTATAATAAAAACTGTTTCTTTTGTAATCTAAGGCATATCATCTCTAGCATCTAGTTTTTATCTTATATATGTATAACTAACTGTTTTGCCAGGAACTGGTCACTGGTTCTGTGTGCCTACTTACCTCCCGTATGTTGGACTTTTGCGGTGATGCCTACTGCTGGGGTTCCCACCCCAGGTAGTTGCTTGGGTGCTCTCGGTACCAATGCAGGGGGTATCCACACACATGCAGTGAACATTCATCTTTTATGTTATTGTATGTTATGTGCATTATTGTTTGTGTTGTGCCCACCAATTAAACCTACGGCTGTTGGTGGGCATGTTACAATTTAAATAAATAAAATTTATATTAGTAGGTAACTGTCTCTTGGGAAGGAGATAAAATTGAAGTTTTTTCAAGTAAAATATATTTATTTGTTATTTCTTCAATGTGTGGGCTGGATTTTTAAGTAAGGCCTATATGATTAACATAAAACAAAATATATAAAATGAAAAACCAGACTGCACATGTTTTGATGACAGAAAAAAAAAAAGCACCAGAAATCATTTATAAATTTAAAACTAAAACAATTACTAAACACGGTGTGACACCTGTCAGCAAATCTGAAAGGGCCTTGGTAATTAGTGAGTGAGTATTAAAACTAGCTTTCAAAATCATGTAACCTCAGGTAAACACAAAATTAATTATTATAGATAAATATTTTTTTGTAATTTAAATTACACATTACAAATGTTGTAATACTTTTTATACTGTTAAGATGTACTTGCTTAAGTTCTATTCATTTTTCACTTTTACATGGATATTTTGCAGTAAGCTAGGTTATGTTATTTCCATTCTAGTAGGTAATTTAGTAATTCATAGACACATGCATTTGGTTTTTTTATGTAATGTCACAAAGTGGTGTTATTTTTAGCTGAAAGTTGTGTTATTTCCCAAATATTTTTCATAACTTATTTACGTCAGTTTTGAACCAAATATTTACATATTTCATATAAAAATATCAGACACAGGTAATTAGCACAGCACTATTACTTATTGCTAGTACAATGTCACAACTGTACCTTATGCTCAAGAATGCCAAAGTAGATATTATGGAGATTTTATTTTGTATAGAAGGCGAACATAACTGTTGGAACTAGCCAAATACTGAAGCTTGTAGAGTGCTAATCAGTTAAAAATTTGATATAAAAAAAGATTCAACTTTATAATAAATCCTTTAGTATGGGAAAATAAGTTTATTGGCAACACTTACACGGGAAAAAAATAACGTACATCTTCAGTCTTGAATTTTGGGGAAAATGCATGAATTTTCGTCGTCGGGGAAAAAACCTGGAATCATGCTTGAATTACTTGTTATCGCCGGGAATTTCATCACTCGCAGATATATGAGTCTGCTAGTTTTACAGGATATGTCAAACTCAGATTTTTTATGAAATTAGAATTTTGTTTCAAATAACAAAAGACCAGTTTTCATAATTTGCGAATTGGTGGCAGTTCTGTTTTAAAGTAGTTTCGTCAACTTTGATTAATTTTACAACCACTGCCATATTAAAAATGGGCGGTTGATAAAACAAAACAATTGAATACCTTTATTTTCCTTGGGCATTTGCATGTCAGTATGGCGGTGGTGTTAGTTTACAGAAAGTTTTAGGCTTAGACGCAAAGTGAATATGATTTTAAATACTTACAAAGGGCACCCGATTTATTGAGATGTTGCTTACAAGACGTTAATTTTACCTAATTTTGTTTTTTCAATTTTCTTTTGATTGAAAATCATATACAGCTTCCGACCAATTTTATGGTATAAATTCCAAGAATCTTCTTTCCGGGTTTAGTTCGTACAGACGAGCTACTACATTGGGAAATAGGTAGTTGTAGTTTGTGAAAAATTTAATTTTGCCAAAATGCTGTTCAAAAGAATTATTCTAATTTCAGTGCACGATGATCAAGATGAGATGTTTATCTTCTCTTGTGTGTCAATAGTGTTATGGGATAGATAATGTAAGTAAATTTAGTTCATATCACAGATTGTTAATTGCATACTTAACTGGCTCTCAATACTGATGAAAAAATATTTTTTTTATCATTTATTTGTAAGAGTTCAAGCATTGTTTTTTGTCGGTCTAAAACTATTTAAAGCCCTGGTACAATTAGGTGGTTCTCAGACATGACCCTACCCGATTCTGAAATTGTATTTATGTGACGTAACTCTGTACATGTCGAGATGGCCAACTTTAATATTTGGGGTCATCAGCAGGCTGGCAAGGTGTGTAGATTCCATTCACCATTGTTTCGTGATGCCAGGAATGACATTATGCCAAATAAAAGGTTTATCCAATGTACAAAGGTGCAGAAAACACTATTCGGGTTCACTGAAAATATACTTGCATTGAATAAAATATAATAACAAGCAAAGTATGTTGTTAAAACATGCTCATGCACAAGCTTTGACTAGCTGAAAATGTTGAGAGTATAAAAAAAGAGGGTTTCATTCACTTATTATTCACTTTTTTAATTCTTTAATTATGTTGTATTTAATTTTGTTAGAATTTATAGGTCTACCTATTAAAAAAAAAAAATTAATAAACTGTTCCACAATTAGTTAATGAAATGGAACTTTATTCTCAGCAATTATGTTATGGTGAGCAACATGTGAGATATAGTAGCTTAATAATTTTAAAATAAAATAAAAATTATGAATCTTAAAATATAAAAGTGCCTGTGAATACAATTTAAATATTTTCTAGTAATTTAATAAGTTGCTTATATTTCAATAATAATCTATAAAGGCACTTAGAAAATTGAATCTGCCATATTACTATGTATATTTATCATTTATGGTTGGGTATGTAATTTGAGAACCATTCTATTAAGTACTGTATATAATTTAAGTTCCGGCAGCTTGGAAACAATAATTAAATTGTTTATGCTTTCTTTTGTTGGAATATAAGTATAGGGCCTGTGTCTTAAGTACATAAGTTTATATCGAACATCTTAAATTTATGTAGTTTTAACATCACTTGAAAACCAATTGCTGTTGCACATGCTTTATCATGCAATGCTTGTCAGAAATTTTGACACCCTAAAATAACAGTGCAACGGTTATGCGAATAAAACACCGTAACTTACAATCAAGATTCTGATTGAGACACCGATGTCATTGAAAGCCAGAGTTAAATGATAAACATCGCAAAATGCTAGTTTTGTAGCAGACTTTGTATCAGCAAGATTAATAGTTGTTAGCAGTAACTGTATATCTGTGATCAAGTCTTTGGTTTGATTGTTATAAATCTCCTGCTGTGTTACTGCTTTCCACTACCGTGACTAGTCGTGAGTTGCCTAGCATCTAACCAGCACCGGCTACATTGTGTTCCAGGGGACGATCAAAGAGAGGAACTTTGGTGAGATGAAGTTCAAAGTGTGCCCGACAGAGAAGTTGGCTCGGGAACACTTCAAGAAGCACTCCGTGGAACACTATTGGGATCTCGCATACAGTGAAGCAGTTCTTGGTGCTAGTGAAGACGTATAACAAAGTGACTATAATATTATTATCTATTTGTGTGTTTCTTGAATGCGTATTTGTGGCTATAAAATACCATTTTGTAGGCAAAATTAAAGTGGCTAGAGAATCATATCTAACTATTAATATGTAGTTTGAAATGCTGTACAGTTGCGGTAAAATACAAACCTTGACGTAGTGTGTTACTGGCATTGATTCAAGTCAGGAATTGAAACAGCCTTCTTTCCTACCTTCAGTCCAGTTACACATGGGATTGGGACTACATAATTTATGTTAAATAAAATTGTAGGATGGATACTGTCAGAGATTCAGTTCATAATTATCTTGTTAGTCAAAATGATGCATTGTTTTTATTACCAGTCTGACAACCACTGTTGTAAGTGTGTTTTTCCACAGTTAGACAAAAAAACTAAGGTAAATTTGTTAGCGTCTACCTTAATATTTCTGACCAAGTGGCTGGATCAACACTTTGGCAAATGCCAGAAATGTGAGGCACATTTAGTGAAACCTCATGAATAAAACTCTAATACAAAGTATTTCCACAATACAGTAGAACCCTGTTATAACGAATCTGAAGGGAGTAGTTTATATGTTCACTATAGAGGGGAAACTTTATATCTGGGAAAACTTTTATATTGGCAATACATCCTTAAAAGCAAAATCTTAACTACACATAGGCCTAAGCCAAGAAAAGAACGAATGAAAATACTCAAAGCAACAGTTTTAAGAGCAAATGAAGATAATATTTTTAATGAACTACACTTTCTATTACCTAATGGTTCTTGGAAAACGGCGTATTATCCTTTTTTCGGGCATTTAATACTCTGTGACGTTATCGCTGCTTGAGAAAGAAGATTGTTCAGCTTTTATAATATTGTACTTAATGTGGATGTTGCAATTCCCAGTTCCTTTGCTATTAACATGTGCGGGACAGTGGAGTTGGAGTCTACCTTTTCAATAATGTCCAGTTTATCTCGCACAGATAATGCCTTACGTTTTTACCGCGTTTTTCACCTTTTTTTTTATGTACGTATTTCTTATTGAAGCACATTTGCAGCTTAAGAAAACAAAATTCTTTTTACCGTCAAAAGTAAATAAACAAAAAATAACGAGTCTGGCGCATCAAAGATCACTACGTATCATTTAGTGTCGCAGTTGCTAAAGCTGGAACGAAATTTTCTCACCTTCTATGGAAAAATTTAGTCCACAGAGTTCTATCTAGTGGTAGTCTTACGAACCTTACTCGATCAGAATGTCAGAAACGTGAATAATAAAAATGAGACGTAAAAATATTGAATTTGCTGCTATAATGTACATACGTATTTGTGTGGCGGTAATGTGTTTAATTTTGATAACATATTAAATGTACACACGTTCGCCAATTCTTTAACTATGCAGGGAAAACAATTTTTTATTTTCACCCAACTGATCACCATTTTTGGCTACACGAAGCCTACCGAGGCCACTCGTATACAACTTGTTTATAATATGAACAGTGGACAATCGAGTAGCGTATTGCGGAGAAAAACTTCAATGTGATCCAGAATAGACGTTTTGTGAAAAAACTTGTAATTATATGAAAATATTTTAGATAAATGTGCATTATGTCGGCAAAATTTGTTCGTAGTACACGGGAAAACGTATGAACATTGACAAAAGTTGTGCGCTATATCCAATAAATTAATACATAACCTCACATCATTTTGCCGGGACTGAGACGGGAATTCATTATAGGTGGGTTCACTATAAACGGGTTCTACTGTATTTAGAAATTGCTTAGGGGTTATAGTGGTAATTTTTTAAATATGAGTATTATGTAATACAAACTTATTATTCGAAGGGTAAACAGTTACAGGTAAAGGATGGTTAATACAAATTTCGCAGAATGATGAAAAGAATCCATGAAATTTAATTTGTAATAATATTTATACCATTTCTTTGGCTCATTGTAGATTCGCGAAAAACCCTTAAAAATCTTCAGTCTTGCATACTTTTGAGTGTTATGCAGTAAAAATTATTATTTTTTGAGCCACTGGTGTGGCCTTCCCATCCTAAAATTGTATGAAAGTTTGAAATAATTTTTTTTTTTTTAATTTTTTTAATTATATAAAATGTATGATTTAATTTTATAATAGTTTGGTTAATACAAGCCTAGTTAGGTTTGTAATATAGTGTTTTACAGTATATTCAATTGTAAGAGAACATAAGATTGGATGATTTATCTAGGAAACTCACGTGATGGTGATGGGAGTTCCGAAATTATTGTGTCATCTCCCGCTGAGGTGACGAGCCTCGCCTCGTTAGGCACTGAGTGGCAGGTCCCATTCTGAGTCTCCGGTAGACACCAGGACACAGTGTGTAGAGATAAAAGGAACTACACGAGTCTAATAATGGGAACTACCACCTTCTACTTCCCCAACAACATGAACAGTAAGCAACAAGTGCAGAAATCACAAACCTATCTCAACCCTCCTCCCCCAACCCAGCCTCACCAATCATACATCCCTCCCTCCTCCAGTTGACAACTAGTCGTGTCAAGAAGAAAAAGGACCCCTTACACAAGTCCATTTGAGTTAAGCCCACTGCACACGGTACAATAATTTCTACTAGTTTGCTTATTAGAATGCTTACTGGTTTCTGTACTGTGTAGGCTACAAGCTGAAACACTAGGTGCGCTGGAAGTTTCTGCTGCACACGATTCTAGCTGCCTTACTAGTTTTGTTAAGAGAATATTCTCCACAACAAATTTTTATTATGATAATTCACATTTTTTACTGCATACAAACAAGGCTCTTCTTTATATGCATTTATTAAAACGAGGAGTTGGTCACTATTCTACTTCTTTCCGTCCATGTTTATCACGACATGCGCGCTTAAAAGTGTAAACAACCCCTCATTTCTGTTTTCGTGAGTTCTGATTGGCCACTCCTTAAATATTGGAACACACCAAGCAACGAAAATAGGATTCAGTCTATTACGCAAAACCAGTAGCCCAGCTCGTACAGCTACTAGTATCCTGTTTGAATTCGAGTGAAGAAACTAGTAGTAGAGCCAGTAAGATTCCTAGCTTACAATATTGTAAGGAATATTGTACCGTGTGCAGCGGGCTTTACTCTTAACGTTAAACACATGCTTTATTTCCTCTGTTTAACATTGTTTGTGCTGTCATATGTTGTGATCATTATCATAGCATGTTCATGATATATTCATGTTAACATGTGTACCTAGATACTAGCAGCAGCATCAGCATCATTAGTATTATGTTCTAAATATTTTTTAAACACTTATTTATAATTAGGCTATTCCAAGCAACCAATGTTCAACAGTTTGCAAAATACACATAGTATAAATACAATATCACAAAAAATAATATCAAAGAAATTTTCACAGTGTATTTTAAAAAATTTACCACCTACAGTACCACAAGAAATTAAATTATTTTTTTTAGCATGTATTTAAATAAATTTACAAGTTTTTATAAATCATTTTTTTTCCCAATTAGCTAGCTCACTAATGTACAAAATTTATTCTCGAGCACAGAGTAATGGGAAACACAATATGTAGCATTCTGGAATAAATTGCTTGCATCACGTTTGTATCACAATTTCATGGTTGTATTATGTAATTGTTCTGATACAGATAAGTTTATCCACTTCTCCAACATGAAACGTGATAAATGTAATATCAAATGAAAATTCTTAGAAAATAAAACTGTCTGTAAAGAGAATTATTAAAACTTTCCTTTCAAATCAACCTGTGTTGCTTAAAAAATTCTGGAACATTGACATCACCACGCAGTATCATTCATACATCATACATATTGAAGGAGTCGTTATCTAGCGAGACGTCAGAGAGCGAGATTATGACTTCTGAACCTTCAGAGTCGGAGTCTGAAGCATTCGCGTCTGACGCCTGATCTGCAGAGTTATTCCGATTTGCATCATCATCTCCTGCTTCTCTGGCATCTGAAAACATAACGGAAATACACTGAACCATTCTTCCGTTCATGTCGGTGGAAAGAAAGAAAAACCCCTAAAATTTGGGCAGAGCTAATCACTGAATATAAGGTACCAATTATACCATTACATGAATGATAAAAAAAAAAAACTAATTATTTAACTTCACATTTGTGACGTATTTAGTATTCTGCTACTGCAACCTTAAATAAGGTTTTAGACATATTTCCGCTTATCTTTCTCTACCAGTTTGCAGTCTTTCTGAACATATGACACCATAAAAAGTATAAAAAAAAATTACGTATTTTAAATTGATAGGCGATAAACATTCAACACAAAATCGTGAAAAATAACGAATCACTGAAATTATTCAAACTATTAACTAATTGCTCTTGCATAACAGTTAATGAAGTTTATTTCTGAATTTGAATATCTGAAGATTATTTGAACAGTTATCTTTCTAATTGCATTAAACTTGACAACAAAACTTGATATTCCAGGAAGATTTTTTTTTGTGTGTGAAACATGCTACACAAGGAACTAACTTCCTTCACTTCAATTACTTAAGAAAATAGTCACAATTTTCTCTACACCATTGTTACCGTTTTAGTCCGAAGATAGGCCGACCCCTTCTACAGCACACTCAAAATCAGGGAAAAATAAATTTTAACCAACTAAAATGATTATCAGCAGCATATTACGACAGTAACACTTCAACTACCCAAGAGAGTATTTATTGAACAGACAAAAATTTTTGAGAGTTCATATTTCCGTTTATCTTTACATTCTTTTGTAGTGGTGCCAACATTTTACAAGGCAATGGCTAAAGTTTCGAAGTTCATAGAAATTGTGATGTAAAAACATTTACCGTTACGTTTAATTTTGACGTAAAAAACCAAAATGGTTTCATGTAAAATGTTATGAATCAACCTTAAAACAGCCAATATTGCAAATAGGTTTTATTGTTCTTGTTACTGTTGGTATGTACCGGTATTTGTTTATTCGTGTCGCAACTACAAGTTTCCAACACTGGTGCCATTTTGTTTTTCCTGTGGTAGAAGAGTACATAAAGCATACTACGGTAAATAACCGTACAGCAAAATTGCTGTTTTTACTGTTTACTGTAAATACCACCTTTTTATAAGCAAATAAAATTACCGCAGCCTGTTAAATACAGTTCGTAAATAACCAGACCGAGCTTTTAAAAGCTATGTGCTACAAGTGACCATATCTGTGTACTTAACTGAAATATGATACGTTATTGGGGTTAAGTGTGTTTACTAAATTTCTATGTTGGAAAAATTACTAATTTTACGTAAGTACGCCGTAATTTTAGGTCAATGAATTGTATATCTGATAACATTTTTATGCCATAAGTGATTCTCCTTGAAATGTATGTGTTTAATTATACTATTTTGGCTAGTGCCCCATTATAGGCCGACTCTAGATTTCAAGGTTGACAAAACTGGCAAAAAAGGTCGGCCAATTTCGGACCAATACGGTAAATATAAAATATGAAGTTAGGGATTTCAAGACCATTCAAACCCTAACATTGGTTGTTTAATTATCTTGACAATTCAAACCTCGACTATTAAGTATAATGTAAGGGGTAAAATAGAAGAAAGAGAGAAAGTAAACAAATTTTTAAATAAACATGAACTAACAAAATTATTACTCCCTTCAAAAGAACTGCTCAGTATTTAACAACAAATATTACTCACTGTTGAAATAATCACACCATAAAATGTTAAATTAAGATTTGTAGGACCCCAACTATAGCATGAAAACAATTCTAACTACAATTTATACATGTTTTAAAAAGTAAAACAACTTTGATAAATTTTAATGTAACAGCTTATAAGTACATATTAAGCACAATTACAATGATGAACTGCTTTAACAATCTATGTACAAATAATACATAAAAATAATATTTCATAAAATTGATACGAGTAAGTTTAACAAAACAACTGCAACTAAACATTCAATATACTTCTGTAATGCTCCTTAGTTAGAGAGAAAGTTTAAAAAATTACAGCCTATTTTTTTAATGCACTATCTGATTCTGAGATTTATGGTTTATATTTGGTAATAAAAATGCAATGTTAAAATCCCAAAGTCTTTATACTTACATATTCTTTGGTGATGTTCTCTGAAGATCTTCAGCCATTTCTGTATGTGTTAGCTATAGACTACTTATATTTACTTTACTTTGGAAAAAAAACATACATTTCAACTAAAAAATGATTTTAATTAGTAAGTATTACCCTCTTTTATCGCGTAATCATCGCACTCACATAATCGTCGCACTTATATTTTTGGCCGTCAAAATTAGGATAAAAAAATTCTCGCGCAAACGTCGAAGGATGTTTTTGGCCCCGCTATTAGATGCCGAGCGCTTTGTGTAGGTATCTTTTCCGTATAAAATGATGTATTTTAAAGTAGAAATCTAATATTTATTCGGAAATTATCACTTATTTATTTAATTTACGGAAATACGAAGTTGTCTGAAGTGTAAATTTTCTTTTAAAGACGTTTTTAAACGTAATTATCTTTATCTGATCGTCTGTGTCACCGCTGTGTACCAGTGTATATATATTTTCCGTATAAAACTATGTATTTTAAAGTAGAAATCTAATATTTATTCGGACATTACAACTTACTTATTTAATTAACGGAAATACGAAGTTGTCCGACGTGTAAATTTTCTTTTAAAGACATTTTTAAAAGTTATTTCCTTTTTCTTATCGTCTGCGTCGCCGCGGTTTACCACTTTGTAAACATGTAGCCAGCGCTAGTTGGCATCATTCGTGTTTGGTTATGTTGTTTCACGCATAGAGCGCGCTTACGTAGTCAAATATCGATATCTCCCCGGTTAGCATGCATCGCGCGCTCTCCGTCAGGTGCCGAGTTAACTACATTTGACGGCCCACACTCTTTCGTGGCAAGTTACGCGTTAGTTCACTTCATAGATTCAAGTGGCTTGCGTTCGCGTCAGAGTTTGGTTTTTCTATTTAAAGTTGAAGGAAGGTTTGTTTAATGAATTATTAATATAAATTGTTGTATACTCCACTTTTTTTTAATTAAACGTACTTTCCATGAACGGGTTTTGTTTTTATGAAGAACTTTATCTAACAAATTACCCCCCCCCCCCCCCCCCCCCCCCCCCCCGCATAATCAATTCACCCCTAAATTTCAAACTTGATTTTAGAATAAAATGTGCGACGATTATGCGAGAAAACACGGTATTTTAAACTTTGCAATAAACGCAAAAAATAAAAATTTAATTGACAAAATGAGGTACATAATTGATGATAATTTCACTGCATTTTGTGTTTGGAAGTGTATTGACAAATTTTGCTGCTATTTCTGTTTTACCACTATTCACCATTTAATATTACCTTTCTTATTTATGAATGTTAGTATACTACAAACTCTCAATGTATAGCTATGTCAAATATTCATAACCAATTGAATATTCTTATTTCGAGGTGTTAGTATTTGAAGTTGAATCAAATATGAATAACAAACTATTGAATTTGAACATACAAATATATGCACAGGTCTACTTATTACAAAAGTAAATGTGTTTACCTGTACATGTAGGAGGACATCATCATTATAGGCTGTACTTCATTTACAAATTTTTATCAGCCCATTTTTTAAGGTAATAAAATAAAATCCTACAAGTGAAGCAGTTATGGTTAGGCTAAGCATCACGTACCGTCTTGTTGGTCGTCGTCGGATGCAGACGCACTTCCTTCACTGCCTTCTTCATCGTCGTCTTCCTCTTCCTCCTGCACAGCACAACATACACATGATGTGAAACACGACGTGCGCAATGTCAACATGATGTTAGGCATGTGAATTTGTCCATATTATTTTGGAATTTGGTTCTAGTAGAGGACAATATTGTGTTTTAAAAATACAGTCCACACCCATCAGTCCGAAAACCTGGATAATCCAAACCGAAAACAGTAAAAATTTAAAATTACAAATGTTCTGAAATGAGTACCTAAATATCAAAACAAATTCATATTCAGTTTTTTTAAATATGTAGTATATTTTACAGATAATTGAATGATAAAGATATTTTGAGATATTTTTAAATGATCAATTTGCAGTACAAAGATAATACTGTGCTGAAATACCCTTCTCTGGTTGTCCTTTTGCACAAAAACAGTCGATTTGAGTTGGCGTAACAAATCAAACATAGCAGATGATGCAATGTTACTCCATCGACTTGTAAACATGACGTCCACAGTTGTGGTGCTAGCATTCTGTTCTATGTACTTCAGGGCTGTTTCTAATGCCAGAGTGGGATATGAGCGGATGTGTTGGTTACTTTATCAGCTGCATCTGATTCTTCATCAGAATCCCGTGCAACAAGAGAAACAATTTCCTCATCTGTATTAATTTGATGGTCTTCTGTATCAATTTCTAACCACTCCTCCAAGTTAATTTCTTTTGTCCCATCACACCCAGGAATTTGTTTCACAGGATGTAGAACATCTGCACGCTCATTAATTTGTTCGGTGTTCGGTACGTTAAGGTGGGCCATAACTTTGACCACGATTTTCTTATTAACTGTTTAACATTTTTTCATGCTTCAACCACCCTGTGGATCACATATTTAATATTGACCTTTTTAAAGATGAGACTGCTGAAATAAGTGCCATCGTTCTCAATCAGAGGTCTGAGATGCAATTTTTATACGCACAGTTTATGTTTTGGAGCACCTGCTATCTCCATTGACAAATTCATCTGTGCGCTGGAATGTTATCAAGAACAAGTAAATGCCCTTGTCGGAAAACCTTTTTCTTTATTGAATTTTATTACAGCAGGGACTAACTGATTATGAAATCAGTCCTTGAATAATTCACTTGCCATCCAAACTTTTTTTTATATGAGTGTAGAACACGGAAATTGAGTTGATATTTATGTTTTTGAAAGGTCTGGGGTTTTTTTCATTTCCCACTGACTTGTCATGCACACCTTGCTCATCTTGCAACCAGGTGCATTAAAATGTCTTTGCAGAAAGGATCTATTTTGGAAATTGCTTAAAATTATTTCAGTTTCATCGCAGTTGTACACTTCTTGTGGTGAGTATTTTTAATTTGAAATAATGTCGACAAATTTAAAAATGCAGGCTAATGCAGCTGGATGATGTGACAGTGACTGACCATTAATCTAAAACTAATGTATTCAGCGTGCCTCCTTTTCCATTGGTCTGAATATCCATTACTTGCAGTAAAATTAGGTTTACTATTCATAAGTTTATTCAACTCTTGGGCTTTTTCCTGAATTAACAGACCACAAATAAGGGAGCCTCTTCAGGGTGGCCACTCTTCTGGGATAATAAAATTCCTGGTTTTTTCCAGGTTTTTTCAAGGGTGGTTTTTATCAATATTTGCATACAATTTGCATTTTTGTTACACAAAGCACACACAATATGATGTTTTATTGCCGTTAAACAATAGACAACTTAACTATAGGCTTAAAAATTAAATCAATGAACTTGCTTGAAACAAAACCTACCACCAACAAAAAATTTATAATCTCACATCACAAAAATTTAGAGATGGACGAGTTGAGGTTTTTTGGCTTCGAGTCGAGTCGAGCCGAGTTTAGCAATTCATATTTCGAGTCGAGTCGAGTTCGAGTCACAAAATTTTTGAAGAGGTCGAGTCAGTTCGAGTTTCATAATTTTATAATTTTTTGCGTCGAATATGATAAATAAAATATTACTACACCCATTGATATAAAAATTGTGTATCCAAGATGCATCTGCATTATTTAAATATTTTAAATGATTAATTAGCAAATCATTATGTTATTTAAATATTTTAAATGATTAATTCAAATCATTATGTTATTTAAATATAAAAAACTAAGCTTTATTTCAACATGATTTCACAGTATCTTTAATGTAGCTATCCTAACCAAATCAACCGTCCACAATGTTTTAAAGTATTTATAATGTAGCTAACCTAACCTTATTGACCATAGTTATCATGAGTTGTCCAAAATAAACATTCACGGACACACTGCAAACGAAAAATATGGCGGCGTACAAATAAATACTGTTGCCTTGTTTATAGTATTTCCTTTTATCAACAACGCCATATTTATTTACATTGAACAAACAAAAACGAAGATGTACGATCGGGAGTTTGGCTCTTTCGTCTGTGAAAAGAAGGCTTCCCGAGTTACGTAACTTTTTTTTTTCCGATCCACCGGCAGATCCCCACATGAACAAACAGCTCAAGGGATATAGGCCTTGTCACATTGTCACATTCTCAATGTAAATACACTTTCCGCGGCAAGATTATTCGCCCGGAACTTGTTACAACTACAAGAATATGAATATGTTTTTAAATAAATATTTCATGCATTTGATTTGGCGATCAGTAACTGATTGCCAAATAAAATGCATGAGCGTTGTTATTATTATATTTTATTCAAACAAAAAGAAAGTAATTTTATCCTAAACGTTATTGACACGCAGCGCTGCGTAGCGGATCACAGCTAAATTTAGTTCCAAAATGCAAGGCTGGTTGGCCTAACACGCAGCCATTTTCACGCATCACGGCTTGGTGTTATTTACTAAATATTACAATATAATTATTTTATGTTTTTATGTTTAGGTTACGGAAATCTCTTGTTTATACGAGTTATTATAAACGGGGCACGATAAACGTGATGATTATTAATATATGTGCGTTTTGCAACAAATTTTTCTTCAGTGAAAATCCATTGACGTATTTTGTAAACAAATGCGGTACCGTATTTTAAGTAAGCACAGGATGAAAAACAAAATGAAAACAGTGCACGCTGTTTTCCAAGTATTTTCTTTATATAAAATGGTCATGTGACATAATTTTGTCCTATAAACTGTCGCCACTATCGACAAAATCACGTTACGACGTCACGTTCATAAATGAAGGTAGGCCTAGGTTTAGTTGCACTTGTACCTATTATAGCGCCGTAGCACGGTAGCGGGCAAGGTTAGGTTTGCACGGGATTTGTTTTGTTTAAAGGTCATTATCATTTCTTGCTGTATTAATGATTTGGCAAAAACGTTAAGACAACCTATAATAAAGTGCTATAATGTCACGATGCTGGTACTTAACTCGAAACGTGTTTCGAGTCTCGAACTTGATAAAATATGTGACTCGGTTTTCGAGTCAAGTCAGTCTGACCCAACTCGGCTCGGCTCGACTCGATAAACCAAGACTCGACCCATCTCTACAAAAATTACTTGACACCAAACGCACGTGTTTTGCCCCTCTTGCGTGGCTGGCTAATGCTGTTCTTCCCATCCATGCTACCGATATAGATTTTAACATTACAGAAATTGCAAATAGCGTTTGTCCCGCACTTTGGATCTTTCTCCACCCATTCAAACTCTTCCGTACATTTGTCATTGTATGTGGTGACCGAACTCGTTGACATTTTGATAGTCTGCGCCAATTACATGTTAGATTAAAACATTAAAAGATTCAAAACAACGTCCCGCACAACTAAACTTTTAAAAAAACTCGAGAAAAGTATCCGTGATACCGTGACGCAACAACATGAGCGCAAAGTAAAAACAAATATACATACAAAACTAGTGCTACCAACATGCCGTGCAAGAAATTACTACCATCCTACAACAACATTTTCAGCCAAAATGCTGTTGCTTTTGAATACAGAAACATAATAAGTATGGAAGTCTGAATTGTTAACGGTTTCTTACGTACTACAAAAGTTTTTAAATGCAATATGAACAAATTAACTTTCACAAAATTTAGCTCACGAGCATACTGTTGTGCTTTGACGGGTGGTGAACGTGCTCATTTAACAGCCGTATGTTATTGTGATCGTTACTTCATAAAAAAAATTCCCGGTTCTAATAAAAATTCCTGGTTGATTCCAGGTATTCCTGGTTTTTTTAAGAAATCCTGGCTATTTCCCGTATTTCCCGATTGGCTGGCCACCCTGCTCTTTGTCTTCCCTGAGAAATCCAAACTAACGATGCTTCATCTAAGTTTTTATAACCGCACACTTTAGATGTATGCCGTTCTACAATTGTCTTATCATTAGATGTTAGTCAAAACTTATCAATTTTGTCTCTTTTTTTCTTCCAATCACCAATGTTGCTTTTCCAACACTGAATTCGGCTGCTAATTTACTTTCACTTTTGTTAAGAAATTTCAATTCTTCTTCAAGTTTGACTTTTAATTAGTGATGGGTCGAATCCCATTTTTCCCGAATCCGAATCTCGAATTTGAATCCCAAACAGTACCTCGAATCCACCCCTCGAATCCGAATCCAGATCTCAAGGGTTAATTATAAAATAATTTATAAGTTAAGAGAAAAAATTAAACATTATGCAAAATTATTTAACCCTTTAAATTTTTATTTAAAAAAAAAAAACAAGGATTTTGACACGGTCTGGATCAAGACGATTCCGTTTTTGGTCACATATGTTTCCTGCAGTGCTGAACAAACGTTCAGAGAACACTGTCGCAGGTGGTGAACACAAATCTTTTTGAGACAGTTTATGTAGCCTGGGTGAACATGCAAACTGGGTTAATTGTAGGATCACGTAAGAATCTGGTCACTTCATCAATTGCTGTAGAATCCGACTTGGTGGATTTAAGGCATTCAGGCATTATCTGTGAGTACAGTGATTCATGTATCCACGGAAATCGGAAAATGAAATTCAACATCCGATGGAACAATATTTTGTAGTTACCAACTTGACATTTGTTTAAAGTCCCAAATCAAGATAAACGCTTTCCTGAAATATTTAATGGAAACTGAAAGGCGCCATCTTGGCTTCAATGGTTTTAGGCCATAAGAAATATTGTTGTGCGTCTTTTAAATTTAAGCCTCACTAAAGCATAGTGATTAATATGCCCGAAGTTAAAAGTGACGGGGTGTTTTCTCTAGTTTACCCATTAAAATTCTTTATATTAATATTAGTTATTTTTTGTGTTGCTCAAAATGATTGGCTAACAAATTCATTGGTTGGCCATCGTGGAATTCTCATTTAATACATATTATAACGTTGGTACTCTACACAAACCAAACTTGGTCCTAAAAAAATTCTTAAATAGAACGTGTATCAGAATATTTAAAATTGAATCGCGATTAAAATAATAATTGTATAATGTATTAATTTTTGTCATTCATTATTTCATTGTTATTACTACATGTGTGACCGTAACTTGTGATGAAAGTCGGCATTATTGCTGATTACTAAGTAACAGATTTCTCGGTAAAGTTATTAAAAAAAACAAGATTCATATTACTAGTCTATATCCTAAATGTGCTGTATTTTATTTTTTAGCATATTCTGAGAATACATCTGTGATTTATGCCTTATTTAATGCCAATGTAGCGACAATGCATCCATGTTCATGAATATAAAGTAAGTTTCCCAATCAGTACATGCTTCATAATTTTTTTATATAATAACGAATTAAAAGTACAGTACAGTAGAACCTCGTTAATCCGTGACGTGCTAATTCGGGAATCGGATAATCCGGAACGATTTAAAAGAGCAGAAAAAAAAGAGAAGTAAAAATTGTCAGCCCTTAAAATTAACGTCACGCGGTGGCCGGCAAACACTGCAAGCCATCTAGGCTCCAAACTCTGCCACTGTTTGTACCGACCCTTTGTGTCGCCCCCCTTTCAGCTGTCACATTTGTCACTCTTTAAACTTAAGGGGGATGTCCTGACTTCTGCTTCCCGTCTCCCTTTGTTTGTTTCCACCCGCCAACGCACTGCAGGCGCCTGGCGAGTGACGTGTCTGTCTGGCATTCGGGTGTACGAAGGGGACGGGGGTGGGGGGGTGTGTGTGCAAGGTCAGCACGATCTTATCTTTCTCTCTTCGGCTGTTGTAAATGACCGTGAACTAATGGCTAGGCAGTGCTGTATTTTTTTAAGCCGAGACACTAATTCGAAGACGGCCAGCCCTTACCGTGAACGGATTATCCGTTTTTTTTTTTTTACAGGATTTCAATTGTCCGGGCATCGGCGGGTCCAAATTAACACGAATAATGGGGAGTTTACTATTTTTTATCCATCTGCTGCCAAGGCGCAGTAAGCCTCGGGAGATGATACGTCACATGACCTTGGCCTTAACCCAGCTGCACGCCGGTGTCTGTGAAGCTTGACAAGACCTTCCGGGCTTTTAATCGCTAGTCCGTGAAATTCGGTAATCCTTGATTATCTCGGTCCCGACCATCACGTATTAACGAGGTTCTACTGTACCTCAATAGGATGTGTTCCAAGGAAAACTTGAACAGGCCAAGTAAATTGTAAGCATTTAAGTTTTTAAATATTTTTCCTCGAATCCCAAATCTTTTCCCTCGAATTTCGAATCTTTCGAATACTAGAGATTCGGTGGGATTCGAGGATTCGAGGATTCGACCGGCCCATCCCTACTTTTAATGCCAACGAACAATATTTTCTCTTGTCTGATATTTCAAAAATGTAAATCAGCACAGCAGAGGTTAAGAGTTAAGACAATTAGGTGTGCACTTCACTAGATGAGATGTCATAGCTAAGCGCTAAACTGAATACAAAAACAATAGAGGATTAGGTAGTATAATTCTAAAAATAGCCAAAATAACAGTCAAGCAATGCTGACCGCTGCACTGCCTGCTGTGTAAGCAATGTAATAGTATAGATCAATTCAATCGCACAATAATTTCTTGTGCATAACATACAATATTATTTTATACAAACTGTACTGGAATTCATATGTGATTTTCTGACTTCTTTAGGCTTATATTCAACAGTGAATTAATGCCCGTGATCCAAATTTTGGCAATTTGAACTGGTCTCGGTCCCAATAAGTTAAAACTAGCAAGGTTCTACTGCATATTTCCATAAAAGTGGATTAAATGAAAGGTTACAACTAGAATACATAAAATATAATCTAATAGTACACAAATACACTCAAAGCATAATGATAATAGTTTTGTTAACTCACCCCTTCGTCTTCGTCGTCCCGTCTTCGTCCAACGTCGTAGATTCGAACCATAGACTCCTGGATGTCATCTATTAAACCTTGATTTTCCACGACTGCTATCTGAGTGTCATACTTGTTGCAGCTCAAATCATAGACACTCTTCTTGACATCAATAGTGGCTGGGGGGAAAAAGAAACTTCTAGAGAGCATAACATTTATCAGGAAGCAAAAATAAAGTGGACTAAAATAAAGCCAATTCCAATTGGATGGCTCTCATACAAAATCCAAGAAACCTACGTATGACTTTAAGAAAAAAATGGTTGTAAAGTTACAGTTGTATTAAATCTAGAAACATGATGGTTGGTTCAGCATATTGCAGATTGCATCACATGGTATAGTACAAGGAACTTGGTTCTAATTATTATATAAACAAACTTTATAGGTTTCTTAGACTGTGTACCCTGTTTTATCGCATAATCGTCGCACCCATATTTTAGGGTGTCAAAATTTGGATTTAAAAAAACGTGTAAACATCACATGATGTTTTTGGTCCTGCTATTAGATTCCGAGCACTTAGTGTAGGTAGCTTTTCCGTATAACATGATGTATTTTAAAGTATAAATATAATATTTATTCAGACATTACCACTTACTTATTTAATTAACGGAAATACGAAGTTGTCTGATGTGTAAATTTTCATTTAAAGACTTTTTAAATGTTATAACATATATCTGTTTGTCTGCGTCACTGCGGTGTATTGCTTATGAAGATGCAGCCAACGCTAGTTGGCATCATTGATGTTTGGTTATGTTGCTTCCCGTATAGAGCGCGCACACGTAGTCGAATATCGATATCTCACCGATTGATGAAATGCGCGTTCTCTGTCGAGTGCAGAGTTAACTACATTTTATGGCCCGCACTATTTCATGGTATGTACTACGACAATAGTTGTGCGTTAGTTCACATCACAGATTTTGTTTTTCTATTTAAAGTTGAAGAAATGTTTTTGTTGCATGACTTATTAATATAAATTGTTTGACGTACTCTTGTATACTCCAATTTTTTATTTAAATAAACGTACTTTCCATGAATGGTTTTTTTTATAAATAACTTTAACTAACAAAAAAATATTTTTTCGCATAAACATCGCACCCCTACTTTTCAAACTTGATTTTAGTATATGTTTGGACTTGTAAATATTGTGTGTAATTTAGTGTATAGTGTTTGAAACATTTGAATTTTGAACTTCCCGCGCTGCTTGCTAGCAGCGCCAAGTTTTTCAAGTTGGCTGCCTGCCAAGGCAGGTAGCCCTGCAGCTTCCGGCAACGAAGCAACAGTTGTTGTTGAACCATCATGGCGGTAAGTTGTGCTATCGTGCACGCTTGCTGCCAATCGAGTTGTTTGCGAGTGAATCGTTATTAATTGTTTCGTTTTTTATGGATTTTACAGTCTCGTACGTCTCTAGACAAAACAGTATAAAATGTGCGACGATTATGCGATAACACATGGTAGTTTTACAACTAAACGAAGCTTCCGGAGGCAGTAAGTAATTAACAGTGGACTAAAGTGGCTTAAGTGACACAGTTACGATGCAGATCATGCAGTTACACTATTCAAGGAAAAGATTACAATTTCAGCAACTGCCAGGGACGAACAGCTAACGTTCACAACAGACAACAGCGAGATACAGGAGTCAAAGAGCGCCGGCAGCCAACGCACCGATGCTGGAGTAGTCGTAGGCGTCGAGGGTTTTGAAAGAGGTCTCGTAGCCCTCCTCCTCCTCCGACTCGTGCTCCATCATGATGGTGTAGAGGGTGTCTCCCTGCGGCGTGAACACCACCTGGCACTGGTCCAGTGCCGGCACGGTGCGCAGCAAGTGGAATGTACGCAGATCCCACACTTCCGTGTTGGCCACTACCTTCACGCAACAAACAACACCCATTCAAATACAACAATTAAACCTTATGGTTATCACAAAAAAACACTCCTTTTATAAACAGAGGATGCAGTTTAGTACACAAGAGAAAAACATTTCCCCCCCCCCCCCATAAACGTATAAATTATATAAATACGCTCATCATTGATTGACTACGTAACACGGTATTATGAATTGTTTTCATGTGTTTACAGTGTAACATTTTCATTGCTCTTTAGTGTGGGAAAAGAACTGTGAGGATCGATCAGCAAAAGTAAGTCTTTACTCTTTAATATACATATTGTGAAATTGTCGAACATACATGTAATCTTCGACTGGAGAAGAATAAATTTTAAATTTGCATCTCAAACTTTTATTTGAAAACAACACCACTGACAGTTTCAATATAATTAACAATCATAGACAGAACTTTACACCTAACTACCTGCAACATCTGATGGAATTTGTTGCAAGTATTTTTATTAAGTGCAAGTAATGATCATCTTCTTAGCCAAGTATGACTGAGACTTGTCACAATATGTAAGTACTTTCCTTACAAACCAAAACCTAAATCTTTAAGTTGGTTTTGTTTTCAATTTTGGCTTTACATGTTACGTTCGGTTACAATTTTACACGGAAAAATGAAATGAGATGCTAAATGAGAACATTTTGGTAATGCCAAAATCCCACTTTCATATTCAAAACTTGCTATAAAATCACCCTTAACCTGAATTTATCCATGCTTTCAAAAGCAATGTGAATATAATACATATAAAATAAATAACAATGCCGTATCTTTTAAGCTCATTTTCACAACACTCAATACCTATATCGCTAACAGAAGAGAGCATCGTTTAACTGTGATCACGTGTTATTACAGACTATGGCCATAGCTTCCAAATAAACAAACATTGGCCAATCGTAAAAACAAGCTTGGAAGTGACAGTATCGCAGAAATTTGCTAATTAAGTAATTAGTGATATTATTGCATTTTTTTTTTTCCAGTATACATATTTATAGCATTAATTAGCGGGTATAGTATTCAAAAGAGTTTCTGCCATCTGTAAGTATGACTTGAAAACCCTAGATTTTCCACAAATTGCCGGTCACATGATTAAAATATTCAGTACTGGAACTTTTATCAATTATTTGTCTCTTAGTTATTAATCAAAACTCATTTATGTGCATTGGGTATGGATACGGTTGTCTGGCTCTTAGCAGACTCTGCAGAATTACCTGTGACAAGAACGAAATATCCGTGCTACACTGCATAGGGTTAAGTGCAATGCTCAGTAAAGGCTTAGCCAGATGAGCTACCAATGACCACAATATTAACTACTACATGTTATTTGTGAACTTTTTATACATGTCTTATTTAAAGGATAACATTAGTTACAATAAATAATACTTAGTAATGAAATCATACAACACAATCACTCTAAAACATTGTTCAAAAAATAATAAATATAAAGGCAAGAGAAATTTACCTCCAACCCGTTAGGATGGAAAATTCCATTCAGCGTCTGGTTCAGTTTGTCGAACTTATGAACCTGCTTGCCAGAAGCAACATCCCACAAAATTCCATCGGAAAGAACAAGATCATCAGACGGACTAAATGTCGCCCTGTTCTTCTGATACTGATTGGATATTGATGGGATGAGCGTCATAATTTTAGAAGCTGTCCCGACATCATAGATCTGAAAAATTCATTGCGATGTTCATAAATATTAATTTAAATAAAATACTTTTATTACCTCATTTGTTTTAACACTCATTATTTCAAAATACCACACAAATAAAAACCTTTGCCCATCCCCAAAAATTATTATTATTTATAAAATTCTAAATTGTCTAATACTAATATGTAATCCAGAAATGCAACAACTAAAACTTTGGACTCAAATACCAGTAAGTATTTAATATTTTTCAGGAGCCTTGCACCAGCTTACCGTTGCCACTTCTGCTTTCGTTGAAATTATGCGGTCTTGCGTTACTTTGCTAAATTCTACATATTCTTCTTCATCCATAGGAAACCTAGAAACAAAATATAGAATTGAAATTTTTTTTCCTAAAAACAAGCTGATAGTAGTCATAAGCAAATAACCCTTACCATGAATAACATAAAAACATAAAATTTAAAATTACAAAGAAATAAAAAAATGAAAGATTATAAATAAATAAATAACTAAAAGATTTACAAACCATTTTTTTGGCACCATTATCAAATTTTCTAACCAACAATCATCAAATTTCATTAAATGTATGCAAACAGGGCTGACTTACACACAACATGATAATGGTGAGCAGTTACAAAATAACACATTAAGTGAAATTTATAACTTACTAACCTTTATTTTAAAATGCTAAAAACATAACTGCACCTCAAATAAAACTGCATAAAAATTAAATTTTATATTTATTTTAATTTTATTACATTTCTTACCTGGACACATTCAAAAAGTTCAAAAATTTTCACTAGGGAAGAAGGGAAGTACAATAACGTGTTGAAGTTCTGATACATGAATGCAGCTACCGATAGTATAGTTCCAAGGGGTATAAAACTATTGAATACTCGACGAAGCAGCAGCACTCACTTGAGCTCGAAGTACTTGATGGACCAGAGCGCGGACAGCGGTCGCCTCCACAGCGACGACGTGAGCAGGAGGGACTGGTCTCTGCTGCACATAATGTGCGTGATCGCAGAGTCGTGGCAGTGGTACGACGCATCTTCCTGCGAACATCGCGAGGCGACTGCAGTTCACAGCAAAGCACGGTAAAAAAAACATTCAGTGGAACCTGCCACACGCAACTCCTACTACTACGACATCCTTGAAAAAATTATTGAAGTCAAAACTTCTTTACAGCTGATACGATAAATCAAGGTGATGAACATGCTTGTTCACCAACAATATGGCGCACATTATTCAAAACAAACCACCAATGATTTCAAAATTTTAATCAGATTGCACTGCAACGACATGACACGTTTTTACCGACCATTATGTAACAACAAAAAACTGACAGTAGAAACACGTCACTTCCGGGCACCAGGTGGACCACCTGTTAAACATAAAATTCCTCAATTTTCAGGCAGGCTGGCCAACATACAGTTTTGTTTATCTCTTCAAGCTCTGCACTATTTACACAAAACATCACAACAGCAGTCAAACATGGCACAAGATAACAAACATGTCATCAACCCCTCAATTCGCCAACGCAGTCAACACTTTCAAAATGCAAGAATTGAGAAATCACATTTGTCGTCACTAAAGTCGATGCTTTTATGTACGTAAGAATGTCGCTTGGGTGACAGCTGTTCCGTCAGAGGGGCAGCTACAATAGAGAATTCCGGGATAGATGCCCGCAGCCAGTTGGCTAGTCCAAGGAATTTCTGAAGCTGCTTGCGCGTGCGTGGAGGGTCCTTGTTGACAAGACAGCTGTTTGTCTGTTGGCCGGTTCCCCTCCCTCAAACTCTCACAGAAATGAGTCACTGACAAAAAGGATTGCATGCCAACTCTGTGCCATGTGCGTGGATGACAAGGCATCTAATGCATGTTCCAGATTCGAACCTTAAAGCTCTCAAGCACACGAACCAAGCAAGCTGGTAGAACACTGGACTTGCATTATGAAGCAGCCACGTCTGAATCCCAGTCCATCCATCTGGATTTTAGTTTTCCATAGTTAATGAAAATCACTCGAGTAAATGCTATGGCAGGCCTGCCGTTTTTACGGATTTTATCAGTTTTCACGGATATTTGAAGCTTAAAACGGACTAACGGATAAACGGCGACATTCACGGATATTTACGAAGCTTCGCCGATATTTTCATATTTGAATTTCGTTCGTGTAAATATTTACATTCAACTACCTATTTGAAGTTGTCAAACCATACAAGCATCCAACAGTAAAGCAAACATTCACATTAGGTGTAGCGCCATGGAACTTCCAATCGTTTAACCACAAACCAAAAACATATACTCCCACATATCATTTCATGAAGTACAATCTCTATGGTTTCGGGGGAAATGTTTTTGGTTTGTTGAGTTAAACGCTAGAAGTGTCATGGCGTCAGTAAACATTGGTATTTTTTGCCATTACAATGTTTCAGGTGCGGCATTTGTTTACAAACTTCTTACGTGATTTAAGTAGTAGTTTTGGTCTTAGCTGATTGTGATGGAGAAAAAACGAAAGGCTTCGCCAGTCACTTTATAAACAGCGTTATCGTAAAGAATGGGAGCAAGAATTGAAATGGTTGAGGCGTGGCAAAACGGAATTTTCTGCCGTTTGTTCGACTTGCAACTCGGAACTGAACGTGACTAAGGGCGGCTTGAAGACGCTAATTCATGCGAAAAACCAACAAGCTGCTGATCAGAGTTGTTCTTTGACGAGTTTTGTAACCAAACCAAACAAAATAATTGATGCGGAACTGTTATTGGCGAACTTCGTTTGTGAAAACAATTTATCTGTGAAACTCAGTGATAATTTCACGAAACTTGTCCCGCATGTTTCCAGATAGTGAAATCGCAAGAAACTTCCCTTGTTCTCTCACTAAAACTAGCCAGATAATTATTTAATCTTTGGGTACATCAGCTGCAGATTATGTTACCTATGCAATGAAAACACAATTTTTTCACACTGATGATTGATGAATCAACTGATGTTACAGTCACTAGGCAGGTTGTAGTGTTTGCAAGGTTATTTCCATCTGAGATTGTTGAAACTCATCTGTACAAAGTAATGGCTTTGAGTGGTGCTGCAACTGGAGAAAATCTGCTGTGGAAAGGGTTTTCAGCAATCTCAAGATGGTTAAAACTGTTCACAAATCGTCAATGGAATCACCAATGTTAAATGCGCTGTTGCATTGCAGAATGAGAACATCTGCAGGTCTGGCTTTCAAGCCCACTGACGAGATGCGGAAAAGAGCACAGAACATGAAAAAGTAGCTAGTTAATGATGTGAAATACATTTGTTTTTTTATACTTGTAAATAACTTCAGTTGCATGGATGTATTTATAGTTTATAAATAAGAAAAGCACCAAAGCCTTAACTGAAGAGAAATTTTTAAATTATATACTTTTCATATTATTGTGATACCAACTATTAGTTTTGTAATGTAAGTGGCAAATCTTAAAAAAATTTTTTACATTCATTTGATTTTTTTTTAAATTATGTTTTGGAATGCAATGCATATTTAAAATTACCGCGAAAAATAAATTATGTCAATTACGGCTATAAATTTTACAGGATTTTTAAATGCTGAAACGAGGATTTAGGAACCCAATTTGGTGGCAGGCCTAGCATAAAGTGTCACAGTATGAAATTAATCGGAAAACATGTTTTCCACTGCTTTGTAAACTTGCAAAGGCAAAGCTTATTCTTCCACACAGCAATGCAGGGGTGGAAAGGATATTTAGTAAGCTCAACCTTATCAAGACAGCGCACAGGTCATGTCTTGAATCGCCAATGCTAAATGCTTTGTTGCATATCTCTTCTAGGAAGAATATGGCAGAATTCCAGCCAACAGAAGAAATGAGGAATAGGGCAAAACATGTGAAAAAGTGATATTTAAATACTGCCAGTGGTGAAGTGTAGGCTACGTGTGTGTGTAAATACTTGTATAAAGTGTTAAGAATTGAATTGTTTTGATTGAAATATAGTTACGTACATTATGATGGAGTAATTTTCATAAAAATTGCATTTTTTTTTTGTATTTTTTAATGTACAGGATTTTACAGGATATATTATATTCAAAACAAGGATATTACAGGATATTTCACATTTCAATCAAGGATATTGTTTTCAAAGTGGTGGCAGCCCTGTGCTATGGTGGTTTCCAACAATAGGCCACGTGGTGATTCATTTTCCCTGACGTATGATTACTGTGTCCATACATAATGACCTTGCTGATGAGATGTACAAACAATCACCGCACCTTAAAGCATGCAAAAAAATTTAGGTACATAAAATCATTGCAAGAAAAATAAAATAAACTGCTAAATAAAAACAGTATAAGCAATTGCTAATTACTTACCGCTCCTGTACTTAAGTTGTAAGTTTTGACTTCACCTGTGTAGCTGCCTACCATTACACAGTGTTCAAATGGCTGCAACAAAGAAAGAAACCATAGAAAAATCTACATCCCCAGTAAACAAATAAGTGCAGGTGCATATTAAAAAGCCCAACCATTTAAATGAAGATATTTAGCACTTATAAGAAAAATAATACTTAATAAATCCAAAATAAAATAAAAATTTGATTCTAACAAAACTGAAATTTAAATTATTTTTGCTTTAAAACTGAGGAAATCTTCATAAACCCAAAATGTGGATGAACACATTGCATTCTTAATTACTGTAAGCCCATAGTTTTTTTTTTTTAAACAGTACACAGTCTTGTCATGTTAAACAAGTCATTGTAATAATCTTGTGCACTTTATTTTGATATTGTTGAATACAAACACTACTCTGTAAGTAACTTTACATTCTATTTTGGTTTTGGTAAACAATAAATTTTAATATGAGAGGTCAAAATCCACGATTCGTACGTTTATACAATAATAAAAATTGAGGTACTGTCATTTTGCAATGTTTTTCTCCCTTGCCAAGAACACTTGTGGCCATAAATAAACAGCTCACCCTACATTTTACTTAAACAAAATCGCAGACCGAGCTAGTATTCAATATGCACTGCAAAGTTAAAGGGTTGGCAATAGAGGACAACAAATTTGTTCATATTTCCTGACATAGCATACGATTTCCTTGATAAGTGTCCGATTTTCATAGAAATATAATATGTATTACCTGATGCTACTCCATGAAACTACTACACCCAGTATTAAAGTGAAAGTTATTTCAAGTACGTAAGACAAGTGAAAGTTTTAAGATCTTAAAGCTGCTACTTGTATTTTATGGCAGTTTGTCTTATGTAACAGTTCTTGTGTCTGTTGCATGCAGTCTGCACACCCAATTATATTTATGCTGCTGTTGCACAAAGGAGGATGTGGCTAAGTTGTTTTTATAATTTACTGACTAGCTTGAGCCTGTTTTTCACATTTTTCACTACACTTACAACATCTGTGTATTGGAGTTATGAGCAGGGAGTACACACAAATCTTTAAAGAATTGCTTTCACTTTTTCATGTCTTTCTATGACCAAAATTACAAATGCACCTGAAAATTATTTAAAAATAATTTACATACAGTGAAACCTCGTTTATTCGTTCCCGCATTGTAGAATTTCCCGGTTTTATTATTCAATGTCTGTGGTCCCGAAAAAATCCCGCAAGAACAATGTTAAAAAAATCCCGTTTCCATCGTTTACGAATATTTTTTAACCCAGTTTAACGGGTTAAACTTTACAGGCTTATTACCGATTTCACATTCAAATTCCCGAGAAATATTCCAGTTTACGCGTGTCTACACAACACGCAATACCAATATTTACATATGGCCAGGGCTAGATTTTAAGGAATATTTTAACCTGCCCAACGGACAGGTGTAATCGAAAATTTGCCTGTCCGCCATCCAATTTGCCTGTCCGCTGTTTTACCCAAATAAAAAAATTTCAAAGTCGCTGAAAAAGTGAGAAAAAAGGATTTTTGCTATATGTTGCACCTATTTTTATCACATACTTAACATCCTTATTTAATCATCATTTTCAGACGAGTCTCTGTCTAAATCACTGCACGAATCACTTTGCTGATTCACTCTTGAACATCTTCGATAAGGAGGCTGAAAGGGTCGACGTTTTCTCTGAACATTATGATACCAGAGATTTATTGCTGGTGCTGGATCAAACTCACTTTCAGAAGGTGACTGTATTTGAACACGCATGAGGGCAGACAGTGTATCATCATTTAGACAGTTTCGCCAGTCTGTCTTTATAGACTTCAGTCTTTACAGACTTGAGCAGCCCGTAACAAAAACTGATACAGATGATTTTGAATGCGTTTCGCAGACTTTGCAAAACATTTGTTTTGTTTCTGTGTCGTAACGAAGCCAAAGAAACTCGGAACACCAAGACGTTAAAAAGGTACGGGACCGGGCGATTTTGTCATATTTATTATTATATTCTGACTTGTCCTCGTCTGTTTTTCTTTTCTTTTCTGGTGGTTTTGAAGCACCAGTAATGAATTTCCACATTGTGTAACGCAGTTAATTAAATACTTAAACAATCGCCGTGACAAGATAAACTGTAAAAGATTACCGTGTCCTCTGTAAAGAAGTAATTTTATTTTTTGATGCAACAGTTGACAGGCGAATTTTCAAGCAGTGGCAGTCACTGCGGCCACTGTCAGCTGTATCTGGAGTACGCCGTGAAATGTTAACCATGCGAAAACGCTTTTCTGTTAACAAACTATGTTAAAGTAGAGCAAGGAATTAGTAAAGTCGCGATTTATAAAGACAATAAATTTAAAAAATTATATTTTGAAAGTATGCAACGGTAAATTACGTAATTGTTGGCTGCACTGCAACGAAATTAATATTAAAACATGGCAACAAAAACAAACATCATCGGTGTGAGACGTTTTGCATCTCTAGCATACGAATACGACTATGTTACGTGAATCATGACGTGAACGTAATATTTTAAGAATTATGATTTAGAATATTTCATCGCGGTTTGTACATAACCTACTTTTTTTTCCCGCGGTATACAATAGCCAGAGTCGTCCGTCACAAAAGAGCAGCCATTATTGTTTATTTATAGATATTGTCAAATACGTTTTATTTGCGGTCGTGGTCGTATAAATGTTATTAATCACCTCTGTTGCATTATTGCGTGCGAATAACCTCGGCGTCACAAGTTGCACCTGTCCACCGGACAGTTGCCTTTTTTATTTTGCCTGCCCGGACGAGATTTTGCCTGTCCCGGGCAGGCGGACAGGTGCTAAAATCGAGCCCTGCATATGGCGGCCATTACTAAAAGAAAACGAATAAAGTGAGCATGACGCTGTTGCTAACAGGTTCACCAACTTCGATAAAACAACAGACGAAAGCTAACGCTCGCACGATAGTTCTTGCTTTGTGCGATAATTGACACAACAATATAACCGTGGTCGATATACTGTACATACTAGCCCAACGTAAACACGTTTCTATTTAGCGGCAGTGAAATCCTGCAAGAAACATAGACAAAATTGTTCATCCTAGCGTTTCCGTGGCCGGCCGTATATGCGCGAGATTTTCTTTGTTTACGGTAAATTAGCTTTACGCATTTAACTCTAATGCACGTGTGAAATTTGTAAAGGTTCATTGATATGTATCGGCCTACAAAAGAGGTTAAAACCATTAAAGAGCGTTTAGAAATTATAAATGCCGTTGAAAAAATCCAGGCGAAAAACGGGTTCATTTGGCAAAGCGCTATGGTATTCCTCCATCGACTCTTAATTCTATCTTCGCTAGAAGAAATGAGATTCGGAAACAAGCAAGTCAGTTCGGCCAGTCTTCAAAAAAACGGAAAATGGCAAGACAGTCGAAATACAGTGAGCTTGAGAAAGTATTGTTTTCTTGGTTCCAGCAAGTTCGGGCATCAAACATCCCAGTGGATGGCACATTTTGTTCATTTAAAAAAACTAAGGAAGTAGTGAAACCCCTTATTTACGTTACCGTTATTTACGTTTTCCCGTTATTTGCACTATATTCTTCAGGTCCCGTTAGGTTCCCATTTAATCCAATACAATACTTTCACGCGAATTACGTCTCAAAAATCTAATCCATCCCGCTATTTACATCACGTAACAACGATAGTAGGCCTAAAAACATTGTGAAAAACGTAACTTTTATAGTCGGCAGTGAACATTTTAAATCGCAAAATAAACATATTTTATAACATGAAAAGTTGCTTTTATTTCAAAACATATAATAATTTAAGCCTAGGCGTGTAAAAGTACGAGTAATTATAGCAGGAGGCAATCTAAAATGTACTCGGGAAAAACGTACTATATTTACTATATTTATGTCACAACTTAGCCGAAATACTGGTACGAGACATAAACCTCACTAGATAAAATGAGCGGAGTCTTGGTAACTGTTTTAAATGTATTTTATAATTTCAAGAAGTATTGTACAGTTGACGCATATTTTTTAAACTAACCATTTATATCTGGGGATCGTAAATAATTAATTATTGGTATCAAGAAATCAAGGTGAACGTAAACTTGAACACGTCACGGCAGCGAGAAAACTGGTGCGTATACCAATAAACTGGTATTAAAACGACAAAACTGGTACACGGGAGGTGGAGCTTATATTTTTTTCCGCTAAGCTCGCATCTATTGGCTGGCTGCTGATGGGACGTCACGAGTCTGGGCGGAGCATTGAGTGAGTTATACTGCGCATGCGCAGCTCAGACAACAGAGAGCCAGCCGGCGGGTCCCATGAAAAGTGTATATACAGTGTGCTGCTGGTGTCAGTTTATGGAAATACTTAACTGATTCACTGAAAGTTTTTGCAATAGTACATACATTGTGCATTTGGTAACTTTAGAGTGTGTTCCCACATTGTAGGATTTCCTGGATTATCCGTTTTTTACTCATGGTCCATTGGAAAACGGATAATCAGGGTTTCACTGTACTTTGAAATTTTCTGATATAAATAAAGGCATACCAGTCTCCAACATCCGTTTAGCTGTACTAGTTGGAACAGTACATTGCATACAACATTTTACAATGTGTACGGCTACGCACTACAACACAGTCTATAAAATAAACGTGTTCAAAGTCTGGGTGATGAAAAACCGGAGCATGACATTTCCTTCTTAAATTACCATCATTAAGGAATTTCCAGAACTTTTCAATGATTTAAAGTAAGTTCCTGTACTTTTCCTAACCAATTTCAACTTCCCTGACTTTTCAGAATGTGAACATTCTAGTAATGCTTTATTTAATTATAAACATTTTATAATTTTATTCTACGATGCAGAGTTAAAGAGCAAGAAAGTTAAAACTAGTATGCCCACATTTGTTTATAAAACTGCTGGTCGACAAGTTCCGGGCGCTGACCCTTGCCCTCATTGTTAGGGAAATAAAAATATCTACAAAAAAAAATCTTACTTTCTTCATTCTCCCCTGTCATTCATCACAGCTGACAAGTCTTAAAATCCTTATCAGTGCATGAAAAGACAAAAGATTAAAAAAAAAAATTATTTACAGCTTCTCTACATTCACATAATTTCCTCACAGCATTTAACCCAAAATTTTATAAGAATCCATAAATGTAAACAAAGCTGTGCAACTTTCACGTTGAAGTCCAAGAGGCCTCACGTCTAATGCAAAAGTGCAAATTCATTTCCCCATCATTTTCATCGCAGTTTAAGTGCCGAAGCGGGAGAGGGCGCGCTCACCAGGAAGTCGCAGCAGGTGAAGAACCCCCCGTCCTCGCTGGTCGACCGGAAGGTCTTCACCGGGCAGAAGCGGCTGTGGACGAGCCGGTGGTCCAGCCTGACGGCGTCGCGGCCGCTGAGCCCCAGCTCCCGCCGGCACGTCCGCATCACGAAGTTGGTGGGCGAGGAGTTCTTGGCCTTGGGGTCGGGACACCTGTGCGGCCTGCGGGCGCACCAACACACCAGCCAACGCATGAAGACCGTGCAGAAAAAAAAAAACCCACTCTCAACCTCTTTATGCACCCCGTAAAGTGCAAATGATCCTAAAATGACTTGTACTACCAATAAGTAGTGGTGCACCGATGCGGATACCGATGAATCGTAATCGGCGATTATGGGTACTTACCGATTAATCGTAATCGGCGATTATCTTAACGATTACTTTGCTGATTATCTACGTCCCGGCGTAATTAAGTAGGTTTTTACCGTGTAATATTTCGTTACACATTTTAGGACGAAATACGGTAATATTTGTATATATTACAAAATTCATCTAACTCCGTCATATCAAGATTACAGATATTTCGTTAAGTTTAATTAATCTCATTGCCTCTAACAATAAAAAATACATTTTTCCTACACGTTTATTTACGTTTCGTCTTTTGTTCTGTCTTTTGTTTAGTGGCCTTGTACATTACCTATAGCCAGAGACGTAAAATAGATGGCACGCAATCAAAATACCACAAGCAGTTGCAGTGTATTCTATGAGAATCGATCTTTTCGAGTCGTAGTAGCGGTTCAAAATCGTGGTCCCGATATCTTTCAGAGTTTATCACTGCGTTTTACAAACTCGTTATAGGCGTCTTTGGTAACATTATCCGTTGTTGTGTTATTTGTATGTGACGTGAAAAGTGAAAAAGTATTTATAATTTTAAACATTCAGTCAACATTAATAAAATCACATGTGCTAGAATTGGTTTTAAGTCATTTTTATATAATTATAGTGAGATGGCGACTAGGGAGAAAAAAAGTGAAGTGCGGAAACATTTTTATATAAACTCAAGTGAACAAAATATAGCAACATGTTTACATTGTTAAAGGGTAATTTCTCGATGCAACCTTATGTGATAGTCGATAATAATGCTAGTTTTCCGCAACAAAAACTTACCCATTGTAAATTACAATTATTAGACTGTAGTTCAAGTTGTTTACAATAACAAATATAAATAGAAGTTAATTTAATTTACTCTTTGCAATGACTTAATAGTGTATTTTATATATTTTTATACTATTATTATAACTGTATTCTCAATTTTACCTACTCTTGTAATTAAATTCACTTGGGAATAAAAAATTTTGTGTGCATTATTACACTTAAAAAAATTATTTCATTATAATCGGTAACTGAATCGGTATCTGCCGATTATTGCTCTCATAATCGGTAATCGAATCGGTAATCGGTAAAGCCATATCGGTGCACCACTACCAATAAGCATTAGTAATACTTATTTAATACTTATTTTATTTATTTATTTGAATTTTGTTACATGCGCACCAACAGTCCGGGGACTTCAGTGGTGGGCACAACGTATACAAAATATACACAAATACATAAAGAAACAAGAAACAAAGGACGAGACATCCATACAAACAGACAACACAAGGACAAATACAAAAATATAATACTTAAAATAATAATTAGTACAAAGTAGTAAGGTAGTAAGCAGCAAGACATAAAATTTAATAGAGTACAATAATATAAACGTGAAAGAGAAAAAATACTAACTATAATTAATATGAGGATATAAATTACATTAAATAAGTACTTTAAAACATAGATCTGGTCACAATTAATTTGACTTGGTGTTGTGTCATACAAAATGACATGCAATATAAGATGCCCAAAAATATCTAATTTTTTATTTGTAGCGCAACACTGAATACAATACGTCAAATGTAAGACAACTTCAGTGAAACGTGACTGATACGAGCACGGGATATCAAGAGAGGCCCGAAGAGGTCCAAAGTTGTAAGTGTTCTGAAATGCACTCTCAGCTTGACTGTACGCCACACCACTGTAGACTGTACACTAAATGATGAATGAATACAGAATTTATAAGAATTTTTCCAGTGCCACTTTCTTCAAAATGATTTAAATTGTCTCCATTGTCAGTTTTAGAGAAATAATGTGAAATGTATTCAATTTTGGTAGGCATGAGAATCTAACTTTGGAGTTATTATTTCATCATTATTTCACTGTTACAAATTTGTTATTATGAGGAAATCATTTGCCACTGTCAGTTTACGTAGTTGCGAGGTTCCATTGTATGAATACGATAAGGATCTCAAATGTACGCTAACTTTGAAAACAAACCAACTTTAACTATAAACTATAAGGAGGCCTGTGCAAATATTCAAATTTTCAAATATCAAAATGATATGCAAAATTAAAGTTAGCTTATTATTATGCCAAGTAAGTATAACTTCTAATGCCCGTACATAACTACACGCAACCCAATATTTATTACTGTACCATGGTTCACATAGCTGTGAATGCAATAAAAATAAAAAAATGTAGCAACGCAGTTCACACACGTACTCAAACAAGTTGAACTGCGGACAAGGCACGACAGGGTTCTTGCAAAGCGCGTGCTGGTTGGTGAGGTACTCCGTGATTATCGAGTCCAGCGTGATGTGCGAGTCTCCACTCGAAGTGAGCGTGGTCTTGCCCAGCGGGGACGGGAAGGAGTTCTCCCAAGAAATCTGCTTCTGCAAAGAGCGGCTACACGCACTGAACATACTGCTCGTGCTTTGGATTGCTCGCCTGAAACACAACAAAAAGAAAATAAACACCATGTAACGGATTCACCGTGGTACATTACAAATGTAAAAACACTTGAAGATATAAAAGATATTTATCATACTATTTCAATTAATGTATATTTACACTAGACACACAGTAATTAATATGGTATAGGTCACACAAACTGCAAAGGCATCCAACTAACCTAAAATTACTTATTTTTAGTGTGTTTTTCTTGGCTTGGAATAAGTTAAAAGAAAAAAGAAAAAAATAAATAATAAAATTAAGTCAACGCATGACTGAGAGGATTCAACCTAAGGTCCCCTGGAATGCGAGTCCACTCAAATATTTCATCGTTAACCATGTAACCTTGAAATGTTGTGGCCAGTGCACTGGCCTTAGTTGAGCAACACTTGTTTTTAGTAACATTTCTATGTAATCAATTAAATTTTAGCTTGTTTGTTTCTAATATTATGTTCTTAGATTATTTTTAGTTACGAGTTATTATGGTTATTTACCACAATTAAGTTATAATATTTTTTTACAGTATGTTTATTAACTTCAAAATTAGGTAAACAATTGAAGACTATTTTAAATGGCTTAATAAAAATATTTTGTTACTGGGAGTAGTTAGGAGCTAAACGACACAGTTGGTACAATTGGAATTAGGTATTTGTGTGCAAGAACACCACCTCCAATGGATGTAATTAGTTAGATGCAAGAAAGACACATGAATGGACAAACGATAGCAGCGTGCTTGCGAGTGTCGGCTGGCGTGCACTGAAGACAGCTGGTGTAGGCGCATTGACTGTGGCGTATAGCAGGCCAGAAATGTAAAACATTGGTGTGATCATTGTCTCAAAATGGCTGACAGGTAACAGTTGCATCGTGCCTTTTCCTCCAGAAATTTTGTGTTTTTGGAACACGACTGTGTGTAACATTTTTTGTCCTCCAAGCCAGATACTTCTATGGTGTGCAGAGTTGCAATACTGTTTTTTTTTTCCATCTCGTGCGTGCGCACAGTAATCCACTGTTTGTTTACATAAAATACGCATTTACAATTTCATTTTCATGAATAATACATTAAAGTTATAAAAATCAAATTAATTTCCATGGTTTGCCATGGCAGGCGAAACAAAAAAAAAAGAAAGTTGTTTACAATAGCAAATGAAGCTACGGTGTCCACACCTAAACACAGTAAATTATAATAAATAAACATCACACTATTTACTTTCAACTTTTATTGTTGATGAAATCCTTTAAATGCACCGCTGTTGCAACATAAAAGGCCGGAAACGATTTTGCATTAAGCGGGAACGTAATGCATAAATATCATGACGGTGAAAGTAAAAAAATATTTTAATCCACTGTAAATAACTAATACGTAGGGGCATGCAGATTTCGCGAAAAGATTTCGAGACTAGATGAAAGTTAAAACACTGTAGCACCGTCGGTGTTTCGGGATTGGGTGAATTTCTCCCAGGTACATATTGATTGTAACAACACCGATCACAGTGATTCAGTGCGGAAGTAAACGCGTCCTGAGTGGCTCGGTCGAATAATGCAACTTCTTCTTCTGCAGACGGCCGCCAATCACAAGGAAGTAACCACAGGTGCGTGTATACCTTGTTGCAGTCTAATAAGTGTTCAGATCTTTTCGCGAAAAATGCCTGCCCCTACTAATACGTTCAACAGGGTTGGGGTTTGTTATCGCTACCACCCTAACTAAACGTCGCAGTGGGAGTGCGAGGCACCTACTTGGAGCTGGACAGAGACAGCCTGATGGGCAGGTGGTGGGGGGTGGTGCTCCCGGCAGCCAGGGAGCCGGAGGGCGTGGCCAGCCGCTGGGCCACGGGCGGGGAGCTGCTCACGGTGCCGGAGAGGTGCGCCGCCGGCGAGCGGTGGAGCGAGGGCGGGTGGTGCTCCACCGCGGGGCTGCCCACCGACAGCCGCGGCTGCTCGCCGGCACAACACACGAGCCACGTCACTCGCTGCACATTTGGTTTCCTCTCTTATTACAGCAAGGACTCTCTAATACATGTTTAGAACCACGGCGTGGCAGTCTTGGCGATTTTGCAGCGGTTATCAAACCATCAAAATATTTTTTAGTGAGAATACCGGAGAAGTACACTATCTTTACTTTTGAGTAGCGATGGGTCGAGTCACCCTATTTCAGCATCGAGTCGAGTTCGAGTTAAACAAAGAAATTTGTCTTCGAGTTGAACTCGAGCCAAACTCATGGAAATTTGTCGAGGTTCAAGTGGCAGAATGATGAGCGAAATTAATATAAGTTAAATATTTCTCAATATAATATAATTGCTGAAGGTTGCACTACACATTTTGATTTTTTGTCTTTTTTTTAATCTTCATACTGACACTTAAGTAAAAATGCACATCCAAGTGACGAATCAGACTTGAAGTTGTTGATGACATAGTGTTGTAAATTTTTTTGCAGCACTTGAATCTAGCTGTCTGATGATCAATTTTTTCAAAAAATTCCCAAATCTCTGCTCTTGATTTCTGTTCGTCACTTTGTGACGTCCCAAGCCGTACAAACATATCCATTCCACTAATACTACACCGTTTATGATTAATACGACGCCGGCGACGCAAACATTACTTTCAAGTTTAAACATAAACATCAACAGCCTCAATTTTCCGTTCGGCCATGGAAAACTGGTTGGAGATTTCAATTATTGTTGATATCGATTTGTCAAAGTGGCAACATTCCCTGGCTGTAAGATGACTTACGTAGGCCATTGGCCCAGAGTTAAAATAGCGGCTATCTAGTGTTTAGTAGTAAATATTATTTACTTCCAAAGCTGCCCAAATATTAACGATGTTCGCGGTCTTGTTCATGACTGAATCTAGAGAACATTTTTAAATTCCGTTATAGTTAAATAAAGGTATTTTGTTGGAATTAGAATTATTAAGTGCATATTGAATGATGGAATGCACTGTTTGCGGTTATACACGATCGAAAATAAATAATATTCCGACCTTATTTTCAAGGTTTTCAGTGTTGGATCAGAGGTTTTCCACTAGGTAGGCCTAAATAATACATTTTATTTTAAAGTCCATGGTTTCAGATAAGTACCTTCACGATTGGAAATTGTGCAACATTATGGTCGAACCAAAAACTAAACTTTGACGAGACTCGAGGACACGATCTTAATCAACTCGGTTTTCGAGTCGAGTTTAGTTTCGCCGGCTCGACTCGACTCGCTCGATTTTTCGAGTCTCAACCCATCACTACTTTTGAGGTTGAACTGCGTAAAGGTGGTAGATTAAAACGACGTTTATCTATGCTACAACCTGAGCACAACACGGGCACCAGTAATGAGAGGGTGGGGGTGGTGGGGGGTGAAACCAACACCAATAGGAAGCAAAAGGAGCTTAACCCCACAGAGGGTCTAACCCGAAATGACATACACAAGCCAGTGCAAAGAAGCTCAGCATGATTGGCCGATACAGAAGCAACCCTGATTGGCTTACACCTGATTCTCTCTCTTGATTGGCTGCCTGAGGAAGACAGCCCTACCACAATCTACTTCTCAGGTGATTTCTCAATCCTGAGGATGCTTGCTGCATGCAATGCAGAGCGAAACGTTGGTACAATTTTTACCACTTCAACACGGCTAAACTTCGAAAGCCACCATCGTTTATTACATTAGACCAGCGGTTCCCAAACGGTGGGTCGCGACCCACTAGTGGGTCGCGGAAGGGTTACAGGTGGGTCACGACTCGATCCTAAAACTATCAGAAACCATTGAATAAACCATCTGAAAAGATAAGAAAAATCGAAACAAATCGAATTTATGTGCAAACACATATCTATTGTTAGATAAATAACTGTTTTGCTATAAAGTGCTTATATTTTGTCAACCATTTTAAAATCAGAACACATTTGTTTATCAATAATCAATTGGTATCTTAAAAAAAGTATATATATATATATATATATATATATATATATATATATATATATATATATATATATATATATATATATATATATATATATGCAATATTTTATGGTAAATTATATATACATAAGGAAAGGATACGATACAAATAAGGTTTTTTACTCCATCATGGACCGATAGACCGTGGAGGTATTCCTATAAGGAAAGGGGGGTCACCAACTGAAAAAGTTTGGGAACCACTGCATTAGACATTGGTAGAGTCAAGATTTTGTGGTGTTATTTTAAGACTAATTTCGGTGTAAAGAAATAAAGATTTCGGTGTTATATGGTTTCATTTTTTTGCTCAAAATACCCATGGCAAAATTTTCTTGCTTTTCTGTACGACATGCAAATTTATTAAAATAAATATTAATAAACACTAAAACCTCATGATCTAATTACAATTAAGTTCATTTTCAAATTCATAGATAATTAAGTTCATTTGCAAATTCATAAATTCAAACTTTAAAATAACTACTAAAAATTTCACGACTTAATTACAATCACATACACTACAAAATTACACAATTAAGCACTTCCAAAGTTACTAATAAGACGGTTTTATTGGAATGCTATCATAGTTAAATTTTCCGCATTTTCTGGAGTGAGATGTTGTCTTCTGTCACTAACTACCAGTGAGTACCTGGAAAATGAACGTTCTGCATCAACATTTTATGTTGGGAACCAGATTGCCCTTAAACTGGCTTCAGCAAATTTACTGTAGTCCCCTTTAAGGGAGAACAGTACCTTTGCAACATCAATTTGGCTTGTTTATGGCAATGAAAGTTCATCCTCAATTAATTTTTTGAAAGCAACATAGCCACATGTGAATGTATCAATGGGAAGATGGGAAACAGAAGGCAAGTTATGCAGAGACTTCTGTAGGTTTGCATCTTCTATGCTAACCCTACTCACATTTCTTGGGTTGAACAGCAAATTAATGGCATTAAAGACTCTTAGACAAGGATGTCATTTAACAGATGAGTTTTGCCTCAAACGCTTATGTTTCTCACGCGCGACATGTTTCACAAGCGTATCGCGTCTCTCGTAGTCTAGCCTGCAGTTACAGAATTTGCACATCAAAATTTTATCACTGAAATAAAATCCTTCGCTGGAAAATTCTTTCGATCAGTCACTGGCAGAAACCTTTGTTTTAGGCATTATCAAAAAATTTTAATCACATAGGAAGAATTTAACCTCTTAATACACAAAAACTTGCCGTGCTGGAAAGATCAAAACAATGGAGAATATATGTGAATACAAACGCATACCGAATACCAACATACGTACGTGAAAATTAATACCGACATAAACAAGTACTATTTATTATTTACAATCGTTACGTTAAGCAGGGTTAATTTTACTTTCGTACCCTACGTACTTTATTTTAAATAAACAGTAAAAGCAATGCGCTTTAGTGTAACAAATTAAAAAAAATTATGTTAGGAGTTCACATCACTTGATTGCTAACAGAGGCTGAAATTAACATGCACTTTAGATCAATAATACTCTTCGGACCACTTAAATAATTTTAGTCACGCTACGCGAGGGGTTAAAAACCTCCACCATTATTTCAATTGCATTCAAAGTTTGATATAACGTCCCCGAAGAATTCTGAATTCCCTTTAATTGAACATACATAAACATCATTAAACCAATATTGCACTTTTAATAACGAAATTTAATTTTAAAAATATGTAGCCTATATATATTCTATAAAAAATTTTATAAGTTTAGTTTAATAATAAATTATAATCCTATGTATTGTTACGTATTGTCAGGACAACACACGCTTATAACCCGGTTATAAAAATTGCCTACTAGCCACGTAATCTTAGAAAAACATAGTTTGGACAATTGTTATTTTTGTATTTACAGAAAGTGAACGGTGGCCATTGTATCATAGTTATAAACATCTTAAATTATTATGGTACACAAGATTACCGTTTAAAGAAAATATTACGTTAATTCCGAGACTTCATTTTAAAATCTATAATGAATCACCGTCGCATATAATAGGTATATATGGCTGCAAGTTACTGTTAAAAATATTTGATTGTGCTGTCCTTACAGAATGGGAAAAAAACGTAAATAATCAGGATAGACGAAATTTCGTGACATATCGCAGATTTCGCACAATTTCGTTTTATTTCATGTTTTCAAGCGGTTTTCGGTGTTATTTCGTTTTATCGCGCATTACTAGGGACCCTTTTATTTCGCGAATGGTTTATTCACGAAATTTTTATACAAGCATATAGGGTCAACATACCAACAATTTATGTTACAGTAGAATACCGGTACAACGTACCTCATTATAAAGTATATTTCACTTTAACGTATTTTTTTTAAGTCCCCGCCAAAAATCGTATCTTCACCATGCAAAATGGTTTCAGTTTAAAGTATCATATTTTCACTATAACGTATAAATTCTACTCGTAGCGTGGCATTACTACACCAAAATTTACTTAAACTGGTAAATAAATTTCCAGCTAAATGATTAATGTTGTAGAACAAACATACACAAATACCACCACAACGTATTATCTAACCTCTAAACCCTGAAAACAAAGTTACAAACAGTTGCGCGCACTACCATAGATTATACCATACGTAGTATGCGACGTGAGCAACACAACACCATTCGATACATCGAAACATGGAATTTTGAGAGTAGTATTAATTATTTAGACAATAGTGTTATGCTACGCTAATATACTGTTTGACGTCTGTGCCGGGATATTTTATTGTTATTGTTGAGTTTATTTTCAGGTTACGTTATTTAGACACCGCATTGTATTTGTGCTGCAAAATGAGATAAATGCAGATAAAAAGAAACGAAAGCAATTCACGCTTAAGGAAAAAGTGGAAATACTCAGAGAACTAGACAAAGGAAAAAAGCAAGTCGCAGTTGCGAAGACATAATATGAGATAGAACATTTAGTTCAACAGAGCATCATTCAAGCTCAAAAACAAACTGAAATAACACATTTTTTAAAAGTAACTAAACTTAAATTATACATACACACCAATGTTTAAACTGAAGTCAGATGTTGGCTAAAAAATAATGTATCTTACAATATCGCTATTTTTGTATTTTTTAATTTTTTTTTTTTTCTCTTTGTAAAGATGATATGTATGTATGTTTCAGTACTAAGTACTTTCAGTACTAAGTACAAAAACTTGAGGTCCCTGTAAGTACTTAGTACTGAGATTCCACTGTATTTTTATTGTGTTACAAACCGTTTATGCGTCGCGAAATTCCGCGAAATTTCACGAAATTTGCCATTTTTCTCGTTTTGCGCGAAATAGGGCTAAATTCCTCTATTTCACGAAATTTCGCACGAAATAGTCCATTTAAAATCACTATTTTTAAGATTTGCGCAAGAATATGTTTACAAGTCAAAGATAAAACTCCACACTACACGAAAATATTTTACAGAACGACGCCTACGCAAATCATTTTTTCACTTTATAATATGATAATATAAGTAACTTCATATTTTAACGCCCTCGGGTTCAAGAAACGGTTTATTACGTTTATTAACCTAACAATAACATAACTGTTTTGTTTTCTTTCGTTGGCCAACGGGTTTCCTAACGGCCATAACAAGCCATAGAAAAGAAAGTACATAAACACTTTATCATTGCGACGCCATGTTGAATTTTTTAATTTTTCGCTGTGAATCTTTACTTTTTTCTTTCAAACCCCATTTATACGGAAAAAAGTCTTAATTTTCTAAAACATTCACAATATATCTGAATTCAATACCGAATTACGGTAATTTACAAAAAAAAAAAATAATTTTACCAACATGGCGTCCTTCCATACAAAATGACGTCCTTGATGTATTGTGAACAAAACTTACACACTTTATCTCGTCTTCTCTGAGACGTTCGGAGAAACATTTATCTTTGGCTCAGAAACTCCGGGCTTGTTTGTTGTTATGCTGCTTATTGTTGAATACACACTTTTTATATATTTTTTTAGATTGGAAAGTGGATTTAAGTGTTATTCTTGGATTTATATATTCATGCATTTATCTGAAACAGTAATTTATCTAGTACTTTGCCCTCGAATGAAGCATGTAATTTAAACAACATTTATACAATTGCAATTCGCAATATCTAAACGTGTTAAAAGCATTTAAATCATGCCGAAAATTGTATCAATTTGCAACTGACGAATTTTATGTATTTGATGCAAAGAAAAAAATATTGATGTGCAAATTTTGCAACTTCCCAACAAGGGTTTATATTAATATTACAATTTTAAATGTGTAAATGTTCAAGTGTTTAAAATAGCAAGATGTTTTCAATATTATCTCATAATGAAAGTTAAAATTTAACAGTTAAGTTATTTTCACTTTTCCTGTATTCTCTCCCCCCCTCCCCCCCCCCCCCCTACATAAATGTACTACATGTTAAGTGAAACAAATTTTATTTACCGCTTTATTAAAAATTTTGACTTTTTACACCGCTTCTACTGTTTTTTTTTACACCGCTCTAACCAGGTTTTTTACACCGCTTTCACTAGTTTTTTTGCACCGCTATTGGTAGTTTTTATTTACCATTTTTCAGGGTCCCTACGCATTACCATATAATCGTGCCTCTAGACATTGGTCATGACAGCATGTGATTTACTTTATAACCAGAGAAAGATTTTATGTACACAGTGAGGTTTTTTGCCTCAGTTTTATGTATCCCTTATGAGCAGCATGATTTCGCATCTGCTTTAGCATTAGAAGCTTACTTGGCATTTTGGCTTGACTCTCAGAATAATTTACTATTGCTTCTGCATGGGTCATAACCACAGCTGGTTTAAAACATACAGATGTGAAACCGCATTGTCAATCAGCAAAAATACTTTATTGGGTACCCTACAGTTTATTGAATATATTTATAATACAGCATAAAATTCTTGAAAAAACCATTGTTTGAAAGTGATTTATCATCTGTAAAACAAGTCTTTAATTACTAACAACATAATTTTTTTCCCCCCAAAACAGTTTCGTGTTATCTGGACAGGTCCTACTGTATATCTAAGGTGCTGTCTTACCCTGTGGCTGTAAGGTGGGAAGAAAGTGCTGTTGCCTTGCTTTGTTGGCAGACTCGGCAGGCTGGCTTCACGCTGCAAGCTGGCAGCACTCTCAGTCAAGCCCTGAGACAGTAGGTGTTGGTGGATGAGCTGGTTCAGTTGCTTGCTGTTGTACTGTATCCTTGTCTGAGCAACCACGCTCGCCTGAAACACATTGGTGCTTCATCATTATTTCTACATTTGGGTCAAACAAATCCACAAACCCTCAAATACCATCAAATCCTTAGCATTCCAAGGATTCAATATCTGAATAAAAAAATTCACCAAGATATTGTACTTTTAACATGTTATCATATTGTTACGATTTATGTGGGGAGAACTACTGGGTGTGTAAGGGATAGCCCAATTAATTAGTACAGTTTTATTTATTACTAATGTCTACACTATAAATTTAATTTCTGTTCAGAAAAATTAGTCTCACACTGATGATCAAAACATTAACACTTTCCACTGGAATTTAGCTCGACAGTGGCTCGCTCTTCTGTTCGGCTCTGTCCGCTTTCTTCGCACACTCACCCACACCGCGCCGCAGCACAGTCCACAACTATCGCTCGTCGCACACGACGCGCTCCCCAGACCTTCTCGGAGGTATCACCTCCCGATAGGTCAGTATGACTCCTTGAGGGGGAGATTCTCTCCCCTGCTCTCAGAACCCCCGTAACTCCCACGGAGGCCGGCATCATCGCTTATATACCCGTAGCATCCTTCTCGAAGGGACGAGAGTGGCTGTGACGTGTCGCATCATCCCAGGCCGACACAACGCCCGAAAGACCCACCAGTACAGCAACCTTTATTCATGCCACTCCTAGCAGCAGCCTCTGTTAAGTCAGGAATTCTCAGGCTGTTAAAAGATGACAATAGCCCAAAGCAGGACGGTGTGTGGGGAGCAGAGGGAGGTGGGTAGCAAGGACCCTTGCAATCCGGCCGGACACACATGGCATACCTTACGTCAATGAATGGTGCATGACGTCAATGGCCGTGTGTGGCCGCCAGCCAGCTCCGAACCTGGCGTGCATCGCGGTCTTCTCTCGCGTTCATAACAATATAAATAAAATAATATGAGTAGGGGGAGTAAGGGAGTTCTGGACCAGTGATGCAGGGTTGATGAGGGGTAAGATCAGCATGTTAAACACACGAGCGCAGGTACGGGAGAAGGGGACTGCTAGTCGACGGCTGCTTGTGACATTACGATGAAGATGAATAACCCATGATGTCATTAGGAGATGCCTCTCGCCATGGGGTGCTGGGAGGGAGGAGGGATATGACGTAGGTTAGGTTAGCTGCACAATTAAAAAACAATTATTTCATAATTTAAATATTAAAATAAACATTTTCCATATAATTATTTTAACTGACTTAATTTAGTCAACCTTTCAGTTGAGTAATATCTGTCTAATTTTCCAAAGTTGTTACTTTTCAAAACTTGATTTTTTAATAAAATGTGTGACGATTATTCGATAAAACACGGTATGTCTGGACTAGAATTTAATAATTTCTAGACTCACTCGACTTGTAGGTATAAAATCTGAACTCGGCTCTTCTTGACCCCAAAATTTGCACACAATTTATCTCAAATTATTTGTACATCAATTCAAATACATTTTAATATGTTACTAAATGTAGATAATACCTTTTATAAGCTAACACTTTTTAGAGGTGTGTGAACTTTGGAATATGCACAACACTGTCAATCTGTTTACTTGGGCTAGTGGTCACTGGTTTAGCATGCAGTGCAGTCGTGTTACCTTCATCCATTACCATGGTTTTCAGCAAAAATAACGGTACGGATAGGGAAAACTGTGTTCACCCTGAGCCAGATAAGACTCCAATGGACAAGTAGAACAAATCTTTTTAGTAGTTGTGTTGGCAATTATTATATTTGTTGTCAGCATTAATAAAATTTGTTGGTCTGCAGCCACAACCAAAACACACTCAAGGCATCACTTGCTATGTGATTTTGTTGTTTTTCTTGTGCAGTATTTATCCTTACGCAGTACCGGTGTAGGCATTAAAATAATGCTTCAGGAAAATTGTTATTGTTTGTTATTTGTCACTAGTCAGTACCTCATTACTTGATAATTTGTAAATATTGCCTTTGATGTGCAAGTAGTATCATAAGCCAAACCATAAGGACACATCAAGTTTTAAAATAGTGCAATTTTGGCACCCCTACTCAAGTGCTCCTGGTGGACACCAAAACAAACTCAGTCTTCAACAAGAAGCCAGCATCAATGTACCTGGCTTTTGATGTTTCTGTGATAAAACATTTCCTGTGAATCTTCGAGTGTAGCAACAGATGTGTGCGACAGTCCAGTACCAAGAGACACTGGAGCCACGGACTGATACTAAAGACTCCTCACCCTGTGCATGTTGTACAGAGATATCTCCAGCTCGTTCCCTGTTGGCTTCGGCTTGCCGGAGACCCGCTCCAAAAGCTCCATGGCGTACTTCTGGAACATGACGTGCTCCAACCTCCGGTCCTGCAGTATTGGATCCCTCATCATCACTGCAAGCAGTTCACACACAATCGGTGCTGATTAGATTCCATACTTTTAATTTTCAGGCCAATTTGTTTTAAACAATATTTTTAGATGTTAATGTCGTTCTATTTATAAATTCAGTTTATTCATGAAAATAGCACAATAATCAAAAGATATCACACCAAAATAAATAAACTTCTCTCTGTTGAATCCATTCTTATTTTTAACTTTCTAAATATTGTCTAAAACGTTTGTTGAAATAAATTTTTATCCAACCAACCATTACTGCAAGGGGTGGAAATAACAAGGTTTGAAAGTATACTATTGAAACCTTTATAATTTATTGTATGAATCCTAAAATTTATCTAAAACTTAAGTTGCAACAATTTTTGATGAAACAATTTATTAAAATAAAAACAGGGGTTCAAATTTTTAAAAAAAGTCATAACTTTTGTAGTATCAAATAGGTAAAATTTATTTCAAACCATCTTTTCATCATCTTAAAAATTGGCGCAAAGCAAATTTTTATTCGACCACGTTATTAGTGCAAGGGATGAAAAATAACAGCGCATAAAAAAAATGGCCAGCAATCACACTGCCATCAGGCCTGCGAAACGTGGATCCCTTTTGGGGGAACAAAAAAAAACAATCAGTACTACTCCGTACGCTGCAGCTGCCCATTGGTGAAAAGCGGGAGCTTGCTGATGATCTGCTGCACTGTTTCGCTCCTCGCCAGCCCCGCAAGTGCTCGGCACGCCATCGCGCGCAGCGAGTCTGCGTCCGTGATGGGGGTCTTCAACATGATCTGCTGCAGCAGCACCTGCGCACGGAGTCACGACTATGGCACAAACACTCCGAGCAACCACTACAGACAACACTTTATGGTTTCATTTTTCAGGCCAATTTCATTTTGATTTGCGTGTTACTGTTTTCAGTTTTCATGAAATCTATTAACTAAAAATTATAAGCTTATTGCTGAACAAATAGAACACTTAAATGTTTCATGACACTAATTTCTCCAAAACTGATATATGATGAACTTTTACAACAGAAGCATGTCTAACTATTCGTAACAAACAAAATTTATCTTTACTTTTATTGCATTTAATATTTTAAAGTGTACAAATTTTCATCAAAGTTAATTTTTGATTGCAAATGCTTGGTATTTTTAATTGCATTACGATGCTTTGCGATGAATCAACCTGAATTTCGGGAGTTATATCAGTTTTATCGCAATCCGCCGTATAATCTTGCCCCTAGCAATGACAGGTTACTGATGTAATGTGGAACACCAGCAACAGTTAGAAAACAAATGCAAGTTTCAGCAACACATGGAGAACTTTGTGAAAGGACTGTGAGATGCCTTCCCCGACGCTTGCACCCCTACTCAAGAGCTCCCCTCAGGAACGGGGCGATGAAGCGGTTTAAACACTAGTCAATTTCCCGGACTTACCCACCCCAGCATCATCAATTCGCGTCATGTATCTATCCACAAACTTTCCAAACAATCCTTTACTGACAGTGAAACCAATATTACTGTCTAGATATTCATATTTTATTTTTTTCAAAAAATTTTAGTGCTTATTTGCATATCATTGCTTGGTTCACACCAATCCTGATGGGCTAATGTTTACCTAATATATTTATAATAATTGATCGAGTTTTTAAAAAAAATATTTGTTTAATTTTAGGTTTAGAAAAAAATTACATTTTCAAACATACATGTAAGAAAAAATTTTTAACTGCTTATTTATAAAGTATGGCTTGTAATTATAAATGTTGAAATGTAGTATCAGGTATCGGTGGTGGAATCACAGTATCGGTATCTGAAAATCTGGTATCGGAACAGCCCTAGTTAAAAGGCTTATTAAAACTAGTAGAAATGTTAATAAATAAAATTGTTATTTAACTAATTCATAAACTTTGAAAACACCAAAAAAATACATATTCTTTTAAACAAAACCGAAAAAAAATGGCCATCATAAACCAAAGAATTAGTGATAAGAATGAGAAAAAAAGGGTTTTGTACTCCCAGATATATCTATTTAAGAAAATATATAACTAAAAAAAGATAAAATATGTCGGAAAAACCAATTCGTTGATTTGATGTGGATTGACCCTATGCTAAATTAAAACTCAACAATTCAGATAATTTTTTGTAATATTTAAATTAATAAATCTGTAGCAACACATATTGTTGGATTTGTAAATAGTGCTTACCCTAGATTTATGTTAACTAATTCAAGTGTTGGACGCTTCAAAATTCAAATATGGCGCCATTTCGCTGCCATTAACTCAAGCGATCCTGGTGGCCATCAGGAAAGACTCAGTGGTTCGTCTGGTACCGGCGTCATCGGACGTCCGGCTATCGTTTTTGACTTTCATGTTATCTGGTAACAGTTTCAGTACGAAACATTTGGTCCTCCGGGCCGGATCAATCCGCTAACCGCGATTACTGAGCTATCGGGCTCAGTTCTAGTTACGTGGAGAGATTCGGAGTGTTTGTTTGCGTCGTTCATTGTACCGAGTCTCCTTTGTCCGTCGTTGCCCCGCCATAAAAACGTGAACGGGTTATCATCTTAATGTGCTATTAGCTTCCAGTGGAAGGGAAGATAACAACTGAGTGCGTAAGGGAAGATAAGAACTGAGTGCGTAAGGGAAGATAAAAATTGCCTTTATCACACTGACGGTGTTGGTGCTGACGAAGCCTTTTGTGTCGTGCCGCACTATTATTTCTTATCTTTCCACGGTAACCAGATACTGATAATGACCGGTCTGCTATAAGATTGCGTGTTTTCTAAGACTGGCGGTGAAAATGACTTTGAATTATTAAGTAGACCGTTAACATAGATTTTGCCAAGTCTTTGTTCGGCATTACTACACATATCGATACAAAATCGATTCGCAGGACATTGAAAATCGATTATTTAAACACTACTCGGTTTAGAATCGATTTTAGTTATAAAATCGATTTTATAAACACCACTCGGTTCAGAATCGATTTTTTGCTGAAAAATCGTTTACATTTAAATTTTTAGTTGGTGCTTCCATTTTTGACTGAGTGTACTTAAGTAGAATAAACACAACCATGACTGACAGTGTTTCAGCTCTGGAGCGACGTCTGGAGCGTGCCGAAAACCGATTACAGCGTGCCGCGGATCTGGCCAAAAGGGTTACTACAGACACTTCCAAGCAGTCATTATTCTTTGCAACCTGTCGGGACTTATCTCAGCTTCGTAATGGGTTTGAAGATGACCATTTGGCTTATGAATTGGCATGCAAGGAGCAAGTTGATTTTGATGACACAAGGCATACAAGTAGGCTAAATCACTTCGACGATCTTTATTATGAAGTTAATGCAATCTGGGACACATTAGTGCAGGATTCTAAGAACCGGAACAAGGAAACACGTAATCAATGTGCAGCTGGGTCGTCACCCCGTCTGCCAGCTATTGATTTACCCCACTTTCAGGGTAATCCAACAGAATGGCTCAGCTTCTCAAATCTGTTTGAGGCTCTAGTTGTAGACAACAGAAGTCTCACCAATGTAGAGAGACTATCTTACCTAAAGTCATCTTTGTCTGGTGACGCGTTGGCAGTAATTCAGGCATTACCCTTGACTGATTCGAACTATAGTATTGCTTGGGAACTACTGTCTAAGAGGTACAGTAACAAGCGCTTGATTGTTTCATTGCACATTGAAGCAATTATGCAAATACCATCTGTGTCATTAGAGGCCCCAGCATCAGTGAATAAGATGATGTCTCTTCTGGCAGAGCACATTGCGGCATTACGAGTGCTGGATGTCAATGTTGAAAAATGGGACCCGCTGTTGCTGCATATCATTGAAGCTAAGCTGGATAAGGTTTTGCGTAACCAGTGGGAGCTGTTTATTAATGACAAGGGAGCAGAGTTACCCAAGCTTACCGAGTTTTTGTTATTTTTAGAGGGTTATCGCCGTGCAGCTGAGTCACAGCTAGTGACGTCTGGGAAAACCTTTAAGAGCAAGTCGTCTATTTATTCTAAGCCAGCTTCTAGATATGTGCAACATCAGTCATTCGCAGGAAACACTGTTTCCAAGTCAGTGAAGTGTGTCATATGCAGTGGACCTCACGAAATCTACCAGTGCCCCAAGTTCCTTGAGTCATCTCCAAAGGAAAGGTATCAGATGGTGAGGTCAGGAAACCTCTGTTTGAACTGCTTGCGAACGTCTCATCATGCAAGTGCATGCCTTTCGTCTTCTCATTGTCGGTCTTGTGACTCTCGACATCACACACTACTTCATTTTAGTGACATGCGACCACAGTCACCAGACCATGATGGTGTGAATGCGTTGTGTGCTTCATCTCCTGGACAATATTTGGCTGCATCCGAACTGCATAATCAAGATAGTCCATCTACGATTTTGCTGTCCACTGCACTCATAGAAATTCCAGTCAGCTCTGGCAGGACTCACACAGTTCGAGCACTCTTGGACTCTGCCAGCCAATCCAGCTTCATGACAGAAGGTTGTGTGAAGAGGCTAGGCTTAATACGTCGAAAGGCAGCTCTGCCAGTCTACGGTGTTTCCCAGGTACCAGTGCATGTCGCTAGGGGAGTAGTTGACTGTTTAGTGAAACCAGTTGGTCAGGAGGGTCCGCGATTGTCACTCACTGCCTTCATTTTGCCTAAGATCACTGGCTCACTGCCTACAACACAACTGAACCCTCATTCATGGGATCATCTTTCCCATTTGCAACTAGCTGACCCTCACTATGCACAGCCTGGGCCTATTGATGTGCTAATTGGGGCAGATCTGTTTCCCTATGTGCTGAGCGGACGCACACTAAGTCTCAGTACCCAGGTCCCTGTAGCGATTGACACTGTCTTTGGATGGGTAGTGATGGGGAGAGTACCCACATCTGCAGTATCGCTCAGTTGTGTATCACTTCATTCTATTACACCAACACTTGACGACACAGTTCGGCAGTTTTGGGAGGTGGAAGAGGTTATTGTACCCCCAAAGCCTTCCTCTGAGGACATTCGATGTGAACAGATCTTTCTCGAGACTTGCAGAAGAGATGAGAATGGTAGATATAGTGTGGCCTTACCTTTCAAGGAGCCTTCACCTCATTTTGAGGAATCACGTGTTCAAGCACTAAAACGTTTTCACTACCTTGAACGCAAGATGAACAAAAACCCTCATTTTAAGGCATCCTATGTAGAATTTATGTCAGATTACATTGACCAGGGTCATATGTCAATGGTTCAAGAACCCCAGTTGACTACACCGTCGTTTTATATTCCGCATCACGGAGTTTTGAAACCAGACAGTAGTACAACAAAGTTACGTGTGGTCTTTGATGCATCGGCCAAGGACAGCAAAGGAACTTCTCTGAATGATCAATTACTTACGGGACCCAAACTGCAGAGAGACATAGCTGACATTCTTCTCTCATTTCGAGATCATGCAGTTGCATTTACTGCTGACATACGACAGATGTACCGTCAGATTCTAGTTCAAGAGGAATTCCGCGACTGTCAACGAATTCTGTGGCGACCATCTGATGATGATCCAGTTTGTGAGTACAGGCTCAACACTGTTACCTATGGCGTGTCATCTGCACCCTACCTTGCTATCCGCACACTCCATCAACTGGCTGCAGATGAGAAAGATAGATTCCCTCGGGCATCATCAGTCCTCCTAAAAGACACGTATGTTGATGATGTTGTAACTGGAGCACCCAATGCACGTGAGGCTATCTCATTGCAAAGAGAGTTAATTGACCTCCTCAAGGCTGGTGGTTTTCAGTTGCGAAAATTTGCCAGTAATGATTTATCTCTGCTCTCTTGGCTTTCCGAAGACTTGGTGCAGGGCAGCAAGGCTCTCCCCTTGGACAACACTTGTGGACTTCCCACCGTCAAAATATTGGGTCTGCAGTGGCAATCTGAAGTGGATGCATTCGCTTACAATGTTCAACCTACTTCCTCGACAGCTACGAAGCGGAGCATACTGTCCGACTTGGCGCGAATATTTGACCCTCTAGGTTGGCTGTCACCTGTGGTCCTGCTTGCAAAATGCCTCATTCAGCACTTGTGGATTCGATGCATAGATTGGGATGACCCTCCTCCTGCCGACATCCTTGCAACGTGGCAGCGGTTCCAGCGAGAGCTTCCTAGTCTGGCTAGCATCACTATTTCAAGATTTGTCCCAGTGACCCAAAGAGAACTCTTACTAGAGATCCATGGATTCTCTGATAGTTCGGAGCAAGGTTATGCGGCAGTTGTTTATCTCAGAGCCACTTCACCTGATGGCTCAGTATCTGTATACCTTCTGGTTGGAAGGTCAAAGGTAGCCCCAATTAAAAGAGTGTCATTGCCTCGCCTGGAACTCTGTGGTGCTTTGCTGCTTGCTCGCACAATGCATAGAATCTTGCAAAATTATGGACCTCATGTGAACCTAGACCAAATATTTGCCTGGACAGACTCTACAGTTGTCCTCCACTGGATCCGTGGATCACCTCATAAATGGAAAACTTTTGTTGCAAATCGTGTCGGCCAAATCCATGACCTTGTCCCAGCAAAGCACTGGAATCATGTGTTGTCAGACAGCAACCCGGCTGATTGTGCCTCTAGGGGCTTGTTTCCAAGTGAGATAGCTGACCACTCGCTGTGGTGGACCGGTCCATCATGGCTGTATAAGCCACCAGAGGAATGGCCACAACTCACCGGCTTGATGGACAGCATGGACGAAACAGTGATGGAACAACGGATCTTTACCTTGCATAGTGTCAACCCTCTGGCAGACACTACGCTGCTGGAAAGGTTCTCATCTTTAAGCAAGGTCAAACGCATTACGGCCTATTGTCTCCGCTTTGTGCAACGTTTGCGCTTCAAGAAACTTCCCCCCCGTAGTCCACCAGATGCTAATGAGCTTAAAGATGCCATGATGGTATGGGTTCGTTTAGCCCAGGCTTCAGCATTCGCATCTGATATCAAAGCTCTGCAAGCTAACCAACCATATCGGGGTCCACTCTTCAAGCTGTCTCCCTTCTTGGATCCTGCTGGCATTCTCAGGGTGGGCGGACGTTTGGAACTATCAGACTTGGCTTACAACCAACGACATCCAATTCTACTGCCCAAACACCACAGACTGACAGACCTTGTAATTGACCACCTTCACATCCATCTGATGCACTGTGGTCCCACCATACTACAGTCTGCTGTGCAACGTGACTTCTGGATTGTAGGTGCTCAGGGCCTCATTCGTCAACGGCTGAAGAAGTGTACTTTATGCTTTCGAGTTCGCCCTGTGCCTCGAAACCCACCCATGGGTAATCTTCCAGTCGATCGTGTCACACAAGCCAAGCCATTTCTCAAGACAGGAGTCGACTATGCTGGACCCTTTAAAATCACCATGTCCCGACTGCGGAAGGCCCGCATCCAGGATGCCTACTTGTGCCTGTTTGTATGCTTTGCCACCAAGGCAATCCACTTGGAGCTGGCCTCTGATCTGACGACAGATGCTTTCATAGCTGCCTTTCGCCGTTTCTTGTCTCGTCGGGGGCGATGCTCTGACCTTCACAGCGATTGCGGGACTAACTTTGTCGGTGCCAGTCGCTTGTTGACTGGACTAAGAGCCTTCATGTCAAGCAAGGATACACATGACTCCTTTGCTCAGTCGCTGGTTGAACACCAAGTTACCTGGCATTTCAATCCCCCATCAGCACCACATTTTGGAGGCCTGTGGGAGGCAGGTGTAAAGTCTGTGAAGTCTCTCCTCATAAAGAGTGTAGGTGCTCAGGTACTCACTTATGAAGAATTATACACTCTCATGACACAAGTGGAGGCCATTCTCAACTCACGGCCTCTGTGTGCTCTCTCAAATAATCCAAACGACATGGCTGCTCTGACACCCAGTCATTTTCTAGTCTTGGGGCCTCCTGCACTAGTGCCCGAACCAGATTTGTCCCACCTCAAGCTAAATCGTTTGTCTCGATGGCAACTCATCCAGCAAGCGCATCAGTCATTCTGGAAGCGCTGGCACCAGGATTATCTACAACAGCTGCAGCAACGACCCAAGAGCCTAACTGACCAAGACATCCTCAGTGTTGGCACCTTGGTTCTCATCAAAGATCCGAATCTACCACCATTGTGCTGGAAGTTAGGCCGTATTGTAAAGACTTTTCCTGGCTCAGATGGTGTCGTGAGAGTGGCTGAGGTGAAGACCCAACAAGGCACCTTTCTACGGCCTGTGGTGAAGCTGTGCCCGTTGCCCGCCCAATAAATGTTTAAAATATGCATTTTGGTGGGCGGTATGTTGGATTTGTAAATAGTGCTTACCCTAGATTTATGTTAACTAATTCAAGTGTTGGACGCTTCAAAATTCAAATATGGCGCCATTTCGCTGCCATTAACTCAAGCGATCCTGGTGGCCATCAGGAAAGACTCAGTGGTTCGTCTGGTACCGGCGTCATCGGACGTCCGGCTATCGTTTTTGACTTTCATGTTATCTGGTAACAGTTTCAGTACGAAACACATATCTTAAACAGAGTCAAAAAACCAAAGGATTTTAATAAATGAAATAATATACTTAAACCAACTTTTGGGAACCAATTATAGGTGCGTAAATTTGGAAATGACCCAGAACAATATACTTAGCATATTTTAGCCTTAAACGCAAATTAAATTCTCAAATTCAAAATCAGTGAGCACAATTCAGCTATAAACAGACACAAACGTAGAAAAACGTAACAGAAGAATAAGCATGAACAATACCAGCCTACCATGATGCCATTGTTTGTCCTCACGCATTCCCACATCTTCGTTATTAATTCTTCACTCGTGCGCAGGTTTTTCTTCTTTGACAAACCCATGATTGAAAACCGTCCCATGTTGCCGCCAACCTGCAACACCAAACTCTCATTAGGAAAAATTCAATAGTACTTAAGTGAAATCAAACACTAAACATGTTGGGATGGAACATTCAAATGCTTGATGACCAACAAATCTTTAGTAACTGAAATTAAATATTCAAAGTAAAACATTTGAAAAATATATTGGAGGAAATGTATTTCAGTCGAATAATCAACACTGACCACTTTGAATCTATTAAGCTTTTTATTTTTTTTTCTTCTAACCTACTGTAGGGGCCAGGAATCTTGTGAGCTATCAGCGCAGGGGTGAAGGGCAAAGAGAGGATTAAGGATGACAGGCGAAGTAGGGGAAGGAGAAGGAAGACCATTGCAGTAGGGGGGAATTACGTCTCCCTACCAGCATTACCAATCCTGTGAAGTAAATTGGCAGCAAGCCAAACGTAAAGCGTAGGAAAAGTAGTAAGGTGATTCACAGCAAAGAGAGAGAAATAATTAGTACAGTGATATCAATCTGTGATCAAGCTCATGATAAATGCATTTTGATTACTATTTTCAAAGCAATTGAACATGCTTCAAATTATACAGATGTAAGCATAGCTTCAGTGATCCTTATTTGGAAGGAAAAAAATTGCAATGCCAATGTTTAAAAAAATGTATTTATCGTTGGTTATATTAGGTGTACAAAATAGAACAGACTTGTATACTATATGTCTGTTTATTTTTGATAATTAAAATTTATACAGCATACTTTTTTATGTGCCGACCACAAAAAAAAAAAAAAGCAAGAATGTGAGAGACAGTTTTGCCAGTATGCGGTAACAGTATGTTAAAATAAATCTGCAGAAAAATTTCCCTAAATTTTCCACGAAATCAACAAAAATTATAAATTTCCCTGAAGAATTATTTTTTTAAAAAATTCACCTATTTGCCAAATTTCTGATAGTAAAAAAATAAAAAATAATGACAATCCAGTCTCTATCATCTCTGTAGCTGTATTAGTTGGAACTGAATCTTGCATACACTATTTTACAGTGAGTATGCCTATGCACTAAAACACCATTAAAAAATAAAAGTGTTCAAATCCTTTGTAAAGGCATACCAGAGTCAATTTCTACATACAAATTATTATAACTAGACATTTCCACGACTTTTCCAGGTTTTAAAGTAAATTCCCTGAATTTTTCCCTGACAAATTTCCACTTCCTGAAATTTTCCCTGACCAATTTTCAGCTTCCTGAATTTTTCCCTGACCAAATTCCACTTCCTGAATTTTTCCCTGACAAATTTTCACTTCCTGAATTTTTCCCTGACCAATTTTCACTTCCTGAATTTTTCCCTGACCAATTTCCATTTCCTGAATTTTTCCCTGACCAATTTCCACTTCCTGAAATTTTCCTGACCAATTTCCACTTCCTGAATTTTTCCCTGACCAATTTCCACTTCCTGAATTTTTCCCTGACCAATTTCCACTTCCTGAATTTTTCCCTGACCAATTTCCACTTCCTGAATTTTACCCTGACAAATTTCCACTTCCCGAATTTTTCCCTGACCAATTTCCACTTCCCGAATTTTTCCCTGACCAATTTCCACTTCCCGAATTCCCCCCCCCCCCCCCCCCGACCCTACGGGCAATGAGGCAGGGCTGACGGGTTACCCGCATGATGGGCGGGCAGACGCAGTTGGCGACGATGGCCAGGGCGGAGCGGCGCACGTCGCAGTCGGCCACGATCTCGCCCTCGGCCGCGCCCAGCACTATGTTCATGCCGACGGTGACGGTGCCGTCGGGCAGCTCGACACGCTCGCACAGCTGCACCTGCACCTGCGGCATGACGCTGCAGATGGCCAGCACGTCCAGCGCGCTGCGCGTCGTCTCCGCCCTGCGCACGCCACAGACACCTCCGTCGACCACTCGGGGACCACATCCCACACGTATACATCTAGCACCTGACAATCTGCATTAACACCCACGGACAACTCGGGGACCACATCCCACACGTACACATCTAGCACCTGACAATCTGCATTAACCCACGGACAACTCGGAGACCACATCCCACACGTACACATCTAGCACCTGACAATCTGCATTAACACCCACGGACAACTCAGGGACCACGTCCCACACGTACACAGTCGCGTAGCCAGGATCTGTGTATGGGCGGCGTTAAGAAGCATGGCCTCCCCTATGTCCGGGGGTCCTCCCCCAAGAATTTTTTTTTGATTTTAAGGTGTAAAATAGTGCTATTTTAGCAGTTTTCGGTACTTAAATTTAAACAATGTAATGGTAACAATTTTTATTAATTTTAATATGAAATTTGTTTGAGTGATGAATAAGAAATTAATTAAAGATTTGGTGTTAAAGGGGGGGTTTGAACCCTTAAAACCCCACCTGGCTACGCCCCTGCACGTAGACAATTAGCACCTAACATTTTTGCATTAATTCCTTCATACTTCCTTTCATTCATGCGCACTGCAAACAAATAAAAATAAAAAATAAAAAAAAAAACAACAGCCAGAATAAAGTACACTCTTAATAGACTAGGTTTCCTTTTCAACCTATTCCTGTAAAGATTTACTTTTCATCATCAGGTTTTAAGAAAATAACAAACTACAGTTCAGATTTTTTTTCTTTTTAATCGTAAAAATATTTGAAGAATCAAGACATATTTATAAATATGGCTAAATTGCTGAAGAATATACACTCACACATACATACATATTTGAAATTATTACATGGGGCCCCTTGCAGATCAAGTTAATTATAATTAGTGTTTTACATTACTATATGTTGTTTATCACACATATCGAAGTCCAATCAGAGTAATTTCAGTGCTCGCAGTTATTATGATAAAGAAACATCATGACGCCTTTGAACATGGCGTAGATGGCATGGCGGCTTAATCAGGTGAATCAATACAAGTTAGTAGACGGGAAGTCATCAGGAAAGGCATTTGAAACCCGGAGAACCACAGTATACAGAGTACGGATGACGGGGCACGGAGAACCCACGATTTTGGGGCTCAGCTCACCTCTGTTAGCTCCCCGGTACATGCATACTGCACGATTACCATCCCTAAATGCACCCGGGTCTGGACTGCTGCATGAACTTCAACTGCAGAGTCTAGCCCTAGCCCTACAAGACTGCATTGCCAGCGCCTGGGTGCGTGCAGTTTGCACCCGGCTCTGGGCTGCTACATGACCTCGGACCGCCCCCCATCACGAGGACAAGAGCTCCAGAATTGGATGGCAAGCATCAAAGAAAGCATGGGCGTCGCAAGGATATATTTTTTGGGGGGGGACTTCAATTGATTTAATTGTTGAGGACTATCCATCCCCTGAAAGAAGAAAAAAAAGCAGGGGGTCCGGGGGTCCTCCCGCGGGAAAATTTGGGGTTAGAAGGTGCAAAAAGGTGGTTTTTAGGCATTTTTCTTTCCTAAATATTCTAACTATAGTTGGTTGCAACATATGATTTATTTTTTCTAAAAAATATTTTCATAGAACAAATTTGTAAAAACACAGTTAACATATCTGTATTCGGTATCAGACCTGATTTTGATTTTACACGAAGATCAAATTGAAAAGTGATCAAATTACCACGATTGGACTAAATGCAACCATGCGCAACCTATGGGTTATATATATCACAGAAATCATATTTCTAATATAACTACGAAACTAAATATATTATTGAGGGGGGGGTTGCGACGCCCATGAGGAAAGCAATCTGAAATGCGCTGACAGCTCAGCTCACCTGCCGGAGTAGTTCCACTTGTAAGTGTGGGCGACTATCTGCAGCAGCAGCGTGATGCCGCCGTGCCTCACGAACTGGTCGACGGGCTCCCAGTGCGAGGTGAAGGGCATCAGCTCCAGCAGCGTCTGCATGTGTTCCAGCACCTCCTCCGGCGTGCTCTTCACCTGCGACGACAATACCGCTAGCTCGCTCGCTCGCACCCAGCTCTCAAGACTGTATTGGTTGGTTGTGATGAAACCAGAATAAAACCCACCCTGAAGCACGTCAATACAACACTACTAGGTGCACCCATCAGTAGAGACCCGGAAATTTCGCGGATTCTTCTGGCCTTCAGGATAGAATTCAAAGTTACAGGTGTGCTCGGCACATGTTTCACTTTCCCACTGGTTGATTTCTTAGCGAGAACATTTTTATCCTTGTTACTTGGCACAACCTGATTCGCCTACTTCTCTCCCAGCTGGGCGTGTTGGCTCACGGTCGTGGAGGGGCGTGTCCGAACAACTGCGTGCCAATCAAGAACACAGTGCGAGAGTGTGAAAGTTTGCATTCTAGCTTGCGACTAGATGAAGCCGCGAAATTTCCGGGTCTCTACCCATCAGTAACAAACATAATACGAAGATGTTTATACAACTAACTAACATAAAGAAGCTTCCACAACCAGCTCTCAATCTTATTTCAGGTCATAGAACTCGGCTAGACGCTTATTTTGTTCAAACATGTTATGATTTTAAAAATCAAATGCAATTATGTCCTTACTACTACTGGAATCAAGAGTCCCTCAGTTAACCTGTCACCTGCTATCTTCCTATGTACCCTCCACAAGAACAATTATTTTATTTATAGATTAATTACAAATTTTAATAAAAATAAACATGCAACGTAGTTAAACGTGAATTTAAGAATTTTCTTTCCAATACGTAAAGTCAAATTATTATTATATTAGTCTTTTAACATTATTGTATTCTTCAGATGTAACGCAGACAGCAAAATTAACCAAAGGAGTCGGGAGAATTCATTCTAATTGTGCCAGCAGTCCAGCAAATTTATTAATGCTAAATAAAACATCTAGGCTTCATGTGTGTTACACTATATGTTTTCAATTAATTTTTTTTGACGTGATGTCTCATAAATCGATGAACGCCGGCTGCACGCACGAAAGTGTCCCGTTGCGCACATTGTCCCATTACGATGTGTCCCATTACGCTCATTGTACGCTTGCGCCACATCTCTCTTCCACTCGATTGGAACAACCATCGATTTGACTTTTTCGAGGCACATTAAACTTGAAACACTCCCATTCGTTTCCTACTTTTCCTATCATCGTCATATCCTTAAAAGAATAACACAGATTGGAAGAATTTAAATAGCAAATATGTATAAAAGTTATAGTTAAAATAATCTCTTCGTTAAAGTAATAAACATATTTGAATTAAAGAGTGCAAATAAAAGTAAATTTATCAATTAAATTGTAGAAATCATTTCACTCCTTCTTTGTACCCATACAAAATAGTGATAATTCAATAAAAATTATTCAATTTTATTCATAAAAGTATGCAATCATTTCATCAATGTTTTGTTATGATGTCATGTTAAACTATCGTCCGTAAACCGACTTTACAGACAACCAATTTTTTTTTGTGAATAAATTTTTATTTGCTCTGTCTATCGGTGCTGAATGATAATAAAAAATTATTTTTTTGTAGTGTTCGATCAAACATAAAAATTATTCGATTCAAACGCCGGCGGACCCATTATGGGCGGCACCTTGACGGGGTGGGGGGCCGGCTCCAGGTGCTGGCCGCTGGTCTCCCGGAGCTGGCTGCGACGCAGCTGCCGCGCCCTGATGCACAGGTGGGCCTCGGCGTAGCGCTTCAGGGCCACGCACACGTGCCGCACCACCTGGCGGGCCGCCGACTCCTCGTCGTCGTTCAGCGCGCCGCTGTAGTCCGCCGTCAGGATCTGCTGCGTGCTCACCTGTCACACCCCCCGCACAGTCACCACACAGCTGCCTGGTGCCCGTCTAGTCGCTGGCGCTCCTCCGAGCGCAAGACTGCGGACTAGCACTCAGGTCTTCTCGTCCTGCATAGGCCAACTACGAGATCTGAGTGCTGATCCTAACTGTACCACATTTACCCCCGTATGGGTCACACATTTTATGGCACACAGGGGGCATGCCTAGTCGCTGGCGCTTCCAGCGCGGTACCTCCTCCGTGCAAGACTGTTGACTAGCACTCAGGTCTTCTCGTCTCGCATAGGCCAACTACGAGATCTGAGTGCTGATCGTAACTGTACCACATTTACCCCTGTGTGCTGATTCATAGTTTTAAAAACTGTGCTACGCTCATGCGAGCTTTTCACTTTGGGTTAAAAAATATATATATTATCATTGCACTGTGTGGTCGAACATTGTGTGCTAATAACTAACTCACGTTTGCTTTTAATAAACATAACTACACAAGTAAGTATAATTCGTTTCATCAAAATATCTCAGTTTGGAATCGGAATCAAAGAAATGTGCCATCATTAGAGGCACTGGAAAATCGTAAAAACGATATAGGCGCGAATAAAAGCGACAAAATGGATTACTGACGAATAAACGCTACAATCCCGTTATTAGAAGTAATTATTAAAATTTCAAGTAAAAAAATTTCCAGTAAATTTTAGGTTTACCTAATATTTTTAAATAAACCATTTCTTATTATTAACGGCCTAACCTCATACAATAAAGAACATTCTTTATTTTATGCATCTTCTTACCGTGTTTGAAGATTACCTAATAAACGGTGAAGATGGCGAGCCATGTAAACAATCAAAACAATCTATGAATCTTGTAAATAATACGAAACACAATTTAAATACGCATAGGCTCGCGCGGAAACTTTGGTAACTGCAAACATAACGTACGACCCAAACAAATGCAAACGATTAAAGAGAGACGTTTATTTACGTGCATGAATATTTTCACGGGAAAGAAAGAGAAAACATTGAAGCGGCTATGTTTGCCAACGTGTGCGTGCGTGCTTGATATTAACACAAGCAATCGAATTATTTACTGTTAAATGACAACAACTAAAATATAAAAATGCATTAATTTAAGTTTACAACACACGCAGCTTATATTTGGGAACTACAAAAAAAAATTACGAAAATCTACTTCAATCAAATTCGTTAGCACTTTAACGGAAAAAAAAGATGGCAGCAATGTAGCTATATGCTTTTGTCGCTCATTTGTTGAACGTACCTAGTGTTTTCCTAATTTCCTAACCCGAAAAACAAACGGTAATCTGTGAAACTAAAATATTGCGCTGCTATTCATAATAAAATTAAGGTTATTAACCAGTGTTGATGCTGAACGGTTTTTTAGCAAACATAATTTAATTGTCACAGATCGAAGAACCAGCATGACTGAAAAGACTGTTGAAACATGCTCAATGCTGTCTTTTAATTTTTGTTAGTGGCATATGTGTTTGGCAAAGTTACATTTTATTTAAAAACTCTTGTGAAAATATTTTTTTGATATTCGGCTTTGTGAAAGTGATTCTTGACACTTATGTTTGTTACTTGAACAACATTGACTGTTTTTTGCATTGATATTTTAACATCTCAGTTGCAAGTTTTTATTTTCAGTGTTAATTGAAGTAGGTACTTTACAAATGTGATATTTAAACTTTTATGTTACATGTTATTAAGGGGCAATTTTATATTATATGGACAGCTATACCATCGTGAATTGTGTATATAGAAAATATGTAATAATCGAATAATGAATAATAGAATCACGTAAGAATTTTTTAGTCTATTAAAATTAAAGCTATATAAATGCTACGAACAGCCATTATAAACGCTATTTTCCAGTGCCTCTAGCCATACAAATGTCATCATATGTGGCCTTTTCAGTATAATTTGTCTATATTGGTAATTAATTAATTTAAAAAAAAATTACTACTTATTTCAAAATGTAAAATCAACACGAAAGCAACTACAGCAAAACCCCTTATTTGCACTTTTCATGGGGACAAAGTAAAAAAGTGTAAAAAGTGGGAAAGTGTAAATAAAGGGAAAAGTATAAAAAGGAGTACAGTTTACCTTATTTAGAATTTTTTTCCTTTTCTTTGAAAGCACATACTATAATGCAGGTACAAACACACTAACAACAAATTTTACTTTAGTATTTAATCAATTATTAATTTACCACATTTGACAAAAATAAAAAAAGTATGAAAGCCAAAATGTTTTTCTGATTACTTCCTAACAAAAAAAAACTCAAATGTTCTTCTGCTTGCTTTTTTGGCTGTTCAAGGAGATTATTTGCCTCTCCAAATTATAAATACAGTTGCAACCAGCAGGGTTTATAACAAATACGGGCTACATACACATTGCTCACAGTAAAAAATTTAAAAAAAAAAAAAAAAAAGCCTCAAATTGATGAAAATTTGCCGTCAATAGCGCGACGTACGCAGAGAAAGGTCATTGTACTCGGTCAGCTGCTGTAACGACGCGGCGGCGCACGCGCACGCTATGCTCCGCCCAGACTCATGACCTGCCATCAGCAGCCAGCCAATAGATGCGAGCTTAGCGGAAAAAAATATAAGCTCCACCTCCCGTGTACCAGTTTTGTCCAGTTCTAATATCAGTTTATTGGTATACGCACCAGTTTTCTCGCTGCCGTGACATGTTCAAGTTTACGTTTATCATGATGTCTTGATACCAATAATTAATTATTTACGATCCCCAGAAATAAATGGTTAGTTTAAAAAATATGCGTCAACTGTACAATACTTCCGAAATTATAAAAGACGTATAAAACAGTTACCAAGACTCCGCTCATTTTATCTTGTGAAGTTTATGTCTCGTACCAGTATTTCGGCTAAGTTGTGACATAAATACAGTATCAGAACTTACAAGCAGCCATGTTTGTACATTCGTGAGTTTACGTTTTTCCCTCGTGCATTTTAGATTGTCTCCTGCTATAATTACTCGTACTTTTACACACCTAGGCTTAAATTATTACATGTTTAGAAATAAAAGCAACTTTTCATTTTGCGATTTAAAATGTTCATTGCCGACTATAAACGTTACGTTTTTCACGATGTTTTTAGGCCTACTAGCTCCACGGTATTTTCTGGTTGTTTATGGTTGTTACGTGACGTAAATAGCGGGATGGATTAGATTTTTGAGACGTAATTCGTGGGAAAGTATAGTATTGGACTATATGGGAACTAAACGGGACCTGAAGAATATAGTGCAAATAACGGGAAAACGTAAATAACGGTAATATAATAATTTATTTAAGATAAAAATGGGTCCATATTCATAGCATATGAGGAACCATCCCTGCATTTATCTGCAGTGTTTTCAAAAAAACAACAGAAAACCAATACCAGGATGGGCAGAACAGGGTTCTCTAGAATGTGAGTCCAGAGTCCCACAATTTATGTACAGTTAAACCTCATTAATAAAAACCCTGTTATTACAAAAGTGGTAGTTATTTGTTTAATATTATGTAATACAAAGTTGCTTTTGTTCCAAAGTTAACAATACATGTAGTAAAGAATGGTTAATACAAATGTCCCAGAATAAAGTAAAGAAATATTGTGAAGTTTCAAATAAAATAAACCTGATGCCATTGCTTTGATCATTGTAGGTTGGGGGAAAAAGCTTGGAAATGTTATTCTTTAAAATTGATGGCAGTTTGTCTCCTTGTAGGTAATAATCTAGAACTTTTGCTTTATTGTTCTGTCTCAAATCCTTAAGTGTGATACAGAAGAAAATATTTTTTTGAGCCACAGGTAGAAGCCATCCAAAAAAGGTACTTTACAACCCATAAAAAAAAGTATGCTTCGTGTGGTAAGAAATTGTGAACAAGTTTTACCAAACTTTATTTTAATTTGATTTGAAAATTATATAAAAATTGTGATTAAATATTGTAATACTTTGGTTAATACAAATCTCATTATTGCACAGTGACAAAATTATGGTCCCTTCAGATTTGTATTATTGAGGTTTGACTGCATTACCAACATTCCACCCCGACTCCGTGTTAAGAGTGTTGCGTGCGTCACGTACCGTGTTATAAAGCTTCCGCAGTCCATCTTGTGCATCAAACTCATGCAAGATGGCCCGGAACTGGAAGGACAGTCCAAAAAACATTGTCGCGTGACATCGGCCAGACGCATGGGAGCACTCCAGCAGCCACAGCGCGTACCTGAGGAACGGAAATACACGTACATATCAGCTGTAACAAAGAAACTTACAATACACACTGCTTATTTCAGCAGCACACTAGGAAGAAGCAATGTAAAAATTTAGATTAAGGACACTGTAAAACATCCCACTGGGTCGAGCTGATTTGATTCTTTGATATCACCTTTACTTCCATTAACCTTTTAATAATATCTTTAATTTGAAAACATATTGCCAACACACAAATAGTTTCCAGTTAATATATGATCAGTATTTCAAGCACATTGCAATTTATTTCAATGTCGGGTAAACAGGTCCCTTAAGTATTAATTTATTTTCCCAGACCAAGAGGGCTTCTGATTCTTAAACTTGCAATGTCTATCCCTGTCATTCTTGAGTTGCAATATTTTAATTTTTAACAAAAAACCAAACACATGAGTGCATGGATGCCACACATGTTAAAAGTGAAACTGTGCAGGTATGCAATAAGTATGCAAGTGAGCAAGTATACAAGTGATCGTTTAACTTTTCGTTGCCCTCTGATCATTACACTTTTGTTATGCTCTGAAGATGTCATCACCTTGACTTAATCTACTGGATGTAAAGATGTTTCACTTTAATAAGGACATAAAAAATTATAATTCACCTCACTAGATCAGATATAATGTTGTGGGGCAGTTGGCAAACTCTCTCCATGGCATCTTCGCAATACGCCAGGTAGTACAAACAAATGGAAACGCCCGTTGCTGCAACACTTGGCCGAGGGACGCTCAGTAGTGTCTGAAACATTTCAATAACCACTTTACAGCCAACAGTACTGCACAACAGATGTTGCTCTGACACAAAAAGTACTTGTTCAAAACATTTCATACTTGAATAGAGTCTGAAAACTGATATCACAAACACTATTTTAAAACAATTAATATTCTTTATTGTTTGATTGGAAATCTTATGGAAAGAGAAAAGTGAGATTTAAGTAGGTGAAATTGTTTCAATCCAATATCTTTCCCACGTGAATTTCATTATTATTCTACATGCCAACTCATTCATTACTAACACCAAAAAGTTCGCAATACCACATCTAGCTACATTGAAACTCTGTAAAATATTTTTGAAGGTACCCTCCAATTTAAACTTTACACGAGAAAAAATTTTTAACAGTGAAAAAAATATGTTCCATATGTTAACAGTAAAACAGGACATACGTTCATCTGCTTAAGTGATATTGTGCTTGCAAACTAGTACAATGTTATAACTGTATGATGTTAATTAAGCTATTAGCACCTTTATACAGTAAAATACAGGCCAATATTAATGCAGTATGTACTCTATAATTAGGGCCCCACTTTCATGGTGAATAAAATTAACAGATTTCGTCATAAAAATATCTTGATTTCGTCATAAAAATATCTTGATTTAGTCATAAAAATAGTCTCATTTCGTCATAAAAAAAACTGCTCTCTAAAATCATGGAGAAAAATGTAAAAATACAAAACATAAAAATATAAACCATACTACAATCATAATCCTTAAATTATACTAGTGATTGTGAGTTCCATAAAAGTAATTTTAACACTATCAGAGTTTAAAAATCATTAAAAGAATAGGCCTATGTACATGAATAAAAAAAACATGTGTTTCCAGAACTGACAATTCAGTCTCCTAAAGTATTTGGAATTTCTTTTCTCCGCCGGGTTTAATGAAACGAGGAAGTGAAAGAGCATATAATAAAAGTATATTTGGATTTTTAACATTTTTTTTCGCAAATACCGCTAAACAACATATTTACCACCTTCACTTTCAAATTCGAGTGCACGATCGAAAACTGTCAATACTTCACGCATTTTGAGCATACAAGGCTTACATTTACACAAAATCTCTTTCATACGAAAACATCACGATCTATGTAAACAATAACATAGACACATTTGCATTTGTTCTTATTCTCCTAGTGAATGGCCGGTAGCCTACAACTCACGTAGTTTCGGTTCCCTACCACGTTCATGCAAATTCGAATTTCTCTCAAAAACTGAAATTAAAATATCGAAGGGTTAGGTTAGGTTAGGTCAGTCACAACATGCTTGTTTTCATTGGAAACTTCTTATTTAGCGGCTGAAGTGGCGTTAATACCAAAACGCAAGACTTCGGAAATCTTCGGAAATTCTTGCAGGGAACCGAAACTACGGGAGTTGTAGGCTTCCCTGACATGGCCGTAGTAGTAATCTGTGCAGCCAGAGATTAACTCACACGTTTTACAAAACGTTTTTCGCAGGCGGTAATTTCATTTTAAGATCGATTCTCATTATTAAATAAACCGTAAATGGGACAGAGTCGTATGGAAATGTTAAACTGATGAAATACAGGAAGAAAACTATGATTTTAAGCGTAAACGTGATAGCGAAGTATACAACTTGATTCTTGAATCAATACTTTCGAACTCAAAACGTCTCGCAAAAGTCATATTTATACAGTTGCTACCAAAGCCATTATGTTTGTTTTGATACATGTACGAAGACGAAAAGTGGTTAATAAAGTAGTCTTTAAGTGGGAAATTTGTGTTTAGGAATCTGTACTGATTTAAAAATGTTGTCTATATTGTTATTAATTTAATTGACCTTTCCAGTCAAAAAATCATGTACAAGTAAGCAGATTTCGTGTCAATTTCGCAAAAAGGGTTTTTTGTGTGGAATTTCGTGTTTTAATTAAAATTGCTAACATTTCACGTTATTTCGCTTTATTTCGCGGTTCGCGAAAATTTCAGTGCCCTATCTATAATACAACTAAATATGTACCTACAACCATTGAAAACGATTAAGACTAAGAACAAGTTACATTTTTTAAACAACAATAATTCTGCCTTACTCACATATCACTGTCATGTATATGATGCTTAGGCTGTAGTACTACTATGTTAACCTTATAACATTACAACAATAACAAATGCTACACAGAGTTTTAAATTATCTACAGGACTTAGAAAAAATATATTTTTCAAAAGCCAAAAAGCTAGCCTTGCGTAAATTTGGAGAAGTTTGAAAATTGTATCAGTTTGTTAAGGATTTTTTTTTTGTACTTTCTTGCCAAATCAATTTAACAGTTTTCTTTCATCATCAGCAGTAAACTCTAAAATTTTAGGTTCCGTATCCATCGTCACACAAGTTACATCTTACCATCAATGAACAAACGCGCATGGTATTTTCGGCAGGACACCGGACAAACGACAATAGGATAAGGAGCTTTCTCACAAGCACTCTAAGCAGTTCATCCAAGAAAATTACATGCAGTATTGCCAGATCTCTACCGAAAGTAAATGGAAACAAGCTAATTTAACATGCATGAGAAATAAAACTATTTAAGTTGCTTACCGATAATCCCTTCATGTTGATGAACTCTATGGAAAATTTCTTGTGGCAAAGAAGGGCAGCGAGGTACTTCAGAGCCTCGAATGCCAGCCTGGAATCCTTTGATTCACGGAGATTGGTGTACCTCAGGATCAGCTCCAACGCATTGTGTTCAAACACGTGGCTGAGGAACTGCATGGAAAAAAATAAAAACCGTATCACTGGACACAAATGAGGCGATTAATATCAAAACAGGCTCGATACCAATTTTTGCAGGAGGGGGGGGGGGGGACTTTTTATTTGTAGTCTTACATCTTGTATATAACCATTTAACACAATCCAATTGAAAAATGGCTTAAAAAGTGAATTGCACATCATCAGAAGCAGTTCAATTCAAACTAATATTTCACTCTTTTTTATTATTAACTCTCTGTTGGTGGTTAAGAAAAGTTCCTTATAATGATTTTTCAACTGTTTTGTATAAAAAAATTGATTTTTTTATATAATAATTGCATTTAAGATTCTGAATTTTTATTTTATGTATAACTATTTATCAACATACTAAAAAATATATATTTTTTCAATAGTTTGATTTTTAAATACATTTCTTTTACATTTATGAATTTAAGAAAGCAACATTTTAAGTAGGAAATGCACCATTCGTGAAATGTTATATGCAGGAAATAAATGCAGTGTTCTTATGGGGAAAATGTCAGGACTTATAAATTATGATGTTACAAACACGAAAACATTATAAGCAGTAACATTATAACAGGGTTCTACTGTATAAATGAGAGAGTGTGCACCAAGAAAGAGAGAGAAGGGGGAGGGGAGATATTACCTGTTGAAGGTTTTGGGGGTAGGTTTTGTAAGACCATGGATGGATATATGGATGTGTGTGTGTGTGTGTGTGTGTATATATACACACACACATAAACACACACACATATACACACATACACACACTTACTTTTATTAAGTACATATAAAAATGTAATAGACTGAACTGAACGTAAAGAAAGTACTAACACCACCAGTGTTAAACTGGACAAAGGGATGAGGGAGGAAGGACACTGGGTAGGGAAAGAAGCAGAGGGGAGTGTATGACGCTGGTTCGTGATCTTCACACTTGTCGCCTGCCTCTAAGGTTTCTCAGCAGTTGATCATGGTGTCGTTCAATTACTGTATTTACTCGAATAATCGTCGCCATCGCTTAATTGTCGCACCCATTGTTTGAGGTAATGAATTTGGTATTTTAAGATTCTCCCCATAATCGTCGCAATCTAATTTATTGACGGCGATTCAGACGCGAATGGAACAGCCGTAAACACAATGGAACAGCCTGCTTTCACGTGGCGTGTGGCGCTTATCATTGGTCCAACCTTGAGCGACATGTCCTAATTGGCCGTGTGGGAGGAAGGAATGTGTGTGGAAGATAAGATGCTGTGATGCCATTGTTTTATCTCGTTTGCTTTGGAGTTGAAAGTACCGGTAATTGCAGAGTTTGAGAAAGTTCATTTTGTGAGATTATGGGTAAATACAATTCGTATACTGCCGCTTTCAAGTTGCGCGTAATCACATTTGCAGAAGAGCACGGAAATCGTGCCGCGGAAAGAGAATTTCAGTAAGCGAAAAACTTGTTCGTGACTGGCGAACACAAAAAGACAACTTGAATAACACAAGTTCATCTAGGCAAGCATTCCGAGGGCCTAAGCATGGGAAGTTTCCTGAGGTGGATGCACAAGTGACTGAGTACATTCGTGAGTTAAGGAACAATGCGTGCAGTGTTTCTCTTGAAATGATCATGTGCAAGGGTAGAAACGAAGCACGTGCGCGGGGCATACCGCACGCCTAGTTCAAGGCCAGTCGTGGGTGGGCGATGAGGACATCCGGCGGAGGACATCCCTTTGCCAGAAGTTGCCGAAGGACTTTGAAAACAAAGTGTTCGAGTTCCAGCATTTCGTTCTGCGGATGCGGCAAACAAATAACTACCTCCTCTCGCAGATAGCTAATGCAGATCAGACGCCGGTCTATTTTGACATGCCGCAGAACACCACGGTCAACGAGAAGGGGCAGTCAATACGCACTACTGGGAATGAGCGGATGCGTTGCACAGTAATGCTTGCAGTGATGGCCGACGGGCGGAAGTTGCCGCCTTACGTAATTTTCAAGCGGAAGACATTGCCTAAGGGAATGAAGTTTTCCAGACATACATGTCCGTGCTCAAGAAAAGAGTTGGATGGATGCTGAACTCGTTAAGGACTGGGTAAAGACTGTGTGGGAGCGACGGCCAGGGTGTCTCCTGAAACAAAAGACCTTGTTGGTGTGGGACAGCTTCCGCGCTCATTTGGTTGAGGAAGTGAAGCGAAGGTTGCCGGAGTCGAGGACTGATATTGCTACCATCCCAGGTGGCCTGACATCGATGCTGCAACCCCTAGATGTCTCCGTGAACAAGCCGTTCAAGGGACATCTCCGTCGCCTGTATGGGGAGTGGATGGCCAGTGGGACGCAAGAACTGACGAAAGAGAATAAGCTGAAGCGACCATCATTGCTCTTGGTTTGCGAGTGGATAATGCAAAGTTGGGGTCTCATCACTCATGAGATTATCGTGAAGAGTTTTAAGAAGACTGGCATCTCGTGCGCGCTAGACGGTATGGAGGACGACACGATCTGGCGCCAGAACAGTGACGACAGCGGCGAAGAAGATGACGATGTCCCAGCAAATGAATCTGATGTATCAGAATCTAGTTCAGACAATGAATAGATAAACTTGGTGAGTGTTCAGACTGAATGTGTTTTAGAAAAGTATTTTGTTTATTGATTTTTTTTGCAATTTTGTGTTTATACTATATTTTAATTTTGCCAAACTACTTGTAACCAAAAGTTGTTTTGTTTATTTTGCACGTATTGTAAATAAATATTACGTCTAGGTACCATGTACCTAGATACATATTAACTTCTTTAATTTTCATTTTCAAGCGATTTACCAAAAAAGTTTACTTAAAAATTATTTTTTTCAATTTTTCCTCTTATAATAGTCGCACCTCACTTTTTTTCATAAAATTTGGTAAAATTGCTGCGACAATTATGCAAGTAAATACGGTAATACACCAACAGGTAAGTACAGGGACATTTCTACTTATTTGTTGTCTCTGCACGCTCAGCCCTGTACAAGAAGTCTAGTCATTGCAGGACCTTATTAGCGAGCACCCATGGTACGGCTCGTGGCACTGTACAGACTCTACTCCATATATTAGATGCTTACAGCAACTAATACCTTAGTAACCTCGCAATATTGAACACAAAACCATATCCCGTCTGGCATAAAGCCTTCTCTGAATTTCCTTCAACTCTGCGGCACTGCGAAGCAACATCTCAGCGTTCTACAGAACAATACACCAGGAGGACGAAGGAACTGCGACGACGAGGCTCGGCACGTGGTTAACAAACTCAGACTGCTGACGAGACAACTGCACAACCCTTTTTTCCTTCCACAAAAATTAAACTAAACAATTCCTCTGGGATTACATTCCCCTACACTCCTCTGAAAATAATTTTTAATGAGGAAACTATCAGTGAAATTATTCTAGTTTTAACTAATTTATCATGTGAAATAATTTCACATAGCCCTTTTTAAATCATCTCTTTTTCACTATAGAAATTTAAAAAAAATTCCAATCTTAATGAATAATTTTGAAATCTATTACCCAAGAGTTTTAAGAAATGTTTCTCATGAAATTTTCGGGTGTCTATTTATAGGACACAAGATACATACTCTACATATAATTTTCATTTTCTCTTTAGGAGAAGACTGACTCAAACAACATTTCAATAATTGCTGTTGTAAACCAACACATTTCAATCATAGAAAATAAAAACTGAAGACTGCCATCATCACCAGCTGACTAATGCACCGGAAAGTAATAAGTAAAAGAAGTTCAAACAAAAGTCACCAGGCCACTGCAGGATACAATCATGAGCCCACTACTCTTATATTATATACCCACAGAAAATATAATTTTTTTTTTAATTTTTAAATCCTTTTTTGTTGTTGTTTGAATTTGATGTTTAAAAGAATCAATGTTAACCAAATTAGTGTCATTTTGCTCACAAAATTGTTTTATGAATATTTCCCAGTATGAAACAGGCACTTAAAGGTTTGATCCCAAAATATATGTGAATATTAACCTTCAATATAAAAAATAATTTTGTACTGACCTCCTGGTACTCACCCATAGGGGTGAGGTATCTGAGTATAAGCATTTGTCTGGTCGCAGTGGTTGGTGGGTACATCTGTATGTTGCCAATCACATAACTCTCCATTTCTGCCCAGGAAGAATTACTGCACTCGCTCGAAACTGGTGCTGCAAGCATACAAGCGCAAATGTACAACAGCTACATGTAATTATAAATCATGTTTGATAAGAAATCTAACACTGAATCACTTGGTTCTGTACATTAACTACATATGTACATTATAGAGCCAAGATTTTATGGTTTTATATTTTGACCAATTTCAGTGTGAAAAAATTTATGATATTATTTTTATTTTATTAATAATGTACATGTCACTAATATTGTGCATAACTATATAAAACTACTCAAATTGTAGCATATATCACCTTTTATGTACTAAAAGAACAAGGATGTTACTGCATGTAACAAATCTACATAACTTTATAAGCAATGGAAAAAAAGAATTTGTTCAATTCTGTGGTTTAAATTTCTTCCTAGTGCTGATATAGTTTTCTATTTCAATTTTATGTTTGACTGTTATAATCAATAAAAAATCAATATGAAATGTTGAAAGACCACGTTTCTCTGTTGACATTTAGTCAAATCAGTATACGTAGTATAAGATATTAATGGCTTTTATTTATTGTTTTTTCATTTTACATCTGCCCCTTCACAAAAGTTCTTATTGCATGAGCTACACCATGCATATACATCGTTCGAAACGCTGATACAATATGACTGATGTGTCGTTAAGTTCTTTCTGTTTTCGTAGTAAATAAATGATATCTGTAGTTCTGTAACTGGGCATCTAAATCAGTAATACTCGGCAGCACTGACACGCAGATACATACACACACACGCAGAGAGAATTTGTGAGACTTGGAAGTAGCAAACTGACCTCCATTCATGTGAGTCGCCGGCACGACAGAGGTGACCTTGGACTGCACCGAGGGGGGCGGGGACATGACGTAGCTGTCGAACAACTGGCAGTCTGCGAGCAGACAGACACAAGCTGACGTCACGACCGCGATTACGGCTCGACCCACCACCAACCGCGCAGGAATCACACCGACTGCCCTCACCTTCGTCCAGATCCTTGCGCGGCTTCTTCCTGGGCGGGCTCCTGTCCACGCCGTTCACCAGCAGCTCGGTGCAGTCCGAGCTGTCGTTGTAGAGGCTCGGCGCGGTCGGGGACCTCAGGGGTGACGTTCGCCCCACACAGCCGTTAGCTGCAACATTGGGCGAGCATGAGAACCACAGTAAAACCCTGTGTTTCTCATGGGTTGTGCATTTATGGCCCTCACCTACCCGTGATTCAACAACTGCTCAAAATATTGGAGTGGTGTCCGTTTACAAAATACATTTAATAATGTGCTGGGGGCGGATGAGTGGTTTTTTTTTTCTGTATACAGTATATAATTTTTTAAACTGTATTAGGGGTCGTCCATTAATCACGTGATGTTTTTTTTAGCAAATTTTTAACCCCCCTCCCCCCTAGTGATTTGTGGTGAGGTTTCAGACAACCCCCCCCCCCCCCCATTAAATCACGTGTAATTTTTGGTACAAAATATTTTTAAAAATTTCGGAATATTATCTTTAAATATAGGTATAATCTAATTTAATTCTGGAAAATTAAGCACAGTGATAAAAATGTCCAGACACACATTTAGGTTGCAGGTTTATTCTCACTGGCATAAAAATAATAAAGGAAAGGCTTATATGTGATGTACGCATGTATTCGGCGCCAAAATCACAGTCTTACTACATAGTGACTGGCAAGCCGAGCCGGGTGGTTCATGTTGTGGCGGGCGGGGATATTGTTGCCTGGCTACGGCGAGTCAAGGTCACGCATCGCTTTTCGGTTTATTAGAAATACTGCGAAAAAGAAAATGCACGTGATATCTCTCTACACCCCCCCTCCCCCCTTGTGATATATAGTGATTTTTACCGAACCCCCCCCCCCCCCCTTTCGAGCCTCACGTGATTAATGGACGATCCCTTATTAGAAGAGTTCAGATCCTTGTCCTTAAGAGGAGCTACCGTGCTAGAAGCACCAGTGAGCATAACACTTAAAATCCCGCCTCACTAAAACAAATACACCCATGACTAGGCGGGCCTAATAAGCTTTGTTAATTAGTAAAACTTGTTAAACTCTAAACTGGTTTAGTAGCATTATATTTCAGGTTACCTACAAATACCTTCTGAACCAATTTCAGATCTATTTCAAGACTTTTGAATCAAATTCTTACAATTTTTACCAACAGGTGTTTTTTTTTGTAAAGTAGGCAAAACTAAACATAATACGAAATATATCTACTACAAACATACAGACTTTTACGAAGAAAGGCTAAATTTTTATCAGAGATGAATTCCACATGTTTAAGTGGCCAGTCACTAACTATGTATTTATATATAATGTGCAATTATAAACTGAAACGAGGAATCAATAACGAAAATGCAAGTTAGCAAAAGGCAGACGGAAATTAACGTTTCGTTAACATTCAGCACATTTGTGACCAGTTCAGTTTCGTTACTTTTGTGACTTTCATGAACTTGCAGACACCCTGTAATTAAACTGACTGAGCACACACTTTTATTTTTCATAAATGGCTAATTCTTACGACAAAGTGTGTGTATGTATGTGTGTATGTAGGTATATATAGATATAATTTTATTCAGTTATATTTATGGCATTATTTTGGTTAAAGGGTATTTTTATAAATCAATACACCTATTTTGCATTTGTGTTTCTTTGTAAACTTGGTCACACAAAATATTATAAATACTAACACACAACGTTTTACTTTTTTACTGCAACTAAATAACAAGAAGTAAATACCTGGTGACAAAACACGTGAAGATAGCTGTCATGACAAAGTAAATCAATTCAAGAAAATCCCACTTACGAAAATGTCTTACATAATATGTTTAACACATGTAGTACTGGACCTATGAATACATACAATTGTATGCTTTTAATAAATTTCCCTGTTAAAACGTCTAAATTCATAAGTATCTAGAGAATCTTCTTAACAGGGATTAACTGCAGTAATAGCTTTTAAACCAAACAACTGTCATAAAATTAAGTAACAACCAAGGTTCCACGTCATTTAACTTTTTAGCAAGTCAAACATTATAATGTATTGAAATTTACTACCACTAAGAGCAATAATTGTTTACACCAAATACATACGAAATTCTTATGCTGATATGAATACCAGCAAAATTTTCCAAACCTCAATAGTCTATTTTGTTAATACATACTATATATATTAAAATGCCAACATGTTTGCCAATGCAAATTAAAATGTCTTCACACTGTAATTATTATGACCTTAAATGGCAACCATGATGTAAATATTGGTAAAATATGTTTGTCAAAAAAAATGAGCAATGCGGAACATTGATAAATATTTGGACACTCAGTCAAGAAACAGGGGGTTTGAATTTCAAATATCCACTCAGATTGGTTTTCCATTGGTTCCCGGCATCGCTGCAGGCAAATTGGAGATGGTTCCTCACTTTCCCCAACCTGTAATGTATGTGTATATCTTCAATGGCCTTGCTGTCAAGACACACGACCAAATGCTTACTGTCCGAGCTGAACATCTTGGGGGCTAGAGTCACTTGTAAAACATTCACTGGTCTTTTCAAAGGTACAGATCAGAGTAGCTGAACCTCAGGACGGCTCAAACAATACTAATTAAAGGTCTCCTCGAAAGCCTCCCGCAGTGATACATGCCAGCACAACAAATTCTCACCCGCCACAACGTTTGGCAAGGACATTACCTGCATTATTTTTAAAAATGAAATTATTACCACAGTTATTTGTCATCAACCAACTATTAAGATTGGTTCAGTCATGCTAAAAAGATCTCTGCATATGGCTGATAGTGTAATATTCAACAAATATGACACTAACATATTTCTCAATACTAATTTCACCAAAACAGTGCCGTTTTTGATTGATATATATAATGAACTTGTCTAGTGCAGTACTATTTGGAATAAAAATGAATCTGCAAATTCTTGCATGTTAGGAAAATGTATGTAAATCAGTAATAATAAGTGCAAGCTCAAACAAAGTAAAATTAATATTTTCAGATTCCATTAAATACTAAATTTTAGTGAAAACTTCAGGCTGAATAAATTGCATAGTTTTTTTTTAACATTTAAAGAATAGATTTTGGTGATAAATTTTATGCTTTTAATTGCATTTCAGTGCTTTATGGTTGATTAACATGAATTTTGGAGTTATTTAATCTAGCATTTCGGTGTTAATGCACGTTGTATTTGCATGCTTTTCGATGTTATTTCAGTTTTACCTCAATTTACTAAAAATCTTGTCACTATCTCACATCTTATATGAACATATCAAATTTATCTTCGGATTTTCATTACTGAAAATCAAACCTCGTCTGATATTTTATCATCTTATATGCCTCAGACCTACAGTAATAAGACAGCTAGCTGCATGCAACTCTGACAGGCCAGGTGTCTTTAATTGGATTAGCATTCTCATAATCATATTTTTCTTTTAAGCCGAGTGCTTTCGGGATCAAGACAACGGTAGTTGAGATTGCAACAACATAATGTTACTATACTAACATACTTATCAACATTTCACCTTTAACCAGAGATTTAATATTAGGTTCGATCTAAACATTATACAGTACATGGACATAAGTTATAACAAAAGTAATTAATATTATCTAGAAAGAACCACATCGAAAACAAAAAAAATTATTTTAATATTTGCCGTAATATTCCTTAGCTGTAAAAACTGTTAAATTGGAAGCAATTTAGACAGTGATATTCATGAATAGCGACATAAAGTTCAACAGTCATTCATTGCTGTTTCTAAAGCTACAAATTGCATCTTGTATTCGTGCGTGGTGTATTCGCGCCATCCACACGATGGCCACACCCAACCTTCAGAACACACTAACTATCCTACTAAGCCAACCGGCTTTGCTGTTTGACTTACTTATGGATTTACGTCTCTTGCGCTGCGCGTTCTTGCTCTCACCTTGACCTAGGTGCGCGAACGGTCTGGCGGACGGCAGAGAGCACTGGGTCTGAGCCTCCTCCGCGGCAGACGACTGCAGCCTGTGGAGCTCCTGCAGCTTCAGGGGCACCAACTTGGCGTTCTGCTCCCTGGGGGAACCGTGCACCCGTCAGACACACTGGTCATGGATAACAACACTAAAAATGGTAAAAAAAATGAGCAGAAGTACCTATTCCCAATTGAAGAGCACAGACCGTATCAAGAAAGACAACTTATGAGTGATTGCTAGGGCCTGGAAAAATTAGCATCTATTTGTTACAAAATTAGCATTTATTAATTTGAAAATTAGCATCTATTTTCCAGAAATTAGCATCTATTTTTGAGAAATTTGCTTAAGATATTAAAGTTACATAACAATACAAGAAGTTGTAATAGTGTTTCTACCCATTATGACGAATTTTAACACAAACCAAAATCATTAAACGGTATTTGTAAACAAACGTTTGAGCACTAGTAATATCAGATGAAAACAAACGGACGATTCAAGTTGGCCAACTTCAGTACGCTAAACATGCACCACAAAATGTATGATTTGTCTCTATGTAAAATATTGATCAGAAAAAAAAAATTGAAGACTAAAGTGATTATCAACAAATGTAAAAAACCACGTACTAAAATATTTGTAGTAGTTTACAGCATTTAAAATATTTTCATTTTTATCTTTGCAAGTTCACTATGATCCCGTCAACGACCTAGATATTTTCTACGTTGTTAGTTTCCGTGATGCGCTTCCCGGGAAATTTTGTTTTGTTAGGTTGGATACTCTTCATGAACAGGCAACACACGATACAATGGCGAACGTATGCGAACGTGACGTGATCTAACAAAACAAAATAACTGCGTCGATAAGTAGTGTGAACATTCTTTTCTAAACATTCAACGGTAACTTGAGTAAATTGTAAACACTAAATTTACAAAATTACTTATTCTATACTATCATGCGTGATATTTGGTTAAGGAATGTTTTATAAATTAAGGTTAGGATTTGGATTTTATTCCTTCAACAAGCCTTGTCAGAAGCTATTGTTTACGGTAATTGTGTTGTGGTGGTTATTTTCAAAAACAATACTTTGAGGAATGTGTGTTCAAGCTGTTTTGTTGCATTCAATGGTGGATTTTCGCCCGATAATGGCAATTTTTACGCAATTTCGCAAATACTGCATTTATAACAACAATTAAAAAAAATCGCATCTAACCTCAAAATTCGCAAAAAAAATTGCATCTATCGCAAATTGCGAATTTTTCCGGCCCCTAGTGATTGCAAAAGATGTTAAACACAGAGCCTACTAAAGTACAACTATGTAGGAATAAAAGTATAAAAATAGTTTTAGTTGAAAATATATATACCTTTGAGAAGTTTTATATTTAAAATTTAATTCAGGGTTCCTATGCTCTTGCATCAACCACTAACTTATTTCTCTGCTTCAGCTAACAGTTTTTTTTCTGACTATCCAACATTACAATAAACTGCTATCAAAACACTTTTCAAAGTACATGCATAAAAAGCTAAACTGACCATAAAATAATGTTTCCTGCATAATTTGCAGTTCACACTGCAACCAATTCCATCAACACTACATAACTAGTCTAGTAAATTTTTGTTCAAACTTTGAAACATAAATTCTTAAATATGAACATATTTTACTTTGCTTAAAATTAATAAATATTAGTTTGTTCATATTTCATTTAATAAATGTTAGCAAAAAATCAAATACTAATGATTAACAGAACATAAATTAGGGTTTAAAGACATCAAGATTTTGTATTGTATGAAAAATTAATGCTCAAATACCATTTTGTAGTTTTGTACTTAGATACAGTTAATTTCCGTGTCACCTAGGTTTTCAGGACACCTCAATTCCCCAAGTTTTTACTGTTTTCCACATTTTTGTTGTGCATGCACATGTATGTGTGCATGTGCATAGGTGTGTATGTATATATTTAATTATTTGTTACCAATAGATATTCTTACACTATGTGGGATTCTTTCACAAAAAAAAAATTGAAAAAATTTACATGCATGAGGATAAGATTATTTATGGATAAATTTAGATTTGTTTACTGCAACAATATTTTCAATTTACATACTGTTTTTAAATTTAACTAATAATAAGTGATTATGATTTAAAATTATAAATAATAATCTTTTTTACATATATAATCAGTTATATAAACAAAACTATTTTCACGCTTTAAATTTTTTAATTTTCCTACATTTTACATATCTTTGTTATGGTTTCATTTATATATTCCTCCTTTTTAATTTTACCGTATTTTAGATCAATTTTTCTTGGACTCCTGTGTGATACGTAAAAAAAAAAATTCACTGTACATTAAAATTTTCCTAGAAGAATAATTGATATTCAGAACATTGCTATTTGATTTGATTGAAAAAAATTGCATTCGCAGGAGCCTAAATAAAAGGTCTATAATTCTGCATGTTCGAAACCACTGCCGTGCCGCATTACAGATTTTGCCGGATTATCAAACGTCAATATAGTTTGAGCAGTAATACCAAACAAAAATTAATATACAATGCAATATAACTTTAAAAAAAATTGTAATATACTACTGTATAGAAAGAAAAAAATACAAATGGAAATTGGTTTTTTTTTTAAATAGAAAAAGTGCTTGGAGTTCGTCAACTAACTCTTAAATGCTTTTTGTAAACAGATCCCACTCAGGTATCTTGAGTAGTACTCAATTGTGTTGTTTTTCCTGTAGCTCTGCACTACATACGTGTGCCCAGGTATGCAGGCCCTTAAAGGCCTTGCACTGCAGTAGGGTGGCAAGAAAATGTGTGGCTTCTCGCTAAATTTCAACGCCAACACAAGTCGAGCAAAAACAATCTGAGGCATGTCGAAAAATTAAACCATAAAGCTAACCTGAAATTAGCAGCAATGTCCTGTACTTCCATGGCGGCTGCCAGCAGGCCTGTGGCATAGCTCTGCAGCGGCTGTACCGACTTCTCCGCCCAGGAGAACACCCGCAGTATCAGGCTCTCCATCTCGGGCTGGACGAATACACACACACTTGTTAAAAAAAAAATTCTCTTTCAACACCAACACAAACCATGAACATCAGCAATCAAGTTCTGTGATTTTCAAAAAATGCCAGAATGTAAATTTATGTACCTATTTAATATGGAATGTCCAGGACCACAAGTGTCGGATTATCGAATCTCACCATAGTTTTAACAGAAAAACTAAATTCAAATAAAAAAACTAATATAATAAAAACAAGTTGTAGTAAGCTAGTCTATGGCAAGAAGAATACAAATGAGAGATGCTGTTTACAAGAGACTCTACTTCATCTGTTGCATACGTGATTCAGATCTGTTCTTCAAACAATTATTGTAAAGTAAACACTGAGCTAATTAAAAATGCTGGCAGCACAACCAGGTAGTTAAGGTAATCAAAGGCCATAATCCAGCTGAAAGAAATTTTGAATTTGAGCAGCTCAAATCAGCAGAAGTACCTATTCCCTAATAAAGAGCACAGACTGTATCAAGAAAGACAACTTAAGAGTGATAGCAAAATATGTTAAACACACAGCCTGCTAAAGTAAAAATATGTAGTAATAATAGAATAAAAATAGTTTTAGTTTAAACTATATACCCTTGAGATCTTCCCTTTTAGTTCCCCTGCATAATATTTTTGAACCAATTATTTGTGCCAGATTCAGAGTAGGAAACTAAAAAGGTTTATGTGAATACTTTTTTACCATTATTATTACAATAAGTAACTTAATACTTAACTGACAGTATGTAATACTAACCTGAATTATAATAATTAATGTACCATGGTAAAAAATAAGTTACAACTATTTTCTTTTCTTAATTTTCTAACAGCTTCATTAAATAAACCTCATAAATACTATACTTGTTCCTTAAATTTGTGTTAACTCTTCAATTTCTTCAAGTTCTTCAATTAATTAATGGAGGTAGAGGATAAGCATGCAAAATTTGACTGCATGTTGAAAAATATTAAAAATTTACAAAATTGAGACTTACCACTTGGAAAACTGCAGATATCTCAAGACCAGGCATAATGTCCAGCATCAGCCTACATGCTGCAATGTTCACTTTACGAGAATCCTTACTGTGGCTTCCCGAGCGGGACCAATAGTTTTCTCTGAGGTAGTCGTTCACGAGCTGCAAGTGAAAACACTGTGAAAGCACACGACACAACCACTGGAGAAGCAACAGCTTAAACGTAGATCCCGACATTCTATTTCCTTGTCAAATTAGTGCCTGTAAAAATTCAACATTAAATAAAGGATTGAACCACAAGCTGATATAAATACCTCAAAGTCAGGAATACAATGTATGATAGATTTACAATAATTTTGCACTATTAACTTCACTACCCATAATCGATAATTTATCTGGATGCTGATATTCAAACTTCATACTACACTAGTTAAAATTACAATCTGAAAGAAACCTAATCCTCTGTTTATTAGTCAGCATCTTGGGAATTTTAAACTTACATCACAATATCTTCATCGTGGTGGTCTTTTGATGGGGGAGGGGGGTGGAGTGATACCGGATCATTCCTAAAGGTTCTGGCACTGCTAGATTAGATTCAGCAAGTCAGGCCAGCTTCATCACAGAACAATATGCGAAGCAACTACGACTACCATACACCAAGGTAACCATGCATGTGCATGGCCTTTCACATGCTCCTGTCAATGTTGCCAAGCCTGTCATGTCATGTGTTGTCCAATGGTGAGCAAGCTCCATCTTGATTCATTTATTCTTCCATGATTCCCCAACTCGATGACTAAAGTGACGTCACCTACTTTAGCTATCCCAGAACCAACAGACACGTCGCTTGGTGCTGATGTGTATCCCTATGCGGTGATGGGCCAAAGACTAAAGGGGGGGGGGGTGTTGGGTCTCTCGTTGCCATAAGCTCTGAGTGGATCCTGTAGGGCAAGGTCGCAAGCAGGACGTCAGCTCCACTAACCTACTTTCTGTCTCTTGCTTCATGCTGCTGTACCACCACTATATCCATTACTTAATCAGTTCTGGGAGCTGGAAGAACTCCCAAGAGTAGCATGTAGCTCGCCAGAAGAAGCAGACTGTGAGCTGGAGTATGGCAAGACCGTCAGTTGCGATGACAATGGGCATTATGTTGTGTCACCTTGCTTTTTGCAGGCCCTAAACCAGTATTTGGAGAGTCCCATGCACAGGCAGTACACTGCTTGAAGAGTACGGAGCGGAAGATGCAGCGCAAACCCCAACTCCACCAGATGTACGTACAATATATGGAGGATCTTCGAAAACTACATACAAACCGGTCATCATCTTATTACATACCACACACTATGTGCTCAAACCTGGTATCCCTTTATTAAGTACTTGGGGACCAGAATATTACTCACTACTTAATGGAGGTGTACTTTATATTGGGTTCATCCAGAAGAAATGTTACAATTTGTCACTTCGCGCCAATTTCAACAACCTGATGGCTTTTTTTATTGTAGGCCTAATTACTACATTATTAATATTATATCTAGTAGTGAACTAATGACATAAAATAAAAAAAAAGTTAAATTTCAAAAATTAACAGCACAATTAAAAAAAAAAATTGAAATCCTGCACGACCTTTTGTTACAGTTGAATTAGACATGCCAAATGCACTGACATGCAATGGAACAGTACCAGTCCATGAGAAATAATTGGCAGAATTTGCATTTTGTGTGTACTTTTTCCCAAATAGCTGGACATATTCAAACCCAATTATAAAATAATGTTGAACTATACAACATACAGTACCTACAGTTTTTTCATATAGTCAAGCATGTTTGTTTGAACTTTCCTTTGAGAAATGTCTTTCATAACTTTTTGCAATGCTGATACCCACACGCTTTTGGGTACTAACTTCTACGGGTAGGCCTACCTACTTATGCTGCAGTAATACAATAAATATAAAAATATAAACTAGTTATCCACGTCATCACGTCGCCATTAAACAAACTTCACGAAAAGTCACAAAATGTTCACTAGCATCGGAAACTGTGTGCCACTAGATCTGTTAAATAAATGTTGTATATGTATTACATTTGTGTACGATTGCGAAAGATGTCAATCTGAAATGATGTTTACAAACAAATTATAGGTTAGGTCATCGTAACAAAAAACAAACGGTAACAAAAAACACATTAGTAGTCGTTGGCCATCGTATAATCCACGTTTTATGTACCTAGCCAGATATGGCCGCCATCTGCCAATATCCATTGCTACAAATTCAAACGCGAAAATACGCATTTTGTAGGATAAATATTATAATCGAATCTTTTTTTCTTAATTGAAGAAGTTAAGCTTTTTTATTTATAACTCTTGATTATTCCGCATAAATCACCAATCAAACAAAAAACGGACATTTTTTTATACGAATTAAAATTCTATCCGCACGGTTACCAGCACTGCAACTGCTATTTAACTCAACGAAATAAATAAAACGTCTGTAAACAATTTCCACAAGACCTGTCGTTACACAGAGCTATAGAATTGTGAATGAAATGAGAAAATGTTTAATATTTTGTGTATTAATATCGGCAAAACGATACGTATTAACGAGAAATTACAGTCCAGGGCTTTGAAATACGTACGTTATATATTTATTATGCCTATTAATTTGCATGGCGTTTCAAGGGACCGGCGGCTTTATACGTTATACTGGATTGTACGTTATCAAGAGGGACGTACTAGAGAGAATTTACTTTCTACACGAAGTTGCAGGATGTTTTAAATGCCTCTGCTAAAGCTGGTTATGGCACCAGTCTTCAACGATGTGTTGTTAACTGGGCCCAAACTTCAAGGTGATCTGCAGGACATCTTGTTACAGTTTCGGTGTCACCATCACGTATTCACTGCTGATACTAAGCAAATGTATAGACAGATTGGAGTAAGGCCAGACCACCAGGATTATTAAGTCAATAGTTTGGAAGAGATCTATGGATCAACCAGTAAAAGACTATCATCTCAAGACTGTTATTTATGGATTCACTGCAACACCATTTCTTGATCTTCGTAACATTCGCCAGCTGCCAGACGATGAAGCAAGTATGTTCCCTCACGCCACAGAAATCTTTAAATGATACATGTTTGTTGATGATCTAGTCACAGGCTGCTGAAACACTGCAACATTAGCTCATGCAATTGCTGAAGCTAGGGAAGTCTGAGCATAGGAAATTCATGAGCAATGATGCTAGTTTATTGTCATGGTTGTCGCCTGAAGAGGTATAATATCCTACAGTGCTTTCATTCGATTGTACTACCACTACATTTGTTTCTGCACTTGGTCTTCAGTGGCAAATCAATAACTGATGAGTTCACACACACAGTTGTGCCAATCAACTCAAACGATCCATCCTCTCAGAATTAGCCAGAGTGTTTGACCCGTGCTGTCCCCAGTCACTTTTCTTGCAAAGTGTTTCATCCAGCAACTGTGGGTATTGAGACTGGATTGAGATACTGTACCAGCCGACGACTTTGTTGTAAAATGGGAAGGATTCTGAGAAAAAGTAAGTACAATGGCTGGTATCTGCATACCTCATCAAATAACTTTGACCGACGGTTTCTGCGATGCCAGTTAAAGTGGTGTTATACTGTCATGCAATCAATATTATGGGTGAGGTCACTGTGTGTTTGGTGATGACAAAATCCAAGGCTGCATCATTGAAGAGGATGTGCTACTCCGCTACGTAGTAATCCGATAAGTGCGGAGCCTATCTGGCCCTCTCAAGTGTTCAGCATGTCCCCAGAGCTCCGTCGGCATGAAGTGGCCTAACTAGGAAGCTATTTTTCTTGCAGCTTCGAGTGTTATGTCAGGGATTATGATGAAGCGACACTTTGGAGGATTAAGAGACCTTTCCACGGCGGGACTTGGCTGGTACATGAGAGACAAAACACCCAACCTGCAGCCAGTGTGAGAATGACAGAGGCTGGTGGCAACAACGGCGACTGTATGAGACCGGTGGCGATACCAGTAAACCCTCCAAGAGATAAGAGCAGAGAAGTGAAGCGGGTGAGAGACCCCCTAGGCAAGCGATAGCTGATGAGCAACTGGCTTCATGTGCGAAGACTGGATCATAGGGGACGGAAGCATCCAGGATGATGATGTGTGTGCGGTGGACGAGTGAGTAGTGTGAGGCTGAAGTGCGCAGTAAGAAAACAATAGAGAGAGCCACTGTCAAGCCGAACTTCAGTGGGAAGAGTAAAAAGTGAACTCGGGAAGGTGTGATTAATTTGTGGACAGACATTCAGAATGTTTTTCAAAAAATAATGCAATTTTTAGTTAAAAAATAAAACAGTATTTAATTAATTGGGCTTTCTTTCCAGACCTGTTTTTCCCACTCCTAGCAATATAATTCAGGCGAATCCATAAATGATCAAAATCTAAATGTATCTTTAAAAATACCTTTCTAGAAGATACAAGGAACATCATATGTACTCTCTTCCCACTCACCTTAGTAACAAAACTGTCTTTTCGAAACAAAACTTTAAGAATGTGGCCCAGTTCACAGTCTGGATCAGTACGAGACGGATGGCGTTCATCGAATGGGTCTGGGTCCATCTTCATGTAATTCTCAGTCTCTGCTTCGATGATTTCAGCCAGCCTGTTTGGCAAGAAAAATCAAATTTACATTTACAAGCTACCAAATTGGGATAAAAGTGTCAGATACCCTATTCTATGACAAAAATATTCATGTAGCCATTACATTGTGAAAAACATGTTTGTGGAAAATGGAATTGGTCAATTTGGCAAAAAAAATTTTTTAAATTTATTTTAACATTTGTAAATGCTTTGTGGAAAACCTTCTAATTAAAGTGAACTATTTTTTGTAAATAATTTTTCCTACATTCATCGGACGTTTGGTAGAAGAGAGAGAGAGAGTTCTAAAAGTTAACCTGTTTTCCCGGAACTATAAAAAAAATCTAATTTGGTTTTTAATATATTTTACGTAGCATTTCTTTTAACGGCTATGCCTGAATTCTTAATTTTTTATTTATATTTTTACATAATTTTCAGTACACTATTGTTTGTATATAATATTATTGAGTCATTTAATGTATGTCCCTGGTTTTTGTGTAACAGTAAGTTTAATTGGATGTTTATATTATAAGTATTTCCCTTATTATCAATCTATTTCATTGCAAAATTGGTTTGAACCAGAACTTATATAATTCAAACTTTGTTTGATAATCGAAAATAAATTTATTAAATTAAACTGCAAACCCTTTCTTACGACTTCGTCAAATTTATTTTAAGTTTGTTAACACCTTCAGTTATTGGACATCCCTTTGAGAGAAGAGAAAAGATAAAGTTACATGTTGGTTTCTGATTAATTTAGAAAAGTTAAATTTGGTTTTAAGATACGTAGATGCTACTCCCAGTGGGGTGTTGGGATTGTGGTCACTGACTCGTGAAATGGAAAGTTTCCACATCAAGTGTAGAACAAATTTGTCAGTTATGGGAAACTGTGAACCCATTTAAATATTTAATAGTACATTCAGGGTTCCCAAGTAGGTAGTGAAGGAAACATTGATTAAATTCTCACTGCTAACAACAAGACTAGAAATTTAGTAACATACAATAAATATTATGATTAACAAAAATAAACTGTAATCAAGGTTATCATTTTCTTTGGAATCACCAAACAGATTTTAAATATCTCTAAGGTTATAGCTACCAACAAATTATTGCAACTTTGATCCTGTGTATGTTTCAGAAAAAATTAACATTGACGAGGAAAACTAGTGACTGGTTTGGTTACATGGTAAAAATAAATGAACAATTTTTGGGTTTGACCTCTACCACACATTGATGTCATTATAGAGTGAATTGATCAGGGATGGATTATTGATGAAATTCAATTGGAGGAAAAGTAAAGTACAAGGACCACTCCTCCTCCCCACCCCCCACCCCAACCAAAAAAAAACACTAGTTTACTGCACCGTCCATCAACTTTGCAGTAAGATTTGACCCTGCTTAGATATTTAAATTTATACTCCTTTGTAACAAAAACACTTTAAAGAAACTTTAAGAACCTCTCAGAAACTGTAAACAAATATCAACTACCTAAAACTAGATAATTTAACATACCTAGTATATATAATGTTACTGTACCATGTGGCAATGTTTCTAAAATAAAAGGCATTACATAGAGTAATAAATGTTATCACAAATGATAGCCGATAAGTTCTGTTCCTCCAAAAATTGCAGTCACAAAATTTCCACAATATAGAACTCTAACCACATTTTAACTTCTATTTGATTCTGCATAACTACTAATCACTAAGTTAATTTTGAAATCACAAACAATAAGAAATGTAAATTATTTTTGAAAATTATCCATCTTTCTAATTGAATCACATTTGATAAATATCTTTATTCTGTCTGTGAATTCCACAGATCACCAGGACCACTTTAGACCCACTATATCACGGCCTCTATAAGCCTTAGACATTGTTACTCTGTCACCAAAACTTATCAACGCAATTAAAAATTATAGGCGAGCATAAAAATTCACCGAAGATGGAAACCGCCCACCAATACTCGATACAAGGGAGAGAATAAAAGGAATGTATCCTCCTCCACTAAAGTCATGAAAATATTATGCAAGATCTCAGTGAAGGCAGTATGTTATTTTCGGAGATGCAAGATGAGCTGTTACAATAAATGGAATCACAAATTATAAACGCAGTGATGCAAGTTGAGAATGATAACGTAAAAATACCCCCAGTTGAGGTAAGTTTTTTTTTAAATATTTATTTTATTTTTAAAATCACCTCCTGAAAATCAATTTCTGTATGTTGTTTTGAATGATTCTTGGGATGGGAAAATTTATTTTGAATGTTATAACGTAACCGAGGTTCCTCTATGACAGGGGTCAGACAGCGGATCGCGAGCTGCATGCGGCTCTTTTCATAGGATTTTATGGATCTGCAACTCACTGCGCTGCTACGGCAAAAAAAACTTACTCTCTCTCTCTCTCAATCTCGCTCTGCACAATTACAACACCTGCCCTCAACCGGCATGCTCGGCCTTTAACATCGCACCGCCCGCCACCAAACTCGCCCAGGGGCTTTTTTTTTATTTTAATAGTTAAATGATTAAAATAATTTTGGTTTTCTTGTTTTATCAGTAGAGCTTTACTAATGACTATGTTTTTTTTTTTTTTACATTTATGTATTTTTTCCCAAGTAACCTTTTATTTTAAGACTTTATGATGAATTTGTGAATAAAATGTTTTGATTTTATTTCGCATACATGTTGCGGCTCTCTAAAAAAATCGGAGAATCTGTATACTTAATATTTGGCTCAACTCACTCAGAAGTATGCCGACCACTGCCCTATGACATACGTTGTAGCCAGCGATGGCATATGTCCAAAAAAAAAAATTAATTAAAATAAACTTCTGTAACTGCCAGTGCCACCCACCTCGTAAGAATGGGCACCGGGTCATATCCCGGAGTTTGGTTCTCCTCCTCCCATATCCGCAGGATCGCGGCTACATCATTCGTGTTCAGTCGCTGGTCCATTGCAAGCGTTTTGTCGCAACTGGAAGAAAAGAAGCACGTTTGTAAAAGAATGAGTCAGTTTTGTCCCCGATGTTCATGACTGACTCATCTATTTAAAATATGCACAAATAATTTCAAAACCAAGATTTCAAAATTTAAAAAATATATATATATATACAAATTAAAAACTAAAAGGTAAGTAGCAACACACCAAAGCAATTACAACGTATGTATGCAGGGGATTTAACCCACAAGTAAACAAAGGCTTGTTAAATGAGAATGTACACATGAGATCTGTTGATTGAGTTAAAAGGACGTAGAGCTGCAACCATTTATGCAAACCTGTACAGTTCATGAGCTAGTTGAAAACTATAAATCAGGGTAGTTAATTTTTAAGTTAACATTTTTGAAAGTATACTGAGTCTGTGTTATATTTTTACAAGCTTACTTTTAGTTGAAATGATCATTCATATCTCCTGGTGGGAAAAAAAGACAAAAAAGGGTTGAGATCTCTGCACAAAAAACTCTTTTAAGTTCTGACACTTCCTACCAGGCGCTATCTTTCCTTCTAGGTGGGCTAGGCCCAGGGTGTGAGGGATAGCAAGGTAAGGCAGACTGCTCTCTGTCGCTGCCTGCAATTTTCAAAGATTTATAAATCTGTACTGGTGGTTTGAAAATAGAATATTTGGAATTATTGACTCAAAACTGCCAACATTGACGAAGATGGTAAGGTAAAAACCTATTGTTCAGTGCCGCCAAGCAAAACCAAGGGCCTGGGGGTGGGGGGGGGGGGGGGGCAAATATTTTTGTTGGCACCCTATCCCCAGTTTTAATTAATGTAGTTTATCAAACCCTAAAATTATAAAAATTTTAATCTTTACATTGTCAACGTTAGCATGGCCATAACTGTAAATGTGAACTGCAAGTATCACCTAACTATAAGTTTTTTTAAGTAATTCTATTAGCAATAGACTTGTAATTTATTCCACCTGTTATGGTAAACTCATGCATTAAAAACAATCTCAAAACTAAACAGGGCCCCAAGGATTTAGCTCTCTCTATCTATATCCATCTATCTCTATCTATATCTATCTATATCTATCTCTCTATCAATCTCTCTAGCTATCTCTATCTCTCTATATCTATCTATCTATCTATTTATCTATCTACCTATCTCTATCTATATCGCTCTCTCTCTCTCTGCCCTCTTCGCCCCAAAATTTGACACATTGTGTCCAACCACAAGATGTTAACATATAAATTATCACATTTGAAGATAATGTGAGAGGTGACAAGTTGTTGCTTCTTGTACCAGAAATCTCAAATCATAACTACTAGGCACACAATTTTGTGCGAGTTATATTTATCTATCACTAAAACTTTAATAAATAGTAGCCGTTAACAGGTGATGAGTACATATTCTTTTTTTTTTTTTATTCATTCTGTTATTGAATCTGGAATATTTGTAGATGAACCACCAACACGTCCGTTTGAGAATTCACAGCATGATATTACTGGAACATGAACAGATATTATTTTTTGGGGGAGGAGGGAAGAAGGAGGGATAAAATTCTTGTTCCCCACTGTTTTCTTTAAAATTCTTTCCATTTGTTAAGGGGAATGATAGGCTTTTTAGGTTTACGGGAAGGAATATATCCTCCCTTCTCGTACATTCATCCCTCCTGTGTACACCCCTGCCAAGGGAGCAAATGTAAAACTATAAAATAGTTAATAATAAACTATGTGCACTGTGCATAATACATGAAAAGAATTTTTTACCTAAGGTAAAACAATATTATAATGCTTCAAGTCCATTTAGCTAATTTTTCTCTCTCTCCCTAAACGATAGTCAGTAATAATTTCTGTTCGGACAACCTACGTAATGTGGATGTTACAGCACAGTTATAGTTACAGTTTTGACTCTGCAGATGACAATGCTGATTTTTGCATGCGTCAGCTAAATAGAAGTGTATTGTTTCACTGACAGCAGCTTTCATGGAATATTACATTGTTGTGAATTTTTTTCATACAAAACCATTAAAATTCAGTGAAGTAACATGACACAGAAACAACCCAATTCAGAAAAATTTAAGTCACAAAAATTTAAAAATGCAGCAGGCTAATTTATACCTTGTGTTTGCTTTTTTTATATATAGCTTTGATTGTCATTTTAATTTTAATAAAACATTATTTTAAGAAACTGAGCATTTCTCACTAAAGCAAGCAATTGGGCATTTTATCAATGGAATCACATCTTTATTAAAATAATTAAAAAATTGAAATGTTGCGAGACTCTATGTTAGCTTGTTTGACTGTAATTTTTTAGCAGCAGAGTAAATTTGTTTCCTGTCACTGAGGCGTCCCATATGCATTAGTTTTTTTTGTGAACTACATTTTGGGTGTCTTCGCCCCACAATTTCCATCATCTCCTGAACATTTCTCACTAATCAATTTCTCATTAGGAGTGTGGAAAATTTTTTTTCAACTTTATTTTGGAAAATAACTAAGTAGCAATTGCAAAATTTAAAATAAACACCTTTAAAAACTTATTCCACTTCATATTTTCTTCAAAATTAACCTTCATGACTTACCCTTATAAATTCCTATGAATGTAGGAAGGATTATAAAAATTTTATATTCTTTTGAGAAATAACAGAACAGCAACATTATACATACTACTTACTGCTCAGCATGAAAATACTACATTTAACTATAAAACGTTAACAATCAATTAACCAGCAGTGTTCTAGTATTTCCACTCCTTTTCTCTAGCTCTTCAATATCTTCACAGCCCTCATCATATTCAGTAATGCATGCAACATTTTCTAATAAAGATTTTACTGTTTGCTGCATTTATAAACATAATAGGGTTTCTTTATAAATAATAATTGTACACTACTTACCATAAATGTTATAAGGAACTTATATTGTAAGAATACACATATATGTCATTTTACAAAATTTCTCATCCCCATTGTACTAGTCTTCAGCAAATTTTTTTTCCCCACTCAAATTGAGTTTCTATTTATATATTACAATATTCACAAATTTCAGATTTTTTCTAATCTAATTTTAACATAGTGATTTTTTTTCTTTTCACACTTCACAGGAATTCAAGAAAAATTTATCAAAAACATAGGGGTAAAATATAGGTAATTAAATGAAAACTGGCAATGCATTTTATTAAACTCGTAAAATGTAAGTTTGTGAAAGTTGTTTTGTTTATCTAATTATATACAATAAAATAAGAGTATTATTAATAATTTTAAATCATAGTCACTGATTATTGGTTACATATAGAAACCACATGTAAATGTTTCAGAAAAAGACCTAAATTCTTAAATAAATAAACACAAGAATCATTTTTTTTAAATTTCTTTTTGTCTATTAGTCACACGGTATAAACATATAAATTGGAAACAAATCATTAAATAAAACTAAATTTTAATTGTTCAATTGAATATCTAAAATATTCATGAATATTGAATATCAAATTATTTACGAATATTGAATTATTTCTAAAACTCACAGACCCCTACTTTGTACCAAAATTATTTCAGAAGGTAACATGTGACTTACGCATGATAATGTACATAGTGATCTAAACCTAACATTTCAATTAAAAATGAACACATACCAAGTTGCACAACATTGAACTGAAATGCAACACAATGCAGCACGTTTAGCCTCAGACAATTACAGTTTCAGAACTGGCAACTAGTAATATAGGCATCGCATGATGATCTGGTAGCCGATTCCTTCTCACACACGTAGCCAGTATCAGATGGTAAAAAAAAAAAACACAGTTTCATTTGGACCAAGAAGGGCACAAATTGTTGAGATTACAATGTTCATGTAATTTAACTGCTTTAAGAGATACCTACTTAAAGTAAAAAATTATTTTGTTGATTAATTAACCTTTCCTGAGAAAAAATAGGTAGGCTACACCTAAGTTAGATACACAATTACAAATGGAAATAAAGTTTTTCTTTATTCTATTTCAGTGGTGAATGACCAGTCAACATTCCCATGAGAAAATACAAAGAAGCATGTTACATGTCACTGATGGTTGGTGACAATCCATCGCCCTTTTGTGAAATGGCAGAAGTAATATTGTTGTCAACTATTAACGTGCAATCCTCAAACATGTTACTGCTTAGGATGGAGTGTATATACCAGCAAACCAAAACATGTGAGTTACTAATGCCACAATATTCATCAAATTGCTGTAGATTGGTACCCAGTGTAGTAGAAAAAGCTCAACGCAGAATTATGATAAAATACAAATATTACGACAACTGTCATGACTAGCCAATCAGCACTAGCAAGATACTACAAACATGTTACTAACATTTAGCTTTTAGTTTTATTCATTCAGTAGTTACATCTTTTTACAAATACACCTTTAAAAAGTACCAATTTCCAGGACGATAAGAACTCTTACCCACGTTTAATAATCTTTTAACTAGTTTAATGGGATTCAAAAAATATTAACACTCCATACACTTAATGTAGACAATATTTCTTAATGCATCACAAATATAACTGCAACTTCCACATCAGTTACGACCTATAAACTCATTGTACACCAAGCTTGGTAGTTAACATTTGAGGCACCAATTCTAAAAAAAAAAAGCAATAACTTTTAAATATATATATTTATTTTGTCCCTTATTTTGTTTAAAATTTCAATATTGAGGCACCTTCAGATATTTTCAAGTACTTCACATGCAATAAAATATTTTACGTTTGCCTGTATGGTGACTCAGCCACCGCCAGGCTTGAGTATAGGTAAAAGTTTGATGGTATTTTCTGGTTAAATGATGTAAAATTATTGTAAATATTACCTGTAAGGTAAATATATTGACAGAAAAAATTGATGTTGTGCTTTAACAGCATACCTGAGACTGTTTTTAACAAGACAGATTCCTGATCCTGTTGTTGCTACCCCTATGTTTACTTGATACTAGCTGCAATATGATCCTGTGGTATTCCAGAAATCCTTAGGAATACAGCCTAGCCAAGTCTGTTTTCTAATAGGCAGAGATGTTTGATGTCAATACTTCATGGCCGAGGCCACAATAATAAGGCACAATTAGGGTGGAAACCAGATTAGGTCTGAAAATCTTCTTGCCCCCAGCCTAAAACGTACTGACATTTAACATACCTGTCTTTTAGAAAACAGTCTCAACTATGCTGTATTCCTAGGGATCTCTAAAAAACCAATAGATCATGTTGCACATAGTATCATGTAAACAGGACGGCAGAGACAAGATATCAAAGATATCCCTCATTGAAAACAGTCTCGGCTTTGCTATTAAAGCACAAAACAAATTTACATCACTATATTTACCTTACAAGTAATATTACACTAAAAACTTGTACACCATACTTTAACCAAAAATAGTTTCTTCACATGTGGTTAGAATTGTACAATTAAACATTTACCGCGGCGACCTCGATACCACACAGGCAAACGTAAGATTGTTAATTACATATTAAGTTCTTGATAACATCTGAATGGGCCTCGTTATTATTAGAAATAAAACACAGAACTGAATAAATCAATTTCCAGGGATTTGCCTTTTTTATATTTTTAAGAGTTGCGTCTCTACGCTAGATAATTACCCCAAGCTAAACTCAGCTGATAAAATAGTAAACAAGTAGTTAACACCAAACAACATAACCTCAATACAATACCAATAATAGTTAACACTTAACAATAGAATCCTTACATCAAACCAAAAATTAAAAATAAACAAGTTCGTCATACTTAAGGACTAAACTGAATCAATCAGACTAGTAGAACCTTTTTGTTTAGTAACAGTTATTCATACACACGCTCCGGCAATGTAATGACAGCGTTACTAATAATCAACAAATTGTATACCTGACAATCACGATTAAAACGCAGTGAGGCAAAACCACTATTAAATTTAGGACAGAACACAAGTTATCATTATTTCATACCAAAAACACAAATCCTGATGCTACATTTGCCAGCAGTCACACAAACGTTGCCATTGCAGATCGGTATTGGAATCATTGAATACAAAATTGTAAAGAAGATTCAAAAGTCATAGAGTAAGATATTTAAAATATGAGCCAAAAGCTGGTACGAATATTAGTACAAAATAATGACATCGGAAGGATACAAAAAATTTCTATCAGCTAGAGTAGAGGATAATTTTGTATCAACATAAACATCAATATCGAAAGTTTCGACCACCAGCTAGGCTTGCTTGAAACATTAGTATCTTTAAAGTTATAAAATTAACCTCAGCTCAAAGAGAATATACTTAAATCTCTCTAAGGGCCGGTCTTACCATCCCTTGGCAAGGTCCGGGTAAAATTTATCTCCTTGGCAAATGACAAAATGTGTCTTACCACCTATGAGTAGGCGTACCCGGAAGATAAATAATTGTCGATTTTACCGGGAGGTTGAAGCTCTGGGTAAATCGCTACCAGGCGGATAACTATATACTAATCTGTGCGCCACATCGTGGCATGTTTATTGCAATGTGTTGAATTGTGTTCATTTGCCAAAACGTGGTGCATGGACTGTGATTTTCTTCCCTCGTTTATCTAATTGGCCGAAGCAGGGTTCGTCGATGTCGTCAATAATGTTGGTGAGATTTTTGGAGACGATGACGACGATGAAGAGATCATTGAAGTAATCAATGCTTTTGCAAGAAGTCCACGTATTTTTAGAGAAAGACCAGACCATTTGAACCAATGGAACAATAAAGAGTTTTCAGCGAGATTCAGGCTAAGTAAAGATACAGTTCTGCACTTGGAAGAGCTTGAACCACTGATTAGATCGCGAAGAGACAGGTGATTGCTTTTACCAAAAAAATGCATTTGTTTTTACATTACAAATGTATGCTTATGCTATATATTCTGTAAAATTGAATGAAACTGATAGGTTTATAGGTTATATCGGACCATAACTTGTGCATAATGTTTACATTGTCAACATTGTTTCAATAAAATACTCCTGCTTTTATTTTGTAAATTACATTCAGAATGTGCTTTATTTTGGCTGTTCTGAATTCTCAAAGTGCCTTTTTGTATTCCTACCCCAGTGTCCTAACCTACATGTAAACAACAGTTTGTCATCTTGTTGCTTTTATTTCCCCCAGAAATCATGCAGTCTCGCCACTGAACAAACTGTTGCTGACACTGCTGTTTTATGCCCTGGGAACAATGCTATCCAGTGTTGGAGATTTTGTAGGTGTCAGTAAAGCAACAGCTTGTAGAATAATTAAACAAGTGACATTTGGAATTGCTTCATTGAGATCTGCATATATTAGGATGCCATCGACTGAGCAAGAAATAAGAAATGCTCAGACAAATTTATACGAAATGGCCCAGTTTCCAAAAGTAATTGGTGCTATTGATTGCACACATGTAAGACTTAAGACCCCAGGTGGGTATTTTTTAAAAATCATGTTTCATCACTATAATAGGGCATAAGTTTGCGTGTACATGAGCTTTAGTTTTCTGCATGTTTTGCTGCCCCCCTTTGTTGCACTTGGTAAACAGAAACTATGGTCACAGTGTGAATTACAGCTGTAGCCTTATTTGACAAGAATTGTTTTAAAGAGAAAGGAAATTCTAATTAAAACTATCGTAACCTCTTCTCCTTGACAAGTGTTTATTTATATTCCCAAATTACCGGGCGAATTTTCATCACAATGTAAATACACTAAGCCTTCGGTACTCTAATGTTTAGCAAGATAAAATAAAAATCTGAGGGCCAATCACAATCATCGTTTCTTCAATATCTCTGTCAAAATTATACCAACCTAACACACATCCTCGCTATCCACAGGGCAAGTTCCAGTTAGCTACACGGAGGTGTAAATTGGATGGTAAGACAGGACCATCGGATAAAGGGTCCGGGTAGCTTATCCGCAGGGTAGCTACCTGGAAGTTTGCCCAGAAGATGGTAAGACCGGCCCTAAATCTACCTACCCGTAAAACCACCACTTGATCTACAATTTGATCCGGTCCTCTTTGTTTTTATTAACTCACCCCACCATCGTTTTAACCACTAATCTCTTGTGGCCCGATTTTTGGCGCTATGGGAATAATTTTTATTAGAGGAATGATCCGACAGTTCTATTCCACTAAAGAGTGCCGGAGTGTACAAATGCCCATTTTCGAAACTGCTATAGAAGTTACTAGAATCAACAGTTTTGGGTTAACGAAAGATCTTTTTGGAAATGTGGCATCGTTGCTTTTAGTGTTATCATTACCGATACAGGGCTAATCATAATCATGAAATGAGCATTTACCATGGAAGTTTGTATGTTATTCTTTTTTTTTTCCTCTTTATTTCTATTCTCTTGTTGGTAGGTATATGTGGATCAGTGGACATGTTGTGTGTAAAAGCCCTATATGCTACAATATCCATATGTTACACATCCCATAATATTTTAAATAAATTACACCCCTCTCCCCTTTTCAGTGACTATGAGTGTTATCGTCTGCCGGGGTCTCGGGTTCGAGTCCCGCGGCGAGTCTAAGGGGCTGGTGGTGCTTTATGGTGTGTTTTTCCAGGAGGGCGCCAGGTTAGCTCGTACGTCTAACCAATGGGGTGGGTCGATCTGCCCCAATATGCTTCCCTAGACTCGGTGGCTATATCTTAAGGGTGGTATTAACTGCTAGTAGACAATGGTGACATTACCTGTTCAGCAAAAGGTGGCTGGGGCCTAACTACAGATGTAATACACGCACTGGAACTGAAAATGTGTGGTAAACGTATTTAAAATGGGCATATTTGGGTACAAGATATTGCACGAAACTACTCTTGGTTGATAATTTGGACATAATTGATATGATATATTACACGACACTACTCTTGATGAATTATGATTGTCTCTCCCTAAGGCAGTCCGTTAGAGGGGGGAGTTCCTGGAGTCGGCCAGGTCTGTAAAGTGACTGACCTTAAGGCGGCCCTGTGGCCCGTGGCCTTAAGGCAGGAATTATGACGGCCGGGTTAAGCCCTGCACCGTAAAAACCGACCTGGGATCACGTGGGGAATTGATGTTACAAAGTATTTGGTTCATGACTATATTTACCAGAGCGAAGAATCGGTGAGTTACCTACTAAATTGAAGGTTCCCCATGGAACGAACACACAAACACATCCACTCTGGGCCCGAGCTGATCTGGACTGCCGGAGGGAGCTGTCGCGCGGGGGAAAACAGTTCAGCCGCACGCCAAACCATGAGTGAAGAAAAATTTACCGTTATTTGGTTTATAATTGAAAACTTACTTGTTAATTGAACACATGACCCTTGTTTGAATATTAATGCTGACATATGATGTATTATGAAATATTGATTGAAGCTTTAGTTTAAGAAATTGAACAAATATTATTTAAATAATGAGTCAACTTAAAGACTACTAACTAGTTCGTAAAAACCACTGGTTATGTTTATGTTTGTGTGTTTGTTCGGGATATTGCTTCAGCACCTTGTTTCTTACTTAAATTAAGGCTCTAGGCCACGATGAGAATTAAGGGCGTTCATTAAACACTATGCCCGGAGGGGTCTAACACTCGTGCTCTACGACACACATTTCTTATCACGTGTTAATTTAAGGGGATGGCTTGATGAGCTTACTCCGTGAATTATTATCGGTTGTTTGCATCAGGTGCAGTTCCGTGACAAAATTTATACACTGGTAGTACTTGCGTATCTACTCCGCGTTTGACCTGGATTGTGTTTGCGAGGGGTGCGTTCCACCAGCGGGAGCCAATACTGGCGGGTCGAGGCCGGGCTTAATGGTCTCTGGTTGGTACGACGTCAAAGTTAATTATAATTTTTAAGTAAATATAACCTATGAATCGGCGATTATAATATTGAATATTTTTGTAAATTATAACACTGACCTAATCGAACTGACTGTTCACACAATTTTTACATTGTAAAAAATTTCGTGCAGGTGCCACTAAAAGCTTCCAACAAAACTGTTGTCATATCCTTCTTGCTAATAAGGGCGTCGCCAGGAGGGGGTAGGGGGCAGCCCCCCCCCCCCCCCCGGTAGAGCCACAGAGATTCAAAAAAATGTAGCCAAATGCAAAAAAAATACATACTTTTCCCACAAACCCCCCCATCCCCCACTAGGCAATCGGCTGGCGACGCCCTTGCTTGCTAATAACCTTTGCTACCATACTTTAACCACAACATCTGTAATGCAAGTTTCAACTTAATTTCTTGTGGAAATAAGTACCACGAAAACATATATATTTACGAAAATTCTTACAGTTTCATGTTTTAAAGTATTTAGAAACCTTTATATCACTTTAATGATTTTTTTTAGTCTATAGTTTTGCCGTCACCCGACCTATGTGAAAGGCCCGGGGGGTACCTGACGGGCGCTACGGGCGTCGCGGTGCTCTTGTTGTCCGGAGGGGCGCCAGGCTAGCGGGCTGCTAGGCCGTTGGTGTTGGGTCGTGGGTACTCTGCCCCCGCGTGCCCCGCCAGGTACACGGCTTGAATCTACCCTGAATGGCTCTCCCTTGATTGTGAAGGCCGCTCGGCCGTGTGGAGGACGGGAGACTCCGGAAAATTAGTATACACGAGTTGGTGAGAATTACCTTTAATCTAGTCCCGCTACAAAACACTATCACCAACACTTGGCGACGTCTAGCCGTTATACAATTAACACAGAAAAAACATAACACTACGCGACACTAATGGTTACCGTAGCAGTCTCGCGGGACGCGGGTCGATGCTCGCTGGAGACGGCAAGCGCCGAACATTAACGGGTGCAGGGGGGGCTCTATGAGCGGGCTCCTAAATTAGGCGAAACACTTACGTGAGTGATACGATCTGCAGCATGGTACCACGGTGAAGACGGTCGGGATAGGCCCGGTTCCGTAAAATACGCGCCGAGTCGACGTGGGCAGCTATGAATTAATGAGGTTTAAATTTAAAGATTTAGTATAGAATAAAAAGTAATAAAATGAAAGAAACTTGGATGCTGCCCACGGACACACGTCTGTTCCCGGCGCGGAGTGGTTCGAGACTGCCGGACATGGCCGCCTCGCAAGGAAGAGAAACTTTCTCTTCTTTGTGAGTCGGCGTCAAAAAACTTATATTAATTTAATTTACTATATTACCAGTTAAAACATGTTCCAGGTGCCCAATTAAAATGTAGCACCTGGTAATTGGGTGCTTAAGGCTTAACAATAGTTTTAATGTATTTAATTATTTAAAATGTGACATCAAGTTGGCGACTGTAAATTTACTACCATGTTGTCCCACTGTGAATTGTTTTAGAGGGACTTCTCCTATTCCGACATTCACGGGCATTTTAATTAAGGCCAGTGGCCGCGGTGACTGTTAATTTGGTTTGTTGTCTATTGGGGTCACGCCCGAGGCGCTCGCCTGACTCAATCCGGCTGGGCAAGGGGCGCGCTCCGAAAATGGGATACGGTACTGGCGGTGCGGAGCACGGGCTTAAAAGCCATGGTCGGTACGACGTCAGTTTAAAGCAGGTCGATGTCTTGTAAAGTGCAGAGACTTTGCAGACATCTCTCGGTAGTGTCGTGGTTAGAATAAGTTATTGCCCAGCGCCAAATTTCTTTCCACTAGAATCTAAGTGATTGACTATTTGGCCCATTGGGCTTACATAGGGCTGTCACCCACATGGATAAACGATGCTATACAGCCTAACCTGAAACCTAACTGACCTATATGTTGCAGGCTTGTGAGTATGCCATTAGCTAGGATACACTTCGTGGACACTCTCAGAACAGAATAACAAATAGAGGTTAAACAGCACTTACATGTCAGGTAGTAGTCATGCCCAACTTCAATGCAGAACGTACATGTTCTGAAAAAGTACAATTGAACAGTACTCCACACACTCATTTAGAAACCTGTAATTTGTATATTTACGATGGTACTTGCTCCTGGTCCGAAACATTGAGGCCGGTACGCATCCATCCTGGTAAATTACTTGAAAGAACATGCTGCCTATGTGCCCTATGTTGTTAGGCCCTATGCTCAAAAAGCACACGGCGAGATGTGCTATCCAAAATTAAGGAAATATGTTAAAACAAAATGTTATCAACTATGGTGTTTATTATTCAGTTATGACAAGTCAATAGTAGAAGCCCCGCAAGACTAGGTCTGACCCCGCTGATTGGTCGCATTGGTTACAAGTACATGACTTCTATTCCACAGGAGCGGAAATTGTTTCGATAATATCACTAATTTAAATTTGAGATGCCGTGGCTGTAAAAGAATACCTATTTAAATTGCACTGAAATATATAACGCTATTCGTCTTGCTGTTTATAGTTTTAAAGATACATCTTTAAGACACAGCGTTGTTGGTAGCCGGGTGTGAAATCGAAGGATCCTCTCCTACAACGATGGATGGTACTGGAATCCAGGCTCTGCTAATTGCCCACGGTATTACCGTGTCAAAATGTATGTTTTAAAATTATTTGTTTGATATATTTAAATTCATGATTTTATTTTAGTGTATGTTTTAAAATGATTTATTTGATATATTTTAATTAATTATTTTAATTTAAAAACAGTAATTAAAACAATTTATTTTTTATCATACTATTTTTTATAGAAATTGAGGGTAGGATAGAAATTTTGTTTTTCTTTATTACTTTCAATTATTGGCAGTATCGTCTTTTCTGACGGGGTGATATTTCTCCCGCCAAAAGCTAGTACGTCAATTAGGCGCGTGAAATGGAGGGTTTTGACGATCCGGGTGTATTCTTTTCTGATAATTTTGGAGGAGATGACCAACAAAGTGACATACATTTAAACTTGCAAGGCGTGAAGAGGAAGTTCAAAGAATTTCTCAAGCAGTTTCATGAAGGAAATTTCAATTACAAATACAGGTATGCAAAGTAGCGGAGACTGGCATTCAGTCAGGCTTTGTGTATGCCGTGAAGGGGATGCTGAGGGGTGGGAGTAACGAGGACAGCAGTATTACTCCCCTACCGTGGGGGAGAATATTAGGGACATAAGACGATAAGAGAGGTTAGTTATGATGTATTATGTAAATTAAGGGGGAGTGGGGGAAGTGTTGATATGGCAGAGAGAGGGAACACTAGAAGCATGAGGGAGAACCCGACAAAGGTATTCAGGCGTAGGAAAAGAATGGAAAGTGGTGAAAGTAATTATCGGATGTCGCGGCTTCTTAGAACTGAAAAAAAAAAATTGAAAACATGGTTTTCACACACAACATACGTCCCTAAATTTATTTCCAAGGAATGGTTTCGTAATTCCTACTAGTTTGTGAAAAAAATTAAAATTTCATCTCTCACATTACAATACCTGTGCTTTTCGCTGCCGCCATCATTCATTGTTTACCAACGATAAATAGGAATATATGCTTTCCATATACTAGAGATGTTCCTGATTTAACCATGTATGGAAGGTTTTTTAATTGTGTAAGTTGGTAAAGGGGGAGGGGGGGTGCACGGGGGTGGTCAAAAAGGAGGGGGGGGGGGGGGCAGATCACGGGTGGAAGCTCCAGAGGGAATGGTGGCGAAGGTAAAGAGGGAGGCACGCTCTCTTGGTGGAGACAGGGAGGGAGTGGAATGGCCCTGGAGGAAGGAAAACTGGGGGCGAGAGATTATTGTGATCTGGGTTCCTGTGGGGGAGGGGGGGGAAGTGGTGAGCGAAAGGGGAGGACTCCTTGCACCCGGGTGAAAGCCCAGTTGCGAGCGTAACATATCAAATCAAAACAACACTGGACTCATTCAGGTTTCTGTTTCTCCGTGTTGTTCGCGGCGATCACAGCTGGGATGATTCCTAACTTCATGCATCGCAGAACCATCGTTTACAGTTCCACCGCTAGTTGGAGAAAATATTTAATATTATTTTTAGCTCAATTTAATTTTTATAAATTTAGGTGTTTCTGTATTTTGGTTTTTAAGTGAATGAGAGAGAGTAATGGAAATTGAAGAGTGTGGTGCTCGGTGGGGCGCTCGATGACATAAAAGTGGCGGGGGAGAATGATGAATAAAGTATAGTGAGACAACTGTAATTCTGTTTGTAGTTTTTTTAATCATCATATTTGTTACAGTTGTGAACTTTCATTGTGTCCTATTTTATTAGCTATCAAATTACTGAGTGGTGTGTTTGCTCTGCACCACACTTACTGTGTGATTACTTTGTTCCTAACTACATTCTTAAATAATTGGTATTTCACCCCTAACTGAGACCTTGCAAAGTTACCTTATGTAATGGCTAAACTTAGTAGTATCTACTCTTTTATAATTATCTCTAGGGACAATATCCTGTTTGGAGGATTCCAATCCGTAAATAAAATTAATTTACATTAAAATTTTGATATTTTTTTTAGTTGCTTTGAGGCATGTAGTATCATATCTTTTGATTCCAAGCCAGAGCTTAAAAGTAATACATCTGATTTCAAAAGTTATTGTATATAATTTTTACTAAATATATCAAATAACCTTCAACTGTTTTGGTTCATACACGAACTTAAAAATTCCATTGGCCATACCTAGCTACCTACCAAATTTCATGAAAATCAACGGTTCAACAATTGTCGTTCTCAGAATGCTGTAGTTGTTTGGAAGAAATTGCTTTGTCCGGTTGATACCGTTCATTAAGTTAGTCTCGGATTTTAATACAGTTTTAGTGTAATTTGTGTTTCAAGTTTTGTTAACATTCAGTTTAGTTGCAATTTTCAATATCTTGTGAACAACTTATTTGGTTTGCACTTCATCGTTTGTTCCGGTATCAGCAAAACGTTGGAATGTGCAAGCAAGCTTCATCTGGGTTTTGTAGCAGTCCACCATGGAGTGTGTTGTTCCAACTGCTAGCGTGTGTCATGAGAGCTGACTGGTTGTCCTTGCAGCCAGGGTGTGAAAATCCTTGGGGTTGGGGGGGGGGGGGGTAGGGTGATAACTGTTGAAGTTGTTTCTTAAAATATATAAAACCAAACCTATTATTGAAGAAGGCATTTATTTAGTTAATTTTATATTAACTGCAACATATTATTTTAAAAGAAAAATCAAGAAACAAAACATAACTATTGTTTTAGTAAAAACAAAAGCATAGAGATTACACTAATAAGAAGGGAGTTTCATAACAACATAATGTGTACTTTAACAGTTATCCCCCCCCCCCCCCCCCCCACCCTGAAACTAAAAGGAACTTCTCACTGTCTGAGATCGAAAAATCGTGAATGTGAAAGGAGGATGATAGCGGTAGCTCCCCTGGCATTCGTACATGTTTGTGCCCCTGCGTGCAGGGACGAGTTGAAGCGGCAGTACAACCTGGGGCAGTACTGGATCGAGATCAACATAGAGGACCTGGCGAGCTTCAACGATGTCCTGGCCGAGAAGCTCTACAAGCAGCCCACGGAGCACCTGCCGATGGTGGGTTCCGTCGGGGCTCCTTCCCGCTTTCGCCATGCTTGTTTCTTTATTTATTCACTTATTTCCATGAGACTCGAGGAGCAGGCACAATAAATGTACAAAGACACAACATGTACAAACTGACAACACAAATAAGACAAAATACACAAATACATTAATTATACCAACAAAAAAAAAACTTACACATAACAACTAAACATTTACATTGAAGATTACAACCAAAAAGTAACCACAGAGTAAAAGAGAAACGGAGTAATGAATGTCAGTAAAGCAGGATTGATAGGCTACATAACTGAATTGCATGTTTTGTTTATTTGAAGTTTGTGACTAATCTGTAAATTATTAGGTCGATGTTCTTGTACAGGATACACAAGGATTATAACAATACACAAGTTTGGGGACACGTAAACCAGTATTATCAAGTATTGAAACGGAATACCTTCTGTTTTGAACACTGTGCTGGACTCTTGAAATTAGGGGGTGCGCACAGGGCCGAAACTAGGGGGGGTGGGGGGGGGGGGGGGGGGGCAAGCGGGTCATACGCCCCGGGCGCAAAGCTGTGGGGGCGCCGAAATCGCCTGCATTGTAATTCCTACTAAAACTGGTAACTGGTAAAAAGTTTTTAAACTTGCATGCCAGGAATGTCTAATCGGATTTACAGTATAACGTCTTAACATATTTAATTTAAAATACTCTGAGAAAAATGTTAAGTTCATTATTAACATAAAAAATTGTAAAGGGAGAAGTTAGAAAGTTTTAATGCTTCCTCTATATGAATACAGTACAATTTTGTCAGAGAGGGTGGTACCACTGGTTGTGAGGAAGAGCATCCTCTATTTGCTATGATTATATGATCAAAATCTTTGCTGCAGTCTCGCAAGTTGAATTTGAATCTTTAAAAAACATTTATGACAACATTTTAATGAACAAGTCTAGTGATTATACGGACTACTTTATGGACATAGTGGGTTCATATATGGAAGTTTCAGTAGTACAGAAACTGTTACATTTACAGAGCTGCCAACCTCAAATCACACCCATCAGTAATGGCAATTAGGTATATGAAAAAAGTACGCGTCAATCATGCACGATAAATTTTTCCTGGGGCATTATAACACACTCACAAGATAAAACAACGACAATAATATGCAAAAGAAAAAGAAAAATATGAATACAATGCAAATTAATACATAAAAAAATCTATTTGAACAATACAATCATCTGAATATGTAAGAAATATTAATAATTTTACTGGATATTTTGAATCTTCAATTCAATGTATTCAAAGTTAAACTTTAAAACAACTGTCTTTTTATTTGCTTCTTTTATCCTGGTTCGATAAGAAATGTCATGTAAACAAACAAGACAAACACAAGGACTTGTAAACAATAACTGCGTTCGTTACTTTCGTTTCTTCAGATGTAGCGAAAAAACGAAGATATAGATTTATTGCTAGTCACGGCTTTAAAATGTTCTGCATGTTTCTTTGATTCAATATGCCGTCTACAGTCATCCCTTTCACCATGTGCAATCGAAAAGTCACACGCGCATACATTACAAAACCGTGGCGTTCCAAACATTTGAAAACGACAATCATGGCCATTCTTTTGAATATTTAAGTGGAAAGTTCTGAAGTCTTGCGTGTTTTTTCCCACAGATGCACATTATTCTGTCACACGCTTCATTTCTACAACCGGCACTGAAGAACACAACACTATCGAAAAAAATAAAAAAATTTTCACGTCTGTAGACACGACAAAAACCGGACAAAAACACTATGATGAAAAAAATGGCTTTCAAGAAACAAATTAATACAACACAGGTTAGCCAAAGTACCGTACAAAAATTATCGTGATGTAAGTAGCCTTCAAACGATAAGTCCGAGGATATGTACTAGTTGTATCGTACAACGGACGTAATACCATCCCATTATTATTTGAAAACACGAGAATTAATTTACTTATTTCGACAGTACATCGAACATGCGCACACTTACTAGTTCCGTTATTTGAGCAACCAAGCGAAGTATTCAAACAGCGTTCACGAAACACGCACAGCAGAAACGTAAATTTTTCCGTTACCATGCAGCACAAAGCCTCGTTTCCGTAATAAACTAGCGATGTTCCGTAATTCCGTAATTCGGGGTTAAAATCCGTAATAATTACGGAAAATCCGTAATGGTTGGCAGCTCTGCATTTAGGTATGGAAAATGCTTAAATAGCACCATTTTTCTGTGGGAGGGCCCCCGGAACCCCCACTTTATTGGTGTGGTATGTGCAAAAAAAGAGGGGGGGGGGGGGCGCATGAATCCATTCATGCCCCAGGTGCCAGAGACTAGTTGCGGCCCTGGGTGCGCATGGCGGCTGGATGCTACGGCGAATGCGCTCTCTGGCAGAGGCCAGGCAAAAAGTGCAGTGTGGAGGGCGGTCAGAAGGCAGGCAGGTCATCATCGGGCGATCGTAGAGACGCCTGGTGTGGCGGGGTGGAGACATGTGGTAGTTACGGGAGCTAGCCCGGAGGGAGTGGTCTTTGTTACAGTTCGAGACATGGCTCGGGCTAACTGAAAATTACTGTACCGTCCGGACCCGACAGATAAGGTTCCGCGAGGTGGTGAGTGAAGTTGCCGGGAGAACTAGTAGGAGTGCAGACAGTGTCCTGATCTACTCGTCCTTGCTTCATACCAACGAAAGAAACTACGTCCGGGGTCGCGAAGGAACGAGCGCAGCACTAGAGAGCTGGAAATGTCGCCTCGCCGAGAGTTTGTCGACAGGCGAGCGTGAGAGGAGTGATGTCAGAACAGCGCAAATATACGCAACGGGAACAGTCGTCTAGGGCACCCTGAACTCCGGGGAATCTGAGGGGAGATTGACACCTTGTAGACTAACCCAGAGGCAGACATTTAGCAGGATAGGGAATTTAGTACATAATTTCATAACAGTAAATGTATATATTCATGTTATTTTGCGATTTTTGATAAAGGCCCTAAATTTTACCCAAGATTTATTATTTTATTATTGCCCTATAGTTACGACTTTTAAATCTGAGCGTTGCGTGCTAGTAGGATAGCGGGCCTAGTATATAATTTCATTTGATTTTGTGATTTTGTAATCTCAACAACAGAGCTTGTTGAAGGCAAGGGTTTGCTGTGTGAAATAAGTTGTCTGTAAAAAATAAAATTTTGCATATTTTTATTCTCAACTATAGAAATACAATTGAAACATATTTAAAAATTTAAAGTTACTGTAATGTCACATTATACAGAGGTCATTTTATGTTGTTTATTACAGTTTTTATGTGATTTTATTTATAATTATAGTTCTACCGGACTATTTCTTTTGTTTACATTTGTGCCATCTGTCGTAAATGGTAATATGTATTTGATTTGTTTTTGAATGTGAACATTATCTATTTACGTTTTCCTGCAATGTTCGTTATTTGGGACGTAAATTTCATTAATATCATGCCTTTTTGGGAAATCCTATTGGAAAAATATCCATTTCACAGCATGCTAGTTTTGAGTATGAGAAATTGTATAGTCATGGGCATGGTAGCAAAATAAATATTAGTTTGAAATTGCTTTACTATGGTTTTCTTTGTACAGTCAGCCCAATTCGAGTGCATAGCCTTTTGTTGATATTTGCAGTTATGCCTTTTGAGCCGACCCCCGTCAAATATAAAAAAGAGCTTTTTTAATTTGCTTGGTTGAAGCTTGGATTAATTTGCTTAGTCAAAGCTTTGCACAGCCTATTGGGTTCTTAGATGTTACACCCCTATTCTCATTAAAAGAAACTTTTGTGAATGAGCCCTACTTGCTGTATCTATTTGCAGGAGCGTATGCAGAGTTTCATTTCGGATGAGGAGGGAGGAAGGGAGTATAGAACCTCTTTTCCTGCTGTTTGCTTTCATATTGTTTACTTTTGGTGGTGGAAATTACAGATTTTTGTTTAGGATTTCTTAATACATATCTCTATTGGTAACAAATAGTGGAAAAAATAATTTGTTTTGAAATGTCGAATTGGATATCAAATTATTCTGGAATATGAAATAGTTGTGGAATACTCACAGCCCCCTAGTGACCGGGTTGGTTGATTTAAACGACAATGATTTAAAAAAGGTTTAAACCAAGCTCGTGGTTTTTTAAATAATTTAATTTTAAATAGAATATCTTAACTTTTTTAATGAAATTTCTTATTTCACTTAATACAACCAAAAGTTTAGTGATTAATGTTTCTCGTGATTCACAGGAACAAAAAAATTATATACTAATCAAGACCTTATCATTTAAATCATCTGAATAAGTTGTAAATCAGTTCAATACTATTCCAAACTAAAAAAAATTAAATAGTTAATTCCTATTCTGTGTGGGAAATCCCCGACTGGAGTGTAAATCCCCATTCTGTGGGTAACGCCCATTCTACGGGTAACACCCATTCTACGGAGTATCCTCCTCGAGTGGGGAAATACCCATTCTGCAGCCGAGTCCCAGTCAGATGCGCAGATTTTCCGGACTCCAGTTCTTCGATGTTACAACTGTTCTGGTTCAATAGGAGCGGCGGGAAAGCGGGATGTTGCATAGCTCTTGTTAGAACGTTCTCGGAACCAAAATACCTAACTAATGTAGTAAAAAAACACCTGGTTTAAACATAATAAACTCTGGTTTGTCTGAAGAAGATCTCAGATTACAGTTAGAGAACTTTGCAAAGGCTCGATTACACGCGGCTGCGGAAAAAAACGAACACGCAATCAAAAGTGAAAGAAAATTGCGAGTTTGAATATCAATGATCTTGTGCTTGAAAAAGGGCAAATCCTGTAAGTCAATTCTGGGAGAAACTTGCTGAAAAGTTGTTCTTACTTTAAGAGGGTCCTCAATAGAGTATGTATGTGGGAAGGTTAACGAAAATTTGTTATATTTCGCAGACGATAGACAGTGACGCACAACTACGGCCATATGGCCAGGCTACTCTGTGAAGAAATACCATAGTAAACACTAGGTTGTTTGGTTTTTTTTCCCCCGACGCCTTGCAGTGGCGAGTGTAATGTGTGTGTTGCCGGTCGCAGCTGGAGGAGGCGGCCAAGGAGGTGGCTGACGAGGTGACGGCCCCCCGGCCCGAGGGGGAGGAGGCGGTGGAGGCCATCCAGGTGCTGCTGATGTCGGAGGCCAACCCCTCGTCTCTGCGCGACCTCAAGGTCCGTCGCCGGGTGTCTTGTCTCTCCTGCAGCGCACTCTCGACACTCTTGGTTGTCTGTAAAGTCTGTTAACGGACGATAGTTCGACGTGACAACGTCATAACAAAAAAACATTGATGAAATGATCGCATACTTTTATGAATAAAATTTAATAATTTTTTATTGAATTCTCACTATTTTGTTATGGATGCAAAGAAGGAGTTGAAATGAAATCTACAATTTAATTGATAAATTTTATTTTTATTTGCGCTCATTAATTCAAAATATGTTTATTGCTTTAACGAACAGATTATTTTAACTATAACTTTTATACACGTTTGCTATTTAACTTCTTCCAATCTGTGTTATATTCTATTGAGGATAGGACGATGATAGGAAAAGTAGGAAACGAATGGGAGTGTTTCAAGTTTAGTGTGCCTCGAGAAAGTCAAATCAATGGTTGTTCCAATCGAGTGGAAGAGAGATAGATGCGGCGCGAGCGTACAATGTGCGTAACGGGACACTTTTTTTCGTGCGTGCAGCCGGCGTTCATCGATTTATTAGACGTCACGTCGAAAACTTCTCTCGACTTTGTAACCGAGAAATTTTCTGCCCTGCCTCAATCAACGCTTTTCAGAAGCACGAAACAGTGTTATACGTAACGGTTGAACTCCATGTAATTCAATCTGACCGCATTGCAATGAGCCTTTACACCAAAGCAGCGTTAGCATTAAGTAGAGTTTCCTGTAGGTTTAACTTTGGCTTAGATACTGTGCTATTGCTAACACCGTGATATGTTTTTGGAAGGTCTGAACGTCCTTCTACATAATAATTTTAATAACCTATTTGATAAATAAGAAAATGTGTTTGTTGAATAAATTGTGCCGAATGTTATTTTCTTTTGTTATGTTTGGAAGCTGGAGTTGAGCTGTTAACATCACAGTCAGATTTCAGAAGGAGAAAAATTTTATTTCAGAATTTAATTTGCAATTCCTGTGCTATTTTGGATTTTATTCTCTCAATCCTAATTTTTTTTCCTTATAATTACACACTATCAACTACAGCAGCATTAATTTTTTGAAAGCTGAAACAACCAAAATGAAAGGAATGTGGTTAGGTTTATGTTCATTGTAGCCAGACTGCTGTGTGAGTTTTGTGTTGTGAAAGTGCTTATCTCTTTAAGTGTCAGTGTGTTAATACTATGTTGATTGTGACTGGGCCTAAAAGTATTAAATAGTGTGTTTTTTTTATAGAAGGGGAATATATTAATCAAGCTGAAAATCATTTTGCTTGTGAATGTCTTAAAAGAAACTGGCAATTCACGTATTGTATATTTTATTGGTATTTTTTTTAACATTTTTTCATTATCGCCCCTTCTGGACCTACCCCTGTATTTTGAATCTCATGCAATATCTATAATACTGGCCTGATGAGGCGCAAGTATTTGCAGTTAAAGGTCTTTTTGAACCAACTGAATGGTAAGTTCACAAAGGCCGTTACACTTACTGAATACAATCAATCCTAAATAATACAAACCTGAAGCGACTATAGTACTGTTTACCTGGCTGTGCCATTAACAATGAAAACATGCAAATAATTCATGAGCTCATATAATTACCAATGTGGGAATAGAGCATTAAACAACAATTAATTTTTTTTGTGAATTTCATTGGATTACATTGTATTTTGTGGTTACACAAAAATTTTCTGGATTAATATGTAAAGTAGTAGGTTCTGGAAAATGAGGCGAATAGGAACTGAAATAAAATGTTGGATGATTAGGTTGAGTTAAGTTGGCTGTAGAATTGAAAAAAACAATATTATTTCTTTTAAAATTTAATAATTTGAACAGAATTAAACTTTTCACTCTAGTATTATTTGTCTAATTTCCCAGAAGCCACTATATTACAAATTTCCTTTTTCTTTCCCTATTTGTTACATGATATGTAAAAAAATATTTTTAGTGGTATTCAAATTCAATGTATTTTTTTCCCCCCAGTATCAATTGGGACCATACATCTTTGTATTAACTTCTTGCTAAATAAATTACATATAGAATTTAATATTTTAAGAGATTATATTGTGATTAATATCATGATTTTAGTTCATTTCTATCTTATATGGTGTATTATTGGTATTTTGTCATAAAAAGGTGAATTGAAAGGCTGTTCATAGATATTTTGGTTTTATTACAATTCAACATAATCTTGTTCCTAGTCTCTACTGATGTTATTAGGGATAAAGTCCAAAATAAATTTATGAAAATCAATATCCAAAATTATTTTTTTAAGGATAATGTTAGAATTACTTTCATTTTTTGGTTCTCTTTCATCCAGAAGTCAAATGATAGATTTAATATGTTTTGTGAATAAATATAAATTGGGCTTTAATTATCTTCTAGAAAATACTGGATTCCATCCTTTAATAACTGTAAACGACCACTATGTGATGCAAACAACGGCAATGATATATAAGTATATAAACTATTCATAATATTGCACAGTTTAATACATATTGATATTACCTATATTATTCTACCATTATTAGATAAGCTAAGCGTAAAATTAATCCAAAAAAAACTTGAAACATAAATAAAATAAATACAAATATTTTAGCATTGATTTTCATTTCACTATAATAATTAATTTTTTTTTGAAAATACAGGCATTGCCAATGATGTGTTAGTGTCATAAATATTGTTTATTTTATGTTCTTCATCATTATTATGTGTCCTATTTTGTGTTCATCTCATATATAGTATATAATTGCCTGTACTTGTAATTGTTGTTTTATTGTCCTGTAATAACTGTCCTGTCTATTGTAGCCCCTGCACGTTTATAGTGCCTACGTGTAGGTCGTGCCTACATGTGTGTCTTGCCAAAGGCTGGGCACACACAGAATCAGACAAGACGCGACTTGACGTGTCAGAGCACGGCACGACACCACACAATGCCTCATGACAGCTTAAAACCATACTTTTGTTACCTACCTTATTTTTTTCCCATATTCTTGAAATTGAATTGTTTTTGTAATACTGTTTCGAAGCTGGGTTATATAAAACAGGTCTTTCATGTACTAAACATACTAATCAATGCTTCCAGCTCCTTATTGAAGATAAGTTAATTAAAATACTTTACTCCGAATAGAATTATAATGAACACCAATCTTTAACTATAGTCGGCTATAAATACACTAAGACATGCCTTTGTTGACAAAAACGTTTTTATACTAGCATAGACATTAGACAGTTGCTCGTGACAAAGTTGGGGCAGTATTTCGATGTTGTCACCTCGTGTCTGATCACAACAAATTTGTGTGTTGTGCTGTGGTTGATTCTGCGTGCACTGCTTGTGTGTTAAATACATGGAAGTCAAACTACGTGGTGCCTGCCTGCTCGTAGTGCCTACTTTGTGTGTTTGTTTCCTCTATATCGATGGCTTAGAACGAAAACCTCGTATCTCAATTTTTGGACGAAAATACGTTTTTTTTTATATGTTTTTGGCTGGAAAACCCTCGTATCTCACAAAAAAAATTTTTGGGTGAAAGAAATAAAATGTTGCACCCTACAGTTTTCTATCGGAGAAAAAAAAAGAAACCACGTACATCAGTAGCACGTTTTTTTTTGTCTCTGCTGTAAAATTTGCATTTTATGAGATACGAGGTTTTTCATTCCGAGCCATCGATATGGGGATATGTATTTGCTCGACTTTCTGTTTTGTCGCGCCCACCTGGAGAGAGTTCTCCGACGGTCGGCAGGCGCGTTTCGAACGCGGACGAACGGAGTCGTGTCTCGGAAGGTTCTAACGGCGCCGCGCCCCCGTGTGTTCCCAGTCGGACGTGGTGTCCCAGCTGGTGAAGGTGCCGGGCATAGTGATCGCGGCGTCTGGCACCCGGGCCAAGGCCACGCAGATCGCCATCCAGTGCCGGTCCTGCCGCAACGTCGTTCCCAACCTGCCGGTCAAGCTGGGCCTCGAGGGCTACGTGCTGCCCAGGAAGTGCACCACGTGCGTACGCCCCGGTCCCGCTCGTCGTGGCCCGGTTCTCCTTTTCCCCCCCTGTTCTCGGTCCACAGTTCAGGGTATACAAAATAAGATTTTTAATGTTAACAGGCAGGGTAGTTATCAATTGTGGCAACACTGTTTGCCATTAACTCAGTACTGTAACCTCAGGTTGAGACAGGCTATAGACGAAATCTTAACCATGTGGGTGCTAGCTCATGAACTCCTTTTTCATTTGGCCGCAGTTACACTGTGAAGTCTTGGAAAACCGTGGAAACTATTTGTAACAGCCTGTGATGACGTGGTGCAATGATTGATTGATTGATTGGTTGGTTCCTCCGTGGGATCGCAGGGAGCAGGCCGGCCGGCCCAAGTGCCCCCTGGACCCGTTCTTCATCGTCCCGGACAAGTGCAGCTGCGTGGACTTCCAGGTGCTGAAGCTGCAGGAGCTGCCCGACTCCATCCCCCAGGGCGAGATGCCCCGCCACCTGCAGCTCTACTGCGACAGGTTCGGCTGCCACGCCGTTTCAAAACGGGGACGCACCACAACGCCCAAATACCACAACGCCGAATACCATAACGCCGGATGTCAAAATTGACCACATCGCCGACAGCTAGAAAACTGCTGCTGTGTACCACAACGCTGAAGTACCACAACGCCGAAATACATTTAACGCCGAAAAATGTCCTTGCAGGACTGCCATAAAGGTTACGTTAGGTAAGGTTAGCACACAAATTCATTTGGTTGTTTTTCACTTTTGCTCCTGTGCCCCCCCCCCCCCCCCCCCCCCCTTCCCCTGCAAAATCATTTTTCTGCCTTGTGGTGATTCTGGCGTTGTGGTTCACAACAGTTTTCTAGCTATCGGCGTTGTGGTCAATTTTGACATTCGGCGTTATGGTATTCGGCGTTGTGGTATTTCGGCGTTGTGGTAACAACCCTTTCAAAACCACCAAAAAACAATATTTTTACAATTTTAAAAAAATATTTGGAAAGCTTGGGTTGTGTGTGTAGAAATATTTTCAATTTATAGTTATTTTGTTGGCTTTTTTTTTTTTTTTTTAATCCAGGCAAATCTTGAAGTCTATATTTTCAAATTGTTTTGTCTCTCACATCTTGTGATAAATCTACTGAATTTGTCCTTGATGTATTTTTTTTGTCTGGTTATTGTATGAAATTGTTGTCTTAAACCAAAAATCTTACTTTTTGATGTTTGGTTACGAAATGCATGCAAAAATTGTTTGTTGGAACATGTTTTTAGTATATTTATTATGCTTTGGATTATTATTTCTTTTATATAGTGATGGGTCGAATTCCAATTTTCTTGAATCCGAATCTCAAAGAGTACCTCAAATCCACCCCTCGAATCAAAATCTATGTTTCAAGAGTAAAAAATGAAATAATGCACAAGAAATAAAAATTTTAACAAACATAAAATGTTTCTTCACAGCACTTATTTGTTTCTGTGATTTTTAGCTACATTCTTTTAAATTTGTAATTCTTAATGATTTTACAGTATTTTTAATGTTGCTAAGCTATACTAACCAACCCATTTTACTATCAAGTTATTATATTTACACCTAACTTAACCATAAAAAAAAACCTTTAAAAACTGCAGAATTTTGTTATGTTTCGCAAATTTTGCGCATTACCATATTTTTGGGTACCTAAATATGACAACCTATAAATGTATGTTCGTTTCATTAACTAAGTTTTCCAGAGGAGTACATGTTATGTATTTAATTTACTTAATACATACATATACAGTACACTCCCGATTATCCGTGAAATTAAGTGGCAGAGCCACCGTGGATAGTCAAAATCACGGATAATCCGCAAAAGAGCCGAAAGTGGGAAACAAAAAAGGACACATTAATTGGAACTTAAAAATCTACAAGTTTATGTACAGTAAAAGTTGAAAAAATACAGTACATATGTAAATCTGTATTTTATTACAAGTGAGCAAATTTGAACTCTACTGACGAGTGTATTGCGTGCAGTATACAGTAAAACGCCACAGGCAAGCTCAGTGCGAAGGCGCAGATGACTCACGAAGCGGCTTTGCAGCACATCGTCGGACTGCTTCACTATTTAGAGGAACAAGATGACGATGTGCAGTTGGCTGAAAAACTTATGTTGCTGAAATTTAATCAATAATTAAGAAAAGATTGTAAATTTAAAGAGTTGTGCTTTTTAAGTGTCTAATGAAGTCTCTGAGTACGTACAGTATGTACTCTATCCTTGTTACGAAGTAAGTACTGAGCACTTTTATATTTACATCACTGAAATGTATTGTATGTTAATTATTTATTATATACTAAAATAATTTTAGTATTTTACTGAATAATTATCTGCACCGCGGATTATCCGCCCGCGGATAATAGGGAGTTTACTTGCTGTATATTAAAATAATAATATTTTGAAGAAAGGTTTTAGAAGAAGTACAAAAATAAACATAAATAAATCTAGCAAACCAGTGTTGAATATTTTAATTTACTATTGTTGCTCCAATATTTTTCTTGGATTATTTTTTCTCGAATCCTGAATCTTTTGAATACTGAAGATTCTGTGGGATTTGAGGATTCGAGGATTCAACTGGCTTATCTCTGCTTTGATACATTTGTTGTTAATGTATGTTGCTAATTTTGTTTGTGATGTTTGTTGTAGGTATATATGCGATCGAGTTGTCCCTGGAAACAGGGTGGTCATCCTGGGAATTTTCTCCATTAAGAAGGTTTCCAAGCCACAGAGGGTGAGTGGAAATTGGTAGTAACTTACAAAATACAGTGAAAGAACTTTAACCTGGAACAATCAGGAACATGACTATGCCGGAATAGCAATTTTTCGGATTATAGCATCTCAAAGTAGTTTTAAAAGAAATACCAAAGAAATATTAATATGAGTGATGGGTCAAATTCCAATTTTCTCACATCTGAATCTCAAATTCAAAACTCTAAGAGTACTTTGAACGTACTCTTAGTATCCGATTCTAGGTCTCAAGGGTCCAAAATAAAATACTGTGTAAGAAATTAAAAATATTAACAATGCTTTTGAAACATGTAACCCTTTAAAGGGTTTATTCATAAGTTTCCAGAATCAATGCATATTGTAATTTTATTTATGTAATTACATGTTAAAAGTAAAATATCTTTGGGAATGATAACAGGATAGGTATGAAGGAAAAAATTGTCTTAGAAATTCAGAGGTTATCCTAATATTTTTCTTTGAATCTTTTTCCTTGAATATTAAATCCTTTGAATACTAAGGATTTGATGGTATTTAATGAATTTGAGGATTTGACTGCCCCATCCTTAATTAATATTTATTTATTTATATATTTGTGACATACCCACAGACAGTTTGGGAACTTTAATGGTGGGTATTACATTACAATGGTATTTAAAATAAGTTTTATTGTTATGTATAGAAAGAAAAAAATACAAATGAGTGTTGGTCTTTTTCAAAAAAATCATATTACAAATGTACGCATTATTTGAAATGTGAAATGTAACATCCTAGAAAACAGGAAAAACGTTACTGAAGTGGAAACAATAACGATAAACTCTGAGCTAACATTAAATGCTGGCAGCACAGAAATGTCACCTGATGCCATAGTAAAAGCTGGAATTCACCTGAAAAAATCTGAATGCAAACGACTAGATTGGTGTTAGGTTACGTAAGGTGTCCAAACTTAAAATGTGTTGACTACTGATTAGGGACAAGATCATACAGTGAATTGCGATAAAACCGAAATAACACTGCAAAGCGTGTCAATAAAACATATATGTAACACCGAAATAGGAGGTAAAATACCATTTAACACAAAATGTTACTAAAAACATGAAATAAATCCACAATTTGATAAAAATTTATCTCAAATTACAAAAATATGTATGGCAATTATGGATTTAAAAAAATTTAATATTTTGTTTGATTTTGCATTTTTTATACTACTTCATATCACATTTTTACTGAAATGACGTCTTCTCTTTTAGATATTCGTATTACTAATGATTTCACTGTATAAGTGCATCAGGTGTCAATCAATGAGACTATTTGGGTGAAATAAGTATTAAGAAATATTTTAGTTATATATTTGTTTGAAAATAAAGTTTTTAAAAATAAATTAAGATTATATATATATTGTCGGATTACTTCTAAAACCTTGTAACTCCATTTCAGTCAATTTTACAGGAGAACTTACGAGGTTTTGGAGCACGGTTTCGACTGACAAAAGATACGAGGTTTTATAATTTGTGACTAGAAAAGAGACTAAGTAGAGTTGACTTACGAGGTTTTTATTAGCATATGCACTATGAAAAAATGAAAAAAATACACCAAACACGTCCGGAATATAAAACTGGAAAAAAATCTGGACTTACGAGGTTTTAGAAGTAAGCCGACGATATGTATATATATATTTTTTTAAAAAAACTAAATCGTCCCAAAAAAGAAACCATAAAATTTGCGTCCCTACTACTGATTAGAGGTCATTGACTGTATGTAAGGGTTTGGTTGGCACATCCCTAAGGGCGGAGGGGTTTTGGGCTGTTGCAGGGGGCGGCCAAGGGCAAGCCCATCGTGGGGGTGCGCGCCCCGTACCTGCGGGTGGTCGGCATCCAGGTGGACGGCGAGGGCTCCGGCCTCAGCTGCACCCGGCCCGTGACCCCCGACGAGGAGGACGCCTTCCGCCGCCTGGCGGCCAGCCCCGGTCTCTACGAGCGCGTGAGCCGCTCCGTCGCGCCCAGCATCTTCGGGGCGGCCGACATCAAGAAGGCCATCGCCTGCCTGCTGTTCGGAGGTCCGTCGCGAGCGTCTCCGTGAACGCGGCGTGTCCGTGAAACAATGTCCCTGGCGTAAAGCATTGTAGTGTGTTGGCTTAAAGGGGCCCGCCTCGTCAGGGGTGTATGTGGGTTAGTGAGGCGGGATGATAAGCTCGACGCTCGCCGGTTTTTCTCCTTTAAACTGGCGCGCAGTCTTCTCGTCGTCACAGGATAACTGTTTAATTTGAGCGATAAATGTGTAATGCAAGTCCCTTAAGTGCTTTCGAGAATCTGTACCGGTTTTTTTTACGTCTAAAAATCACTCTGAAAAACATGCGTTTCAGACATTTTTCACTCTTCTAAAAATACAGTTTAAAAACGTCATCCGAAATCAAAAGTACTTTTTCGGTCCTCGGCGAACTCTTAAAATGCTTTTCGTAAGCAGACCCAGCTCGGATATCTCGAGTGGTTTTGAAATCGCGTTGTTTTTCCTGAAGATCTGCACACCGTGTGTGTGCCCCGGGTAGGCGGAGCCCTTAAGGTCGCAGTTAAAAGAGCAACTCAAACAGTTTTAGATGGGTGCGTGCGTGAATGTTTTCTTTGTTGTTTCCTCACTTGCAATGCCAACTATGTGTAAAGAATGGCTTCTTCCCCATTTAGTAGAGGGTAAACCTGTTAACTTTATTTGGCAATAGGATGGAGCCCCTACCCATTGGAATCTCTTTGTATGAGAGTGGTTGAACTTAAAAGTCCCTGACTGTTGGATTGGCCATTAAGGTTGAGACGACAGTGCTCTTTTTCGCTGACCTTCACGTTCACTTTACTTAATGCCATGAGATTTATTTTTTCCTTTGGGGCTTTATGAAAGATAGTGTCTTCACTTCCGCCTTTACCTAATGATTTGCCAGAGTTAGACACAGAATTGAAGAGGTGATTACTTCCATTACTCCGGCCTTGCTGACCAAAGTGTGGGAATAATTGGTCTTTAGGTTGAACGTGTGCCATATAACTAAAGGTGCACATATTGAACATTTGTAATAAATGCTTGTTAGTTTACCTTCAATTTGATGAATGATTTGTTGTAAATAGTGTAAATTAAACTGTTATACTATTGAAACTGGGACTTTCTGTTTAAGGTAACTCAATGAAAGGTCTTAAATCAAACATTCTGTTCTTCAGAATTTTTGGGTTTGATAGGGCTTTTAACTTTGGCTGCTACAGTGCATTACTGCGCTGCAGGAATTTTTAGTTTTCTGAGAGATTATTGTTACAGTCAGTTATTTTTTCAGTACAGTGTTCCTTGTATTCTTGCTGGTTACATTTCAGCATTCACATTTTTACATTTAGCATTCCCATTAAACCTATATATTCAAAATCCATATTCCGGAATGGTTGAGTACCAGAATGTGCTGGATTAAAGACGTTTCACTATAGGTATGATGTGCGGTATCAATCGGGCAGCATTATTAATAGAGTTGGCCAGCACCCAGTTTTCCGGGAAAAACCGGGAACATATCTTTCCTGAAAAGTTGGGTGGGTAATTAGGCCTGTAAATAAAGCAGTTTTTAGTCCGATCAAATATCATATTATTCGCGAATATGAATATTGAATTTGAATAGTAAGAATGAGGATTAAAAACCAACTAAAAAAAATTTTTGTATGTCGCGTAACAACTTGGGAAAATCCGACAAATATTAATAAAGTGAAAGGTTGTTTATAATAAGTCAGCTGCAATAATTATATGGAAAATGTTTGTTAAAAATATTTAAATTATGAAATATTGGTTTTTATTATGCATCTGATCTAACTTAACCCAACCAACTAACCTTTCATTTCAGTTAAGTTCCTCTTTGCCTTATTTTCCTCAACCTACTACTCTACGTATTGATCCGGAAAATTCTCACTATATGCTATTATTAGAGAGGGTGAAAAATCACAAAAACGATATAGCCGCGAATTGATGCAACTCGTTAATTACTTGCTATTAAATGTGAAAATCCCACATTCCTGTGAATTGACACTAAAAACGTCTCATAAACACTTTGCCGGGCAAAACTAACATTAAAAATACATTTTACAATAATTTTTCATGGAAAATTTGACATTTTAAATGTTAATTTTTCACGTACATGTAATCAATCCCTAACATTTACTCTAGAAACAAACTACGCCACCATGTTGCCAAAGAATTGCTGCCAACACTTTATTTCGGCATTGCAAACGACTTGTTGAATCTCGTAGGCAGCGGTACTACGTGGTTCGATATATCGATTGACAATTCTCGATGTATTTCCGCAGCGCCATTTGCTATTATCGTAAACCGAATTTCATTCCTCCCCAAGCGAAGCTCAACCAGACCTAAAAATATTGTCGTACGTAAGTTAAATGAAACTTTTATTTTTTGTTGCACGAAAGGTTATGATAGTAGTTCTGCGGAGTTATTCGTGGAGGTGGTGCGAGTGTGTACGGATGGTTTCGGCATGGCGTGGACACAGAGTATATAAGTGAACCAGAGACGAAATAGAGGCGCGGTCTCTTTGATCCTGGCGAACTCGACGGCAGACAGTCGAAAAGTTGGCCGCCACGTTTGTGGCGTGTGCGCTGCTCATAAACACATGTCGAATGCTACGTTTTCCTGAAGCACGGATCATTATTCCGTAAAAATTTCTACTCGACACGCAATTACGTTCAATTTGCCATTAAGGTTTAATGCGTGGACCGTACGCAACGAATGCGTTCGGTTACGATTCATGGGTGGATCGGCTGGGGGTGAAGTATTATGAGACTGTGATTTTTTTTTGTTTGTGTTAAGAGCGTGTTTGATCAAGTGACGAGCCTGTTTGTCCGTTTGGGCGGCTAGCCCACGATGTGCTGACACGGCGAGTTCGGGTGTGCACTGCTGATTTCGCCTCTGGTTCTTACGCTTCACGTGGACGTGCTCGCAGGCTCCCGCAAGCGCATGCCCGACGGCCTGACGCGCCGGGGCGACATCAACGTGCTGCTCCTGGGCGACCCCGGCACGGCCAAGTCCCAGCTGCTCAAGTTCGTGCAGCGCGTGTCGCCCATCGGCGTGTACACGTCGGGCAAGGGCTCCTCCGCCGCGGGGCTCACCGCCTCCGTCACCAGGGACCCCGCGACGGTGAGCGACTGTGGTGTCGCACGGACCCTGCTGCGTCGTGTCGGTCGGTGTCTACCACGCGGTTCACGCCACTTTCAGGATATCGTCTGTGATACGAGCACAGTGTCAGCAGTCGTACGACTGCGGACAGTGACTTCCCTTTGTTGTAAATACATATCGTTGCGAGTGGCAAATACATACTCGGAAAGGATAACCCAAATTAATTAATTAGAGTATATGTATTTATCAACTACCAGTTAACACTAAAGAAAAGTACATTTGGCGCTGTATGAAATTGTGTGCGAGTTACATTGGAGTAATCATATTCTTTTAGGTGTGTTATATAAGTACTAAAATAAAAAAAAATTAATATTTAACTTTATTTGAATTTGATTTAAGAACAACATGTTTGAAAATTGTGGTTAAATTATCCAGTAGTTTGGTTAGTACAAACTTCGTTATTGCAAAGTAACAAAATTATGTTCTCTTTGTGGTTATATTATTGAGGTTTTACTGTGGTGTACTAATGTGCAAGAATAAAAATAAATTTACCAAGAAAGTTTGAAGACATGATAAAATTCATTGAGCAAGTTCAGTCGGGCACACTAAACAATGCATACATGTAGGGATGTGCGAGTACCCGATATTTTTGGGTACGGTTCGAATCCACAATTACCCGAACCCGGAATCGTTGTACGTACATGGATTCGAACAGTATCACGAATATTCACAAAAGTTATAAATTAATTTAATATGGCTCAAAAATACTAGCAGTGAAAAATAAAATTAGGCTACTATTACATAAGTATTTATAATATGATGTATCAAAGAAAGATATGTAAATTAAATAATTAACACAGTGACATTAAAAGGATTTCGAGAGCTTAAACTATAATTATGAATTTCGTCGTATAGCAAACTATAAACTAAAAACAATTACATACCTACAAGAAAAAAAAAAGTCTTGGCTATTTATTGGAGAAAAAAATGGTTTTGTTTGCTGAAACGTTTATAAAACTGAGATTTTCCCTTGCAGCGTGCAGTTTATCACGATCGAGTCGGAGAATCGAATATGTTTTGGTTTTTCATATTTTAAAGTTTTTAATTATTAATTAAGTTCACATAATTATAAACATTTCAAATCTCAGTGTAATAAATAATTGCCAGTAGTTACAGTTAGGAAAAAGAAAACACCCATTATTTTTAAATTTATCAGTTATTTTTAATTATTCTGTGCTTAATATTCGGAGTTGGGTTCATATTTAAAATATTGCCAGGGATTCGAATTGGAAAATCAAGGATTCGCACATCCCCACACACATGTCAGTGTCGAGTGGGTCGAGCAGGCGGAGGGTCGAGGAACGCAGCGGGAGCCTCTAGCGGCCCGTGTGTGTCTCGTCGCTGCCCGCAGCGCAACTTCGTGATGGAGGGCGGGGCCATGGTGCTGGCGGACGGCGGGGTGGTCTGCATCGACGAGTTCGACAAGATGCGGGAGGACGACCGGGTGGCCATCCACGAGGCCATGGAGCAGCAGACCATCTCCATCGCCAAGGTGCGTGCCCTGCCCTGCCCTCAAGAGGAGTCGGCGTGCTGTGAACGTGCGGTGAAACCTTCGTAAGAGAAGATGACCCTTGAAAAAAAAATTTGCTCCCAAAAAAAAAAAATAGGTTCATTTCCAGACCTCCGTACGCATACAATTTTTACCCTTTCAGTTAGGCCTGGGTGAATACTGGGTTTTTTATGCAAAGCAATTATCAAATAAAGTGGTTAAATTATTCTCGAAGTTTAATACAATTGAGAATACTGTTCTCAGTAAAGCTTTTATAAAAAGCTTTTTATAAAAAAAAATAATCGTTGAAATAAAATAACCCTTAAAAAATTTTCTCCTAAAAAAAGGTTATTTCCGGACCTACGTACGCATACAATTTTACCCTTTCAGTTAGGCATGGGTGAATACTGGCTTTTTGATGCGAAGCGAATGGGGCGACTGAAATGCAGCCCCTTGGAAGGGCAGCCCTTCAGGATTTTTCTGGCAATGGTTTGTTTGTACAGCGACTGGAAGGGCAGCCCATCCAATTTCTGGCAACGTGATTCTTTTGGTGTTTGAATAATCCTGAAAACTTGCCCCTTGGAAGGGCAGCCCATCAGGATTTTTCTGACAGTGGTGTTTTTGAAAGGTTGTCTGAATTGTTGCCCCTTGGATGGGCAGCCCTTCAGGATTTTTCTGACAGTGGTTAGTTTGTAAAGTGACTGGAAGGGCAGCCCTTCCAGTATCTTAAAATGTGTCTAGTAATTAATAGGGACAAGATTATGTGATGAATTGCAAAAAACTGAAATAACATCGAAAAGCATGTCAAAACACTATATAACATCGTAATACAAGTTATATCATGGAATTAATTAGCATTTAACTAAAACTTAATCCAAATCATAAAAAAAAAAAATTATCCTCTGACGTTAAAAAAATCAAGGAATTTCATTTCCGGACAAAAATTTGTACCAAAGTGTGTGGATCAGAAAAAAATTAATTTAATTTGTTTTTGGTTGTACATTGCTTATTGAATCAGTAATTAATTTTACACCATAAAGGCTTGCAAATTTATATATAGTTTTTTTTGTTGTTCTGAATGTATCTGTTTCAGACCAATTTATTAAAAATTATTTTATCGTAAAAATGCATCTAGTATATTCCACCACTGTTTTGGTGGAGTCAGTATTACAAAACAGCTTTTATATAAAAAATAAAAACAACACGGAAATTCTATTTTAAAAACCAAATTGGACTAAAAAATAGAACCGTAAAATCTTGTAGGTGATAACGAATAGTTAAGAAAATATGTATTAAATTCGAAATGTTGAACTGTATGCCAGATTGTTCACGGAAAAGGAATATTTTCCGAGCACTCGCAGTCCGTGCTACCCGAGAGGTATACAGCGGGCTTGTGTGGGGCTTTTGCAGGCTTGGATATCAGATTGTTCACGAATACGGAATATTTTCCGAGCGCTCGCAGTCCGTGCTACCCGAGAGGTATACAGCGGGCTTGTGTGGGGTTTTTGCAGGCTTGGATATCAGATTGTTCACGAAAAGGGAATATTTTCCGAGCACTCGCAGTCCGTGCTACCCGAGAGGTATACAGCGGGCTTGTGTGGGGCTTTTGCAGGCTTGGATATCAGATTGTTCACGAAAAGGGAATATTTTCCGAGCGCTCGCAGTCCGTGCTACCCGAGAGGTATACAGCGGGCTTGTGTGGGGCTTTTGCAGGCTTGGATATCAGATTGTTCACGAAAAGGGAATATTTTCCGAGCACTCGCAGTCCGTGCTACCCGAGAGGTATACAGCAGGCTTGTGTGGGGCTTTTGCAGGCTTGGATATCAGATTGTTCACGAAAAGGGAATATTTTCCGAGCGCTCGCAGTCCGTGCTACCCGAGAGGTATACAGCGGGCTTGTGTGGGGCTTTTGCAGGCTTGGATATCAGATTGTTCACGAAAAGGGGAATATTTTCCAAGCACTCGCAGTCCGTGCTACCCGAGAGGTATACAGCGGGCTTGTGTGGGGCTTTTGCAGGCTTGGATATCAGATTGTTCACGAAAAGGGAATATTTTCCGAGCGCTCGCAGTCCGTGCTACCCGAGAGGTATACAGCGGGCTTGTGTGGGGCTTTTGCAGGCTTGGATATCAGATTGTTCACGAATACGGAATATTTTCCGAGCGCTCGCAGTCCGTGCTACCCGAGAGGTATACAGCGGGCTTGTGTGGGGCTTTTGCAGGCTTGGATATCAGATTGTTCACGAAAAGGGAATATTTTCCGAGCGCTCGCAGTCCGTGCTACCCGAGAGGTATACAGCGGGCTTGTGTGGGGCTTTTGCAGGCTTGGATATCAGATTGTTCACGAATACGGAATATTTTCCGAGCGCTCGCAGTCCGTGCTACCCGAGAGGTATACAGCGGGCTTGTGTGGGGCTTTTGCAGGCTTGGATATCAGATTGTTCACGAAAAGGGAATATTTTCCGAGCGCTCGCAGTCCGTGCTACCCGAGAGGTATACAGCGGGCTTGTGTGGGGCTTTTGCAGGCTTGGATATCAGATTGTTCACGAAAAGGGAATATTTTCCAAGCGCTCGCAGTCCGTGCTACCCGAGAGGTATACAGCGGGCTTGTGTGGGGCTTTTGCAGGCTTGGATATCAGATTGTTCACGAAAAGGGAATATTTTCCGAGCGCTCGCAGTCCGTGCTACCCGAGAGGTATACAGCGGGCTTGTGTGGGGCTTTTGCAGGCTTGGATATCAGATTGTTCACGAATACGGAATATTTTCCGAGCGCTCGCAGTCCGTGCTACCCGAGAGGTATACAGCGGGCTTGTGTGGGGCTTTTGCAGGCTTGGATATCAGATTGTTCACGAAAAGGGAATATTTTCCGAGCGCTCGCAGTCCGTGCTACCCGAGAGGTATACAGCGGGCTTGTGTGGGGCTTTTGCAGGCTTGGATATCAGATTGTTCACGAAAAGGGAATATTTTCCAAGCGCTCGCAGTCCGTGCTACCCGAGAGGTATACAGCGGGCTTGTGTGGGGCTTTTGCAGGCTTGGATATCAGATTGTTCACGAATACGGAATATTTTCCGAGCGCTCGCAGTCCGTGCTACCCGAGAGGTATACAGCGGGCTTGTGTGGGGCTTTTGCAGGCTTGGATATCAGATTGTTCACGAATACGGAATATTTTCCGAGCGCTCGCAGTCCGTGCTACCCGAGAGGTATACAGCGGGCTTGTGTGGGGCTTTTGCAGGCTTGGATATCAGATTGTTCACGAAAAGGGAATATTTTCCGAGCGCTCGCAGTCCGTGCTACCCGAGAGGTATACAGCGGGCTTGTGTGGGGCTTTTGCAGGCTTGGATATCAGATTGTTCACGAAAAGGGAATATTTTCCGAGCGCTCGCAGTCCGTGCTACCCGAGAGGTATACAGCGGGCTTGTGTGGGGCTTTTGCAGGCTTGGATATCAGATTGTTCACGAAAAGGGAATATTTTCCGAGCGCTCGCAGTCCGTGCTACCCGAGAGGTATACAGCGGGCTTGTGTGGGGCTTTTGCAGGCTTGGATATCAGATTGTTCACGAAAAGGGAATATTTTCCAAGCGCTCGCAGTCCGTGCTACCCGAGAGGTATACAGCGGGCTTGTGTGGGGCTTTTGCAGGCTTGGATATCAGATTGTTCACGAATACGGAATATTTTCCGAGCGCTCGCAGTCCGTGCTACCCGAGAGGTATACAGCGGGCTTGTGTGGGGCTTTTGCAGGCTTGGATATCAGATTGTTCACGAAAAGGGAATATTTTCTGAGCGCTCGCAGTCCGTGCTACCCGAGAGGTATACAGCGGGCTTGTGTGGGGCTTTTGCAGGCTTGGATATCAGATTGTTCACGAATACGGAATATTTTCCGAGCGCTCGCAGTCCGTGCTACCCGAGAGGTATACAGCGGGCTTGTGTGGGGCTTTTGCAGGCTTGGATATCAGATTGTTCACGAAAAGGGAATATTTTCCGAGCGCTCGCAGTCCGTGCTACCCGAGAGGTATACAGCGGGCTTGTGTGGGGCTTTTGCAGGCTTGGATATCAGATTGTTCACGAATACGGAATATTTTCCGAGCGCTCGCAGTCCGTGCTACCCGAGAGGTATACAGCGGGCTTGTGTGGGGCTTTTGCAGGCTTGGATATCAGATTGTTCACGAAAAGGGAATATTTTCCGAGCGCTCGCAGTCCGTGCTACCCGAGAGGTATACAGCGGGCTTGTGTGGGTCTTTTGCAGGCTTGGATATCAGATTGTTCACGAAAAGGGAATATTTTCCGAGCGCTCGCAGTCCGTGCTACCCGAGAGGTATACAGCAGGCTTGTGTGGGTCTTTTGCAGGCTTGGATATCAGATTGTTCACGAATACGGAATATTTTCCGAGCGCTCGCAGTCCGTGCTACCCGAGAGGTATACAGCGGGCTTGTGTGGGTCTTTTGCAGGCTTGGATATCAGATTGTTCACGAATACGGAATATTTTCCGAGCGCTCGCAGTCCGTGCTACCCGAGAGGTATACAGCGGGCTTGTGTGGGGCTTTTGCAGGCTTGGATATCAGATTGTTCACGAAAAGGGAATATTTTCCGAGCGCCCGCAGTCCGTGCTACCCGAGAGGTATACAGCGGGCTTGTGTGGGGCTTTTGCAGGCTTGGATATCAGATTGTTCACGAAAAGGGAATATTTTCCGAGCGCTCGCAGTCCGTGCTACCCGAGAGGTATACAGCGGGCTTGTGTGGGGCTTTTGCAGGCTTGGATATCAGATTGTTCACGAAAAGGGAATATTTTCCGAGCGCTCGCAGTCCGTGCTACCCGAGAGGTATACAGCGGGCTTGTGTGGGGCTTTTGCAGGCTTGGATATCAGATTGTTCACGGAAAAGGAATATTTTCCGAGCACTCGCAGTCCGTGCTACCCGAGAGGTATACAGCGGGCTTGTGTGGGGCTTTTGCAGGCTTGGATATCAGATTGTTCACGAATACGGAATATTTTCCGAGCGCTCGCAGTCCGTGCTACCCGAGAGGTATACAGCGGGCTTGTGTGGGGCTTTTGCAGGCTTGGATATCAGATTGTTCACGAAAAGGGAATATTTTCCGAGCGCTCGCAGTCCGTGCTACCCGAGAGGTATACAGCGGGCTTGTGTGGGGCTTTTGCAGGCTTGGATATCAGATTGTTCACGAAAAGGGAATATTTTCCGAGCGCTCGCAGTCCGTGCTACCCGAGAGGTATACAGCGGGCTTGTGTGGGGCTTTTGCAGGCTTGGATATCAGATTGTTCACGAAAAGGGAATATTTTCCGAGCGCTCGCAGTCCGTGCTACCCGAGAGGTATACAGCGGGCTTGTGTGGGGCTTTTGCAGGCTTGGATATCAGATTGTTCACGGAAAAGGAATATTTTCCGAGCACTCGCAGTCCGTGCTACCCGAGAGGTATACAGCGGGCTTGTGTGGGGCTTTTGCAGGCTTGGATATCAGATTGTTCACGAAAAGGGAATATTTTCCGAGCGCTCGCAGTCCGTGCTACCCGAGAGGTATACAGCGGGCTTGTGTGGGGCTTTTGCAGGCTTGGATATCAGATTGTTCACGGAAAAGGAATATTTTCCGAGCACTCGCAGTCCGTGCTACCCGAGAGGTATACAGCGGGCTTGTGTGGGGCTTTTGCAGGCTTGGATATCATATTGTTCACGAAAAAGGAATATTTTCCGAGCACTCGCAGTCCGTGCTACCCGAGAGGTATACAGCGGGCTTGTGTGGGGCTTTTGCAGGCTTGGATATCAGATTGTTCACGAATACGGAATTTTTTCCGAGCGCTCGCAGTCCGTGCTACCCGAGAGGTATACAGCGGGCTTGTGTGGGGCTTTTGCAGGCTTGGATATCAGATTGTTCACGAAAAGGGAATATTTTCCGAGCGCTCGCAGTCCGTGCTACCCGAGAGGTATACAGCGGGCTTGTGTGGGGCTTTTGCAGGCTTGGATATCAGATTGTTCACGAAAAGGGAATATTTTCCGAGCGCTCGCAGTCCGTGCTACCCGAAAGGTATACAGCGGGCTTGTGTGGGGCTTTTGCAGGCTTGGATATCAGATTGTTCACGAATACGGAATATTTTCCGAGCGCTCGCAGTCCGTGCTACCCGAGAGGTATACAGCGGGCTTGTGTGGGGCTTTCGCAGGCTTGGATATCAGATTGTTCACGAAAAGGGAATATTTTCCGAGCGCTCGCAGTCCGTGCTACCCGAGAGGTATACAGCGGGCTTGTGTGGGGCTTTTGCAGGCTTGGATATCAGATTGTTCACGAATACGGAATATTTTCCGAGCGCTCGCAGTCCGTGCTACCCGAGAGGTATACAGCGGGCTTGTGTGGGGCTTTTGCAGGCTTGGATATCAGATTGTTCACGAAAAGGGAATATTTTCCGAGCGCTCGCAGTCCGTGCTACCCGAGAGGTATACAGCGGGCTTGTGTGGGGCTTTTGCAGGCTTGGATATCAGATTGTTCACGAAAAGGGAATATTTTCCGAGCGCTCGCAGTCCGTGCTACCCGAGAGGTATACAGCGGGCTTGTGTGGGGCTTTTGCAGGCTTGGATATCAGATTGTTCACGAAAAGGGAATATTTTCCGAGCGCTCGCAGTCCGTGCTACCCGAGAGGTATACAGCGGGCTTGTGTGGGGCTTTTGCAGGCTTGGATATCAGATTGTTCACGGAAAAGGAATATTTTCCGAGCACTCGCAGTCCGTGCTACCCGAGAGGTATACAGCGGGCTTGTGTGGGGCTTTTGCAGGCTTGGATATCAGATTGTTCACGAAAAGGGAATATTTTCCGAGCACTCGCAGTCCGTGCTACCCGAGAGGTATACAGCGGGCTTGTGTGGGGCTTTTGCAGGCTTGGATATCAGATTGTTCACGGAAAAGGAATATTTTCCGAGCACTCGCAGTCCGTGCTACCCGAGAGGTATACAGCGGGCTTGTGTGGGGCTTTTGCAGGCTTGGATATCAGATTGTTCACGGAAAAGGAATATTTTCCGAGCGCTCGCAGTCCGTGCTACCCGAGAGGTATACAGCGGGCTTGTGTGGGGCTTTTGCAGGCTTGGATATCAGATTGTTCACGAAAAGGGAATATTTTCCGAGCGCTCGCAGTCCGTGCTACCCGAGAGGTATACAGCGGGCTTGTGTGGGGCTTTTGCAGGCTTGGATATCAGATTGTTCACGAATACGGAATATTTTCCGAGCGCTCGCAGTCCGTGCTACCCGAGAGGTATACAGCGGGCTTGTGTGGGGCTTTTGCAGGCTTGGATATCAGATTGTTCACGAAAAGGGAATATTTTCCGAGCGCTCGCAGTCCGTGCTACCCTAGAGGTATACAGCGGGCTTGTGTGGGGCTTTTGCAGGCTTGGATATCAGATTGTTCACGGAAAAGGAATATTTTCCGAGCACTCGCAGTCCGTGCTACCCGAGAGGTATACAGCGGGCTTGTGTGGGGCTTTTGCAGGCTTGGATATCAGATTGTTCACGAAAAGGGAATATTTTCCGAGCACTCGCAGTCCGTGCTACCCGAGAGGTATACAGCGGGCTTGTGTGGGGCTTTTGCAGGCTTGGATATCAGATTGTTCACGGAAAAGGAATATTTTCCGAGCACTCGCAGTCCGTGCTACCCGAGAGGTATACAGCGGCTTGTGTGGGGCTTTTGCAGGCTTGGATATCAGATTGTTCACGGAAAAGGAATATTTTCCGAGCGCTCGCAGTCCGTGCTACCCGAGAGGTATACAGCGGGCTTGTGTGGGGCTTTTGCAGGCTTGGATATCAGATTGTTCACGAAAAGGGAATATTTTCCGAGCGCTCGCAGTCCGTGCTACCCGAGAGGTATACAGCGGGCTTGTGTGGGGCTTTTGCAGGCTTGGATATCAGATTGTTCACGAATACGGAATATTTTCCGAGCGCTCGCAGTCCGTGCTACCCGAGAGGTATACAGCGGGCTTGTGTGGGGCTTTTGCAGGCTTGGATATCAGATTGTTCACGAAAAGGGAATATTTTCCGAGCGCTCGCAGTCCGTGCTACCCGAGAGGTATACAGCGGGCTTGTGTGGGGCTTTTGCAGGCTTGGATATCAGATTGTTCACGAATACGGAATATTTTCCGAGCGCTCGCAGTCCGTGCTACCCAAGAGGTATACAGCGGGCTTGTGTGGGGCTTTTGCAGGCTTGGATATCAGATTGTTCACGAAAAGGGAATATTTTCCGAGCGCTCGCAGTCCGTGCTAACCGAGAGGTATACAGCGGGCTTGTGTGGGGCTTTTGCAGGCTTGGATATCAGATTGTTCACGAATACGGAATATTTTCCGAGCGCTCGCAGTCCGTGCTACCCGAGAGGTATACAGCGGGCTTGTGTGGGGCTTTTGCAGGCTTGGATATCAGATTGTTCACGAAAAGGGAATATTTTCCGAGCGCTCGCAGTCCGTGCTACACGAGAGGTATACAGCGGGCTTGTTTGGGGCTTTTGCAGGCTTGGATATCAGATTGTTCACGAAAAGGGAATATTTTCCGAGCGCTCGCAGTCCGTGCTACCCGAGAGGTATACAGCGGGCTTGTGTGGGGCTTTTGCAGGCTTGGATATCAGATTGTTCACGAAAAGGGAATATTTTCCGAGCGCTCGCAGTCCGTGCTACCCGAAAGGTATACAGCGGGCTTGTGTGGGGCTTTTGCAGGCTTGGATATCAGATTGTTCACGAATACGGAATATTTTCCGAGCGCTCGCAGTCCGTGCTACCCGAGAGGTATACAGCGGGCTTGTGTGGGGCTTTTGCAGGCTTGGATATCAGATTGTTCACGAAAAGGGAATATTTTCCGAGCGCTCGCAGTCCGTGCTACCCGAGAGGTATACAGCGGGCTTGTTTGGGGCTTTTGCAGGCTTGGATATCAGATTGTTCACGAAAAGGGAATATTTTCCGAGCGCTCGCAGTCCGTGCTACCCGAGAGGTATACAGCGGGCTTGTGTGGGGCTTTTGCAGGCTAGGATATCAGATTGTTCACGAAAAGGGAATATTTTCCGAGCGCTCGCAGTCCGTGCTACCCAAGAGGTATACAGCGGGCTTGTGTGGGGCTTTTGCAGGCTTGGATATCAGATTGTTCACAAAAAGGGAATATATTCCGAGCGCTCGCAGTCCGTGCTACCCGAGAGGTATACAGCGGGCTTGTTTGGGGCTTTTGCAGGCTTGGATATCAGATTGTTCACGAAAAGGGAATATTTTCCGAGCGCTCGCAGTCCGTGCTACCCGAGAGGTATACAGCGGGCTTGTGTGGGGCTTTTGCAGGCTTGGATATCAGATTGTTCACGAATACGGAATATTTTCCGAGCGCTCGCAGTCCGTGCTACCCGAAAGGTATACAGCGGGCTTGTGTGGGGCTTTTGCAGGCTTGGATATCAGATTGTTCACGAATACGGAATATTTTCCGAGCGCTCGCAGTCCGTGCTACCCGAGAGGTATACAGCGGGCTTGTGTGGGGCTTTTGCAGGCTTGGATATCAGATTGTTCACGAAAAGGGAATATTTTCCGAGCGCTCGCAGTCCGTGCTACCCGAGAGGTATACAGCGGGCTTGTTTGGGGCTTTTGCAGGCTTGGATATCAGATTGTTCACGAAAAGGGAATATTTTCCGAGCGCTCGCAGTCCGTGCTACCCGAGAGGTATACAGCGGGCTTGTGTGGGGCTTTTGCAGGCTTGGATATCAGATTGTTCACGAAAAGGGAATATTTTCCAAGCGCTCGCAGTCCGTGCTACCCGAGAGGTATACAGCGGGCTTGTGTGGGGCTTTTGCAGGCTTGGATATCAGATTGTTCACGAAAAGGGAATATTTTCCGAGCGCTCGCAGTCCGTGCTACCCGAGAGGTATACAGCGGGCTTGTGTGGGGCTTTTGCAGGCTTGGATATCAGATTGTTCACGAATACGGAATATTTTCCGAGCGCTCGCAGTCCGTGCTACCCGAGAGGTATACAGCGGGCTTGTGTGGGGCTTTTGCAGGCTTGGATATCAGATTGTTCACGAAAAGGGAATATTTTCCGAGCGCTCGCAGTCCGTGCTACCCGAGAGGTATACAGCGGGCTTGTGTGGGGCTTTTGCAGGCTTGGATATCAGATTGTTCACGAAAAGGGAATATTTTCCAAGCGCTCGCAGTCCGTGCTACCCGAGAGGTATACAGCGGGCTTGTGTGGGGCTTTTGCAGGCTTGGATATCAGATTGTTCACGAATACGGAATATTTTCCGAGCGCTCGCAGTCCGTGCTACCCGAGAGGTATACAGCGGGCTTGTGTGGGGCTTTTGCAGGCTTGGATATCAGATTGTTCACGAATACGGAATATTTTCCGAGCGCTCGCAGTCCGTGCTACCCGAGAGGTATACAGCGGGCTTGTGTGGGGCTTTTGCAGGCTTGGATATCAGATTGTTCACGAAAAGGGAATATTTTCCGAGCGCTCGCAGTCCGTGCTACCCGAGAGGTATACAGCGGGCTTGTGTGGGGCTTTTGCAGGCTTGGATATCAGATTGTTCACGAATACGGAATATTTTCCGAGCGCTCGCAGTCCGTGCTACCCGAGAGGTATACAGCGGGCTTGTGTGGGCTTTTGCAGGCTTGGATATCAGATTGTTCACGAAAAGGGAATATTTTCCGAGCGCTCGCAGTCCGTGCTACCCGAGAGGTATACAGCGGGCTTGTGTGGGGCTTTTGCAGGCTTGGATATCAGATTGTTCACGAATACGGAATATTTTCCGAGCGCTCGCAGTCCGTGCTACCCGAGAGGTATACAGCGGGCTTGTGTGGGGCTTTTGCAGGCTTGGATATCAGATTGTTCACGAAAAGGGAATATTTTCCGAGCGCTCGCAGTCCGTGCTACCCGAGAGGTATACAGCGGGCTTGTGTGGGGCTTTTGCAGGCTTGGATATCAGATTGTTCACGAAAAGGGAATATTTTCCGAGCGCTCGCAGTCCGTGCTACCCGAGAGGTATACAGCGGGCTTGTGTGGGGCTTTTGCAGGCTTGGATATCAGATTGTTCACGAAAAGGGAATATTTTCCGAGCGCTCGCAGTCCGTGCTACCCGAGAGGTATACAGCGGGCTTGTGTGGGGCTTTTGCAGGCTTGGATATCAGATTGTTCACGAAAAGGGAATATTTTCCAAGCGCTCGCAGTCCGTGCTACCCGAGAGGTATACAGCGGGCTTGTGTGGGGCTTTTGCAGGCTTGGATATCAGATTGTTCACGAATACGGAATATTTTCCGAGCGCTCGCAGTCCGTGCTACCCGAGAGGTATACAGCGGGCTTGTGTGGGGCTTTTGCAGGCTTGGATATCAGATTGTTCACGAAAAGGGAATATTTTCTGAGCGCTCGCAGTCCGTGCTACCCGAGAGGTATACAGCGGGCTTGTGTGGGGCTTTTGCAGGCTTGGATATCAGATTGTTCACGAATACGGAATATTTTCCGAGCGCTCGCAGTCCGTGCTACCCGAGAGGTATACAGCGGGCTTGTGTGGGGCTTTTGCAGGCTTGGATATCAGATTGTTCACGAAAAGGGAATATTTTCCGAGCGCTCGCAGTCCGTGCTACCCGAGAGGTATACAGCGGGCTTGTGTGGGGCTTTTGCAGGCTTGGATATCAGATTGTTCACGAATACGGAATATTTTCCGAGCGCTCGCAGTCCGTGCTACCCGAGAGGTATACAGCGGGCTTGTGTGGGGCTTTTGCAGGCTTGGATATCAGATTGTTCACGAAAAGGGAATATTTTCCGAGCGCTCGCAGTCCGTGCTACCCGAGAGGTATACAGCGGGCTTGTGTGGGTCTTTTGCAGGCTTGGATATCAGATTGTTCACGAAAAGGGAATATTTTCCGAGCGCTCGCAGTCCGTGCTACTCGAGAGGTATACAGCGGGCTTGTGTGGGGCTTTTGCAGGCTTGGATATCAGATTGTTCACGAAAAGGGAATATTTTCCGAGCGCTCGCAGTCCGTGCTACCCGAGAGGTATACAGCAGGCTTGTGTGGGTCTTTTGCAGGCTTGGATATCAGATTGTTCACGAATACGGAATATTTTCCGAGCGCTCGCAGTCCGTGCTACCCGAGAGGTATACAGCGGGCTTGTGTGGGGCTTTTGCAGGCTTGGATATCAGATTGTTCACGAAAAGGGAATATTTTCCGAGCGCCCGCAGTCCGTGCTACCCGAGAGGTATACAGCGGGCTTGTGTGGGGCTTTTGCAGGCTTGGATATCAGATTGTTCACGAAAAGGGAATATTTTCCGAGCGCTCGCAGTCCGTGCTACCCGAGAGGTATACAGCGGGCTTGTGTGGGGCTTTTGCAGGCTTGGATATCAGATTGTTCACGAAAAGGGAATATTTTCCGAGCGCTCGCAGTCCGTGCTACCCGAGAGGTATACAGCGGGCTTGTGTGGGGCTTTTGCAGGCTTGGATATCAGATTGTTCACGGAAAAGGAATATTTTCCGAGCACTCGCAGTCCGTGCTACCCGAGAGGTATACAGCGGGCTTGTGTGGGGCTTTTGCAGGCTTGGATATCAGATTGTTCACGAATACGGAATATTTTCCGAGCGCTCGCAGTCCGTGCTACCCGAGAGGTATACAGCGGGCTTGTGTGGGGCTTTTGCAGGCTTGGATATCAGATTGTTCACGAAAAGGGAATATTTTCCGAGCGCTCGCAGTCCGTGCTACCCGAGAGGTATACAGCGGGCTTGTGTGGGGCTTTTGCAGGCTTGGATATCAGATTGTTCACGAAAAGGGAATATTTTCCGAGCGCTCGCAGTCCGTGCTACCCGAGAGGTATACAGCGGGCTTGTGTGGGGCTTTTGCAGGCTTGGATATCAGATTGTTCACGAAAAGGGAATATTTTCCGAGCGCTCGCAGTCCGTGCTACCCGAGAGGTATACAGCGGGCTTGTGTGGGGCTTTTGCAGGCTTGGATATCAGATTGTTCACGGAAAAGGAATATTTTCCGAGCACTCGCAGTCCGTGCTACCCGAGAGGTATACAGCGGGCTTGTGTGGGGCTTTTGCAGGCTTGGATATCAGATTGTTCACGAAAAGGGAATATTTTCCGAGCGCTCGCAGTCCGTGCTACCCGAGAGGTATACAGCGGGCTTGTGTGGGGCTTTTGCAGGCTTGGATATCAGATTGTTCACGGAAAAGGAATATTTTCCGAGCACTCGCAGTCCGTGCTACCCGAGAGGTATACAGCGGGCTTGTGTGGGGCTTTTGCAGGCTTGGATATCATATTGTTCACGAAAAAGGAATATTTTCCGAGCACTCGCAGTCCGTGCTACCCGAGAGGTATACAGCGGGCTTGTGTGGGGCTTTTGCAGGCTTGGATATCAGATTGTTCACGAATACGGAATTTTTTCCGAGCGCTCGCAGTCCGTGCTACCCGAGAGGTATACAGCGGGCTTGTGTGGGGCTTTTGCAGGCTTGGATATCAGATTGTTCACGAAAAGGGAATATTTTCCGAGCGCTCGCAGTCCGTGCTACCCGAGAGGTATACAGCGGGCTTGTGTGGGGCTTTTGCAGGCTTGGATATCAGATTGTTCACGAAAAGGGAATATTTTCCGAGCGCTCGCAGTCCGTGCTACCCGAAAGGTATACAGCGGGCTTGTGTGGGGCTTTTGCAGGCTTGGATATCAGATTGTTCACGAATACGGAATATTTTCCGAGCGCTCGCAGTCCGTGCTACCCGAGAGGTATACAGCGGGCTTGTGTGGGGCTTTCGCAGGCTTGGATATCAGATTGTTCACGAAAAGGGAATATTTTCCGAGCGCTCGCAGTCCGTGCTACCCGAGAGGTATACAGCGGGCTTGTGTGGGGCTTTTGCAGGCTTGGATATCAGATTGTTCACGAATACGGAATATTTTCCGAGCGCTCGCAGTCCGTGCTACCCGAGAGGTATACAGCGGGCTTGTGTGGGGCTTTTGCAGGCTTGGATATCAGATTGTTCACGAAAAGGGAATATTTTCCGAGCGCTCGCAGTCCGTGCTACCCGAGAGGTATACAGCGGGCTTGTGTGGGGCTTTTGCAGGCTTGGATATCAGATTGTTCACGAAAAGGGAATATTTTCCGAGCGCTCGCAGTCCGTGCTACCAGAGAGGTATACAGCGGGCTTGTGTGGGGCTTTTGCAGGCTTGGATATCAGATTGTTCACGAAAAGGGAATATTTTCCGAGCGCTCGCAGTCCGTGCTACCCGAGAGGTATACAGCGGGCTTGTGTGGGGCTTTTGCAGGCTTGGATATCAGATTGTTCACGGAAAAGGAATATTTTCCGAGCACTCGCAGTCCGTGCTACCCGAGAGGTATACAGCGGGCTTGTGTGGGGCTTTTGCAGGCTTGGATATCAGATTGTTCACGAAAAGGGAATATTTTCCGAGCACTCGCAGTCCGTGCTACCCGAGAGGTATACAGCGGGCTTGTGTGGGGCTTTTGCAGGCTTGGATATCAGATTGTTCACGGAAAAGGAATATTTTCCGAGCACTCGCAGTCCGTGCTACCCGAGAGGTATACAGCGGGCTTGTGTGGGGCTTTTGCAGGCTTGGATATCAGATTGTTCACGGAAAAGGAATATTTTCCGAGCGCTCGCAGTCCGTGCTACCCGAGAGGTATACAGCGGGCTTGTGTGGGGCTTTTGCAGGCTTGGATATCAGATTGTTCACGAAAAGGGAATATTTTCCGAGCGCTCGCAGTCCGTGCTACCCGAGAGGTATACAGCGGGCTTGTGTGGGGCTTTTGCAGGCTTGGATATCAGATTGTTCACGAATACGGAATATTTTCCGAGCGCTCGCAGTCCGTGCTACCCGAGAGGTATACAGCGGGCTTGTGTGGGGCTTTTGCAGGCTTGGATATCAGATTGTTCACGAAAAGGGAATATTTTCCGAGCGCTCGCAGTCCGTGCTACCCTAGAGGTATACAGCGGGCTTGTGTGGGGCTTTTGCAGGCTTGGATATCAGATTGTTCACGGAAAAGGAATATTTTCCGAGCACTCGCAGTCCGTGCTACCCGAGAGGTATACAGCGGGCTTGTGTGGGGCTTTTGCAGGCTTGGATATCAGATTGTTCACGAAAAGGGAATATTTTCCGAGCACTCGCAGTCCGTGCTACCCGAGAGGTATACAGCGGGCTTGTGTGGGGCTTTTGCAGGCTTGGATATCAGATTGTTCACGGAAAAGGAATATTTTCCGAGCACTCGCAGTCCGTGCTACCCGAGAGGTATACAGCGGCTTGTGTGGGGCTTTTGCAGGCTTGGATATCAGATTGTTCACGGAAAAGGAATATTTTCCGAGCGCTCGCAGTCCGTGCTACCCGAGAGGTATACAGCGGGCTTGTGTGGGGCTTTTGCAGGCTTGGATATCAGATTGTTCACGAAAAGGGAATATTTTCCGAGCGCTCGCAGTCCGTGCTACCCGAGAGGTATACAGCGGGCTTGTGTGGGGCTTTTGCAGGCTTGGATATCAGATTGTTCACGAATACGGAATATTTTCCGAGCGCTCGCAGTCCGTGCTACCCGAGAGGTATACAGCGGGCTTGTGTGGGGCTTTTGCAGGCTTGGATATCAGATTGTTCACGAAAAGGGAATATTTTCCGAGCGCTCGCAGTCCGTGCTACCCGAGAGGTATACAGCGGGCTTGTGTGGGGCTTTTGCAGGCTTGGATATCAGATTGTTCACGAATACGGAATATTTTCCGAGCGCTCGCAGTCCGTGCTACCCAAGAGGTATACAGCGGGCTTGTGTGGGGCTTTTGCAGGCTTGGATATCAGATTGTTCACGAAAAGGGAATATTTTCCGAGCGCTCGCAGTCCGTGCTAACCGAGAGGTATACAGCGGGCTTGTGTGGGGCTTTTGCAGGCTTGGATATCAGATTGTTCACGAATACGGAATATTTTCCGAGCGCTCGCAGTCCGTGCTACCCGAGAGGTATACAGCGGGCTTGTGTGGGGCTTTTGCAGGCTTGGATATCAGATTGTTCACGAAAAGGGAATATTTTCCGAGCGCTCGCAGTCCGTGCTACACGAGAGGTATACAGCGGGCTTGTTTGGGGCTTTTGCAGGCTTGGATATCAGATTGTTCACGAAAAGGGAATATTTTCCGAGCGCTCGCAGTCCGTGCTACCCGAGAGGTATACAGCGGGCTTGTGTGGGGCTTTTGCAGGCTTGGATATCAGATTGTTCACGAAAAGGGAATATTTTCCGAGCGCTCGCAGTCCGTGCTACCCGAAAGGTATACAGCGGGCTTGTGTGGGGCTTTTGCAGGCTTGGATATCAGATTGTTCACGAATACGGAATATTTTCCGAGCGCTCGCAGTCCGTGCTACCCGAGAGGTATACAGCGGGCTTGTGTGGGGCTTTTGCAGGCTTGGATATCAGATTGTTCACGAAAAGGGAATATTTTCCGAGCGCTCGCAGTCCGTGCTACCCGAGAGGTATACAGCGGGCTTGTTTGGGGCTTTTGCAGGCTTGGATATCAGATTGTTCACGAAAAGGGAATATTTTCCGAGCGCTCGCAGTCCGTGCTACCCGAGAGGTATACAGCGGGCTTGTGTGGGGCTTTTGCAGGCTAGGATATCAGATTGTTCACGAAAAGGGAATATTTTCCGAGCGCTCGCAGTCCGTGCTACCCAAGAGGTATACAGCGGGCTTGTGTGGGGCTTTTGCAGGCTTGGATATCAGATTGTTCACAAAAGGGAATATATTCCGAGCGCTCGCAGTCCGTGCTACCCGAGAGGTATACAGCGGGCTTGTTTGGGGCTTTTGCAGGCTTGGATATCAGATTGTTCACGAAAAGGGAATATTTTCCGAGCGCTCGCAGTCCGTGCTACCCGAGAGGTATACAGCGGGCTTGTGTGGGGCTTTTGCAGGCTTGGATATCAGATTGTTCACGAATACGGAATATTTTCCGAGCGCTCGCAGTCCGTGCTACCCGAAAGGTATACAGCGGGCTTGTGTGGGGCTTTTGCAGGCTTGGATATCAGATTGTTCACGAATACGGAATATTTTCCGAGCGCTCGCAGTCCGTGCTACCCGAGAGGTATACAGCGGGCTTGTGTGGGGCTTTTGCAGGCTTGGATATCAGATTGTTCACGAAAAGGGAATATTTTCCGAGCGCTCGCAGTCCGTGCTACCCGAGAGGTATACAGCGGGCTTGTTTGGGGCTTTTGCAGGCTTGGATATCAGATTGTTCACGAAAAGGGAATATTTTCCGAGCGCTCGCAGTCCGTGCTACCAGAGAGGTATACAGCGGGCTTGTGTGGGGCTTTTGCAGGCTAGGATATCAGATTGTTCACGAAAAGGGAATATTTTCCGAGCGCTCGCAGTCCGTGCTACCCAAGAGGTATACAGCGGGCTTGTGTGGGGCTTTTGCAGGCTTGGATATCAGATTGTTCACGAAAAGGGAATATTTTCCGAGCGCTCGCAGTCCGTGCTACCCGAGAGGTATACAGCGGGCTTGTTTGGGGCTTTTGCAGGCTTGGATATCAGATTGTTAACGAAAAGGGAATATTTTCCGAGCGCTCGCAGTCCGTGCTACCCGAGAGGTATACAGCGGGCTTGTGTGGGGCTTTTGCAGGCTTGGATATCAGATTGTTCACGAATACGGAATATTTTCCGAGCGCTCGCAGTCCGTGCTACCCGAGAGGTATACAGCGGGCTTGTGTGGGGCTTTTGCAGGCTTGGATATCAGATTGTTCACGAAAAGGGAATATTTTCCGAGCGCTCGCAGTCCGTGCTAACCGAGAGGTATACAGCGGGCTTGTGTGGGGCTTTTGCAGGCTTGGATATCAGATTGTTCACGAATACGGAATATTTTCCGAGCGCTCGCAGTCCGTGCTACCCGAGAGGTATACAGCGGGCTTGTGTGGGGCTTTTGCAGGCTTGGATATCAGATTGTTCACGAAAAGGGAATATTTTCCGAGCGCTCGCAGTCCGTGCTACCCGAGAGGTATACAGCGGGCTTGTTTGGGGCTTTTGCAGGCTTGGATATCAGATTGTTCACGAAAAGGGAATATTTTCCGAGCGCTCGCAGTCCGTACTACCCGAGAGGTATACAGCGGGCTTGTGTGGGGCTTTTGCAGGCTTGGATATCAGATTGTTCACGAAAAGGGAATATTTTCCGAGCGCTCGCAGTCCGTGCTACCCGAAAGGTATACAGCGGGCTTGTGTGGGGCTTTTGCAGGCTTGGATATCAGATTGTTCACGAATACGGAATATTTTCCGAGCGCTCGCAGTCCGTGCTACCCGAGAGGTATACAGCGGGCTTGTGTGGGGCTTTTGCAGGCTTGGATATCAGATTGTTCACGAAAAGGGAATATTTTCCGAGCGCTCGCAGTCCGTGCTACCCGAGAGGTATACAGCGGGCTTGTTTGGGGCTTTTGCAGGCTTGGATATCAGATTGTTCACGAAAAGGGAATATTTTCCGAGCGCTCGCAGTCCGTGCTACCCGAGAGGTATACAGCGGGCTTGTGTGGGGCTTTTGCAGGCTAGGATATCAGATTGTTCACGAAAAGGGAATATTTTCCGAGCGCTCGCAGTCCGTGCTACCCAAGAGGTATACAGCGGGCTTGTGTGGGGCTTTTGCAGGCTTGGATATCAGATTGTTCACGAAAAGGGAATATTTTCCGAGCGCTCGCAGTCCGTGCTACCCGAGAGGTATACAGCGGGCTTGTTTGGGGCTTTTGCAGGCTTGGATATCAGATTGTTCACGAAAAGGGAATATTTTCCGAGCGCTCGCAGTCCGTGCTACCCGAGAGGTATACAGCGGGCTTGTGTGGGGCTTTTGCAGGCTTGGATATCAGATTGTTCACGAAAAGGGAATATTTTCCGAGCGCTCGCAGTCCGTGCTACCCAAAAGGTATACAGCGGGCTTGTGTGGGGCTTTTGCAGGCTTGGATATCAGATTGTTCACGAATACGGAATATTTTCCGAGCGCTCGCAGTCCGTGCTACCCGAGAGGTATACAGCGGGCTTGTGTGGGGCTTTTGCAGGCTTGGATATCAGATTGTTCACGAAAAGGGAATATTTTCCGAGCGCTCGCAGTCCGTGCTACCCGAGAGGTATACAGCGGGCTTGTGTGGGGCTTTTGCAGGCTTGGATATCAGATTGTTCACGAAAAAGGAATATTTTCCGAGCGCTCGCAGTCCGTGCTACCCGAAAGGTATACAGCGGGCTTGTGTGGGGCTTTTGCAGGCTTGGATATCAGATTGTTCACGAATACGGAATATTTTCCGAGCGCTCGCAGTCCGTGCTACCCGAGAGGTATACAGCGGGCTTGTGTGGGGCTTTTGCAGGCTTGGATATCAGATTGTTCACGAAAAGGGAATATTTTCCGAGCGCTCGCAGTCCGTGCTACCCCAGAGGTATACAGCGGGCTTGTGTGGGGCTTTTGCAGGCTTGGATATCAGATTGTTCACGAATACGGAATATTTTCCGAGCGCTCGCAGTCCGTGCTACCCGAGAGGTATACAGCGGGCTTGTGTGGGGCTTTTGCAGGCTTGGATATCAGATTGTTCACGAATACGGAATATTTTCCGAGCGCTCGCAGTCCGTGCTACCCGAGAGGTATACAGCGGGCTTGTGTGGGGCTTTTGCAGGCTTGGATATCAGATTGTTCACGAATACGGAATATTTTCCGAGCGCTCGCAGTCCGTGCTACCCGAGAGGTATACAGCGGGCTTGTGTGGGGCTTTTGCAGGCTTGGATATCAGATTGTTCACGAAAAGGGAATATTTTCCGAGCGCTCGCAGTCCGTGCTACCCGAGAGGTATACAGCAGGCTTGTGTGGGGCTTTTGCAGGCTTGGATATCAGATTGTTCACGAAAAGGGAATATTTTCCGAGCGCTCCAGTCCGTGCTACCCGAGAGGTATACAGCGGGCTTGTGTGGGGCTTTTGCAGGCTTGGTTATCAGATTGTTCACGAAAAGGGAATATTTTCCGAGCGCTCGCAGTCCGTGCTACCCGAGAGGTATACAGCGGGCTTGTGTGGGGCTTTTGCAGGCTTCGATATCAGATTGTTCACGAAAACGGAATATTTTCCGAGCGCTCGCAGTCCGTGCTACCCGAGAGGTATACAGCGGGCTTGTGTGGGGCTTTTGCAGGCTTGGATATCAGATTGTTCACGAATACGGAATATTTTCCGAGCGCTCGCAGTCCGTGCTACCCGAGAGGTTTACAGCGGGCTTGTGTGGGGCTTTTGCAGGCTTGGATATCAGATTGTTCACGAAAAGGGAATATTTTCCGAGCGCTCGCAGTCCGTGCTACCCGAGAGGTATACAGCGGGCTTGTGTGGGGCTTTTGCAGGCTTGGATATCAGATTGTTCACGAAAAGGGAATATTTTCCGAGCGCTCGCAGTCCGTGCTACCCGAGAGGTATACAGCGGGCTTGTGTGGGGCTTTTGCAGGCTTGGATATCAGATTGTTCACGAAAAGGGAATATTTTCCGAGCGCTCTCAGTCCGTGCTACCCGAAAGGTATACAGCGGGCTTGTGTGGGGCTTTTGCAGGCTTGGATATCAGATTGTTCACGAATACGGAATATTTTCCGAGCGCTCGCAGTCCGTGCTACCCGAGAGGTATACAGCGGGCTTGTGTGGGGCTTTTGCAGGCTAGGATATCAGATTGTTCACGAAAAGGGAATATTTTCCGAGCGCTCGCAGTCCGTGCTACCCGAGAGGTATACAGCGGGCTTGTGTGGGGCTTTTGCAGGCTTGGATATCAGATTGTTCACGAATACGGAATATTTTCCGAGCGCTCGCAGTCCGTGCTACCCAAGAGGTATACAGCGGGCTTGTGTGGGGCTTTTGCAGGCTTGGATATCAGATTGTTCACGAAAAGGGAATATTTTCCGAGCGCTCGCAGTCCGTGCTAACCGAGAGGTATACAGCGGGCTTGTGTGGGGCTTTTGCAGGCTTGGATATCAGATTGTTCACGAATACGGAATATTTTCCGAGCGCTCGCAGTCCGTGCTACCCGAGAGGTATACAGCGGGCTTGTGTGGGGCTTTTGCAGGCTTGGATATCAGATTGTTCACGAAAAGGGAATATTTTCCGAGCGCTCGCAGTCCGTGCTACCCGAGAGGTATACAGCGGGCTTGTTTGGTGCTTTTGCAGGCTTGGATATCAGATTGTTCACGAAAAGGGAATATTTTCCGAGCGCTCGCAGTCCGTGCTACCCGAGAGGTATACAGCGGGCTTGTGTGGGGCTTTTGCAGGCTTGGATATCAGATTGTTCACGAAAAGGGAATATTTTCCGAGCGCTTGCAGTCCGTGCTACCCGAAAGGTATACAGCGGGCTTGTGTGGGGCTTTTGCAGGCTTGGATATCAGATTGTTCACGAATACGGAATATTTTCCGAGCGCTCGCAGTCCGTGCTACCCGAGAGGTATACAGCGGGCTTGTGTGGGGCTTTTGCAGGCTTGGATATCAGATTGTTCACGAAAAGGGAATATTTTCCGAGCGCTTGCAGTCCGTGCTACCCGAGAGGTATACAGCGGGCTTGTGTGGGGCTTTTGCAGGCTTGGATATCAGATTGTTCACGAAAAGGGAATATTTTCCGAGCGCTCGCAGTCCGTGCTACCCGAGAGGTATACAGCGGGCTTGTGTGGGGCTTTTGCAGGCTTGGATATCAGATTGTTCACGAAAAGGGAATATTTTCCGAGCGCTCGCAGTCCGTGCTACCCGAGAGGTATACAGCGGGCTTGTGTGGGGCTTTTGCAGGCTTGGATATCAGATTGTTCACGGAAAAGGAATATTTTCCGAGCACTCGCAGTCCGTGCTACCCGAGAGGTATACAGCGGGCTTGTGTGGGGCTTTTGCAGGCTTGGATATCAGATTGTTCACGAAAAGGGAATATTTTCCGAGCACTCGCAGTCCGTGCTACCCGAGAGGTATACAGCGGGCTTGTGTGGGGCTTTTGCAGGCTTGGATATCAGATTGTTCACGGAAAAGGAATATTTTCCGAGCACTCGCAGTCCGTGCTACCCGAGAGGTATACAGCGGGCTTGTGTGGGGCTTTTGCAGGCTTGGATATCAGATTGTTCACGGAAAAGGAATATTTTCCGAGCGCTCGCAGTCCGTGCTACCCGAGAGGTATACAGCGGGCTTGTGTGGGGCTTTTGCAGGCTTGGATATCAGATTGTTCACGAAAAGGGAATATTTTCCGAGCGCTCGCAGTCCGTGCTACCCGAGAGGTATACAGCGGGCTTGTGTGGGGCTTTTGCAGGCTTGGATATCAGATTGTTCACGAATACGGAATATTTTCCGAGCGCTCGCAGTCCGTGCTACCCGAGAGGTATACAGCGGGCTTGTGTGGGGCTTTTGCAGGCTTGGATATCAGATTGTTCACGAAAAGGGAATATTTTCCGAGCGCTCGCAGTCCGTGCTACCCTAGAGGTATACAGCGGGCTTGTGTGGGGCTTTTGCAGGCTTGGATATCAGATTGTTCACGAATACGGAATATTTTCCGAGCGCTCGCAGTCCGTGCTACCCGAGAGGTATACAGCGGGCTTGTGTGGGGCTTTTGCAGGCTTGGATATCAGATTGTTCACGAAAAGGGAATATTTTCCGAGCGCTCGCAGTCCGTGCTACCCGAAAGGTATACAGCGGGCTTGTGTGGGGCTTTTGCAGGCTTGGATATCAGATTGTTCACGAATACGGAATATTTTCCGAGCGCTCGCAGTCCGTGCTACCCGAGAGGTATACAGCGGGCTTGTGTGGGGCTTTTGCAGGCTTGGATATCAGATTGTTCACGAAAAGGGAATATTTTCCGAGCGCTCGCAGTCCGTGCTACCCGAGAGGTATACAGCGGGCTTGTTTGGGGCTTTTGCAGGCTTGGATATCAGATTGTTCACGAAAAGGGAATATTTTCCGAGCGCTCGCAGTCCGTGCTACCCGAGAGGTATACAGCGGGCTTGTGTGGGGCTTTTGCAGGCTAGGATATCAGATTGTTCACGAAAAGGGAATATTTTCCGAGCGCTCGCAGTCCGTGCTACCCAAGAGGTATACAGCGGGCTTGTGTGGGGCTTTTGCAGGCTTGGATATCAGATTGTTCACAAAAAGGGAATATATTCCGAGCGCTCGCAGTCCGTGCTACTCGAGAGGTATACAGCGGGCTTGTTTGGGGCTTTTGCAGGCTTGGATATCAGATTGTTCACGAAAAGGGAATATTTTCCGAGCGCTCGCAGTCCGTGCTACCCGAGAGGTATACAGCGGGCTTGTGTGGGGCTTTTGCAGGCTTGGATATCAGATTGTTCACGAAAAGGGAATATTTTCCGAGCGCTCGCAGTCCGTGCTACCCGAGAGGTATACAGCGGGCTTGTGTGGGGCTTTTGCAGGCTTGGATATCAGATTGTTCACGGAAAAGGAATATTTTCCGAGCACTCGCAGTCCGTGCTACCCGAGAGGTATACAGCGGGCTTGTGTGGGGCTTTTGCAGGCTTGGATATCAGATTGTTCACGAAAAGGGAATATTTTCCGAGCACTCGCAGTCCGTGCTACCCGAGAGGTATACAGCGGGCTTGTGTGGGGCTTTTGCAGGCTTGGATATCAGATTGTTCACGGAAAAGGAATATTTTCCGAGCACTCGCAGTCCGTGCTACCCGAGAGGTATACAGCGGGCTTGTGTGGGGCTTTTGCAGGCTTGGATATCAGATTGTTCACGGAAAAGGAATATTTTCCGAGCGCTCGCAGTCCGTGCTACCCGAGAGGTATACAGCGGGCTTGTGTGGGGCTTTTGCAGGCTTGGATATCAGATTGTTCACGAAAAGGGAATATTTTCCGAGCGCTCGCAGTCCGTGCTACCCGAGAGGTATACAGCGGGCTTGTGTGGGGCTTTTGCAGGCTTGGATATCAGATTGTTCACGAATACGGAATATTTTCCGAGCGCTCGCAGTCCGTGCTACCCGAGAGGTATACAGCGGGCTTGTGTGGGGCTTTTGCAGGCTTGGATATCAGATTGTTCACGAAAAGGGAATATTTTCCGAGCGCTCGCAGTCCGTGCTACCCTAGAGGTATACAGCGGGCTTGTGTGGGGCTTTTGCAGGCTTGGATATCAGATTGTTCACGGAAAAGGAATATTTTCCGAGCACTCGCAGTCCGTGCTACCCGAGAGGTATACAGCGGGCTTGTGTGGGGCTTTTGCAGGCTTGGATATCAGATTGTTCACGAAAAGGGAATATTTTCCGAGCACTCGCAGTCCGTGCTACCCGAGAGGTATACAGCGGGCTTGTGTGGGGCTTTTGCAGGCTTGGATATCAGATTGTTCACGGAAAAGGAATATTTTCCGAGCACTCGCAGTCCGTGCTACCCGAGAGGTATACAGCGGGCTTGTGTGGGGCTTTTGCAGGCTTGGATATCAGATTGTTCACGGAAAAGGAATATTTTCCGAGCGCTCGCAGTCCGTGCTACCCGAGAGGTATACAGCGGGCTTGTGTGGGGCTTTTGCAGGCTTGGATATCAGATTGTTCACGAAAAGGGAATATTTTCCGAGCGCTCGCAGTCCGTGCTACCCGAGAGGTATACAGCGGGCTTGTGTGGGGCTTTTGCAGGCTTGGATATCAGATTGTTCACGAATACGGAATATTTTCCGAGCGCTCGCAGTCCGTGCTACCCGAGAGGCATACAGCGGGCTTGTGTGGGGCTTTTGCAGGCTTGGATATCAGATTGTTCACGAAAAGGGAATATTTTCCGAGCGCTCGCAGTCCGTGCTACCCGAGAGGTATACAGCGGGCTTGTGTGGGGCTTTTGCAGGCTTGGATATCAGATTGTTCACGAATACGGAATATTTTCCGAGCGCTCGCAGTCCGTGCTACCCAAGAGGTATACAGCGGGCTTGTGTGGGGCTTTTGCAGGCTTGGATATCAGATTGTTCACGAAAAGGGAATATTTTCCGAGCGCTCGCAGTCCGTGCTAACCGAGAGGTATACAGCGGGCTTGTGTGGGGCTTTTGCAGGCTTGGATATCAGATTGTTCACGAATACGGAATATTTTCCGAGCGCTCGCAGTCCGTGCTACCCGAGAGGTATACAGCGGGCTTGTGTGGGGCTTTTGCAGGCTTGGATATCAGATTGTTCACGAAAAGGGAATATTTTCCGAGCGCTCGCAGTCCGTGCTACCCGAGAGGTATACAGCGGGCTTGTTTGGGGCTTTTGCAGGCTTGGATATCAGATTGTTCACGAAAAGGGAATATTTTCCGAGCGCTCGCAGTCCGTGCTACCCGAGAGGTATACAGCGGGCTTGTGTGGGGCTTTTGCAGGCTTGGATATCAGATTGTTCACGAAAAGGGAATATTTTCCGAGCGCTCGCAGTCCGTGCTACCCGAAAGGTATACAGCGGGCTTGTGTGGGGCTTTTGCAGGCTTGGATATCAGATTGTTCACGAATACGGAATATTTTCCGAGCGCTCGCAGTCCGTGCTACCCGAGAGGTATACAGCGGGCTTGTGTGGGGCTTTTGCAGGCTTGGATATCAGATTGTTCACGAAAAGGGAATATTTTCCGAGCGCTCGCAGTCCGTGCTACCCGAGAGGTATACAGCGGGCTTGTTTGGGGCTTTTGCAGGCTTGGATATCAGATTGTTCACGAAAAGGGAATATTTTCCGAGCGCTCGCAGTCCGTGCTACCCGAGAGGTATACAGCGGGCTTGTGTGGGGCTTTTGCAGGCTAGGATATCAGATTGTTCACGAAAAGGGAATATTTTCCGAGCGCTCGCAGTCCGTGCTACCCGAGAGGTATACAGCGGGCTTGTTTGGGGCTTTTGCAGGCTTGGATATCAGATTGTTCACGAAAAGGGAATATTTTCCGAGCGCTCGCAGTCCGTGCTACCCGAGAGGTATACAGCGGGCTTGTGTGGGGCTTTTGCAGGCTTGGATATCAGATTGTTCACGAATACGGAATATTTTCCGAGCGCTCGCAGTCCGTGCTACCCGAAAGGTATACAGCGGGCTTGTGTGGGGCTTTTGCAGGCTTGGATATCAGATTGTTCACGAATACGGAATATTTTCCGAGCGCTCGCAGTCCGTGCTACCCGAGAGGTATACAGCGGGCTTGTGTGGGGCTTTTGCAGGCTTGGATATCAGATTGTTCACGAAAAGGGAATATTTTCCGAGCGCTCGCAGTCCGTGCTACCCGAGAGGTATACAGCGGGCTTGTTTGGGGCTTTTGCAGGCTTGGATATCAGATTGTTCACGAAAAGGGAATATTTTCCGAGCGCTCGCAGTCCGTGCTACCAGAGAGGTATACAGCGGGCTTGTGTGGGGCTTTTGCAGGCTAGGATATCAGATTGTTCACGAAAAGGGAATATTTTCCGAGCGCTCGCAGTCCGTGCTACCCAAGAGGTATACAGCGGGCTTGTGTGGGGCTTTTGCAGGCTTGGATATCAGATTGTTCACGAAAAGGGAATATTTTCCGAGCGCTCGCAGTCCGTGCTACCCGAGAGGTATACAGCGGGCTTGTTTGGGGCTTTTGCAGGCTTGGATATCAGATTGTTAACGAAAAGGGAATATTTTCCGAGCGCTCGCAGTCCGTGCTACCCGAGAGGTATACAGCGGGCTTGTGTGGGGCTTTTGCAGGCTTGGATATCAGATTGTTCACGAATACGGAATATTTTCCGAGCGCTCGCAGTCCGTGCTACCCGAGAGGTATACAGCGGGCTTGTGTGGGGCTTTTGCAGGCTTGGATATCAGATTGTTCACGAAAAGGGAATATTTTCCGAGCGCTCGCAGTCCGTGCTAACCGAGAGGTATACAGCGGGCTTGTGTGGGGCTTTTGCAGGCTTGGATATCAGATTGTTCACGAATACGGAATATTTTCCGAGCGCTCGCAGTCCGTGCTACCCGAGAGGTATACAGCGGGCTTGTGTGGGGCTTTTGCAGGCTTGGATATCAGATTGTTCACGAAAAGGGAATATTTTCCGAGCGCTCGCAGTCCGTGCTACCCGAGAGGTATACAGCGGGCTTGTTTGGGGCTTTTGCAGGCTTGGATATCAGATTGTTCACGAAAAGGGAATATTTTCCGAGCGCTCGCAGTCCGTACTACCCGAGAGGTATACAGCGGGCTTGTGTGGGGCTTTTGCAGGCTTGGATATCAGATTGTTCACGAAAAGGGAATATTTTCCGAGCGCTCGCAGTCCGTGCTACCCGAAAGGTATACAGCGGGCTTGTGTGGGGCTTTTGCAGGCTTGGATATCAGATTGTTCACGAATACGGAATATTTTCCGAGCGCTCGCAGTCCGTGCTACCCGAGAGGTATACAGCGGGCTTGTGTGGGGCTTTTGCAGGCTTGGATATCAGATTGTTCACGAAAAGGGAATATTTTCCGAGCGCTCGCAGTCCGTGCTACCCGAGAGGTATACAGCGGGCTTGTTTGGGGCTTTTGCAGGCTTGGATATCAGATTGTTCACGAAAAGGGAATATTTTCCGAGCGCTCGCAGTCCGTGCTACCCGAGAGGTATACAGCGGGCTTGTGTGGGGCTTTTGCAGGCTAGGATATCAGATTGTTCACGAAAAGGGAATATTTTCCGAGCGCTCGCAGTCCGTGCTACCCAAGAGGTATACAGCGGGCTTGTGTGGGGCTTTTGCAGGCTTGGATATCAGATTGTTCACGAAAAGGGAATATTTTCCGAGCGCTCGCAGTCCGTGCTACCCGAGAGGTATACAGCGGGCTTGTTTGGGGCTTTTGCAGGCTTGGATATCAGATTGTTCACGAAAAGGGAATATTTTCCGAGCGCTCGCAGTCCGTGCTACCCGAGAGGTATACAGCGGGCTTGTGTGGGGCTTTTGCAGGCTTGGATATCAGATTGTTCACGAAAAGGGAATATTTTCCGAGCGCTCGCAGTCCGTGCTACCCAAAAGGTATACAGCGGGCTTGTGTGGGGCTTTTGCAGGCTTGGATATCAGATTGTTCACGAATACGGAATATTTTCCGAGCGCTCGCAGTCCGTGCTACCCGAGAGGTATACAGCGGGCTTGTGTGGGGCTTTTGCAGGCTTGGATATCAGATTGTTCACGAAAAGGGAATATTTTCCGAGCGCTCGCAGTCCGTGCTACCCGAGAGGTATACAGCGGGCTTGTGTGGGGCTTTTGCAGGCTTGGATATCAGATTGTTCACGAAAAAGGAATATTTTCCGAGCGCTCGCAGTCCGTGCTACCCGAAAGGTATACAGCGGGCTTGTGTGGGGCTTTTGCAGGCTTGGATATCAGATTGTTCACGAATACGGAATATTTTCCGAGCGCTCGCAGTCCGTGCTACCCGAGAGGTATACAGCGGGCTTGTGTGGGGCTTTTGCAGGCTTGGATATCAGATTGTTCACGAAAAGGGAATATTTTCCGAGCGCTCGCAGTCCGTGCTACCCCAGAGGTATACAGCGGGCTTGTGTGGGGCTTTTGCAGGCTTGGATATCAGATTGTTCACGAATACGGAATATTTTCCGAGCGCTCGCAGTCCGTGCTACCCGAGAGGTATACAGCGGGCTTGTGTGGGGCTTTTGCAGGCTTGGATATCAGATTGTTCACGAATACGGAATATTTTCCGAGCGCTCGCAGTCCGTGCTACCCGAGAGGTATACAGCGGGCTTGTGTGGGGCTTTTGCAGGCTTGGATATCAGATTGTTCACGAATACGGAATATTTTCCGAGCGCTCGCAGTCCGTGCTACCCGAGAGGTATACAGCGGGCTTGTGTGGGGCTTTTGCAGGCTTGGATATCAGATTGTTCACGAAAAGGGAATATTTTCCGAGCGCTCGCAGTCCGTGCTACCCGAGAGGTATACAGCAGGCTTGTGTGGGGCTTTTGCAGGCTTGGATATCAGATTGTTCACAAAAAGGGAATATTTTCCGAGCGCTCCAGTCCGTGCTACCCGAGAGGTATACAGCGGGCTTGTGTGGGGCTTTTGCAGGCTTGGTTATCAGATTGTTCACGAAAAGGGAATATTTTCCGAGCGCTCGCAGTCCGTGCTACCCGAGAGGTATACAGCGGGCTTGTGTGGGGCTTTTGCAGGCTTCGATATCAGATTGTTCACGAAAACGGAATATTTTCCGAGCGCTCGCAGTCCGTGCTACCCGAGAGGTATACAGCGGGCTTGTGTGGGGCTTTTGCAGGCTTGGATATCAGATTGTTCACGAATACGGAATATTTTCCGAGCGCTCGCAGTCCGTGCTACCCGAGAGGTTTACAGCGGGCTTGTGTGGGGCTTTTGCAGGCTTGGATATCAGATTGTTCACGAAAAGGGAATATTTTCCGAGCGCTCGCAGTCCGTGCTACCCGAGAGGTATACAGCGGGCTTGTGTGGGGCTTTTGCAGGCTTGGATATCAGATTGTTCACGAAAAGGGAATATTTTCCGAGCGCTCGCAGTCCGTGCTACCCGAGAGGTATACAGCGGGCTTGTGTGGGGCTTTTGCAGGCTTGGATATCAGATTGTTCACGAAAAGGGAATATTTTCCGAGCGCTCTCAGTCCGTGCTACCCGAAAGGTATACAGCGGGCTTGTGTGGGGCTTTTGCAGGCTTGGATATCAGATTGTTCACGAATACGGAATATTTTCCGAGCGCTCGCAGTCCGTGCTACCCGAGAGGTATACAGCGGGCTTGTGTGGGGCTTTTGCAGGCTAGGATATCAGATTGTTCACGAAAAGGGAATATTTTCCGAGCGCTCGCAGTCCGTGCTACCCGAGAGGTATACAGCGGGCTTGTGTGGGGCTTTTGCAGGCTTGGATATCAGATTGTTCACGAATACGGAATATTTTCCGAGCGCTCGCAGTCCGTGCTACCCAAGAGGTATACAGCGGGCTTGTGTGGGGCTTTTGCAGGCTTGGATATCAGATTGTTCACGAAAAGGGAATATTTTCCGAGCGCTCGCAGTCCGTGCTAACCGAGAGGTATACAGCGGGCTTGTGTGGGGCTTTTGCAGGCTTGGATATCAGATTGTTCACGAATACGGAATATTTTCCGAGCGCTCGCAGTCCGTGCTACCCGAGAGGTATACAGCGGGCTTGTGTGGGGCTTTTGCAGGCTTGGATATCAGATTGTTCACGAAAAGGGAATATTTTCCGAGCGCTCGCAGTCCGTGCTACCCGAGAGGTATACAGCGGGCTTGTTTGGGGCTTTTGCAGGCTTGGATATCAGATTGTTCACGAAAAGGGAATATTTTCCGAGCGCTCGCAGTCCGTGCTACCCGAGAGGTATACAGCGGGCTTTTGTGGGGCTTTTGCAGGCTTGGATATCAGATTGTTCACGAAAAGGGAATATTTTCCGAGCGCTTGCAGTCCGTGCTACCCGAAAGGTATACAGCGGGCTTGTGTGGGGCTTTTGCAGGCTTGGATATCAGATTGTTCACGAATACGGAATATTTTCCGAGCGCTCGCAGTCCGTGCTACCCGAGAGGTATACAGCGGGCTTGTGTGGGGCTTTTGCAGGCTTGGATATCAGATTGTTCACGAAAAGGGAATATTTTCCGAGCGCTCGCAGTCCGTGCTACCCGAGAGGTATACAGCGGGCTTGTGTGGGGCTTTTGCAGGCTTGGATATCAGATTGTTCACGAATACGGAATATTTTCCGAGCGCTCGCAGTCCGTGCTACCCGAGAGGTATACAGCGGGCTTGTGTGGGGCTTTTGCAGGCTTGGATATCAGATTGTTCACGAAAAGGGAATATTTTCCGAGCGCTCGCAGTCCGTGCTACCCGAGAGGTATACAGCGGGCTTGTGTGGGGCTTTTGCAGGCTTGGATATCAGATTGTTCACGAAAAGGGAATATTTTCCGAGCGCTCGCAGTCCGTGCTACCCGAGAGGTATACAGCGGGCTTGTGTGGGGCTTTTGCAGGCTTGGATATCAGATTGTTCACGAAAAGGGAATATTTTCCGAGCGCTCGCAGTCCGTGCTACCCGAGAGGTATACAGCGGGCTTGTGTGGGGCTTTTGCAGGCTTGGATATCAGATTGTTCACGGAAAAGGAATATTTTCCGAGCACTCGCAGTCCGTGCTACCCGAGAGGTATACAGCGGGCTTGTGTGGGGCTTTTGCAGGCTTGGATATCAGATTGTTCACGAAAAGGGAATATTTTCCGAGCACTCGCAGTCCGTGCTACCCGAGAGGTATACAGCGGGCTTGTGTGGGGCTTTTGCAGGCTTGGATATCAGATTGTTCACGGAAAAGGAATATTTTCCGAGCACTCGCAGTCCGTGCTACCCGAGAGGTATACAGCGGGCTTGTGTGGGGCTTTTGCAGGCTTGGATATCAGATTGTTCACGGAAAAGGAATATTTTCCGAGCGCTCGCAGTCCGTGCTACCCGAGAGGTATACAGCGGGCTTGTGTGGGGCTTTTGCAGGCTTGGATATCAGATTGTTCACGAAAAGGGAATATTTTCCGAGCGCTCGCAGTCCGTGCTACCCGAGAGGTATACAGCGGGCTTGTGTGGGGCTTTTGCAGGCTTGGATATCAGATTGTTCACGAATACGGAATATTTTCCGAGCGCTCGCAGTCCGTGCTACCCGAGAGGTATACAGCGGGCTTGTGTGGGGCTTTTGCAGGCTTGGATATCAGATTGTTCACGAAAAGGGAATATTTTCCGAGCGCTCGCAGTCCGTGCTACCCTAGAGGTATACAGCGGGCTTGTGTGGGGCTTTTGCAGGCTTGGATATCAGATTGTTCACGAATACGGAATATTTTCCGAGCGCTCGCAGTCCGTGCTACCCGAGAGGTATACAGCGGGCTTGTGTGGGGCTTTTGCAGGCTTGGATATCAGATTGTTCACGAAAAGGGAATATTTTCCGAGCGCTCGCAGTCCGTGCTACCCGAGAGGTATACAGCGGGCTTGTGTGGGGCTTTTGCAGGCTAGGATATCAGATTGTTCACGAAAAGGGAATATTTTCCGAGCGCTCGCAGTCCGTGCTACCCAAGAGGTATACAGCGGGCTTGTGTGGGGCTTTTGCAGGCTTGGATATCAGATTGTTCACAAAAAGGGAATATATTCCGAGCGCTCGCAGTCCGTGCTACTCGAGAGGTATACAGCGGGCTTGTTTGGGGCTTTTGCAGGCTTGGATATCAGATTGTTCACAAAAAGGGAATATATTCCGAGCGCTCGCAGTCCGTGCTACTCGAGAGGTATACAGCGGGCTTGTTTGGGGCTTTTGCAGGCTTGGATATCAGATTGTTCACGAAAAGGGAATATTTTCCGAGCGCTCGCAGTCCGTGCTACCCGAGAGGTATACAGCGGGCTTGTGTGGGGCTTTTGCAGGCTTGGATATCAGATTGTTCACGAATACGGAATATTTTCCGAGCGCTCGCAGTCCGTGCTACCCGAAAGGTATACAGCGGGCTTGTGTGGGGCTTTTGCAGGCTTGGATATCAGATTGTTCACGAATACGGAATATTTTCCGAGCGCTCGCAGTCCGTGCTACCCGAGAGGTATACAGCGGGCTTGTTTGGGGCTTTTGCAGGCTTGGATATCAGATTGTTCACGAAAAGGGAATATTTTCCGAGCGCTCGCAGTCCGTGCTACCCGAGAGGTATACAGCGGGCTTGTGTGGGGCTTTTGCAGGCTAGGATATCAGATTGTTCACGAAAAGGGAATATTTTCCGAGCGCTCGCAGTCCGTGCTACCCAAGAGGTATACAGCGGGCTTGTGTGGGGCTTTTGCAGGCTTGGATATCAGATTGTTCACGAAAAGGGAATATTTTCCGAGCGCTCGCAGTCCGTGCTACCCGAGAGGTATACAGCGGGCTTGTTTGGGGCTTTTGCAGGCTTGGATATCAGATTGTTCACGAAAAGGGAATATTTTCCGAGCGCTCGCAGTCCGTGCTACCCGAGAGGTATACAGCGGGCTTGTGTGGGGCTTTTGCAGGCTTGGATATCAGATTGTTCACGAAAAGGGAATATTTTCCGAGCGCTCGCAGTCCGTGCTACCCAAAAGGTATACAGCGGGCTTGTGTGGGGCTTTTGCAGGCTTGGATATCAGATTGTTCACGAATACGGAATATTTTCCGAGCGCTCGCAGTCCGTGCTACCCGAGAGGTATACAGCGGGCTTGTGTGGGGCTTTTGCAGGCTTGGATATCAGATTGTTCACGAAAAGGGAATATTTTCCGAGCGCTCGCAGTCCGTGCTACCCGAGAGGTATACAGCGGGCTTGTGTGGGGCTTTTGCAGGCTTGGATATCAGATTGTTCACGAAAAGGGAATATTTTCCGAGCGCTCGCAGTCCGTGCTACCCGAAAGGTATACAGCGGGCTTGTGTGGGGCTTTTGCAGGCTTGGATATCAGATTGTTCACGAATACGGAATATTTTCCGAGCGCTCGCAGTCCGTGCTACCCGAGAGGTATACAGCGGGCTTGTGTGGGGCTTTTGCAGGCTTGGATATCAGATTGTTCACGAAAAGGGAATATTTTCCGAGCGCTCGCAGTCCGTGCTACCCCAGAGGTATACAGCGGGCTTGTGTGGGGCTTTTGCAGGCTTGGATATCAGATTGTTCACGAATACGGAATATTTTCCGAGCGCTCGCAGTCCGTGCTACCCGAGAGGTATACAGCGGGCTTGTGTGGGGCTTTTGCAGGCTTGGATATCAGATTGTTCACGAATACGGAATATTTTCCGAGCGCTCGCAGTCCGTGCTACCCGAGAGGTATACAGCGGGCTTGTGTGGGGCTTTTGCAGGCTTGGATATCAGATTGTTCACGAATACGGAATATTTTCCGAGCGCTCGCAGTCCGTGCTACCCGAGAGGTATACAGCGGGCTTGTGTGGGGCTTTTGCAGGCTTGGATATCAGATTGTTCACGAAAAGGGAATATTTTCCGAGCGCTCGCAGTCCGTGCTACCCGAGAGGTATACAGCGGGCTTGTTTGGGGCTTTTGCAGGCTTGGATATCAGATTGTTAACGAAAAGGGAATATTTTCCGAGCGCTCGCAGTCCGTGCTACCCGAGAGGTATACAGCGGGCTTGTGTGGGGCTTTTGCAGGCTTGGATATCAGATTGTTCACGAATACGGAATATTTTCCGAGCGCTCGCAGTCCGTGCTACCCGAGAGGTATACAGCGGGCTTGTGTGGGGCTTTTGCAGGCTTGGATATCAGATTGTTCACGAAAAGGGAATATTTTCCGAGCGCTCGCAGTCCGTGCTAACCGAGAGGTATACAGCGGGCTTGTGTGGGGCTTTTGCAGGCTTGGATATCAGATTGTTCACGAATACGGAATATTTTCCGAGCGCTCGCAGTCCGTGCTACCCGAGAGGTATACAGCGGGCTTGTGTGGGGCTTTTGCAGGCTTGGATATCAGATTGTTCACGAAAAGGGAATATTTTCCGAGCGCTCGCAGTCCGTGCTACCCGAGAGGTATACAGCGGGCTTGTTTGGGGCTTTTGCAGGCTTGGATATCAGATTGTTCACGAAAAGGGAATATTTTCCGAGCGCTCGCAGTCCGTACTACCCGAGAGGTATACAGCGGGCTTGTGTGGGGCTTTTGCAGGCTTGGATATCAGATTGTTCACGAAAAGGGAATATTTTCCGAGCGCTCGCAGTCCGTGCTACCCGAAAGGTATACAGCGGGCTTGTGTGGGGCTTTTGCAGGCTTGGATATCAGATTGTTCACGAATACGGAATATTTTCCGAGCGCTCGCAGTCCGTGCTACCCGAGAGGTATACAGCGGGCTTGTGTGGGGCTTTTGCAGGCTTGGATATCAGATTGTTCACGAAAAGGGAATATTTTCCGAGCGCTCGCAGTCCGTGCTACCCGAGAGGTATACAGCGGGCTTGTTTGGGGCTTTTGCAGGCTTGGATATCAGATTGTTCACGAAAAGGGAATATTTTCCGAGCGCTCGCAGTCCGTGCTACCCGAGAGGTATACAGCGGGCTTGTGTGGGGCTTTTGCAGGCTAGGATATCAGATTGTTCACGAAAAGGGAATATTTTCCGAGCGCTCGCAGTCCGTGCTACCCAAGAGGTATACAGCGGGCTTGTGTGGGGCTTTTGCAGGCTTGGATATCAGATTGTTCACGAAAAGGGAATATTTTCCGAGCGCTCGCAGTCCGTGCTACCCGAGAGGTATACAGCGGGCTTGTTTGGGGCTTTTGCAGGCTTGGATATCAGATTGTTCACGAAAAGGGAATATTTTCCGAGCGCTCGCAGTCCGTGCTACCCGAGAGGTATACAGCGGGCTTGTGTGGGGCTTTTGCAGGCTTGGATATCAGATTGTTCACGAAAAGGGAATATTTTCCGAGCGCTCGCAGTCCGTGCTACCCAAAAGGTATACAGCGGGCTTGTGTGGGGCTTTTGCAGGCTTGGATATCAGATTGTTCACGAATACGGAATATTTTCCGAGCGCTCGCAGTCCGTGCTACCCGAGAGGTATACAGCGGGCTTGTGTGGGGCTTTTGCAGGCTTGGATATCAGATTGTTCACGAAAAGGGAATATTTTCCGAGCGCTCGCAGTCCGTGCTACCCGAGAGGTATACAGCGGGCTTGTGTGGGGCTTTTGCAGGCTTGGATATCAGATTGTTCACGAAAAAGGAATATTTTCCGAGCGCTCGCAGTCCGTGCTACCCGAAAGGTATACAGCGGGCTTGTGTGGGGCTTTTGCAGGCTTGGATATCAGATTGTTCACGAATACGGAATATTTTCCGAGCGCTCGCAGTCCGTGCTACCCGAGAGGTATACAGCGGGCTTGTGTGGGGCTTTTGCAGGCTTGGATATCAGATTGTTCACGAAAAGGGAATATTTTCCGAGCGCTCGCAGTCCGTGCTACCCCAGAGGTATACAGCGGGCTTGTGTGGGGCTTTTGCAGGCTTGGATATCAGATTGTTCACGAATACGGAATATTTTCCGAGCGCTCGCAGTCCGTGCTACCCGAGAGGTATACAGCGGGCTTGTGTGGGGCTTTTGCAGGCTTGGATATCAGATTGTTCACGAATACGGAATATTTTCCGAGCGCTCGCAGTCCGTGCTACCCGAGAGGTATACAGCGGGCTTGTGTGGGGCTTTTGCAGGCTTGGATATCAGATTGTTCACGAATACGGAATATTTTCCGAGCGCTCGCAGTCCGTGCTACCCGAGAGGTATACAGCGGGCTTGTGTGGGGCTTTTGCAGGCTTGGATATCAGATTGTTCACGAAAAGGGAATATTTTCCGAGCGCTCGCAGTCCGTGCTACCCGAGAGGTATACAGCAGGCTTGTGTGGGGCTTTTGCAGGCTTGGATATCAGATTGTTCACAAAAAGGGAATATTTTCCGAGCGCTCCAGTCCGTGCTACCCGAGAGGTATACAGCGGGCTTGTGTGGGGCTTTTGCAGGCTTGGTTATCAGATTGTTCACGAAAAGGGAATATTTTCCGAGCGCTCGCAGTCCGTGCTACCCGAGAGGTATACAGCGGGCTTGTGTGGGGCTTTTGCAGGCTTCGATATCAGATTGTTCACGAAAACGGAATATTTTCCGAGCGCTCGCAGTCCGTGCTACCCGAGAGGTATACAGCGGGCTTGTGTGGGGCTTTTGCAGGCTTGGATATCAGATTGTTCACGAATACGGAATATTTTCCGAGCGCTCGCAGTCCGTGCTACCCGAGAGGTTTACAGCGGGCTTGTGTGGGGCTTTTGCAGGCTTGGATATCAGATTGTTCACGAAAAGGGAATATTTTCCGAGCGCTCGCAGTCCGTGCTACCCGAGAGGTATACAGCGGGCTTGTGTGGGGCTTTTGCAGGCTTGGATATCAGATTGTTCACGAAAAGGGAATATTTTCCGAGCGCTCGCAGTCCGTGCTACCCGAGAGGTATACAGCGGGCTTGTGTGGGGCTTTTGCAGGCTTGGATATCAGATTGTTCACGAAAAGGGAATATTTTCCGAGCGCTCTCAGTCCGTGCTACCCGAAAGGTATACAGCGGGCTTGTGTGGGGCTTTTGCAGGCTTGGATATCAGATTGTTCACGAATACGGAATATTTTCCGAGCGCTCGCAGTCCGTGCTACCCGAGAGGTATACAGCGGGCTTGTGTGGGGCTTTTGCAGGCTAGGATATCAGATTGTTCACGAAAAGGGAATATTTTCCGAGCGCTCGCAGTCCGTGCTACCCGAGAGGTATACAGCGGGCTTGTGTGGGGCTTTTGCAGGCTTGGATATCAGATTGTTCACGAATACGGAATATTTTCCGAGCGCTCGCAGTCCGTGCTACCCAAGAGGTATACAGCGGGCTTGTGTGGGGCTTTTGCAGGCTTGGATATCAGATTGTTCACGAAAAGGGAATATTTTCCGAGCGCTCGCAGTCCGTGCTAACCGAGAGGTATACAGCGGGCTTGTGTGGGGCTTTTGCAGGCTTGGATATCAGATTGTTCACGAATACGGAATATTTTCCGAGCGCTCGCAGTCCGTGCTACCCGAGAGGTATACAGCGGGCTTGTGTGGGGCTTTTGCAGGCTTGGATATCAGATTGTTCACGAAAAGGGAATATTTTCCGAGCGCTCGCAGTCCGTGCTACCCGAGAGGTATACAGCGGGCTTGTTTGGGGCTTTTGCAGGCTTGGATATCAGATTGTTCACGAAAAGGGAATATTTTCCGAGCGCTCGCAGTCCGTGCTACCCGAGAGGTATACAGCGGGCTTTTGTGGGGCTTTTGCAGGCTTGGATATCAGATTGTTCACGAAAAGGGAATATTTTCCGAGCGCTTGCAGTCCGTGCTACCCGAAAGGTATACAGCGGGCTTGTGTGGGGCTTTTGCAGGCTTGGATATCAGATTGTTCACGAATACGGAATATTTTCCGAGCGCTCGCAGTCCGTGCTACCCGAGAGGTATACAGCGGGCTTGTGTGGGGCTTTTGCAGGCTTGGATATCAGATTGTTCACGAAAAGGGAATATTTTCCGAGCGCTCGCAGTCCGTGCTACCCGAGAGGTATACAGCGGGCTTGTGTGGGGCTTTTGCAGGCTTGGATATCAGATTGTTCACGAATACGGAATATTTTCCGAGCGCTCGCAGTCCGTGCTACCCGAGAGGTATACAGCGGGCTTGTGTGGGGCTTTTGCAGGCTTGGATATCAGATTGTTCACGAAAAGGGAATATTTTCCGAGCGCTCGCAGTCCGTGCTACCCGAGAGGTATACAGCGGGCTTGTGTGGGGCTTTTGCAGGCTTGGATATCAGATTGTTCACGAAAAGGGAATATTTTCCGAGCGCTCGCAGTCCGTGCTACCCGAGAGGTATACAGCGGGCTTGTGTGGGGCTTTTGCAGGCTTGGATATCAGATTGTTCACGAAAAGGGAATATTTTCCGAGCGCTCGCAGTCCGTGCTACCCGAGAGGTATACAGCGGGCTTGTGTGGGGCTTTTGCAGGCTTGGATATCAGATTGTTCACGGAAAAGGAATATTTTCCGAGCACTCGCAGTCCGTGCTACCCGAGAGGTATACAGCGGGCTTGTGTGGGGCTTTTGCAGGCTTGGATATCAGATTGTTCACGAAAAGGGAATATTTTCCGAGCACTCGCAGTCCGTGCTACCCGAGAGGTATACAGCGGGCTTGTGTGGGGCTTTTGCAGGCTTGGATATCAGATTGTTCACGGAAAAGGAATATTTTCCGAGCACTCGCAGTCCGTGCTACCCGAGAGGTATACAGCGGGCTTGTGTGGGGCTTTTGCAGGCTTGGATATCAGATTGTTCACGGAAAAGGAATATTTTCCGAGCGCTCGCAGTCCGTGCTACCCGAGAGGTATACAGCGGGCTTGTGTGGGGCTTTTGCAGGCTTGGATATCAGATTGTTCACGAAAAGGGAATATTTTCCGAGCGCTCGCAGTCCGTGCTACCCGAGAGGTATACAGCGGGCTTGTGTGGGGCTTTTGCAGGCTTGGATATCAGATTGTTCACGAATACGGAATATTTTCCGAGCGCTCGCAGTCCGTGCTACCCGAGAGGTATACAGCGGGCTTGTGTGGGGCTTTTGCAGGCTTGGATATCAGATTGTTCACGAAAAGGGAATATTTTCCGAGCGCTCGCAGTCCGTGCTACCCTAGAGGTATACAGCGGGCTTGTGTGGGGCTTTTGCAGGCTTGGATATCAGATTGTTCACGAATACGGAATATTTTCCGAGCGCTCGCAGTCCGTGCTACCCGAGAGGTATACAGCGGGCTTGTGTGGGGCTTTTGCAGGCTTGGATATCAGATTGTTCACGAAAAGGGAATATTTTCCGAGCGCTCGCAGTCCGTGCTACCCGAAAGGTATACAGCGGGCTTGTGTGGGGCTTTTGCAGGCTTGGATATCAGATTGTTCACGAATACGGAATATTTTCCGAGCGCTCGCAGTCCGTGCTACCCGAGAGGTATACAGCGGGCTTGTGTGGGGCTTTTGCAGGCTTGGATATCAGATTGTTCACGAAAAGGGAATATTTTCCGAGCGCTCGCAGTCCGTGCTACCCGAGAGGTATACAGCGGGCTTGTTTGGGGCTTTTGCAGGCTTGGATATCAGATTGTTCACGAAAAGGGAATATTTTCCGAGCGCTCGCAGTCCGTGCTACCCGAGAGGTATACAGCGGGCTTGTGTGGGGCTTTTGCAGGCTAGGATATCAGATTGTTCACGAAAAGGGAATATTTTCCGAGCGCTCGCAGTCCGTGCTACCCAAGAGGTATACAGCGGGCTTGTGTGGGGCTTTTGCAGGCTTGGATATCAGATTGTTCACAAAAAGGGAATATATTCCGAGCGCTCGCAGTCCGTGCTACTCGAGAGGTATACAGCGGGCTTGTTTGGGGCTTTTGCAGGCTTGGATATCAGATTGTTCACAAAAAGGGAATATATTCCGAGCGCTCGCAGTCCGTGCTACCCGAGAGGTATACAGCGGGCTTGTGTGGGGCTTTTGCAGGCTTGGATATCAGATTGTTCACAAAAAGGGAATATATTCCGAGCGCTCGCAGTCCGTGCTACTCGAGAGGTATACAGCGGGCTTGTGTGGGGCTTTTGCAGGCTTGGATATCAGATTGTTCACAAAAAGGGAATATATTCCGAGCGCTCGCAGTCCGTGCTACCCGAGAGGTATACAGCGGGCTTGTGTGGGGCTTTTGCAGGCTTGGATATCAGATTGTTCACAAAAAGGGAATATATTCCGAGCGCTCGCAGTCCGTGCTACTCGAGAGGTATACAGCGGGCTTGTTTGGGGCTTTTGCAGGCTTGGATATCAGATTGTTCACGAAAAGGGAATATTTTCCGAGCGCTCGCAGTCCGTGCTACCCGAGAGGTATACAGCGGGCTTGTGTGGGGCTTTTGCAGGCTTGGATATCAGATTGTTCACGAATACGGAATATTTTCCGAGCGCTCGCAGTCCGTGCTACCCGAAAGGTATACAGCGGGCTTGTGTGGGGCTTTTGCAGGCTTGGATATCAGATTGTTCACGAATACGGAATATTTTCCGAGCGCTCGCAGTCCGTGCTACCCGAGAGGTATACAGCGGGCTTGTTTGGGGCTTTTGCAGGCTTGGATATCAGATTGTTCACGAAAAGGGAATATTTTCCGAGCGCTCGCAGTCCGTGCTACCCGAGAGGTATACAGCGGGCTTGTGTGGGGCTTTTGCAGGCTAGGATATCAGATTGTTCACGAAAAGGGAATATTTTCCGAGCGCTCGCAGTCCGTGCTACCCAAGAGGTATACAGCGGGCTTGTGTGGGGCTTTTGCAGGCTTGGATATCAGATTGTTCACGAAAAGGGAATATTTTCCGAGCGCTCGCAGTCCGTGCTACCCGAGAGGTATACAGCGGGCTTGTTTGGGGCTTTTGCAGGCTTGGATATCAGATTGTTCACGAAAAGGGAATATTTTCCGAGCGCTCGCAGTCCGTGCTACCCGAGAGGTATACAGCGGGCTTGTGTGGGGCTTTTGCAGGCTTGGATATCAGATTGTTCACGAAAAGGGAATATTTTCCGAGCGCTCGCAGTCCGTGCTACCCAAAAGGTATACAGCGGGCTTGTGTGGGGCTTTTGCAGGCTTGGATATCAGATTGTTCACGAATACGGAATATTTTCCGAGCGCTCGCAGTCCGTGCTACCCGAGAGGTATACAGCGGGCTTGTGTGGGGCTTTTGCAGGCTTGGATATCAGATTGTTCACGAAAAGGGAATATTTTCCGAGCGCTCGCAGTCCGTGCTACCCGAGAGGTATACAGCGGGCTTGTGTGGGGCTTTTGCAGGCTTGGATATCAGATTGTTCACGAAAAGGGAATATTTTCCGAGCGCTCGCAGTCCGTGCTACCCGAAAGGTATACAGCGGGCTTGTGTGGGGCTTTTGCAGGCTTGGATATCAGATTGTTCACGAATACGGAATATTTTCCGAGCGCTCGCAGTCCGTGCTACCCGAGAGGTATACAGCGGGCTTGTGTGGGGCTTTTGCAGGCTTGGATATCAGATTGTTCACGAAAAGGGAATATTTTCCGAGCGCTCGCAGTCCGTGCTACCCCAGAGGTATACAGCGGGCTTGTGTGGGGCTTTTGCAGGCTTGGATATCAGATTGTTCACGAATACGGAATATTTTCCGAGCGCTCGCAGTCCGTGCTACCCGAGAGGTATACAGCGGGCTTGTGTGGGGCTTTTGCAGGCTTGGATATCAGATTGTTCACGAATACGGAATATTTTCCGAGCGCTCGCAGTCCGTGCTACCCGAGAGGTATACAGCGGGCTTGTGTGGGGCTTTTGCAGGCTTGGATATCAGATTGTTCACGAATACGGAATATTTTCCGAGCGCTCGCAGTCCGTGCTACCCGAGAGGTATACAGCGGGCTTGTGTGGGGCTTTTGCAGGCTTGGATATCAGATTGTTCACGAAAAGGGAATATTTTCCGAGCGCTCGCAGTCCGTGCTACCCGAGAGGTATACAGCAGGCTTGTGTGGGGCTTTTGCAGGCTTGGATATCAGATTGTTCACGAATACGGAATATTTTCCGAGCGCTCGCAGTCCGTGCTACCCGAGAGGTATACAGCGGGCTTGTGTGGGGCTTTTGCAGGCTAGGATATCAGATTGTTCACGAAAAGGGAATATTTTCCGAGCGCTCGCAGTCCGTGCTACCCGAGAGGTATACAGCGGGCTTGTGTGGGGCTTTTGCAGGCTTGGATATCAGATTGTTCACGAATACGGAATATTTTCCGAGCGCTCGCAGTCCGTGCTACCCGAGAGGTATACAGCGGGCTTGTGTGGGGCTTTTGCAGGCTTGGATATCAGATTGTTCACGAAAAGGGAATATTTTCCGAGCGCTCGCAGTCCGTGCTACCCGAGAGGTATACAGCGGGCTTGTTTGGGGCTTTTGCAGGCTTGGATATCAGATTGTTCACGAAAAGGGAATATTTTCCGAGCGCTCGCAGTCCGTGCTACCCGAGAGGTATACAGCGGGCTTGTGTGGGGCTTTTGCAGGCTTGGATATCAGATTGTTCACGAAAAGGGAATATTTTCCGAGCGCTCGCAGTCCGTGCTACCCGAAAGGTATACAGCGGGCTTGTGTGGGGCTTTTGCAGGCTTGGATATCAGATTGTTCACGAATACGGAATATTTTCCGAGCGCTCGCAGTCCGTGCTACCCGAGAGGTATACAGCGGGCTTGTGTGGGGCTTTTGCAGGCTTGGATATCAGATTGTTCACGAAAAGGGAATATTTTCCGAGCGCTCGCAGTCCGTGCTACCCGAGAGGTATACAGCGGGCTTGTTTGGGGCTTTTGCAGGCTTGGATATCAGATTGTTCACGAAAAGGGAATATTTTCCGAGCGCTCGCAGTCCGTGCTACCCGAGAGGTATACAGCGGGCTTGTGTGGGGCTTTTGCAGGCTAGGATATCAGATTGTTCACGAAAAGGGAATATTTTCCGAGCGCTCGCAGTCCGTGCTACCCAAGAGGTATACAGCGGGCTTGTGTGGGGCTTTTGCAGGCTTGGATATCAGATTGTTCACAAAAAGGGAATATATTCCGAGCGCTCGCAGTCCGTGCTACTCGAGAGGTATACAGCGGGCTTGTTTGGGGCTTTTGCAGGCTTGGATATCAGATTGTTCACGAAAAGGGAATATTTTCCGAGCGCTCGCAGTCCGTGCTACCCGAGAGGTATACAGCGGGCTTGTGTGGGGCTTTTGCAGGCTTGGATATCAGATTGTTCACGAATACGGAATATTTTCCGAGCGCTCGCAGTCCGTGCTACCCGAAAGGTATACAGCGGGCTTGTGTGGGGCTTTTGCAGGCTTGGATATCAGATTGTTCACGAATACGGAATATTTTCCGAGCGCTCGCAGTCCGTGCTACCCGAGAGGTATACAGCGGGCTTGTGTGGGGCTTTTGCAGGCTTGGATATCAGATTGTTCACGAAAAGGGAATATTTTCCGAGCGCTCGCAGTCCGTGCTACCCGAGAGGTATACAGCGGGCTTGTTTGGGGCTTTTGCAGGCTTGGATATCAGATTGTTCACGAAAAGGGAATATTTTCCGAGCGCTCGCAGTCCGTGCTACCAGAGAGGTATACAGCGGGCTTGTGTGGGGCTTTTGCAGGCTAGGATATCAGATTGTTCACGAAAAGGGAATATTTTCCGAGCGCTCGCAGTCCGTGCTACCCAAGAGGTATACAGCGGGCTTGTGTGGGGCTTTTGCAGGCTTGGATATCAGATTGTTCACGAAAAGGGAATATTTTCCGAGCGCTCGCAGTCCGTGCTACCCGAGAGGTATACAGCGGGCTTGTTTGGGGCTTTTGCAGGCTTGGATATCAGATTGTTAACGAAAAGGGAATATTTTCCGAGCGCTCGCAGTCCGTGCTACCCGAGAGGTATACAGCGGGCTTGTGTGGGGCTTTTGCAGGCTTGGATATCAGATTGTTCACGAATACGGAATATTTTCCGAGCGCTCGCAGTCCGTGCTACCCGAGAGGTATACAGCGGGCTTGTGTGGGGCTTTTGCAGGCTTGGATATCAGATTGTTCACGAAAAGGGAATATTTTCCGAGCGCTCGCAGTCCGTGCTAACCGAGAGGTATACAGCGGGCTTGTGTGGGGCTTTTGCAGGCTTGGATATCAGATTGTTCACGAATACGGAATATTTTCCGAGCGCTCGCAGTCCGTGCTACCCGAGAGGTATACAGCGGGCTTGTGTGGGGCTTTTGCAGGCTTGGATATCAGATTGTTCACGAAAAGGGAATATTTTCCGAGCGCTCGCAGTCCGTGCTACCCGAGAGGTATACAGCGGGCTTGTTTGGGGCTTTTGCAGGCTTGGATATCAGATTGTTCACGAAAAGGGAATATTTTCCGAGCGCTCGCAGTCCGTGCTACCCGAGAGGTATACAGCGGGCTTGTGTGGGGCTTTTGCAGGCTTGGATATCAGATTGTTCACGAAAAGGGAATATTTTCCGAGCGCTCGCAGTCCGTGCTACCCGAAAGGTATACAGCGGGCTTGTGTGGGGCTTTTGCAGGCTTGGATATCAGATTGTTCACGAATACGGAATATTTTCCGAGCGCTCGCAGTCCGTGCTACCCGAGAGGTATACAGCGGGCTTGTGTGGGGCTTTTGCAGGCTTGGATATCAGATTGTTCACGAAAAGGGAATATTTTCCGAGCGCTCGCAGTCCGTGCTACCCGAGAGGTATACAGCGGGCTTGTTTGGGGCTTTTGCAGGCTTGGATATCAGATTCTTCACGAAAAGGGAATATTTTCCGAGCGCTCGCAGTCCGTGCTACCCGAGAGGTATACAGCGGGCTTGTGTGGGGCTTTTGCAGGCTAGGATATCAGATTGTTCACGAAAAGGGAATATTTTCCGAGCGCTCGCAGTCCGTGCTACCCAAGAGGTATACAGCGGGCTTGTGTGGGGCTTTTGCAGGCTTGGATATCAGATTGTTCACGAAAAGGGAATATTTTCCGAGCGCTCGCAGTCCGTGCTACCCGAGAGGTATACAGCGGGCTTGTTTGGGGCTTTTGCAGGCTTGGATATCAGATTGTTCACGAAAAGGGAATATTTTCCGAGCGCTCGCAGTCCGTGCTACCCGAGAGGTATACAGCGGGCTTGTGTGGGGCTTTTGCAGGCTTGGATATCAGATTGTTCACGAAAAGGGAATATTTTCCGAGCGCTCGCAGTCCGTGCTACCCAAAAGGTATACAGCGGGCTTGTGTGGGGCTTTTGCAGGCTTGGATATCAGATTGTTCACGAATACGGAATATTTTCCGAGCGCTCGCAGTCCGTGCTACCCGAGAGGTATACAGCGGGCTTGTGTGGGGCTTTTGCAGGCTTGGATATCAGATTGTTCACGAAAAGGGAATATTTTCCGAGCGCTCGCAGTCCGTGCTACCCGAGAGGTATACAGCGGGCTTGTGTGGGGCTTTTGCAGGCTTGGATATCAGATTGTTCACGAAAAGGGAATATTTTCCGAGCGCTCGCAGTCCGTGCTACCCGAAAGGTATACAGCGGGCTTGTGTGGGGCTTTTGCAGGCTTGGATATCAGATTGTTCACGAATACGGAATATTTTCCGAGCGCTCGCAGTCCGTGCTACCCGAGAGGTATACAGCGGGCTTGTGTGGGGCTTTTGCAGGCTTGGATATCAGATTGTTCACGAAAAGGGAATATTTTCCGAGCGCTCGCAGTCCGTGCTACCCGAGAGGTATACAGCGGGCTTGTGTGGGGCTTTTGCAGGCTTGGATATCAGATTGTTCACGAAAAGGGAATATTTTCCGAGCGCTCGCAGTCCGTGCTACCCCAGAGGTATACAGCGGGCTTGTGTGGGGCTTTTGCAGGGTTGGATATCAGATTGTTCACGAATACGGAATATTTTCCGAGCGCTCGCAGTCCGTGCTACCCGAGAGGTATACAGCGGGCTTGTGTGGGGCTTTTGCAGGCTTGGATATCAGATTGTTCACGAATACGGAATATTTTCCGAGCGCTCGCAGTCCGTGCTACCCGAGAGGTATACAGCGGGCTTGTGTGGGGCTTTTGCAGGCTTGGATATCAGATTGTTCACGAATACGGAATATTTTCCGAGCGCTCGCAGTCCGTGCTACCCGAGAGGTATACAGCGGGCTTGTGTGGGGCTTTTGCAGGCTTGGATATCAGATTGTTCACGAAAAGGGAATATTTTCCGAGCGCTCGCAGTCCGTGCTACCCGAGAGGTATACAGCAGGCTTGTGTGGGGCTTTTGCAGGCTTGGATATCAGATTGTTCACGAAAAGGGAATATTTTCCGAGCGCTCCAGTCCGTGCTACCCGAGAGGTATACAGCGGGCTTGTGTGGGGCTTTTGCAGGCTTGGTTATCAGATTGTTCACGAAAAGGGAATATTTTCCGAGCGCTCGCAGTCCGTGCTACCCGAGAGGTATACAGCGGGCTTGTGTGGGGCTTTTGCAGGCTTCGATATCAGATTGTTCACGAAAACGGAATATTTTCCGAGCGCTCGCAGTCCGTGCTACCCGAGAGGTATACAGCGGGCTTGTGTGGGGCTTTTGCAGGCTTGGATATCAGATTGTTCACGAATACGGAATATTTTCCGAGCGCTCGCAGTCCGTGCTACCCGAGAGGTTTACAGCGGGCTTGTGTGGGGCTTTTGCAGGCTTGGATATCAGATTGTTCACGAAAAGGGAATATTTTCCGAGCGCTCGCAGTCCGTGCTACCCGAGAGGTATACAGCGGGCTTGTGTGGGGCTTTTGCAGGCTTGGATATCAGATTGTTCACGAAAAGGGAATATTTTCCGAGCGCTCGCAGTCCGTGCTACCCGAGAGGTATACAGCGGGCTTGTGTGGGGCTTTTGCAGGCTTGGATATCAGATTGTTCACGAAAAGGGAATATTTTCCGAGCGCTCTCAGTCCGTGCTACCCGAAAGGTATACAGCGGGCTTGTGTGGGGCTTTTGCAGGCTTGGATATCAGATTGTTCACGAATACGGAATATTTTCCGAGCGCTCGCAGTCCGTGCTACCCGAGAGGTATACAGCGGGCTTGTGTGGGGCTTTTGCAGGCTTGGATATCAGATTGTTCACGAATACGGAATATTTTCCGAGCGCTCGCAGTCCGTGCTACCCGAGAGGTATACAGCGGGCTTGTGTGGGGCTTTTGCAGGCTTGGATATCAGATTGTTCACGAAAAGGGAATATTTTCCGAGCGCTCGCAGTCCGTGCTAACCGAGAGGTATACAGCGGGCTTGTGTGGGGCTTTTGCAGGCTTGGATATCAGATTGTTCACGAATACGGAATATTTTCCGAGCGCTCGCAGTCCGTGCTACCCGAGAGGTATACAGCGGGCTTGTGTGGGGCTTTTGCAGGCTTGGATATCAGATTGTTCACGAAAAGGGAATATTTTCCGAGCGCTCGCAGTCCGTGCTACCCGAGAGGTATACAGCGGGCTTGTTTGGGGCTTTTGCAGGCTTGGATATCAGATTGTTCACGAAAAGGGAATATTTTCCGAGCGCTCGCAGTCCGTGCTACCCGAGAGGTATACAGCGGGCTTGTGTGGGGCTTTTGCAGGCTTGGATATCAGATTGTTCACGAAAAGGGAATATTTTCCGAGCGCTCGGAGTCCGTGCTACCCGAAAGGTATACAGCGGGCTTGTGTGGGGCTTTTGCAGGCTTGGATATCAGATTGTTCACGAATACGGAATATTTTCCGAGCGCTCGCAGTCCGTGCTACCCGAGAGGTATACAGCGGGCTTGTGTGGGGCTTTTGCAGGCTTGGATATCAGATTGTTCACGAAAAGGGAATATTTTCCGAGCGCTCGCAGTCCGTGCTACCCGAGAGGTATACAGCGGGCTTGTTTGGGGCTTTTGCAGGCTTGGATATCAGATTGTTCACGAAAAGGGAATATTTTCCGAGCGCTCGCAGTCAGTGCTACCCGAGAGGTATACAGCGGGCTTGTGTGGGGCTTTTGCAGGCTAGGATATCAGATTGTTCACGAAAAGGGAATATTTTCGGAGCGCTCGCAGTCCGTGCTACCCAAGAGGTATACAGCGGGCTTGTGTGGGGCTTTTGCAGGCTTGGATATCAGATTGTTCACGAATACGGAATATTTTCCGAGCGCTCGCAGTCCGTGCTACCCGAGAGGTATACAGCGGGCTTGTGTGGGGCTTTTGCAGGCTTGGATATCAGATTGTTCACGAATACGGAATATTTTCCGAGCGCTCGCAGTCCGTGCTACCCGAGAGGTATACAGCGGGCTTGTGTGGGGCTTTTGCAGGCTTGGATATCAGATTGTTCACGAAAAGGGAATATTTTCCGAGCGCTCGCAGTCCGTGCTAACCGAGAGGTATACAGCGGGCTTGTGTGGGGCTTTTGCAGGCTTGGATATCAGATTGTTCACGAATACGGAATATTTTCCGAGCGCTCGCAGTCCGTGCTACCCGAGAGGTATACAGCGGGCTTGTGTGGGGCTTTTGCAGGCTTGGATATCAGATTGTTCACGAAAAGGGAATATTTTCCGAGCGCTCGCAGTCCGTGCTACCCGAGAGGTATACAGCGGGCTTGTTTGGGGCTTTTGCAGGCTTGGATATCAGATTGTTCACGAAAAGGGAATATTTTCCGAGCGCTCGCAGTCCGTGCTACCCGAGAGGTATACAGCGGGCTTGTGTGGGGCTTTTGCAGGCTTGGATATCAGATTGTTCACGAAAAGGGAATATTTTCCGAGCGCTCGGAGTCCGTGCTACCCGAAAGGTATACAGCGGGCTTGTGTGGGGCTTTTGCAGGCTTGGATATCAGATTGTTCACGAATACGGAATATTTTCCGAGCGCTCGCAGTCCGTGCTACCCGAGAGGTATACAGCGGGCTTGTGTGGGGCTTTTGCAGGCTTGGATATCAGATTGTTCACGAAAAGGGAATATTTTCCGAGCGCTCGCAGTCCGTGCTACCCGAGAGGTATACAGCGGGCTTGTTTGGGGCTTTTGCAGGCTTGGATATCAGATTGTTCACGAAAAGGGAATATTTTCCGAGCGCTCGCAGTCAGTGCTACCCGAGAGGTATACAGCGGGCTTGTGTGGGGCTTTTGCAGGCTAGGATATCAGATTGTTCACGAAAAGGGAATATTTTCCGAGCGCTCGCAGTCCGTGCTACCCAAGAGGTATACAGCGGGCTTGTGTGGGGCTTTTGCAGGCTTGGATATCAGATTGTTCACGAAAAGGGAATATTTTCCGAGCGCTCGCAGTCCGTGCTACCCGAGAGGTATACAGCGGGCTTGTTTGGGGCTTTTGCAGGCTTGGATATCAGATTGTTCACGAAAAGGGAATATTTTCCGAGCGCTCGCAGTCCGTGCTACCCGAGAGGTATACAGCGGGCTTGTGTGGGGCTTTTGCAGGCTTGGATATCAGATTGTTCACGAAAAGGGAATATTTTCCGAGCGCTCGCAGTCCGTGCTACCCAAAAGGTATACAGCGGGCTTGTGTGGGGCTTTTGCAGGCTTGGATATCAGATTGTTCACGAATACGGAATATTTTCCGAGCGCTCGCAGTCCGTGCTACCCGAGAGGTATACAGCGGGCTTGTGTGGGGCTTTTGCAGGCTTGGATATCAGATTGTTCACGAAAAGGGAATATTTTCCGAGCGCTCGCAGTCCGTGCTACCCGAGAGGTATACAGCGGGCTTGTGTGGGGCTTTTGCAGGCTTGGATATCAGATTGTTCACGAAAAGGGAATATTTTCCGAGCGCTCGCAGTCCGTGCTACCCGAAAGGTATACAGCGGGCTTGTGTGGGGCTTTTGCAGGCTTGGATATCAGATTGTTCACGAATACGGAATATTTTCCGAGCGCTCGCAGTCCGTGCTACCCGAGAGGTATACAGCGGGCTTGTGTGGGGCTTTTGCAGGCTTGGATATCAGATTGTTCACGAAAAGGGAATATTTTCCGAGCGCTCGCAGTCCGTGCTACCCCAGAGGTATACAGCGGGCTTGTGTGGGGCTTTTGCAGGCTTGGATATCAGATTGTTCACGAATACGGAATATTTTCCGAGCGCTCGCAGTCCGTGCTACCCGAGAGGTATACAGCGGGCTTGTGTGGGGCTTTTGCAGGCTTGGATATCAGATTGTTCACGAATACGGAATATTTTCCGAGCGCTCGCAGTCCGTGCTACCCGAGAGGTATACAGCGGGCTTGTGTGGGGCTTTTGCAGGCTTGGATATCAGATTGTTCACGAATACGGAATATTTTCCGAGCGCTCGCAGTCCGTGCTACCCGAGAGGTATACAGCGGGCTTGTGTGGGGCTTTTGCAGGCTTGGATATCAGATTGTTCACGAAAAGGGAATATTTTCCGAGCGCTCGCAGTCCGTGCTACCCGAGAGGTATACAGCAGGCTTGTGTGGGGCTTTTGCAGGCTTGGATATCAGATTGTTCACGAAAAGGGAATATTTTCCGAGCGCTCGCAGTCCGTGCTACCCGAGAGGTATACAGCGGGCTTGTGTGGGGCTTTTGCAGGCTTGGATATCAGATTGTTCACGAAAAGGGAATATTTTCCGAGCGCTCGCAGTCCGTGCTACCCGAAAGGTATACAGCGGGCTTGTGTGTGGCTTTTGCAGGCTTGGATATCAGATTGTTCACGAATACGGAATATTTTCCGAGCGCTCGCAGTCCGTGCTACCCGAGAGGTATACAGCGGGCTTGTGTGGGGCTTTTGCAGGCTTGGATATCAGATTGTTCACGAAAAGGGAATATTTTCCGAGCGCTCGCAGTCCGTGCTACCCCAGAGGTATACAGCGGGCTTGTGTGGGGCTTTTGCAGGCTTGGATATCAGATTGTTCACGAATACGGAATATTTTCCGAGCGCTCGCAGTCCGTGCTACCCGAGAGGTATACAGCGGGCTTGTGTGGGGCTTTTGCAGGCTTGGATATCAGATTGTTCACGAATACGGAATATTTTCCGAGCGCTCGCAGTCCGTGCTACCCGAGAGGTATACAGCGGGCTTGTGTGGGGCTTTTGCAGGCTTGGATATCAGATTGTTCACGAAAAGGGAATATTTTCCGAGCGCTCGCAGTCCGTGCTACCCAAAAGGTATACAGCGGGCTTGTGTGGGGCTTTTGCAGGCTTGGATATCAGATTGTTCACGAATACGGAATATTTTCCGAGCGCTCGCAGTCCGTGCTACCCGAGAGGTATACAGCGGGCTTGTGTGGGGCTTTTGCAGGCTTGGATATCAGATTGTTCACGAAAAGGGAATATTTTCCGAGCGCTCGCAGTCCGTGCTACCCGAGAGGTATACAACGGGCTTGTGTGGGGCTTTTGCAGGCTTGGATATCAGATTGTTCACGAAAAGGGAATATTTTCCGAGCGCTCGCAGTCCGTGCTACCCGAAAGGTATACAGCGGGCTTGTGTGGGGCTTTTGCAGGCTTGGATATCAGATTGTTCACGAATACGGAATATTTTCCGAGCGCTCGCAGTCCGTGCTACCCGAGAGGTATACAGCGGGCTTGTGTGGGGCTTTTGCAGGCTTGGATATCAGATTGTTCACGAAAAGGGAATATTTTCCGAGCGCTCGCAGTCCGTGCTACCCCAGAGGTATACAGCGGGCTTGTGTGGGGCTTTTGCAGGGTTGGATATCAGATTGTTCACGAATACGGAATATTTTCCGAGCGCTCGCAGTCCGTGCTACCCGAGAGGTATACAGCGGGCTTGTGTGGGGCTTTTGCAGGCTTGGATATCAGATTGTTCACGAATACGGAATATTTTCCGAGCGCTCGCAGTCCGTGCTACCCGAGAGGTATACAGCGGGCTTGTGTGGGGCTTTTGCAGGCTTGGATATCAGATTGTTCACGAATACGGAATATTTTCCGAGCGCTCGCAGTCCGTGCTACCCGAGAGGTATACAGCGGGCTTGTGTGGGGCTTTTGCAGGCTTGGATATCAGATTGTTCACGAAAAGGGAATATTTTCCGAGCGCTCGCAGTCCGTGCTACCCGAGAGGTATACAGCAGGCTTGTGTGGGGCTTTTGCAGGCTTGGATATCAGATTGTTCACGAAAAGGGAATATTTTCCGAGCGCTCCAGTCCGTGCTACCCGAGAGGTATACAGCGGGCTTGTGTGGGGCTTTTGCAGGCTTGGTTATCAGATTGTTCACGAAAAGGGAATATTTTCCGAGCGCTCGCAGTCCGTGCTACCCGAGAGGTATACAGCGGGCTTGTGTGGGGCTTTTGCAGGCTTCGATATCAGATTGTTCACGAAAACGGAATATTTTCCGAGCGCTCGCAGTCCGTGCTACCCGAGAGGTATACAGCGGGCTTGTGTGGGGCTTTTGCAGGCTTGGATATCAGATTGTTCACGAATACGGAATATTTTCCGAGCGCTCGCAGTCCGTGCTACCCGAGAGGTTTACAGCGGGCTTGTGTGGGGCTTTTGCAGGCTTGGATATCAGATTGTTCACGAAAAGGGAATATTTTCCGAGCGCTCGCAGTCCGTGCTACCCGAGAGGTATACAGCGGGCTTGTGTGGGGCTTTTGCAGGCTTGGATATCAGATTGTTCACGAAAAGGGAATATTTTCCGAGCGCTCGCAGTCCGTGCTACCCGAGAGGTATACAGCGGGCTTGTGTGGGGCTTTTGCAGGCTTGGATATCAGATTGTTCACGAAAAGGGAATATTTTCCGAGCGCTCTCAGTCCGTGCTACCCGAAAGGTATACAGCGGGCTTGTGTGGGGCTTTTGCAGGCTTGGATATCAGATTGTTCACGAATACGGAATATTTTCCGAGCGCTCGCAGTCCGTGCTACCCGAGAGGTATACAGCGGGCTTGTGTGGGGCTTTTGCAGGCTTGGATATCAGATTGTTCACGAATACGGAATATTTTCCGAGCGCTCGCAGTCCGTGCTACCCGAGAGGTATACAGCGGGCTTGTGTGGGGCTTTTGCAGGCTTGGATATCAGATTGTTCACGAAAAGGGAATATTTTCCGAGCGCTCGCAGTCCGTGCTAACCGAGAGGTATACAGCGGGCTTGTGTGGGGCTTTTGCAGGCTTGGATATCAGATTGTTCACGAATACGGAATATTTTCCGAGCGCTCGCAGTCCGTGCTACCCGAGAGGTATACAGCGGGCTTGTGTGGGGCTTTTGCAGGCTTGGATATCAGATTGTTCACGAAAAGGGAATATTTTCCGAGCGCTCGCAGTCCGTGCTACCCGAGAGGTATACAGCGGGCTTGTTTGGGGCTTTTGCAGGCTTGGATATCAGATTGTTCACGAAAAGGGAATATTTTCCGAGCGCTCGCAGTCCGTGCTACCCGAGAGGTATACAGCGGGCTTGTGTGGGGCTTTTGCAGGCTTGGATATCAGATTGTTCACGAAAAGGGAATATTTTCCGAGCGCTCGGAGTCCGTGCTACCCGAAAGGTATACAGCGGGCTTGTGTGGGGCTTTTGCAGGCTTGGATATCAGATTGTTCACGAATACGGAATATTTTCCGAGCGCTCGCAGTCCGTGCTACCCGAGAGGTATACAGCGGGCTTGTGTGGGGCTTTTGCAGGCTTGGATATCAGATTGTTCACGAAAAGGGAATATTTTCCGAGCGCTCGCAGTCCGTGCTACCCGAGAGGTATACAGCGGGCTTGTTTGGGGCTTTTGCAGGCTTGGATATCAGATTGTTCACGAAAAGGGAATATTTTCCGAGCGCTCGCAGTCAGTGCTACCCGAGAGGTATACAGCGGGCTTGTGTGGGGCTTTTGCAGGCTAGGATATCAGATTGTTCACGAAAAGGGAATATTTTCGGAGCGCTCGCAGTCCGTGCTACCCAAGAGGTATACAGCGGGCTTGTGTGGGGCTTTTGCAGGCTTGGATATCAGATTGTTCACGAATACGGAATATTTTCCGAGCGCTCGCAGTCCGTGCTACCCGAGAGGTATACAGCGGGCTTGTGTGGGGCTTTTGCAGGCTTGGATATCAGATTGTTCACGAATACGGAATATTTTCCGAGCGCTCGCAGTCCGTGCTACCCGAGAGGTATACAGCGGGCTTGTGTGGGGCTTTTGCAGGCTTGGATATCAGATTGTTCACGAAAAGGGAATATTTTCCGAGCGCTCGCAGTCCGTGCTAACCGAGAGGTATACAGCGGGCTTGTGTGGGGCTTTTGCAGGCTTGGATATCAGATTGTTCACGAATACGGAATATTTTCCGAGCGCTCGCAGTCCGTGCTACCCGAGAGGTATACAGCGGGCTTGTGTGGGGCTTTTGCAGGCTTGGATATCAGATTGTTCACGAAAAGGGAATATTTTCCGAGCGCTCGCAGTCCGTGCTACCCGAGAGGTATACAGCGGGCTTGTGTGGGGCTTTTGCAGGCTTGGATATCAGATTGTTCACGAAAAGGGAATATTTTCCGAGCGCTCGCAGTCCGTGCTACCCGAGAGGTATACAGCGGGCTTGTTTGGGGCTTTTGCAGGCTTGGATATCAGATTGTTCACGAAAAGGGAATATTTTCCGAGCGCTCGCAGTCAGTGCTACCCGAGAGGTATACAGCGGGCTTGTGTGGGGCTTTTGCAGGCTAGGATATCAGATTGTTCACGAAAAGGGAATATTTTCCGAGCGCTCGCAGTCCGTGCTACCCAAGAGGTATACAGCGGGCTTGTGTGGGGCTTTTGCAGGCTTGGATATCAGATTGTTCACGAAAAGGGAATATTTTCCGAGCGCTCGCAGTCCGTGCTACCCGAGAGGTATACAGCGGGCTTGTTTGGGGCTTTTGCAGGCTTGGATATCAGATTGTTCACGAAAAGGGAATATTTTCCGAGCGCTCGCAGTCCGTGCTACCCGAGAGGTATACAGCGGGCTTGTGTGGGGCTTTTGCAGGCTTGGATATCAGATTGTTCACGAAAAGGGAATATTTTCCGAGCGCTCGCAGTCCGTGCTACCCAAAAGGTATACAGCGGGCTTGTGTGGGGCTTTTGCAGGCTTGGATATCAGATTGTTCACGAATACGGAATATTTTCCGAGCGCTCGCAGTCCGTGCTACCCGAGAGGTATACAGCGGGCTTGTGTGGGGCTTTTGCAGGCTTGGATATCAGATTGTTCACGAAAAGGGAATATTTTCCGAGCGCTCGCAGTCCGTGCTACCCGAGAGGTATACAGCGGGCTTGTGTGGGGCTTTTGCAGGCTTGGATATCAGATTGTTCACGAAAAGGGAATATTTTCCGAGCGCTCGCAGTCCGTGCTACCCGAAAGGTATACAGCGGGCTTGTGTGGGGCTTTTGCAGGCTTGGATATCAGATTGTTCACGAATACGGAATATTTTCCGAGCGCTCGCAGTCCGTGCTACCCGAGAGGTATACAGCGGGCTTGTGTGGGGCTTTTGCAGGCTTGGATATCAGATTGTTCACGAAAAGGGAATATTTTCCGAGCGCTCGCAGTCCGTGCTACCCCAGAGGTATACAGCGGGCTTGTGTGGGGCTTTTGCAGGCTTGGATATCAGATTGTTCACGAATACGGAATATTTTCCGAGCGCTCGCAGTCCGTGCTACCCGAGAGGTATACAGCGGGCTTGTGTGGGGCTTTTGCAGGCTTGGATATCAGATTGTTCACGAATACGGAATATTTTCCGAGCGCTCGCAGTCCGTGCTACCCGAGAGGTATACAGCGGGCTTGTGTGGGGCTTTTGCAGGCTTGGATATCAGATTGTTCACGAATACGGAATATTTTCCGAGCGCTCGCAGTCCGTGCTACCCGAGAGGTATACAGCGGGCTTGTGTGGGGCTTTTGCAGGCTTGGATATCAGATTGTTCACGAAAAGGGAATATTTTCCGAGCGCTCGCAGTCCGTGCTACCCGAGAGGTATACAGCAGGCTTGTGTGGGGCTTTTGCAGGCTTGGATATCAGATTGTTCACGAAAAGGGAATATTTTCCGAGCGCTCGCAGTCCGTGCTACCCGAGAGGTATACAGCGGGCTTGTGTGGGGCTTTTGCAGGCTTGGATATCAGATTGTTCACGAAAAGGGAATATTTTCCGAGCGCTCGCAGTCCGTGCTACCCGAAAGGTATACAGCGGGCTTGTGTGGGGCTTTTGCAGGCTTGGATATCAGATTGTTCACGAATACGGAATATTTTCCGAGCGCTCGCAGTCCGTGCTACCCGAGAGGTATACAGCGGGCTTGTGTGGGGCTTTTGCAGGCTTGGATATCAGATTGTTCACGAAAAGGGAATATTTTCCGAGCGCTCGCAGTCCGTGCTACCCCAGAGGTATACAGCGGGCTTGTGTGGGGCTTTTGCAGGCTTGGATATCAGATTGTTCACGAATACGGAATATTTTCCGAGCGCTCGCAGTCCGTGCTACCCGAGAGGTATACAGCGGGCTTGTGTGGGGCTTTTGCAGGCTTGGATATCAGATTGTTCACGAATACGGAATATTTTCCGAGCGCTCGCAGTCCGTGCTACCCGAGAGGTATACAGCGGGCTTGTGTGGGGCTTTTGCAGGCTTGGATATCAGATTGTTCACGAATACGGAATATTTTCCGAGCGCTCGCAGTCCGTGCTACCCGAGAGGTATACAGCGGGCTTGTGTGGGGCTTTTGCAGGCTTGGATATCAGATTGTTCACGAAAAGGGAATATTTTCCGAGCGCTCGCAGTCCGTGCTACCCGAGAGGTATACAGCAGGCTTGTGTGGGGCTTTTGCAGGCTTGGATATCAGATTGTTCACGAAAAGGGAATATTTTCCGAGCGCTCCAGTCCGTGCTACCCGAGAGGTATACAGCGGGCTTGTGTGGGGCTTTTGCAGGCTTGGTTATCAGATTGTTCACGAAAAGGGAATATTTTCCGAGCGCTCGCAGTCCGTGCTACCCGAGAGGTATACAGCGGGCTTGTGTGGGGCTTTTGCAGGCTTCGATATCAGATTGTTCACGAAAACGGAATATTTTCCGAGCGCTCGCAGTCCGTGCTACCCGAGAGGTATACAGCGGGCTTGTGTGGGGCTTTTGCAGGCTTGGATATCAGATTGTTCACGAATACGGAATATTTTCCGAGCGCTCGCAGTCCGTGCTACCCGAGAGGTTTACAGCGGGCTTGTGTGGGGCTTTTGCAGGCTTGGATATCAGATTGTTCACGAATACGGAATATTTTCCGAGCGCTCGCAGTCCGTGCTACCCGAGAGGTATACAGCGGGCTTGTGTGGGGCTTTTGCAGGCTTGGATATCAGATTGTTCACGAAAAGGGAATATTTTCCGAGCGCTTGCAGTCCGTGCTACCCGAGAGGTATACAGCGTTCTTGTGTGGGGCTTTTGCAGGCTTGGATATCAGATTGTTCACGAATACGGAATATTTTCCGAGCGCTCGCAGTCCGTGCTACCCGAGAGGTATACAGCGGGCTTGTGTGGGGCTTTTGGAGGCTTGGATATCAGATTGTTCACGAAAAGGGAATATTTTCCGAGCGCTCGCAGTCCGTGCTACCCGAGAGGTATACAGCGGGCTTGTGTGGGGCTTTTGCAGGCTTGGATATCAGATTGTTCACGAAAAGGGAATATTTTCCGAGCGCTCGCAGTCCGTGCTACCCGAGAGGTATACAGCGGGCTTGTGTGGGGCTTTTGCAGGCTTGGATATCAGATTGTTCACGAAAAGGGAATATTTTCCGAGCGCTCGCAGTCCGTGCTACCCGAGAGGTATACAGCGGGCTTGTGTGGGGCTTTTGCAGGCTTGGATATCAGATTGTTCACGAAAAGGGAATATTTTCCGAGCGCTCGCAGTCCGTGCTACCCGAGAGGTATACAGCAGGCTTGTGTGGGGCTTTTGCAGGCTTGGATATCAGATTGTTCACGAAAAGGGAATATTTTCCGAGCGCTCGCAGTCCGTGCTACCCGAGAGGTATACAGCGGGCTTGTGTGGGGCTTTTGCAGGCTTGGATATCAGATTGTTCACGAAAACGGAATATTTTCCGAGCGCTCGCAGTCCGTGCTACCCGAGAGGTATACAGCGGGCTGGTGTGGGGCTTTTGCAGGCTTGGATATCAGATTGTTCACGAAAAGGGAATATTTTCCGAGCGCTCGCAGTCCGTGCTACCCGAGAGGTATACAGCGGGCTTGTGTGGGGCTTTTGCAGGCTTGGATATCAGATTGTTCACGAAAAGGGAATATTTTCCGAGCGCTCGCAGTCCGTGCTACCCGAGAGGTATACAGCGGGCTTGTGTGGGGCTTTTGCAGGCTTGGATATCAGATTGTTCACGAAAAGGGAATATTTTCCGAGCGCTCGCAGTCCGTGCTACCCGAGAGGTATACAGCGGGCTTGTGTGGGGAATTTGCAGGCTTGGATATCAGATTGTTCACGAAAACGGAATATTTTCCGAGCGCTCGCAGTCCGTGCTACCCGAGAGGTATACAGCGGGCTTGTGTGGGGCTTTTGCAGGCTTGGATATCAGATTGTTCACGAAAAGGGAATATTTTCCGAGCGCTCGCAGTCCGTGCTACCCGAGAGGTATACAGCGGGCTTGTGTGGGGCTTTTGCAGGCTTGGATATCAGATTGTTCACGAAAAGGGAATATTTTCCGAGCGCTTGCAGTCCGTGCTACCCGAGAGGTATACAGCGGGCTTGTGTGGGGCTTTTGCAGGCTTGGATATCAGATTGTTTACGAAAAGGGAATATTTTCCGAGCGCTCGCAGTCCGTGCTACCCGAGAGGTATACAGCGGGCTTGTGTGGGGCTTTTGCAGGCTTGGATATCAGATTGTTCACGAAAAGGGAATATTTTCCGAGCGCTCGCAGTCCGTGCTACCCGAGAGGTATACAGCGGGCTTGTGTGGGGCTTTTGCAGGCTTGGATATCAGATTGTTCACGAAAAGGGAATATTTTCCGAGCGCTCGCAGTCCGTGCTACCCGAAAGGTATACAGCGGGCTTGTGTGGGGCTTTTGCAGGCTTGGATATCAGATTGTTCACGAATACGGAATATTTTCCGAGCGCTCGCAGTCCGTGCTACCCGAGAGGTATACAGCGAGCTTGTGTGGGGCTTTTGCAGGCTTGGATATCAGATTGTTCACGAAAAGGGAATATTTTCCGAGCGCTCGCAGTCCGTGCTACCCCAGAGGTATACAGCGGGCTTGTGTGGGGCTTTTGCAGGCTTGGATATCAGATTGTTCACGAATACGGAATATTTTCCGAGCGCTCGCAGTCCGTGCTACCCGAGAGGTATACAGCGGGCTTGTGTGGGGCTTTTGCAGGCTTGGATATCAGATTGTTCACGAATACGGAATATTTTCCGAGCGCTCGCAGTCCGTGCTACCCGAGAGGTATACAGCGGGCTTGTGTGGGGCTTTTGCAGGCTTGGATATCAGATTGTTCACGAATACGGAATATTTTCCGAGCGCTCGCAGTCCGTGCTACCCGAGAGGTATACAGCGGGCTTGTGTGGGGCTTTTGCAGGCTTGGATATCAGATTGTTCACGAAAAGGGAATATTTTCCGAGCGCTCGCAGTCCGTGCTACCCGAGAGGTATACAGCAGGCTTGTGTGGGGCTTTTGCAGGTTTGGATATCAGATTGTTCACGAAAAGGGAATATTTTCCGAGCGCTCCAGTCCGTGCTACCCGAGAGGTATACAGCGGGCTTGTGTGGGGCTTTTGCAGGCTTGGTTATCAGATTGTTCACGAAAAGGGAATATTTTCCGAGCGCTCGCAGTCCGTGCTACCCGAGAGGTATACAGCGGGCTTGTGTGGGGCTTTTGCAGGCTTCGATATCAGATTGTTCACGAAAACGGAATATTTTCCGAGCGCTCGCAGTCCGTGCTACCCGAGAGGTATACAGCGGGCTTGTGTGGGGCTTTTGCAGGCTTGGATATCAGATTGTTCACGAATACGGAATATTTTCCGAGCGCTCGCAGTCCGTGCTACCCGAGAGGTTTACAGCGGGCTTGTGTGGGGCTTTTGCAGGCTTGGATATCAGATTGTTCACGAATACGGAATATTTTCCGAGCGCTCGCAGTCCGTGCTACCCGAGAGGTATACAGCGGGCTTGTGTGGGGCTTTTGCAGGCTTGGATATCAGATTGTTCACGAAAAGGGAATATTTTCCGAGCGCTTGCAGTCCGTGCTACCCGAGAGGTATACAGCGGGCTTGTGTGGGGCTTTTGCAGGCTTGGATATCAGATTGTTCACGAATACGGAATATTTTCCGAGCGCTCGCAGTCCGTGCTACCCGAGAGGTATACAGCGGGCTTGTGTGGGGCTTTTGGAGGCTTGGATATCAGATTGTTCACGAAAAGGGAATATTTTCCGAGCGCTCGCAGTCCGTGCTACCCGAGAGGTATACAGCGGGCTTGTGTGGGGCTTTTGCAGGCTTGGATATCAGATTGTTCACGAAAAGGGAATATTTTCCGAGCGCTCGCAGTCCGTGCTACCCGAAAGGTATACAGCGGCCTTGTGTGGGGCTTTTGCAGGCTTGGATATCAGATTGTTCACGAAAAGGGAATATTTTCCGAGCGCTCGCAGTCCGTGCTACCCGAGAGGTATACAGCGGGCTTGTGTGGGGCTTTTGCAGGCTTGGATATCAGATTGTTCACGAAAAGGGAATATTTTCCGAGCGCTCGCAGTCCGTGCTACCCGAGAGGTATACAGCAGGCTTGTGTGGGGCTTTTGCAGGCTTGGATATCAGATTGTTCACGAAAAGGGAATATTTTCCGAGCGCTCGCAGTCCGTGCTACCCGAGAGGTATACAGCGGGCTTGTGTGGGGCTTTTGCAGGCTTGGATATCAGATTGTTCACGAAAACGGAATATTTTCCGAGCGCTCGCAGTCCGTGCTACCCGAGAGGTATACAGCGGGCTGGTGTGGGGCTTTTGCAGGCTTGGATATCAGATTGTTCACGAAAAGGGAGTATTTTCCGAGCGCTCGCAGTCCGTGCTACCCGAGAGGTATACAGCGGGCTTGTGTGGGGCTTTTGCAGGCTTGGATATCAGATTGTTCACGAAAAGGGAATATTTTCCGAGCGCTCGCAGTCCGTGCTACCCGAGAGGTATACAGCGGGCTTGTGTGGGGCTTTTGCAGGCTTGGATATCAGATTGTTCACGAAAAGGGAATATTTTCCGAGCGCTCGCAGTCCGTGCTACCCGAGAGGTATACAGCGGGCTTGTGTGGGGAATTTGCAGGCTTGGATATCAGATTGTTCACGAAAACGGAATATTTTCCGAGCGCTCGCAGTCCGTGCTACCCGAGAGGTATACAGCGGGCTTGTGTGGGGCTTTTGCAGGCTTGGATATCAGATTGTTCACGAAAAGGGAATATTTTCCGAGCGCTCGCAGTCCGTGCTACCCGAGAGGTATACAGCGGGCTTGTGTGGGGCTTTTGCAGGCTTGGATATCAGATTGTTCACGAAAAGGGAATATTTTCCGAGCGCTTGCAGTCCGTGCTACCCGAGAGGTATACAGCGGGCTTGTGTGGGGCTTTTGCAGGCTTGGATATCAGATTGTTTACGAAAAGGGAATATTTTCCGAGCGCTCGCAGTCCGTGCTACCCGAGAGGTATACAGCGGGCTTGTGTGGGGCTTTTGCAGGCTTGGATATCAGATTGTTCACGAAAAGGGAATATTTTCCGAGCGCTCGCAGTCCGTGCTACCCGAGAGGTATACAGCGGGCTTGTGTGGGGCTTTTGCAGGCTTGGATATTAGATTGTTCACGAAAAGGGAATATTTTCCGAGCGCTCGCAGTCCGTGCTACCCGAGAGGTATACAGCGGGCTTGTGTGGGGCTTTTGCAGGCTTGGATATCAGATTGTTCACGAAAAGGGAATATTTTCCGAGCACTCGCAGTCCGTGCTACCCGAGAGGTATACAGCGGGCTTGTGTGGGGCTTTTGCAGGCTTGGATATCAGATTGTTCACGAAAAGGGAATATTTTCCGAGCGCTCGCAGTCCGTGCTACCCGAGAGGTATACAGCGGGCTTGTGTGGGGCTTTTGCAGGCTTGGATATCAGATTGTTCACGAAAAGGGAATATTTTCCGAGCGTTGCAGTCCGTGCTACCCGAGAGGTATACAGCGGGCTTGTGTGGGGCTTTTGCAGGCTTGGATATCAGATTGTTCACGAAAAGGGAATATTTTCCGAGCGCTCGCAGTCCGTGCTACCCGAGAGGTATACAGCGGGCTTGTGTGGGGTTTTTGCAGGCTTTGATATCAGATTGTTCACGAAAAGGGAATATTTTCCGAGCGCTCGCAGTCCGTGCTACCCGAGAGGTATACAGCGGGCTTGTGTGGGGCTTTTGCAGGCTTGGATATCAGATTGTTCACGAATACGGAATATTTTCCGAGCACTCGCAGTCCGTGCTACCCGAGAGGTATACAGCGGGCTTGTGTGGGGCTTTTGCAGGCTTGGATATCAGATTGTTCACGAAAAGGGAATATTTTCCGAGCGCTCGCAGTCCGTGCTACCCGAGAGGTATACAGCGGGCTTGTGTGGGGCTTTTGCAGGCTTGGATATCAGATTGTTCACGAATACGGAATATTTTCCGAGCGCTCGCAGTCCGTGCTACCCGAGAGGTATACAGCGGGCTTGTGTGGGGCTTTTGCAGGCTTGGATATCAGATTGTTCACGAAAAGGGAATATTTTCCGAGCGCTCGCAGTCCGTGCTACCCGAGAGGTATACAGCGGGCTTGTGTGGGGCTTTTGCAGGCTTGGATATCAGATTGTTCACGAAAAGGGAATATTTTCCAAGCGCTCGCAGTCCGTGCTACCCGAGAGGTATACAGCGGGCTTGTGTGGGGCTTTTGCAGGCTTGGATATCAGATTGTTCACGAAAAGGGAATATTTTCCGAGCGCTCGCAGTCCGTGCTACCCGAGAGGTATACAGCGGGCTTGTGTGGGGCTTTTGCAGGCTTGGATATCAGATTGTTCACGAATACGGAATATTTTCCGAGCGCTCGCAGTCCGTGCTACCCGAGAGGTATACAGCGGGCTTGTGTGGGGCTTTTGCAGGCTTGGATATCAGATTGTTCACGAAAAGGGAATATTTTCCGAGCGCTCGCAGTCCGTGCTACCCGAGAGGTATACAGCGGGCTTGTGTGGGGCTTTTGCAGGCTTGGATATCAGATTGTTCACGAAAAGGGAATATTTTCCAAGCGCTCGCAGTCCGTGCTACCCGAGAGGTATACAGCGGGCTTGTGTGGGGCTTTTGCAGGCTTGGATATCAGATTGTTCACGAATACGGAATATTTTCCGAGCGCTCGCAGTCCGTGCTACCCGAGAGGTATACAGCGGGCTTGTGTGGGGCTTTTGCAGGCTTGGATATCAGATTGTTCACGAAAAGGGAATATTTTCCGAGCGCTCGCAGTCCGTGCTACCCGAGAGGTATACAGCGGGCTTGTGTGGGGCTTTTGCAGGCTTGGATATCAGATTGTTCACGAAAAGGGAATATTTTCCGAGCGCTCGCAGTCCGTGCTACCCGAGAGGTATACAGCGGGCTTGTGTGGGGCTTTTGCAGGCTTGGATATCAGATTGTTCACGAATACGGAATATTTTCCGAGCGCTCGCAGTCCGTGCTACCCGAGAGGTATACAGCGGGCTTGTGTGGGGCTTTTGCAGGCTTGGATATCAGATTGTTCACGAAAAGGGAATATTTTCCGAGCGCTCGCAGTCCGTGCTACCCGAGAGGTATACAGCGGGCTTGTGTGGGGCTTTTGCAGGCTTGGATATCAGATTGTTCACGAAAAGGGAATATTTTCCAAGCGCTCGCAGTCCGTGCTACCCAAGAGGTATACAGCGGGCTTGTGTGGGGCTTTTGCAGGCTTGGATATCAGATTGTTCACGAATACGGAATATTTTCCGAGCGCTCGCAGTCCGTGCTACCCGAGAGGTATACAGCGGGCTTGTGTGGGGCTTTTGCAGGCTTGGATATCAGATTGTTCACGAATACGGAATATTTTCCGAGCGCTCGCAGTCCGTGCTACCCGAGAGGTATACAGCGGGCTTGTGTGGGGCTTTTGCAGGCTTGGATATCAGATTGTTCACGAAAAGGGAATATTTTCCGAGCGCTCGCAGTCCGTGCTACCCGAGAGGTATACAGCGGGCTTGTGTGGGGCCTTTGAAGGCTTGGATATCAGATTGTTCCGAATACGGAATATTTTCCGAGCGCTCGCAGTCCGTGCTACCCGAGAGGTATACAGCGGGCTTGTGTGGGGCTTTTGCAGGCTTGGATATCAGATTGTTCACGAAAAGGGAATATTTTCCGAGCGCTCGCAGTCCGTGCTACCCGAGAGGTATACAGCGGGCTTGTGTGGGGCTTTTGCAGGCTTGGATATCAGATTGTTCACGAATACGGAATATTTTCCGAGCGCTCGCAGTCCGTGCTACCCGAGAGGTATACAGCGGGCTTGTGTGGGGCTTTTGCAGGCTTGGATATCAGATTGTTCACGAAAAGGGAATATTTTCCGAGCGCTCGCAGTCCGTGCTACCCGAGAGGTATACAGCGGGCTTGTGTGGGGCTTTTGCAGGCTTGGATATCAGATTGTTCACGAAAAGGGAATATTTTCCGAGCGCTCGCAGTCCGTGCTACCCGAGAGGTATACAGCGGGCTTGTGTGGGGCTTTTGCAGGCTTGGATATCAGATTGTTCACGAAAAGGGAATATTTTCCGAGCGCTCGCAGTCCGTGCTACCCGAGAGGTATACAGCGGGCTTGTGTGGGGCTTTTGCAGGCTTGGATATCAGATTGTTCACGAAAAGGGAATATTTTCCAAGCGCTCGCAGTCCGTGCTACCCGAGAGGTATACAGCGGGCTTGTGTGGGGCTTTTGCTGGCTTGGATATCAGATTGTTCACGAATACGGAATATTTTCCGAGCGCTCGCAGTCCGTGCTACCCGAGAGGTATACAGCGGGCTTGTGTGGGGCTTTTGCAGGCTTGGATATCAGATTGTTCACGAAAAGGGAATATTTTCCGAGCGCTCGCAGTCCGTGCTACCCTAGAGGTATACAGCGGGCTTGTGTGGGGCTTTTGCAGGCTTGGATATCAGATTGTTCACGAATACGGAATATTTTCCGAGCGCTCGCAGTCCGTGCTACCCGAGAGGTATACAGCGGGCTTGTGTGGGGCTTTTGCAGGCTTGGATATCAGTTTGTTCACGAAAAGGGAATATTTTCCGAGCGCTCGCAGTCCGTGCTACCCGAGAGGTATACAGCGGGCTTGTGTGGGGCTTTTGCAGGCTTGGATATCAGATTGTTCACGGAAAAGGAATATTTTCCGAGCACTCGCAGTCCGTGCTACCCGAGAGGTATACAGCGGGCTTGTGTGGGGCTTTTGCAGGCTTGGATATCAGATTGTTCACGAAAAGGGAATATTTTCCGAGCGCTCGCAGTCCGTGCTACCCGAGAGGTATACAGCGGGCTTGTGTGGGGCTTTTGCAGGCTTGGATATCAGATTGTTCACGAAAAGGGAATATTTTCCGAGCGCTCTCAGTCCGTGCTACCCGAAAGGTATACAGCGGGCTTGTGTGGGGCTTTTGCAGGCTTGGATATCAGATTGTTCACGAAAAGGGAATATTTTCCGAGCGCTCGCAGTCCGTGCTACCCGAGAGGTATACAGCAGGCTTGTGTGGGGCTTTTGCAGGCTTGGATATCAGATTGTTCACGAAAAGGGAATATTTTCCGAGCGCTCCAGTCCGTGCTACCCGAGAGGTATACTGCGGGCTTGTGTGGGGCTTTTGCAGGCTTGGTTATCAGATTGTTCACGAAAAGGGAATATTTTCCGAGCGCTCGCAGTCCGTGCTACCCGAGAGGTATACAGCGGGCTTGTGTGGGGCTTTTGCAGGCTTCGATATCAGATTGTTCACGAAAACGGAATATTTTCCGAGCGCTCGCAGTCCGTGCTACCCGAGAGGTATACAGCGGGCTTGTGTGGGGCTTTTGCAGGCTTGGATATCAGATTGTTCACGAATACGGAATATTTTCTGAGCGCTCGCAGTCCGTGCTACCCGAGAGGTTTACAGCGGGCTTGTGTGGGGCTTTTGCAGGCTTGGATATCAGATTGTTCACGAATACGGAATATTTTCTGAGCGCTCGCAGTCCGTGCTACCCGAGAGGTTTACAGCGGGCTTGTGTGGGGCTTTTGCAGGCTTGGATATCAGATTGTTCACGAATACGGAATATTTTCCGAGTGCTCGCAGTCCGTGCTACCCGAGAGGTATACAGCGGGCTTGTGTGGGGCTTTTGCAGGCTTGGATATCAGATTGTTCACGAAAAGGGAATATTTTCCGAGCGCTTGCAGTCCGTGCTACCCGAGAGGTATACAGCGGGCTTGTGTGGGGCTTTTGCAGGCTTGGATATCAGATTGTTCACGAATACGGAATATTTTCCGAGCGCTCGCAGTCCGTGCTACCCGAGAGGTATACAGCGGGCTTGTGTGGGGCTTTTGCAGGCTTGGATATCAGATTGTTCACGAAAAGGGAATATTTTCCGAGCGCTCGCAGTCCGTGCTACCCGAGAGGTATACAGCGGGCTTGTGTGGGGCTTTTGCAGGCTTGGATATCAGATTGTTCACGAAAAGGGAATATTTTCCGAGCGCTCGCAGTCCGTGCTACCCGAGAGGTATACAGCGGGCTTGTGTGGGGCTTTTGCAGGCTTGGATATCAGATTGTTCACGAAAAGGGAATATTTTCCGAGCGCTCGCAGTCCGTGCTACCCGAGAGGTATACAGCAGGCTTGTGTGGGGCTTTTGCAGGCTTGGATATCAGATTGTTCACGAAAAGGGAATATTTTCCGAGCGCTCGCAGTCCGTGCTACCCGAGAGGTATACAGCGGGCTTGTGTGGGGCTTTTGCAGGCTTGGATATCAGATTGTTCACGAAAACGGAATATTTTCCGAGCGCTCGCAGTCCGTGCTACCCGAGAGGTATACAGCGGGCTGGTGTGGGGCTTTTGCAGGCTTGGATATCAGATTGTTCACGAAAAGGGAATATTTTCCGAGCGCTCGCAGTCCGTGCTACCCGAGAGGTATACAGCGGGCTTGTGTGGGGCTTTTGCAGGCTTGGATATCAGATTGTTCACGAAAAGGGAATATTTTCCGAGCGCTCGCAGTCCGTGCTACCCGAGAGGTATACAGCGGGCTTGTGTGGGGCTTTTGCAGGCTTGGATATCAGATTGTTCACGAAAAGGGAATATTTTCCGAGCGCTCGCAGTCCGTGCTACCCGAGAGGTATACAGCGGGCTTGTTTGGGGCTTTTGCAGGCTTGGATATCAGATTGTTCACGAAAAGGGAATATTTTCCGAGCGCTCGCAGTCCGTGCTACCCGAGAGGTATACAGCGGGCTTGTGTGGGGCTTTTGCAGGCTTGGATATCAGATTGTTCACGAAAAGGGAATATTTTCCGAGCGCTCGCAGTCCGTGCTACCCAAAAGGTATACAGCGGGCTTGTGTGGGGCTTTTGCAGGCTTGGATATCAGATTGTTCACGAATACGGAATATTTTCCGAGCGCTCGCAGTCCGTGCTACCCGAGAGGTATACAGCGGGCTTGTGTGGGGCTTTTGCAGGCTTGGATATCAGATTGTTCACGAAAAGGGAATATTTTCCGAGCGCTCGCAGTCCGTGCTACCCGAGAGGTATACAGCGGGCTTGTGTGGGGCTTTTGCAGGCTTGGATATCAGATTGTTCACGAAAAGGGAATATTTTCCGAGCGCTCGCAGTCCGTGCTACCCGAAAGGTATACAGCGGGCTTGTGTGGGGCTTTTGCAGGCTTGGATATCAGATTGTTCACGAATACGGAATATTTTCCGAGCGCTCGCAGTCCGTGCTACCCGAGAGGTATACAGCGGGCTTGTGTGGGGCTTTTGCAGGCTTGGATATCAGATTGTTCACGAAAAGGGAATATTTTCCGAGCGCTCGCAGTCCGTGCTACCCCAGAGGTATACAGCGGGCTTGTGTGGGGCTTTTGCAGGCTTGGATATCAGATTGTTCACGAATACGGAATATTTTCCGAGCGCTCGCAGTCCGTGCTACCCGAGAGGTATACAGCGGGCTTGTGTGGGGCTTTTGCAGGCTTGGATATCAGATTGTTCACGAATACGGAATATTTTCCGAGCGCTCGCAGTCCGTGCTACCCGAGAGGTATACAGCGCGCTTGTGTGGGGCTTTTGCAGGCTTGGATATCAGATTGTTCACGAATACGGAATATTTTCCGAGCGCTCGCAGTCCGTGCTACCCGAGAGGTATACAGCGGGCTTGTGTGGGGCTTTTGCAGGCTTGGATATCAGATTGTTCACGAAAAGGGAATATTTTCCGAGCGCTCGCAGTCCGTGCTACCCGAGAGGTATACAGCAGGCTTGTGTGGGGCTTTTGCAGGCTTGGATATCAGATTGTTCACGAAAAGGGAATATTTTCCGAGCGCTCCAGTCCGTGCTACCCGAGAGGTATACAGCGGGCTTGTGTGGGGCTTTTGCAGGCTTGGTTATCAGATTGTTCACGAAAAGGGAATATTTTCCGAGCGCTCGCAGTCCGTGCTACCCGAGAGGTATACAGCGGGCTTGTGTGGGGCTTTTGCAGGCTTCGATATCAGATTGTTCACGAAAACGGAATATTTTCCGAGCGCTCGCAGTCCGTGCTACCCGAGAGGTATACAGCGGGCTTGTGTGGGGCTTTTGCAGGCTTGGATATCAGATTGTTCACGAATACGGAATATTTTCCGAGCGCTCGCAGTCCGTGCTACCCGAGAGGTTTACAGCGGGCTTGTGTGGGGCTTTTGCAGGCTTGGATATCAGATTGTTCACGAATACGGAATATTTTCCGAGTGCTCGCAGTCCGTGCTACCCGAGAGGTATACAGCGGGCTTGTGTGGGGCTTTTGCAGGCTTGGATATCAGATTGTTCACGAAAAGGGAATATTTTCCGAGCGCTTGCAGTCCGTGCTACCCGAGAGGTATACAGCGGGCTTGTGTGGGGCTTTTGCAGGCTTGGATATCAGATTGTTCACGAATACGGAATATTTTCCGAGCGCTCGCAGTCCGTGCTACCCGAGAGGTATACAGCGGGCTTGTGTGGGGCTTTTGGAGGCTTGGATATCAGATTGTTCACGAAAAGGGAATATTTTCCGAGCGCTCGCAGTCCGTGCTACCCGAGAGGTATACAGCGGGCTTGTGTGGGGCTTTTGCAGGCTTGGATATCAGATTGTTCACGAAAAGGGAATATTTTCCGAGCGCTCGCAGTCCGTGCTACCCGAGAGGTATACAGCGGGCTTGTGTGGGGCTTTTGCAGGCTTGGATATCAGATTGTTCACGAAAAGGGAATATTTTCCGAGCGCTCGCAGTCCGTGCTACCCGAGAGGTATACAGCGGGCTTGTGTGGGGCTTTTGCAGGCTTGGATATCAGATTGTTCACGAAAAGGGAATATTTTCCGAGCGCTCGCAGTCCGTGCTACCCGAGAGGTATACAGCGGGCTTGTGTGGGGCTTTTGCAGGCTTGGATATCAGATTGTTCACGAAAAGGGAATATTTTCCGAGCGCTCGCAGTCCGTGCTACCCGAGAGGTATACAGCAGGCTTGTGTGGGGCTTTTGCAGGCTTGGATATCAGATTGTTCACGAAAAGGGAATATTTTCCGAGCGCTCGCAGTCCGTGCTACCCGAGAGGTATACAGCGGGCTTGTGTGGGGCTTTTGCAGGCTTGGATATCAGATTGTTCACGAAAACGGAATATTTTCCGAGCGCTCGCAGTCCGTGCTACCCGAGAGGTATACAGCGGGCTGGTGTGGGGCTTTTGCAGGCTTGGATATCAGATTGTTCACGAAAAGGGAATATTTTCCGAGCGCTCGCAGTCCGTGCTACCCGAGAGGTATACAGCGGGCTTGTGTGGGGCTTTTGCAGGCTTGGATATCAGATTGTTCACGAAAAGGGAATATTTTCCGAGCGCTCGCAGTCCGTGCTACCCGAGAGGTATACAGCGGGCTTGTGTGGGGCTTTTGCAGGCTTGGATATCAGATTGTTCACGAAAAGGGAATATTTTCCGAGCGCTCGCAGTCCGTGCTACCCGAGAGGTATACAGCGGGCTTGTGTGGGGAATTTGCAGGCTTGGATATCAGATTGTTCACGAAAACGGAATATTTTCCGAGCGCTCGCAGTCCGTGCTACCCGAGAGGTATACAGCGGGCTTGTGTGGGGCTTTTGCAGGCTTGGATATCAGATTGTTCACGAAAAGGGAATATTTTCCGAGCGCTCGCAGTCCGTGCTACCCGAGAGGTATACAGCGGGCTTGTGTGGGGCTTTTGCAGGCTTGGATATCAGATTGTTCACGAAAAGGGAATATTTTCCGAGCGCTTGCAGTCCGTGCTACCCGAGAGGTATACAGCGGGCTTGTGTGGGGCTTTTGCAGGCTTGGATATCAGATTGTTTACGAAAAGGGAATATTTTCCGAGCGCTCGCAGTCCGTGCTACCCGAGAGGTATACAGCGGGCTTGTGTGGGGCTTTTGCAGGCTTGGATATCAGATTGTTCACGAAAAGGGAATATTTTCCGAGCGCTCGCAGTCCGTGCTACCCGAGAGGTATACAGCGGGCTTGTGTGGGGCTTTTGCAGGCTTGGATATCAGATTGTTCACGAAAAGGGAATATTTTCCGAGCGCTCGCAGTCCGTGCTACCCGAGAGGTATACAGCGGGCTTGTGTGGGGCTTTTGCAGGCTTGGATATCAGATTGTTCACGAAAAGGGAATATTTTCCGAGCGCTCGCAGTCCGTGCTACCCGAGAGGTATACAGCGGGCTTGTGTGGGGCTTTTGCAGGCTTGGATATCAGATTGTTCACGAAAAGGGAATATTTTCCGAGCGCTCGCAGTCCGTGCTACCCGAGAGGTATACAGCGGGCTTGTGTGGGGCTTTTGCAGGCTTGGATATCAGATTGTTCACGAAAAGGGAATATTTTCCGAGCACTCGCAGTCCGTGCTACCCGAGAGGTATACAGCGGGCTTGTGTGGGGCTTTTGCAGGCTTGGATATCAGATTGTTCACGAAAAGGGAATATTTTCCGAGCGCTCGCAGTCCGTGCTACCCGAGAGGTATACAGCAGGCTTGTGTGGGGTTTTTGCAGGCTTGGATATCAGATTGTTCACGAAAAGGGAATATTTTCCGAGCGCTCGCAGTCCGTGCTACCCGAGAGGTATACAGCGGGCTTGTGTGGGGCTTTTGCAGGCTTGGATATCAGATTGTTCACGAATACGGAATATTTTCCGAGCACTCGCAGTCCGTGCTACCCGAGAGGTATACAGCGGGCTTGTGTGGGGCTTTTGCAGGCTTGGATATCAGATTGTTCACGAAAAGGGAATATTTTCCGAGCGCTCGCAGTCCGTGCTACCCGAGAGGTATACAGCGGGCTTGTGTGGGGCTTTTGCAGGCTTGGATATCAGATTGTTCACGAAAAGGGAATATTTTCCGAGCGCTCGCAGTCCGTGCTACCCGAGAGGTATACAGCGGGCTTGTGTGGGGCTTTTGCAGGCCTTGATATCAGATTGTTCACGAAAAGGGAATATTTTCCGAGCGCTCGCAGTCCGTGCTACCCGAGAGGTATACAGCGGGCTTGTGTGGGGCTTTTGCAAGCTTGGATATCAGATTGTTCACGAATACGGAATATTTTCCGAGCACTCGCAGTCCGTGCTACCCGAGAGGTATACAGTGGGCTTGTGTGGGGCTTTTGCAGGCTTGGATATCAGATTGTTCACGAAAAGGGAATATTTTCCGAGCGCTCGCAGTCCGTGCTACCCGAGAGGTATACAGCGGGCTTGTGTGGGGCTTTTGCAGGCTTGGATATCAGATTGTTCACGAAAAGGGAATATTTTCCGAGCGCTCGCAGTCCGTGCTACCCGAGAGGTATACAGCGGGCTTGTGTGGGGCTTTTGCAGGCTTGGATATCAGATTGTTCACGAAAACGGAATATTTTCCGAGCGCTCGCAGACACGGTGCTACCCAAGAGGTGTGCAGCGGGCTCGTGTGGGGGGCTTGCAGGCGGGCATCACCACGACCTTGAACTCGCGCTGCTCGGTGCTGGCGGCCGCCAACTCCGTCTACGGCCGCTGGGACGAGACCAAGGGCGAGGAGAACATAGACTTCATGCCCACCATCCTGTCCCGCTTCGACATGATCTTCATCGTGAAGGACGAGCACGACGAGCAGAGGGACAAGGTGAGGTCAAACTTTTTACGCTTCCGTAGCGGGAGGCAATTAAAAAAAAAAGGATTATAACAAAATCGGGGGATACAGTTTGGTGTTGCAGCTACATATCTATCATCTCCATCCAAAATTTAATTACTTCACTGGATATCTAAAGGATCAAAGCATTCGTTACTCTAAGTGAGGACTGTGGCTCATGGCGTGCGGTGGAGGGGGAAAGCGCCGCCATTTTGAGGTCATTTTGCTGCGTTTCGAGATTCCATGTAGTATAACTTTTTACTCGGAGAAGCTATGACGTTCCTTTATAAGTTTCAATCGTCAGCTCTCGTCATAATCTATCAATTGCATATATAAAAAAAATAGTGTAAAATGGTTACAGTGAATATATATGGTGAATATAATATAATCTAAAAAATATAATATCGGCCTATACGAGACTTCTTAGTGTTCAAACATGATTATAACATACATAAAATACAGTAAAACCCTGTTAAGATTTTTTCAAGGGACTGGATGCTTAAAACTTCTTAACAGGGAAAACTTCTTAAAAGGGAAAGTAATTTCCAATGCAAAAATCTATTTTACTCAAATGACGTGTACTGTATTCACACAAAAATACACTTACTATCATTGGCATGCTGTAATAACGGAATAACTAATGACATATTTTTTAACAGTAAATTGAATTTATTAAAACTGTATTTAATTTAATAAGCACATTAAAATTAGTATTATCAAAACACTAGCAAAAGAAGCAATAACTAACATTTATTGTTTTATAAAATATACACAAATATTTCAAAGAAAGTAATAGCTGGCGGTATATGGTTTACTTTGTTTTCGTCACGTGACTTGAATTTTAAAATTGGTGTACTGATGGAACAGCCTCTAGTCCCTAGTCCCTGAGAATGCAAGCAGGTGTTTGGTCGTGCGGCGTGCGGCACAGGTTTCGAAGATCGTTGGCGTTTCTCATTCGTCAGTTAAGCCACGAATGGGGAAAATGTTCTGCAGGTGGAACAGCCTCTCAGTCCAAACAAACGCAGGCATATGATTCGTCGAAATACACACAAGAAACAGTGTGCGGTGCAGGTTTCGACAATCGTGCGCGTTTCTCATTCCTCAGTTAAGCCACGAATGGGGAAAATGTTCTGCAGGTGGAACAGCCTCTCAGTCCAAACAAACGCAGGCATATGATTCGTCGAAATATACACAAGTAACGGAGTGTAGCGTGCGGCGCAGGTTTCGACTATCGTGCACGTTTCTCATTCGTCACTCTAAACGGCGCACAGATAGAACAGCGTGTGGCGTGCGGCGCAGGTTTTTCGACGATCTTGTTCTGTTCAAATTAACTACCGTATTGGCCCGAATATAAGGCGACCTGAAGTTTCAGGAGGCCAAACAAATGTGAAAATAATTTTGGTAGAAATTAATGTGAAAATTCATTAGACATACGTTTTGTGTTGATTAATCCTTTTTGCAATTATGTATACCGCATTTAACTTTCCGTTTCACTTAAGCTACGTATTACTATTTAGTAGTGTGTTAAACGTAACAAAGCAAACAAAGAATGCAGCTTGCCGGAACAAAACAAGTGGCTAGCTGCCATGGTGAAGCATACGGCCATGAATAACTTCGGTGACGTGACCGCGAATATTTGTCCATATTACTCTCTGACAGAGAGTCTCTGTCCTATGAATTTTAAAGAATAATCTATGATAATTATGTTGTTAAAGGTTTTTACATAAATAAAGAGTGGATTACTGTGAAATTATTAAAATAGCTTTTGAAGCAACGTACCAAATTCCTGTAAATATGGCGTATTCGTGCGTGTTCGGCAATGTTCGTTTTACGACAAAGAAATATTGTGGAAAGACAGTTGGCAACCGTGAATTTCCAAACATTACATTAATTTAAATTACATAATTCCTGTTCTTTGGTCCTAAAAAAAAATTGTATTATTAGTACACTTTACCCTGAAACAACATTATTATTCATTGTTTATTACTTAAAAAAAATGCTTTACCATAAAATCCTTTTTTGTTCTTTTCATTAGGCCTATTTATTTTCCTTCTTCTTAATTAAATTCTGCTTCAAATGTTAATCCTAACTTAAGACCTACCATCTATTTATTATTCATTACCTACATTATTTATGTTACCCTAAAATTCCCATAAGTTTCTAATACTTCCTATCAAAGACATTCTCTCTAAAAAAAAAATTTACTTGTGACTCTTAACTTAACAAACTTAAAAAAAACTTTTACACTAGACTTAACTTATTATTCATTCTTAGTTACTAAATTTCTATATGTAAACTTTAGTACTTACAAACAAAAACTGCCTATTTCTCTCTACCTCTTAATCTCTTTCAATTATTACAATAATAATGTTACCTTGCATCTTTAAACTTTCTTCTTTTCAATTAAATTAGACATCTCATAACAATAAAAATTCTGCCTATACTCTTCTTATGGGTGTACAAACCAACAACAAAATTTCAAATTCTCAAGTTTCCTTATATTTAAATTATGCAATGCACATAACCTCTGTGGTGCCTGTACCCTTTTAGGCCTACCACCTTCTCCTCTCACAGCATGACAACTCTTATTCCTCGGGGTCTGTATTCACTGTTACAAATCAAATATCTCAAAAAAATTAAAAACAAATCTATTATTTTAAGAAAACAAAAATTTACATTGAATTTACTATGGAGCCTGGAAATCTTAATGTCCCACAGCAGCTAACATGACTAAATCCCATGGAACATATTTATTCAGAAGTCATCACACGTGGTCAAGTAGATGTTTGTTACTTTGATTTAGCTAAAGCTTTCGACACTGTTAATCATCAAATACTACTAAGTAAATGTTCCAAAATTGGGCTAAGTGATAAATATTTATCATGGTTAACAAGCTATTTAAATAACAGAAACTTTTATGTTTCAGTACAGAATATAAGTTCAGATCTCCACCCAACTCCTTCTGGCGTCCCGCAAGGTGGCACACTATCTCCTTTACTTTTCAATATCTACATTGATGATATAATATCTGGATTAAAGAACTCAGTTGGCACTCTTTTTGCCGATGACTTAAAGATATATAGAAAAATCTCTTCATATCATGACAGCTATCTTCTACAATGTGATATTACAGAAATTGCAAATTGGTGCACAAATAATTTGGTCAATCTAAACATGGAAAAAACTGCTATCATTACCTTCTCTAGAAAAACCTACCCATTGCAATATGAATACAAACTTGATAACTCACCTATTAAAAAATCTCAACATGTCAAAGACCTAGGAATTTTACTGGATCAAAAACTATTTTTTCATCTTCACATTGAAAACATTATCTCGGTATCTAACAAAATACTTGGTCTAATTAAATTTATCACCTTTAACACCTCCAATATTGACTCTATTCTCTCCCTCTATACAGCTCTAATAAGATCAAAACTTGAATATGGTTCTATTATATGGAACAGCATCAATAACACTGATATTGAAAAGCTTGACAGGATTCAATCTAAAGTATCTGACTATATTAACAAAAAATTAAATACCATCAATAACATAGATTTAAATTCCCTCCTTGGTTCATTATCAACTAGAAGAAAGATCTTAGATGCCATTTTTGTCTTCCATTGTTATTATGGTAATCTTATATGTCCTCATATATTTGATGTTACTGGCATTAAAATTCCTTCTTTTAATAGCCGTAACCCACCTTTTTTGTGCACACTTTTAAATACAAATGATATTATATATAGACTTGTTAACAATTTTAATATGTATGTTAATCACTTACAACCTACCAGAGAGAAAAAACCTTGTTAAAAAAATTATTATTTCGGCATCCAAAGATTAATTATCTTTATGCTCTAATGTTATTACCTAAATTATTTAATACCAGATGTATTAATCTAAGGATACCAACTGTATTTTTCCACATAATATTATATGTTCTGTATTTATACATTTATTACTCTCATGAAACATTTTTGTTATTTTAAGTACTTTTCAGAAGTTAAGCACTCATGGATATTTGTATGTTATGTTGTCTTGTCTTTGTTTGTCCTACTTTTTGTTGTTCTTATAATTTATTGTTCTGTTCTGTTACTGTATTTGTTTTTTTTACATGTCTTACATGTTGTGCCCACCGTTGGAGCCTTGTGCTGTTGGTGTGGCATGTAACAAATAAATAAATAAATAAATAAAATAAACATTTTCTGTTTGTAAACGTAAACAATCGTTCTGAAAATAGCTGTGATATTTTAGTACAAATATTTCCGTTAAAAATCTGAAATTAAATTACCGTAAATGTTAACACGCGATTGTTCACAGATTACAAGGAATTGTGTAATTAAAGGTTGCCATTTTGAGATGCTTCAACATTCACATTTTTACTCAAGAACATATATTTTAATTTTTAACTTTAAACAATTGTGAATTACTGCAATATTGGGTGGATTTATCGTTTTCCTCGTGTGAGGTAACGATGTTTTAGTTAATATAAAAAAATCGTGAACATTTTGTTTAACAATTTTTCTACTGTAGCTTTCAGCTTGGAACTAATGTTAGCGGTGCTGACGTCTTGGGTGCGAAAATAAGGCGTCTTCCAATTTTCGCATCTCTCGTTTATGTAAAAATGGCCGCCTTATATTCGGACCAATATGGTAATAAACGTTTGGAAATATGTAAATTTTTAAAATTAACCTTAAAAATTGTTCAATAGCTTAAAGATAAACGATATTATTTTTTATTTTTTTCCCACAAGCACTGAACGTTATATGCGGGAAGAATATATAAAGACAAACGTCGTTATGAAAGGGAAATATTAACATAGGGATATATGGAAGTGATCAAGGGAATCATTTTTTGAATTCAATAAACGGGAAAACGTGTTACGCGGGAACGTCTTAAGCGAGTTTACTGTAGTGTATTTTATATTTTGTATAGAAAATATGACCTATTACGTACACGTATTCACATACACCACACAGCCGTATCCATAACGCAGCCACACCCCATCTTTAAATTACTTTTTTCATTTTATAAGCATTTCTGTCTGCACATTGTGAATTTTTACACTACATGGTTCCTCTTAAAATAAACTGTTTGCTGCATATTTTCAGATTTTTGGTTTAAGAGTTAAATATCATTACTAGACACATTGATTTGTGTTTTTATTTTATTGCACAAAGTGGTATTATTTATAACTGAAAATGGTGTTGTTTTGCACTTGTATGTCAGTTTTGACCCAAATACATATTAAGTTTAAACTTCTTTCTTTTCAAAATACCAATAGAATTATGTAATTTATATAACACTACAGCTTATCACTAGTTCCTTAAGAATAAAGTAATACACCACTCAGAAAAATATCTACACATACTAATAATATGATAAAAAATAACTATAAGTTGATACGTTTAGTTAAAAAAAATGCAAAATGTTGATTGTTTGGATATTGTATTTGGTAGGAGTAACTATGAGAGAAGGAACCAAATAATAAAATAATTTTATTCAGATAAAAAAATATATTTATCTTTGTTTTTGGAGGCTTGGTGTACAAAAGTGAACGCCAAAAGATATACTACTATGTACTAATACACAGTTTCATTTCGAAGTGAATTTTCCTAGTTGTGCCCTTCCACTGTACTTTATTTAAAAGATAAATATCCACAGTAACGGACAAGAAAATTGGTGCATTCCTGGTGAAGTGCTTGAATCATTTTACTACGAACATTCAACATTCGTAGTAAAGAAAAACGAAAAAAAAAGTAAACTTTATTCTGTAAATAATATTTTCTTGTTTTTAGATGGAGAATTCAGCTTTTTCTTCAACTGTTCTAGTGTATGACAAAAAATAATCCATGTACAGGAGAATCTGCAAGATTGATTGACTCTTAGAACATTGAAAATATAAGTTAATGGACATGGTCATATATTTTTTTACAAAAAAAATTATGACTAAGGAACATGTTTTTTTTTTTTTCAAAACTATGCTAGTTGTCAATTAATCAACAGTCCAGTATGAGTACCCAAAATGAGCTTTTTTTATTTCTTCCTCCGTATGTCTGCACTACTAATTTGATTTTAAATGTTGCTGAGAGTATGATATATATATATAATATATATATATATATTATATATATATATATTTTATATATATATATATATTTTATATATATATATTTTTTTTTTTTGTTGCAATATTTACAAATTATGTTTGCTGCTATTTCCCTGCATGTGTGAAGTGCTGACTGGTTGTGTTGGTAACTGCTTGAGGGGGCGGTACCTACCTGCATGGATTGCTTGCGGTGCATGGACACATGCAGTGACAATATCTCTTGTGTATTTTTTTTGTACATTTGTGTTTCTGTAATTCTTGTGTTTTGTTTTTAGTTTTTTTCGTGCCCACCATAAAAGCGTCATAACTGTCAGGGGGGGCATGTCACAAATCTTAATAAATAATAATAATAATAATAATAATAGGGATGTGCGAATCCTTGATTTTCAGTTCAGTTCGAATCCGATTCGAATCACTAGAAATATTTGAGATATGAATCCGATTCCGAATATTAGGCACAGATTATTAAAAATAACTGATTAATTTAAAAAACAGAGATTGAAATGTTTATAATTATGTAAACTTAATTAATAATAAACACATTAAAATATGAAAACCAAAACATATTCAATTCTCCAACTCAATCGTAATAAACTCCATGTCACAGGGAAATCTCAGTTTTTATAAACATTTCAGCAAACAAAACCATTTTTTCCCCAATAAATAGCCAAGACTTTTTTTCTTGTAGGTATGCAATTGTTTTTAGTTTCTAGTTTGCTATACAACAAAATTCGTAATTACAGTTTAAGCTCTCGAAATCTATAAAAATTTTTAATGTCACTGTGTTTATTATTTTATTTACATTTCTTTCTTTGATATATCTTATATCATATATTCATATTATAAACACTTACGTAATAGTGGCCTAATTTGATTTTTCACTGCTAGTATTTTTGAGCCATATTAAATTAATTTATAACTTTTGTGAATATTCGTAATACTGTTCGAATCCATGTACGTAAAACTATTTCGGGTTCGGGTAATTGTGGATTTGAACCGTACCCGAAAATATCGGGTACTCGCACATCCCTAAATAATAATAAATATAATTGTGAGTCCTGCCGCTGACGGATTGGCCTCGACTCTCGTTGCAGACGCTGGCGAAGCACGTGATGAACGTGCACATGAATGCCGGCCGGGCGACCGACGAAGCTGAGGGCGAGCTGTCTCTGATGCTCCTGAAGAAGTACATCCAGTTCTGTCGATCGTGAGTCACCAGCAAGCTTTCTATCCCAACCGTTTCGGAATACTGTGTATTTACCTGAATACGCCACGTCTCGAATAAGTCTTGCATCCCTGATGTTTAGACCAGAGCTGTTACTGGTTTCGAATTTAAATCCTGGACTCAACACTAAAAATATTCTGGAAAATTCTGGAAACTTTATGTAGAAATTATGTAAAAAAAATTCCTATAAACTTTAAATGAAATCATGTAAAATCATTGTGATCTAAATAAACTAAAATCATACACTGATTTTTTATCAGAAAGCTTATCAAAAATGAACTCACCTTTGTTACTATAAAACTGGCAAACTAAAAACAGCCTAATTAGAATAGACAAGAATAATCAATCTTGTTTTTGTGCTACCCCAATAAAAGTATTTTGCTATGTCACTGTCTGGGTGTGACACTGGTTTAGCAAAGTTATCACTTAAACTTATTTTATTGATAGGTGGTGTTCACAAGCAAAATTTGCCCAGTGTAACTCGGCATCGGAAACACCATTATTTTCTTTGACCAAAAAAACTGGACAGTGACGAACTCCTCTGTTCAATGCCCCTTTGATTTCTTTTGTGGCATTTGGTATTGCCATGACGCAGCATACAATATTAAGGCTAAGATCCATAGTTTTCAGCCACCAGGGAAATTATTTCTCCCATGAATATCATTGTAGGTAAACAAACGTAATAGACATAGTTTTGTAAAGAAAGCTTTGAAATTTATTATATGAAGGAAAAAAAAATTCTAAAAAAATTAAAATATTTATTAAGAAAATTTTAAAACTAAATATTAGGTATTTATCAAAACTCAACAAGGATTTTGCTTTGCACACAATGTAAATGAAGTATCCTGAACATTTCTAAGTTGCTTAAATGTTTACATACCGTACAGAATTTAAATTACTTGAGTTTAAAACTTGTCATTTGACCGACGCATGTAGCTGAACCAACGAACGAATGATGTGTGAGTTCAGCATTACGCCGCTAGACGTAAGGCACAGTATTCCACGATGAGTTTAGAGTTTGCCATCTAGATGTCCCAACTATCGCAGAGCAGTTCTTGACGAAGTAACCTTGTTTTTGAAACTATAGATTACAAAACTGGTGTCGGTGACAGTAAGTCGTATTTTGAAGATAGAAAGAAGCTAATTGACGAAAACTCTTCCATTTCCTACAAACTATATTTAACATTGGAATATTTTTTTCCTAATATTTCACAGATATGATTTGATGGTACTCTGTAAAACTTTAATTGTTAACAATTTATTGTCTATCGTGGCATAATTTATTGTATTTATATTAATAATCCTATTGCATGAACCAAATGTGACTTAATATATAATATACTTTCAAAATATATTATACAAGAGAGCGAAAATGATGTGGCTTGGAATCTGAAAGATGTGCATACTAGCAAAACTGTGCCATACCAATGAAGCAGTTGTATGCTTACAAACGTGCAGTGTTTGCTAACACATTTGAATTATTTGGTTTCAAAACCACATAAATGGTTTTTTTCTTTGTTTTACTTTTGACAGCAACACGCGTCCTCTTTCGCTCCATGGTCCGCTCTGTGAATATGAGGTCACGCAATATTTTGAATGTTATTGTAATTTTGGTAATTTTAAATCTGTGATTTATGTGTAGTAAAGTAATTTTTAATTTTTATAATTTAAATTTTTTATAGTTGGTTGGTTTTGTAATAGTATATACGTTCCTTTATTTCGAACATACAGTAAACTCCCGGTATACCGCGCCCCGATAGATCGCGGAATCGGGTATATCGCGGGTCAAACCATGTCCCCCAATCAGAAATGAATAATAATAATAATAATAATAGTAGAACCTCGTTAATTCGTGATGGTCGGGACCGAGATAATCACGGATTACAGAATTTCACGGACTAGCGATTAAAAGCCCGGAAGGTCTTGTCAAGCTTCTCAGACACCGGCGTGCAGCTGGGTTAAGGCCAAGGTCATGTGACGTAACATTTACCGAGGCTTACTGCGCCTTGGCAGCAGATGGATAAAAAATAGTAAACTCTCCATTATTCGTGTTAATTGGGACCCGCCGATGCCCGGATAATTAAAATCCTGTAAAAAAAAAAGTAATAAACCCGGATAATCCGTTCACAGTAAGGGCCGTCTTCGAATCAGTCTCGGCTTAAAAAAATACGGCACTGCCTAGCCATTAGTTCACGGTCATTTACAACAGCCGAAGAGAGAAAGATAAGATCGTGCTGAACTTGCACACATAAATTTTGGGTAGCGCCCCCCTCCCCCCCCCCCCCATCCCACTCATCCCACTTCGTCCAGCCGAATGCCAGCCAGCCAGACACGAATGCCAGCCAGCCAGACACGTCACTCGCCAGGCGCCTGCCGTGCGTTGGCGGGTGGAAACAAACAAAGGGAGACGGGAAGCAGAAGTCATGACATCCCCCTCAAGTTTAAAGAGTGACAAATGTGACAGCTGAAAAGGGGGCGGCACAAAGGGTCGGTACAAACAGCGTTGCAGAGTTTGGCGGCCTATGCGAAGGCTTGCAGTGTTTGCCGGCGGCCGGCCCGCGTGCCGTTAATTTTAAGCGCTGACAATTTTTACTTCTCTTTTTTTTTCTGCACTTTTAAATCGTCCTGGATTATCCGATTCCCGAATTAGCGCGTCACGGATTAACGAGGTTCTACTGTAATAACAATGGAATAAATGGTTGACAGCCGATTAGGATAATTTTGCGTTGTAACTCACAAACTAAGCATCGGGCAGAAAAAAGCCTAGGCGTAGAAAATGTCCGCAGTGAAATTCTAAACAAGATATTTCCGTACATTATTCCTCTAACTTGTAGTGTTTTAAAATTATGGTCCAATCCAGCCCAGTGTTATTTTCTGAAACACTAGTTCTTAACATTTTTTTTAACCCACAAATAAAGCATCGGACAGGGGACCCGATAAAGCCCACCGTCCAGCGACATTATCCAGCGTGACTCGGCTGGGGATTGATTTTGGATAGGTTTGGTTGACGGCAAGCGCTGGGAGGGGAGAGGCGAGCCGAGAATATGCGACCAAGACACCCGGGTAGACGGGAGGAGTGGAATATAAGCGCCAGTGATGAGAGGGGCGATTAAGCCGAAAGGGGGGAAGTCTGGTGACCTTGAGTAGTTCACTCATTTCCGTCGGCACACTTCTCGTGTTCACGTGTGTTGACAAGCGGAGACATATAAATGTTTTGTTATAACTTGAACCTACAGACGTAATTTTATTCGTTGTATTATACACGTTCATCTTTTTACTTTGGTATAATGTTTTAACATTAAATAGTAAAGTAAATCAGCTAGCGTATTTTTAATCTTTGCCGAGGAATTCCCAGTGGACCAATACTTACGTGAACCATACTGTACCACTTTTGCCGTGAGGTAGTAAACAAGCCCCGGATATGTTTATGTGTAGCGGCCTGTCGACCTTTAACCAGAGGCTAGGGAATATAACACTTGCCGATCCGAGCCACACACACTCAGCAACTCGACACAGCGTTTGATGGAATAAGTAAAGACAACGTTTAACAGACTTTTTAATACGGCGCCACTGATTGCGCTAAAATTATTTTGGCGCAATTTTTGTATCCCACATGTGACCATTTATAATTTAATGTAAGCATGGATAACAAAGTTTAACCACTTTACACGATAGACGATTCTTTATTTTATATTGTACGAATGCTATAATCGTTTTTCACGTATCTGCTGCATACTTCTGCAAAAGACACGCTATCTGTAAGTACGTAAATCTAGAATTTTTATTTTGTCAATCAAACTCGGTACTTTGCGATTCATATTCGGTTTGAAGTATTACTATGGCCTTTCTATTTAGAAGACTTTGACCACAGAATCGTGTGTAACCGCACACACTGCCCTTACTTTGTTACGGACACTCAGACGAAGCAGATACTGTGGCTGACACCACGAGACTGGCAGCAGCTTGTGTGCCGCACGTGTGTATGGCGGCGTGTGGCGCGCTCGTAGGCCGTGCGACAAACTGTGCGCGGCATGCGGAAAAAAAATATTCATTTACTATTTATCTTTAAAATTTATTATTTTTATTTTCTCACCCGCGTTTAGTGAAAACTGCGGATGCAAAGTCCGCACAAAGGCGGGCCGTCTATACTGTGCGTGCTTGCCGACCTATTAGAACACAGGCGGTGTTTTATGCCTTTTGACCTTGGTCACATCGAAACATCGCGGTTATACAACAACGCGGGTAAAAGTTATGTCCCCCGACAACCGCGTTAAATAGGGAGTGTACTGTATAATAAACTCAATTTTTACTACTGGAATCTTTACATAATATCTCCAAACTGCAATAACTATTTCTCTGCATAAGAAAGGTATTAAATCCAATAGCTAAAATTAACATCTGATAGCAGTTACATATAGTTTCGCAAATATATTTGAACATTCTATTAAATGTTAGTTATGACTTCGGTAATCATTTTAAATTTATTTACCTTTAATTTTTTTTTGTGAAACTATTAGCATTCTCGGTGCCGGTGTTGACCTCTGCCAATTATTTTTAATCATTCTTTATTCTCCCAAAAGAGTAATTTTAAAAGTTTCAATTTTTCCAGTTAAATATTTTTTTTTTGTAAATCAGGCAGTACATACTTCATGAATGGATTAACTGTGAATGATAACTTTTTTTTTTTTTCGTGACATTAGGAAAAGAGGTTCACAAATGTAAAATACTAAAATAGCTACTGACAGCAGCTGTTTTCGTTGACCGTAGAGAGAAGTGCATTGACATCTCGGCCATGAACGACCGAAATCAAATGATGTGTCAGAAGATTATGAATAAAATCAATTGACTGGTTGTAGTATCACTGTATCAGGTATTGGTGATGGTATCTAGGGATGTGCGAATCCTTGATTTTCAGTTCAGTTTGAATCCGATTCGAATCCCTGGCAATATTTGAAATATGAATCCGATTCCGAATATTAAGCACAGAATAATTAAAAATAACTGATTATTTTAAAAATAATGTGTGTTCTCTTTTTTCTAACTGTAACTACTAGCAATTATTTATTACACTGAGATTGAAATGTTTATTATTATGTAAATCTAATTAATAATAAACACTTTAAAATATGAAAACCAAAACATATTCAATTCTCCAACTCAATCGTAATAAACTGCACGCCACAGGGAAATCTCAGTTTCAACAAACAAAATATTTTTTCTCCAATAAATAGCCAAGACGTTTTTTTCTTGTAGGTATGTTTTTAGTTTATAGTTTGCTATATGACAAAATTCGTAATTATAGTTTAAGCTCTTGACATCTCGAAATTCTTTTAATGTCACTGTGTTAGTTATTTAATTTACATATCTTTCTTTGATACATCTTATTATAAATACTTACGTAATAGTAGCCTAATTTTATTTTTCACTGCTAGTATTTTTGAGCCGTATTAAATTAACTTATAACTTTTGTGAATATTCGTGATACTGTTCGAATCCATGTACGTACAACGATTCCGGGTTCGGGTAATTGTGGATTCGAACCGTACCCGAAAATATCGGGTACTCGCACATCCCTAATAGTACCATGTTACCAGGAATTGCTATGGGAAGAGGGAGGTGGTATCTGAACAGCTGTAATCTTCAAGTGTTCCGTGTCCGAGTGCTGGTTGCCCGTCGAGGACAGAGGAGAGCAAACACAATCATGGTGGACCTGTGTTTGCGACAGGACTTGCGGGCCGCGGCTGTCCGAGGCGGCCGGCGAGAAGCTGAAGAGCCGCTACGTGTTGATGCGCTCGGGGACCCGCGAACACGAGCTGGAGACTGACAAGAGGCACGCCATCCCCATCACTGTGAGGTGCGTTCCCGCCCCTGTCACGTGCGGAGAAGCAGTGGCGTGCCCAGGATTTTGCTCTGGGCGGGGTCAGGCAGAAGGCTAGGGCCTTTCCGTGGGGCCTGGGGGGGGTATGGAATACCCCCCAGCTAGGCGGGGGGGTCCGGGGGTCCTCCCCCGGGAAAATTTTGAAAATTACGTGTTCAATATTGCTGATTTAGGTTATCTAAAAATACTGTTTAATTAAACATTTATGCTTGTGTCATTGAATTAATTTTAATATCATACTAAATATTTATTTTTTTCATTTTATGAATTTAATATTAAAATATTTTTAGCCCTGGGGGGGGGGGGGTCTGACCCGCTCGTCCCCCCCCCCCCCCCAGGCACACCCCTGCAGAGAAGGGTATTATTAATGTTGATAAACATATGTGGACTGCATCGAAAAGTTTTTAACCGACGACGCAACATAAATTACACGATAGCATTCGCCCGCACCATTGCGACCTACCGCCATCTTGCCGATCGAGAAACGAAGACTGTTTTTTTTTTTGTGTCTCACTGCAGGGATACCACCCTCACGGTTTATGGACGCGAACGCTTGCAGTGTTCCAACATGGTTGCCAACTGTAAAATGCTTGGACGCGGGATATTTAAACTGTGTCTATCACTTGGCCCGGTACAAGTGCCACAAAGTCAACTCGCAACACAGTTCTATGTACAAGAGTTCACGCTAAGTACCAAACAGGTATCCTTGTAGATCTAGCTAGCCCGCTAAAGTTCGATGGAGTTAGTTCTTTTCTTTATGGATGAAGAAAAGATTATGTAACACTGTTGGAAAAATACTTGGTTGATTTTTTAAGTCGATGGTATTCAACTCATCAGTTTTCATGTAAATTATGTGGTGTCTTTTTCCCTTGATAATTCAAATCCATTTTTTTTACTTCTTTGATTTTTTTAAATACTTGTTTATGGTAGCACTGGTTGAGCCAAAGCACAGAAATTTCAGTTTTGAAGAAACATTGAACCCATCAAATTTTTATTTTTAAATTTAATAAAAGCCATATTTACATATGAAAGATACATTTTATTTATTTTTGTGTTTCATAAATGTTCCCTGAAGAGCTAAACAAGCATTTCCTGTGCATTGAAGTAAGTGGGTAACACAAAAATTTCTTTCATAGTTCCTGTAGGGATAAATAATATACTAGTCCTTGGAAATTACACAGGTGTTACTGTATGAATTCCTGGATTACTGTTCCCCAAATACTTATTATCTTTAGAATCATTTTCCTTCAATATCAATTACATATTTTAAATATAAAAGATATGATGGTATTTTAGGGTTTGAAGGAAGGTTTATCCCCAATAAAAATTAAAAAAAAACTAATGGATTTTTGACCCAAGTAATTTTATTCATCTTGCAGTATACTCAGAAAGGAAAAAAAAATCTTTTGAGTTAGATTCAGAGATATGGTTGATAAAAGATGCACATAGTTTCTATTTGTCACCTATCTAAGCATTTTATTTTTCTTCAAAATTATTGGTTGTATTAGATTGCGTGAGCAGCTAGTCTCAACCTTTTCCTTCTATCATTCCAGGCTAGCAATGAATTGCCCAAACAGAATTTTTTTTAATACAACATAATCTCATTATAAAGTAACTCACTTTAAAGGATTTATCACTTTTAAGTACATAATTTGATTTAGTAACTGTTCAGTACAAAGCACATTAATATGAAGTATTAAAAAAATTGGGGTTTTTCATGTACAGTGAAATCTCATTACCACCAAAAAAAAAACCTCTTACCATTTTCATAAGTAATAATGAAAGTACTTTATACTGAACAGTTACTATGGGTAATACATTGTATTGGAACCTGAAAATATGTACTTGAAAGTGAGAAATCCCTTATAATGAGGTTTCATTGTACATTGTAAAGAGATTTTAACTGTGTAACATTTTTTAATTCATCAAATATCGTGACACAGCTGCACAATCCTCACGCCACGGGGGTTGTGAAACCCTAAACACGGAGGGTGACTGATCAGAGGACCCCGCCGTGTCTTGTCAATCCAGGCAGCTGGAGGCTGTGATCCGCATCTCGGAGAGCCTGGCCAAGATGCAGCTGCTTCCGTTCGCGACGGAGGTCCACGTGAACGAGGCCCTGCGGCTGTTCCAGGTGTCGACGCTGGACGCCGCCATGTCGGGCAGCCTGGCCGGTGAGGACCCCTGTCGAGCTGCGTGACTCGCATCCTGGGGCTAGGGACCGGATTATGTGGCACATTGCGATAAAACACGAATAACAAAGCAACACCGCAATGCAAATTAATACAGCATTTAGCACCATAATTATTAATTTTTTTTTTTTACCTTAAAACACTCACTATTTTAAATCCCTTACACTAGTAACCAAAATATAAAAAAATTTGCTTTGCACCAAGGTTCAACTTAACATTAAGATAGTCAAAATAATATAAAAACAAGTTTGATACCAAAAAAATCTGTTACTTTTTAAATTTTAATACCATGATTATACAGTAAAAAATAGTTTTATAAGAAATTGTATCAGCAAAAGTTTTACTATTAATTAGGATTCACATACACATACACTGAAGTGCATGCATTTGCTTGCTTGAAAGTATGCTTGCTCACTTGCATATATCCATGCACACTCTTGCTTGAACGAATGTATGCATACATGCACACGCTTACTTGCATGCGCTTGAGCGCTAGCTATGCACGTTGGCGAGCTCGCGCTGGCTGGCTCGCTCGCAGGCATGCGGCAGAGACGAGCTGTCTAACTCGCAGATATCCGGACGAGCATGCGCTGGTTCGCTCGCTAGCATGCATGCACGCGGGTTAGCAGGCGCTAGCTCGCTTGCTCGCAAACATGTGGACGACCACGCGCTGGGGAGCTCGCTTGCTCGCAGGCATGCGGGTGAACACGCTTGTGTCTCACGCTCGCAGGCATGCGGGTAAGCATACGCTGGCTTGGTCGCTTGCAAGCATGCGGGCGAGCACGAGCTGGCAAACTCGCTCGCTTGCAGGCATGCAAGCGCTGGCTTGCTCGCAGGCATGCGAGTGCTGGCTTGCTTGCAGGCATGCGTCTGAGCACCCGCTGGCTCTATCCCTCGCTCAAAGGCATGCGAGTGAGCACAGCTGGCTTGCTTGCTCGCAGTTATGCAGGCGAGAACGCACCGGGTCGTGGGCTCGCTTTAAGGCATGCGGGGAAAGTACCTCCTGGCTCGCATTCAGGCATGTGGGCGAGCACGCGAGGGCTTGTTCGCTTGTTCAAAGGCTACGGGATAGCAAGTGTTGGCTCGCTCGACGCTCTCAGGCATGTGGGCGAACACACGTTTTGTTGGTCGCTCGCAGGCATGCGGGCAACCACGCGCTGGGTACCGTCTGGCACGCACACGCTTGCTCGCTCGCAGGCATAAGACGAGCATGTGCTGGCTGCTTTGGGTGCAGGCTTGTGGGGGGAGGGGGGGGGGGCCAGACACAAAGCTCGAAAGCACTTTCACATGCATGTGGGTGAGCACGCGCTGGGTCGCTGGCTCGCAGGCTCGCAGGCATGCAAGCGAGCATGAACTGGCTGGCTCGCTCGTTCGCAGGCATGCGGTCGAGCAATATCTTCCTCACTCCGTCGCTCGCAGGCATTAAACGAGCACAAACTGGCATGCTCACTCATTTTCAGGCATGCGGGCAAGCACGCGCTGACTGGCTCGCTTGCTCAGAGGCATGCGGGCAAGCACACGCTGGCTCGTGTGCTTGCACATGGGCATGCGGATGAGCACGCACTGGCTTGCTCGCTCGCAGGTTTGCATGCGGGCTAGCACACACTGGCTTGCTCGCTCGCAGGTTTGCATGCGGGCTAGCACACACTGGCTTGCTCGCAGGCATGCATGCGGGCTAGCACACACTGGCTCGCTAGCTCGCAGGCAAGAATGCATGCGGGCTGCCACGCACTGATTCGCTCGCAGGCATGCATTCGGGGTAGCATGCACTGGCTTGCTCGCAGGAAAGCATGCGGGCTGTCAGCACTGGCGCGCTCACACGCAGGCGTGCATGCGGGCTAGCACGCACTGGCTGGCTCGCTCGCTCACACGCAGGCAAGCATGCAGTCTAGCATGCATTGGCTAGCTCTCAAGCATGCATGCGGGCTACCACGCACTGGCTCGCTCACTCGCAGGCGTGCATGCGGGCTAGCACGCACTGGCTCGCTCGTGCGCAGGCATGCATGCGAGCTAGTACGCACAGGCTCGCTCGCACGCACACATGCATGCGAGCTAGCACGCACTGGCTCGCTCGCACGCACTGGCTCGCTCGCACGCATGCATGTATGCGAGCTAGCACGCACTGGCTCTCTTGCACGCATAAATGCATGTGGGCTAGCACGCACTGGCTCTCTTGCACGCATAAATGCATGCGGGCTAGCACGCACTGGCTCGCATGCATGCATGCATGCATGCATGCGGGCTAGCACGCACTGGCTCTCTTGCACGCATAAATGCATGCGGGCTAGCACGCACTGGCTCGCACGCATGCATGCATGCAGGCTAGCACGCACTGGTTTGCTTGCTTGCAGGCATGCATGCATGCATGCATGCGGGCTAGCACGCACTGACTCGCTCGCAGGCATGCATGCATGCGTGCTAGCACGCAAGGCTCGCTCGTCGCTCGCTCTTAGTATAGCATGAATGCGGGTTAGCACGCACTGGCTCGCTCGTCGCTCGCTCTTAGGAATGCATGCATGCGGGTTAGCACGCACTGGCACGCTTATCGCTCGCTCTTAGGCAATTATGCATGCAGGCTAGCACGCACTGGCTCGCTCGCACGCAGGCATGCGGGCTGTCACTCAAGGGCTCCCTTGTTCGCACGCAGGCATACGGGCTCCCACGCACGGGTTCTTACGCTCGCATGCATGCATTCTAGCACGCACTGGCTCGCTCGGTCATTCGCAGGCATGCATGCATGCTTGCGGGCAACACGCACTGAATCACTCTCACGCAGACATGCATGCGGGCTAGCACGCACTGGCTCGCTCGCACGCATGCATGCGGGCTAGCACGCACTGGCTCGCTCGCACGCAAGCATGCGGGCTAGCACGCACTGGCTCGCTCGCACGCATGCATGCGGGCTAGAACGCACTGGCTCGCTCGCAGGCAGGCATGCATGCGGGCGAGCACGCACTGGCTCGCTCGCACGCAGGCATGCGGGCTGTCACTCAAGGGCTTGCTCGTTCGCACGCAGGCATACGGGCTCCCTCACACGGGTTCTTACGCTTGCATGCATGCGGGCTAGCACGCACTGGCTCGCTCGGTCATTCGCAGGCATTCATGCATGCGGGCTAGCCTGCACTGGCTCGCTCGGTCGTTCGCAGGCATGCATGCGGGCTAGCACTGGCTCGTTCGTAGGCATGCATGCGGGCAAGAACTCACTGGTTCGCTTGCAGGCAGGCATGCATGCATGCATGCATGCAGGCTAGCACGCAGTGGCTCGCTCGTCGCTCGCTCTTAGGCATGCATGCATGCGGGCTAGCATGCACTGGCTCGCTCGGTCGTTCGCAGACATGCATGCGGGCTAGCACTGGCTCGCTCGTAGGCATGCATGCGGGCAAGAACTCACTGGTTTGCTTGCAGGCAGGCATGCATGCATGCATGCATGCATGCATGCGGGCTAGCACGCACTGGCTCGCTCGCTTGCAGGCATGCATGCATGCGGACTAGCACGCACAGGCTCACTCGCAGGCATAAATGCGGTTGAGCACGCCTTGGCGGGTTCGCTCGCTCGCAGGCACGCACTGGCTCCCTCGCACGCAGGCACGCATGCAAGCGGGCGAGCACGCACTGGCTCGCTCGTTGCTCGCTAACCTGCATGCATGCATGCGGGCTAGCACGCACTGGCATGCTCGTTGCTCGATCTTAGGCATGCATGCATGCGGGCTAGCACACACTGGCTAGTTCGCTCCCAGGCTTGAATGCATGCGGGCTAGCACGAACTGGCACACTCTGTCGTTCGCAGGCATGCATGCATGCATGCATGCATGCGGGCTAGCAAGCACTGGCTCACTCGTAGGCATGCATGCGGGCTAGCAAGCACTGGCTCACTCGTAGGCATGCATGCGGGCTAGCACGCACTGGCTCTTTCGCTCGCAGGCGTGCATGCTGGCTAGCATGCACTGGCTCGCTTGCACGCATGCATGCGGTTTAGCACGCACTGGCTCGCTCGCTCGCAGGCATGCACGTGGGTTAAATCGCACTGTCTCGCTCGCAGGCATGCACACGGGTTAAAATGCACTGGCTCACTCGCAGGCGTGCACACGGGCTAAAACGCACTGGCTCACGCGCAGGCGTGCACACGGGCTAAAACGCACTGGCTGGCATGCACGCACGCACTCACGCACTTGCTAGCTTGGCGCTCGCTCTTAGGCATGCATGCATGCAATCGGGCTAGCACGCACTGGCTCGTTCGCTCGCTCGCAATCATTCATGCATGCATGCATGCATGCATGCGGGCTAGCACACACTGGCTTGCTCGTCGCTCGCTCGTAGGCATGCATGCATGCGGGCTAGCATGCACTGGCTCGCTCGCACGCACTGGCTCGCTAGCATGCATGCGTGCATGCGGTCTAGCATGCATTGGCTAGCTCTCTGGCATGCATGCGGGCTACCACGCACTGGCTCGCTCGCAGGCGTGCATGCGGGCTAGCACGACCTGGAACGCTCGCACGCATGCATTCGGTTTAGCACGCACTGGCTCGCTCGCTCGCAGGCATGCACGTGGGTTAAATCGCACTGGCTCGCTCGCAGGCATGCACACGGGCTAAAACGCACTGGCTCAATCGCAGGCGTGCACACGGACTAAAACGCACTGGCTGGCACGCACGCTCTCACGCACGCACGCACTTGCTAGCTCGGCGCTCGCTCTTAGGCAAGCATGCATGCCTGCGGGCTAGCACGCACTGGCTCGCTCGTCGCTCGCTCGTAGGCATGCATGCATGCGGGCTAGCACGGACTGGGTCGCTCGCTTGCATGCGGGCTAGCAAGCACTGGCTCGCTCGCACGCACTGGCTCGCTAGCATGCATGCGGTCTAGCATGCATTGGCTAGCTCTCTGGCATGCATGCGGGCTACCACGCACTGGCTCGCTCGCAGGCGTGCATGCGGGCTAGCACGCCCTGGAACGCTCGCTCGCATGCATGCGGTTTAGCACGCACTGGCTCGCTCGCTCGCAGGCATGCACGTGGGTTAAATCGCACTGGCTCGCTCGCAGGCATGCATGCGGGCTACCAAGCACTGGTTAGCTCGCAGGCATGCATGCGGGCTACCAAGCACTGGCTCGCTCGCAGGCATGCATGCGGGCGACCAAGCACTGGCTCGCTCGCAGGCATGCATGCGGGCTACCAAGCACTGGCTCGCTCGCAGGCATGCATGCGGGCTACCTAGCACTGGCTCGCTCGCAGGCATGCATGCTGGCTACCAAGCACTGGCTCGCTCGCAGGCATGCATGCGGGCTACCAAGCACTGGCTCGCTCGCAGGCATGCATGCGGGCTACCAAGCACTGGCTCGCTCGCAGGCATGCATGCGGGCTACCTAGCACTGGCTCGCTCGCAGGCATGCATGCTGGCTACCAAGCACTGGCTCGCTCGCAGGCATGCATGCGGGCGACCAAGCACTGGCTCGCTCGCAGGCATGCATGCGGGCTACCAAGCACTGGCTCGCTCGCAGGCATGCATGCGGGCTACCAAGCACTGGCTCGCTCGCAGGCATGCATGCTGGCTACCAAGCACTGGCTCGCTCGCAGGCATGCATGCGGGCTACCTAGCACTGGCTCGCTCGCAGGCATGCATGCTGGCTACCACGCACTGGCTCGCTCGCAGGCATGCATGCGGGCTACCTAGCACTGGCTCGCTCGCAGGCATGCATGCTGGCTACCAAGCACTGGCTCGCTCGCAGGCATGCATGCGGGCTACCAAGCACTGGCTCGCTCGCAGGCATGCATGCGGGCTACCACGCACTGGCTCGCTCGAAGGCATGCATGCGGGCTACCACGCACTGGCTCGCTCGCAGGCATGCATGCGGGCTACCAAGCACTGGCTCGCTCGCAGGCATGCATGCGGGCTACCACGCACTGGCTCGCTCGCAGGCATGCATGCGGGCTACCAAGCACTGGCTCGCTCGCAGGCATGCATGCGGGCTACCACGCACTGGCTCGCTCGCAGGCATGCATGCGGGCTACCAAGCACTGGCTCGCTCGCAGGCATGCATGCGGGCTACCAAGCACTGGCTCGCTCGCAGGCATGCATGCGGGCTACCAAGCACTGGCTCGCTCGCAGGCATGCATGCGGGCTACCACGCACTGGCTCGCTCGCAGGCATGCATGCGGGCTACCACGCACTGGCTCGCTCGCAGGCATGCATGCGGGCCAGTACGCACTGTCTCGCTAGCTCGCTCGCGTCTTATATTTTGATGTTTATCTTTAATAGTTATATTTTAAACTTTATTTGTTTGTATTTTATTTGTATAGTCTATATGTTGTCCTTGTACATGTGTCGTGCCCACCGTTAAAGCTCTCGGCTGTTGGTAGGCATGTTACAACATTAATAAATAAATAAATAAAAAATATTTCCCTTTACAATATACTCTCGGTACAAGAATAATCAGGTTTTATGTACGGTAATATTGTGTTTATGCTCAGTGGGTGAAGAAGCAGTGTCGTAAAATTTAATTTACTGTAACATCTGTAGTGGTGTGAAAAAATGGTGTAACCATTTTTACGCGAAAAAACGCAATAATTGGACTTAAAAACGACGTAAAACGAAAATCCGTTTTTTAAACTACTAAATGTGAAAAACAATCATCAAAAGAAAAAATTTACAATGACAAATACATTCTTTAGGTGCTAAGTTTACTCGATTTAAAAAAAAATCAATTCACGGTATGAATAAGTTGCAATTTAATTGTAATTACCGTAGTTTGAGACCACGAACTAAGCATTCATCAAAACATAACTTTATACATAGTAAATTAGCTATATCGGTGAACATGTTGTGACGTAAAATTCTATACATATATATATTCTTTTATTTTTATGAATGCACTAATTTATTCACATTTTTAACATTGATAAATGGTTAAATATCACGTTCACTGAGGTAACAACATAAATATTATTCCGTTTTAACGTTCGCTTTGTTTTAGCAGAATCGCCAACATACGAGAACATATAACTCCATAAACGCGACTTAAAACTACAGTGAAACCTCTTTAGTACAAACCTGAAGGGACCTAAAATTTTGCAGTTTGTATTAATGAGGTTTGTATTAACAGGTGCATATGCTCACATTAATAATATTCGACAAAATCAATCAAGTATTGATTTTTTACTCGAAAATTAGTCAAATAGAGAATTAAAGAGGCTTGAAAAATTAATTGATTTTTTTTCTGCACTTTTTTAGTTGCATAAATGTCCTTTACTGCACTGCAAAGTTTGTCGAAGGAAGACAAGACATCAGTGTCTACATCACTAGCAGCCAGAACATTTTCCAAGACAATTAATGCTAAAGTAAGAATTTTTAAAAAATATTTCAACCTCAAAATTAGTGTCAGAAATATATCAGTTACTTGTCATTAAAGTTAAATCAGTTGAAAAATAAATAAAAATGGAAGTATTTTACTTAATTCAATTTACACTTGCAAAAAAAACATACGCACGATAAATCTACATGGAAATTAAAGTCTTTTTCAATATCCTGAAGTCTGAAATATGTTTACTCATGTCATCAAATGTAGAGCTGTACTGAAGAAGCAGATTTTGCCAATATTTAGTTGAATCGGCATTTCTGCCGACTTCCGTACGCTTGTTAATTTTCGGCCGATGTTACTGAAAAACGAGACAGACTGCCATAACCTAAAAATCCACGATTACCCTTTTCGCTTTTTGTTGTAGTACTGCATTTTTTCAGATCACATTATTTCTTCGCAACATGTGCCAAACGTACATATAAAAATTTAACATCCTATTTTTCAATAATGTTCTTTATTTTTAATATGTCATAAATAAATACATTACTGTCATGGAAAATATACATCTCGGTTGTTACGGTAACTGTAGTGCATATGTGGTAGCTATCGTGCTTCTGTAGTAATTATGGTATCGACAAAGAATCGTTAGTTCTTTTTATGGTAATTATCTTAGGATAACAATTGGGTTTGTACTGTAGTTATGGTACATCATCCAATTTCTTCGTAAGTTGTTTTTCATTTGTCTTTTCTTCATATTAAGTGCTCCATTACTTGGCTGCAGATTTAAGTTGATCGTTACTACTGTATACTATCGTTACTGTTTTTATGACGGTTTCTTTCTAAGAAATGGTTATTTCTGCAAAATCTTTATGGTTAAACGATCATCTATTATAATTTTTTAGTGACGGGACCACATATTTTGTACGATCAATGCGGACAAAACGATAATTCGAACATCGGTACAAGCGGACTTTTTTAACCTTAGTTGTATGGCAATCTTGCCGGGACCGTAGAAAGTATACGATAAACACGGACAATCGATACATGCGAGTTCGATAGATAGAGGTTTGACTGTAGACCATTTACCGTACAAATTATTTGCCGTTAACAGAATTATAGTGAAGCTGCGTGCACGTGATTAAAGTGTGCGATTCTTGTTCTAAAATTTCATTCGGTTTATCCGATAATAAAACAATAGTACACTACGTGAGCGGACGTGAGGTTACTTCGTAATACATAATAACAAATATTTCGTATTAACCGTATTGATTGACATTAAATATGCTATCCCAGTCTGAAGGGGAATTAAAAGTGTTCGAATAAACGCGAACTTTGAAATAACCGGTATTTTATTAACGAGGTTTCACTGTAATTTCAAAAAGTTAAATATTAAGTCCATTTCCAACTGATTTTGCGCAAGTTAAAATACGTTTAGTTTCTTAAAAACGTAACACAATTTCATTGTCATTTTATTTTACCAGCACTTCTTTCATACTGGTATTTTTTATTACAATTTTGGCTTGGTAACGTTGGCTACGCGTAAATACTGGCAGTCCTTTGTCACGTACACACGTTATGTTGCTGCTTCAAAACAATGCCGAAATTAAAGCCTACTGCCGAGTCCCGAGCAACAGAATTTAAATGTGAGGGTTTATATGCTTCTAACAAGATTTTATTTTGCAAGTGGTGCAATTGTAGAGTTGACCACGAAAGGCGCGACACTGTTGTAAAACATGTCAACGGTAAACACCACGTTAAAGTTAGGCTAGGAAGTGCAGCTGGTTCCAGCAGCAAACGTTTAGCCACGATAGAAGACGTGACTACTGTTGCCAAAAAAATGAGAGAAGACAGAGAAACGTTCATCATGAAAACTACACAGGCGTTTATCTCTGCAAATATACCACTTGAGAAAATGGACAACAAAGAGCTGCGAGAATGGATCAATGAAAATGTTAAAGGAGGAGGGGATATTCCTTCCGCAAATTCGCTTCGCCGATCGTACGTGCCTAAGTTAGCGGAAAAAATAGAAAGTGACCTCACGGAAGATTTTAAAGATAAGGACATCTGTATACTTTGCGATGAAACCACTGACAAGGGAGGGAGGTGTGTCTTCAACATTTTGTTTAAAAAACTAGAGCCATCGAGTACTCAAACAAAACTTGTTGCTTCAATTGTTCTTGACTCTGCAAATCATGCCACTTGTTCTAAAGCGATTTTGGATACACTAAATAAATATAAAGTTGACTTTAGTTCAGTTAAGGCAGTAGTTAGTGACTCAGCACCATATATGACAAAGTGCTTTAGTAATCTTTCTGGCTTGCTAGAGCTTGCTGTTCATCTTCAGTGCTGGGCCCATAAGATGCATCTAGTTGGCAACACTTTACAGGTCACACTAAAGCTTCTGAACAAGGCAACATCAAGCGTAAAAAAAGCATTTTTGAACACGAGGAAAAGAAAAAACCACTACTTGTCTTTATATCAGAGAAGTATGAAATGAATAGCGGTAAAGTGACAGTTTTTCCTGAACCTGTGCTCACAAGATGGAATTCTTGGTATCGGTCTGTGGTGTACATTAGCACCCATAATGATGATATTGTGGAGTTTTTTAAGGACTCTAATAGTTACTGTGATCTAGAAAATTCTGGCATAAGCTGGCTCACTAGCAGGAGTACTGCTGAACTGACAGAAATTAAAATTGAAAGTGAATTTGTTTCAGTTAATGGAAAACCAATTGCAGAGCTGATAACATTTCTTGAAGGCTCTACATATACGACTTCACACATCCTATACTGCAAAATAAATGACTTAGAAACAAAACTGCAGTTGTTAAGTGTAGGTCAGATTGACCAGTTTTGTCCCACTATTGTCCATTTATTTGAGCAACTATCTACACTAAAGCAAGCTGAGGAACTCACTACACTGAAATCAGCAGCACTGAAGGCTCAGTGTAAACTGCAGGATTTGAAGAAAAGTAATCCTGCTGGTAAATTATTTTCCAGTATTGGTAATTTGTTGAACCCCAGGAACATTGTCAAACCAGTTCCAGAAAACAAACAACTTCAGCATGAAATGAATAACATTCCATTCATCAAACATGTGGAGTTGCATACGTTTTTGGAAGGTTTTCATATTTTGAGGAAGACCGTCATTGAAGAACTTGGAAAATCAGACTGCTCAGATGTAGACATAGTGGCACTCTTATGTTCCTTGAAGACTGACTACAAAATATTTTCTTCAGAATGTTTGAAAGCTTTGTGGTTGCCTACCAACAATGTTGACAGTGAGAGGTCATTTTCACAGTATTCTCTAGTTGTGAGTGATCGACGCCGCAAGCTTTTGCCAGCAAATGCAGAGACTCTTACTATCGTTAACTTTAACAGAGATTAAATGCGGATAGTGGTGAAACTATGTAAATTTAATTGACTAGTCATAAAGTTAAAAGTCCATTTAAAACAGTTTAAAGTGTTTCCGATAGCATGACAGTGTAGAGGGTTACAAATTAAAAATACGTATATTTTTATCCTTATTTTCTGCTGCAAATTCCTATAAAAACACAAAACACCGAAATTGTTGACTTTGGAAACGAAAGTGGCTAAATTATAAAACAATAATTTCACACCCCTAAACATCTGACATAGTTATTGTACTTCTGCAGTAACTATGGGATTCTATGGCAATTGTAGTTCTTTTTTTGCTAATTTTTGCTATCAAAAATACATTAAGCCTGATATATTAAGAAATCTATTTTGTCCTAGTGTTAGTGTATGATAATACCGGATAATTTGTAATATTTTGTGCGCGCAGGTGCTGAGGGCTTCACGTCGCAAGAGGACCACGAGATGCTACTGCGGATAGAGAAGCAACTGAAGAAAAGGTTTGCCATTGGCTCGCAGGTTTCTGAACACACGATCGTTCAGGATTTTCTCAGGCAGGTACGTAGCTGCCGCACAAAATTCCTACTTATTAAGGAAAACCCTTAATCTTTGGAAGTTGGTTCTTAGTCTACTTATTCACTGCTTTGGCTTCCAGAACTGTAAGAGGGATAGGAACTATAGAATTTCTTCTCGATTTCAACAGTTTTTTGGCTGTAACAATTTCTGATCGGTTAATACTGAAATTTTTTCTTCCATGAAAGGTACAGAGCAAACATTGAAGATATTTTCTGAGACTAGGAAATAGTTGATGTTAGTGTGATTTACAACTGAAGTTATTCTCAATAAAAAATTCCATACAAAATGTCAATATCTTTACAGAAAAAAAATTTTTGTAGATTTCTTTCACTGTTAATTTCAGGTATAGCATTAAGTTATAATCACCGTCCTTTAACAAAGCCTAAGTTAGAATATAAATTGTGATGGGTCAAATTCCAATTTTGTCAAATCCAAATATTGAAATAAATCCTCGAATCTGAATTTTAAGTCTCAAGGGTCAAAAATAAAATTATATACAAGAAACTAAAAAAACCTTAACTATGGTGTTGAAACATTCAACCCTTTATATGGTTGTTTTACGTACTAAGTTTCCAGAATCAATACATACTGAAGTTTTATTTGTATAGTTACAAGTTTAAAGTACATTATTTTGGGAAATTGTAACAGGACGGATATGAAGGAAAAAAATTTTAATTATTAAATTTCAGATGTTATCAATTTTGAATTTTTTGATTCGGTTTATTTACTCTAATTTTTTTACTCTTTTTCCAGGTATATTGAATCTTTCAAATACATGATTTGATGGTGTTTGAGGATTTGATTAGCCCATCCTTAATTACAGACCGTTGAAAACAAAATGGTGCATAGCAGTTCCTATCTCTCGCCCCCTTAAAGTTTTGTGATAATGATTTCATCTGGAACAAGCAGAGTGGGAGAATTAAGTTTTTGAATACTGAGTAATGTTTCACGCAGTAGGAAATCTTAATTTTTTTTACTGTGTTCCAGAAATACCCAGAACGAGCCATCTACAAAGTAATTCACACCATGATACGTACCGGGGAACTGCAGCATCGAATGCAACGAAAAATGCTTTTCAGGCTCATGTGATATATTTGGGCCGTTGTGTTTAAAGTGTAATGTCTTTGTACCGTCACATTATTCATTATACTATTTCCTGAAAATCTAAACTAATAAAGTTATTATAATGCAGTATTTTTTCAGCGTAACTCAAATGTTTTGATTTTTTTTCCCAGTTAAGTGTAAATGTTATACTAAATTCCAATCTTATTATATACTTTGGTTTTAAGTATCTTATTCACTAAATTTTTTTTTTTTGCATCAGTTGCAAATAAATTTTTATATACATACTGGGTACATAACTGGCATGCAGTCTTAGCATTAATAATTTGCTTGTAGTACTTTGAGCAGTGACTATAGTTTTATGATTGAATATTAAAGATAAAGGCTTCGTCCACACAACCTATCTTTCTTACAATACTGTGTACAAAATTTTTCATTCCTAAAAATGTCCATTAAAACACCAAAAATACATGCTAAAAATAAAATAAAATAAATAACATGGTTGATTATTACAAACAATATTTTATGGCTCAAATTTTGCTTAGTTTGGTTTGAAAACAGTATTTTTGGGTGTTACTGATTTTATTTTTTGAAAGTTTTGCTAATTATTAGTGATAGTTTATTTCAACAAATATGAGATGAAATATTTTATAGTGCTACTTTTATTCACTACAACAGTGTAATTCTTATTGTGATACAGTATGCATTAATACAATAAAATAATTTGTAATAAGTGTGTCTAAGACAGAATTACTTTGAACAATAAAAATTTAACAGCAGCCAATTGTGTGTTAAAAAATATATACTGTCAGAAATACAAAAATTGTGTAAAGTATAATTTTAGTTTTTCCTATCCACGTTGCTATTATGTTTTGGTAAAGCATTTATGATAAATAAATGACATTCATTGAATATAATGTATTTAAAGATTAGTTTTTGTGATTTGAGTTTAGTTAAAATATAGTTTTTTTATTTGCATCTATGCTACATGATTTATTAACTTGTATTGTGGTGTTACATAGAGACAAGATTATATGTTGAATTTTTTAAAAAATCGAAATAATACTGAAAAAATTTCAAAACACCACATTACACCAAAATGCGAGTTATATCATGGAAATAAGTAGCATATAACATAATTGAAGGGTTTCTGGCAAAAACAACCAATGTCAAAAAATGTCCAAATTGAGTTATTAGTAGGATGGGAATAACATTTATGTCATTTTTCTATGGACATTTCATATTCCACAAAAACATCCATAGTCACTAAGATACAGGTGCATGAAATATAGGTACTTCTGCAAAAACAACCAATGTCAGCTGGTTTTCTAGTAAGAAAAACCATAGTCACATTACAATGGTTTTTTTTTGCTTACAAGCTATAAACAGTCATGATTGACATTAAAAATAATATTAACAACATTATTTGCAATAAAGTACATATAAATTATCCTTTACATATAAAAACTATCATTATTCATTAGTGTGCATAGTGCAATTTATGGATTTTGTTAAATCCGGAAACTAAACTATTTATATTATTTACTCTTCTATACTAATAAATAATAATGGTAAAAAAATAAATTACATTCAAAATTCCCGCTAAGAAATGTTTAGTTTGGAAAACTGATACCACAGCGCTGTAATAAGTTTTCAATTCAGGCTAGGAAGAACCACTTCTATACCCTGTATGTTCTATGACAGCATTTCTGCCATGTTGTGTTCTGGGCATTTAGAGGTTTGTGTTGCACATGTGATGCATAACATTTACAAATAGAGTGTGCAACAGACCATACAGAAAAGAACATACTAATGCAGAAGAAAGAGATGCATCAGAGGAATGCCGATAAATTTTTTGAAATGAAGAGAGCATACAGCAAGCTGCTATAGAAGGGACTTGCATGGTTATTTTGTTTGACTTCGTGCAGAACCTGCCATTGCCCCACATACGTACCAGTGATGTATTCTTCTCTAGGCAACTATGGTATTATGTATTTGGCGTACACGATTTAGCTGATGACTGTGCTACGATGTATGTTTATACAGAAACAGTAGGAAGGAAGGGAGCAAATGAAGTAACGTCCATTTTGTTACATTTTTTTAATAGCAAAACCATCACTGCTGATCATCTAGTTCTACTTAGTAATTGATGCTCTGGACAGAATAAAAATCATACAATGGTCTATTTCCAATACATTCTAGTTCACTGCCTCCATCTATTCAAAAAATTAACTCACATTTTTCCGATGAGGGGCCACTCCTTTATTCCAAATGATCAACACTTTGCACTGAATGAGAAGAAAAAGAGAACTACTTCACCAGAAGTACCAAATTACTGGAATGAAATAATCAGTAGCTGTCGCAGCAGACCATCTCCATTTGATGTCGTCGTTGTGACCCAGGAAATGCTTTATGATTTCAAACTTGCACAAGCTGCTTACTTCTTAAAAATGCCAAGACCATCCCTGACTCTCAGAAATCTTCGCCTGATGAAAATCGTAGATAACTGCCCCTATCTTTTGAAAAGGAATACATACTTTGGCCACTGGGATAAGTGCCACATTCGTAACAAAACTGTGCTTCCTGAAAGTATAGAACTAACCCCATTGTATGGAGGTCCAATTTCTCTTTCACCAGAGAAGATGCAGGACTTAAAACGATTGTGTGCATTCCTTCAGAGGCCAGAAATCAGGATGTTTTACACACAGCTGGAAGAGAGTCTAGAATGTATTAGTGGCGATATTGATAAATGAGATGAAGATGACAACAGTGATGGATGCATCGAGTGAAGACATTTTAGTGAACCATCACATTACTGTGCAATTTTCTCATTCAGTTTTCAATCATGTGTGATGTAAAAACCAAAAACAAGGAAACTATCAGAAATACATAATATTATCATTGTCTATCAACAATTTTTTTTAAATAAACTGAGATATTGCCATTGTCTCAAATATACATGTACAAATAGAATATCTGCTGCATTATCTGATAAATTTAAGGTATGGATTTTTTTCCCATGAAAATTGTGGGCAGAAACAACCAATGTCAGAAACTATATAATTTTAAAAAGGCTAATTATAATATTTCAACATTAAAAACTTCAACAAACTGTTTCTTTCTTGTATACACGTGTATGGAAAAGTACCCAGATGTAATTTTAACATAGAATCACATTTAGAAAGTTATTTGTTTCTCCTGAAAATTTCATTTTTTTGACATTGGTTGTTTTTGCCAGAAACCCTTCAATTTAATTCAAATTATAAAAATGTTTGAAATTTAACTAATGTGTTTATTTCTGGACAAAAATTTGTACCAAGTCCATGAATCAGAAAAATTAATTTATTTTATTGTGCATCTCTTATTGAATCATTTTTTAATCACAAATGCTTGCTAATTTTTTTAAATTTTTTAAATGTCTCTGTTTTGGACCAAATTATTAAAAAAATATGTATTTTATCGTAGAAATGCAGCAAATAAATTTTACCAGTTTTTTGTTGGAGTAAGTATTACAAAACAGCTTTTATAAAAATAAAAACAATAACACCAAAATCCTGTCTGATCACTTGCCTCTCACAAAGGTGATCCTGGTTTTATTTCTGGCGGGATCCCAGCCCGGATTTTTCGCAAGTGGAGAACGCGGCGAATGCTGTAGTGTGCCAGAGGTATAATGCATAAAAAAATTTAGTTTTCCGGAAAAGTATTTTGCTGAGATTTCCACTGATTTAACAAAACTTTTTTTGCAAAGCTGGAAACGTTTTCGAGTTATAATTGATGTGTGTGAAATTACATCAAATGTTTTTATACAAACGGAACCAAATATAACATTCCCTTGGTCTTTCTTTACCACCTAATGGCTATCTTAACAATTTAGTGTTAAGTAGGACCCATGCTACATTCTGCCAACTTAAGAGGCCACTCCAGTGTTTCAGGGGCACTACGCAACCCGCGTTAACCGCATAAGATTCAATGCTATTTTCATTTTGCTTATAACTTATTAACTAATATAGATTTCGAAATGATGCTTGCTTGATATGCAAGACAACGATGCTCTTATCAAAGCCCCTTTCTTCAAAAATGTGCATAAATTATGGTTCAAACCTAGACAATACACTTATGCATATTAGTAAAGATTAGTATAAAACCATAATTTATGCACGTTTTTGAAGAAAGGGGCTTTGATAATAGCATCATTGTCTTACATATCAAGCAAGCATCATTTTGAAATCTATATTAGTTAATAAGTTATAAGCAAAATGAAAATAGCATTGAATCTTATGAGGTTAACGCGGGTTGCGTAGTGCCCCTGAAACACTGGAGTGGCCTCTTAAGTGAAACATGTTTCAACAGTAAATATATTCACTAATCTGCAGAACATTAATTATTGTGTAACATGTATGAACCTACCTTAAATAATGTAATGAAAAAAGGAAAATTTTATGGAAAAATAAGTGGTGGTTATATTTTCCTTGAAATTTTGCTACTAACATCTCTAGCATCATGTTAGGCAAGTTGCTACCAAGATCTGCTACTGCATTAAGATACGAATTCGGTGTGAGTAAATTTTGTTGATGACGGGAGTATAAATTCTGAGGCGTGACTGGGGCTTGTTGGGTGAGATTCTACAGGAATTTAAATTATCTTTCGCAGTATTGCAGTGACAAGATCACCCAACACCCCATGCTGAACCCAGAAAGGAAGTTTCCACTAGTTGTTAAGTCCTCGAACCGGTTGGGAATCACACCTACGACCTTCGGATAGCTAGCCAGAAGTTCTAACCACTGAACCAACAGACTCTTTGAAGCTTCTCTGGATTGAAATTAGAAAGAGACATCTTCGACAGATGTGTGGGTTGCTATCTTCACTCGATATGCCCACTGGTGCAGGCACAACAGTGGTAGAGATGCTTGCGGAGTCCACATCGTTCATTGAGCGCGACGCTGCAGCTCTGCGACTCCAGACACAGTCTCGCTCGGCGCCGGACACTGGGGTTCCATAGACTCCTCTTGCCGACCACAAGCCTGGTTCATATCCTCGGCTGGCTCTTGCACGGACTGAGGCTGACATATTGTATTTAAATACTTTTCTATAGGCTTGCTTTACGTTCGTAAATATAAATATTGTCCAAAATACACTATTTTCGGCATAAATCAACCATCTAAAATAAACTATACACGCACATACGAATCACCGCGCTATCACGTGTGAGTCGTGAGTTGCACTGAGTAGAAAGGAGCGAGAGCGCTGGCTTTGACCAATCGGCGCGGTTCCCCTCCCCCGCCAACCCACCCGCGACGCAAACTCAAGGTCGTACCAGCGAGCTTACTATGTAAAATAACGACACCCACACTAGTTAGGGAATTATTATGGGGAAAAAAACGTTGTAGAACTTATCTTTACGGTACCAATTTCTGTTCCGGTGTTCTGTTTCGGTGTGATTTTTAAAGACGTTGCACGTAACAATGGAGTGGCATTTAAAGTAGGCAGGTAATTTGAATAGTTGTTATTTTAAAAAGCGGAGTGAATGCCGGGAAGGGATTACGGCTACTGTGGAGATCGTGCGCCCCTCCCTCGGAGCGGTACGTGAACACGCCACTGGCCGCCGCAGCCGTCTCGGCGCCGGCCATTAATTGGGTCCTTTTGCGCTGGCATCCGCCCCTCTCCCCCTCCCCCATCAACCCGGGACCTCCGAGAGTGTCCCGGACGCCTTGGCCGAGGTTGTTCCCCTCCCCCCCCTCCAGTGTCACGTGACTCCCTGCTGTTCCTTGGGCCGCAGTCTCCTGCGTCCCGCAGGCGGAGATTGTGAACTTCCGTCGTGGGGCGCCCGCGGAACACGGTGTCTGGCGCACCCTTCCGGTTCCCGGGGGTGCGCGGGGTGAGACAGGTGGTCAGAAGTGCCTCCCGAGACCGGCACACGCGTTGTTGGAAGTCGTCCACTGCGAATACGCGTAACGCAACGGGACCACGGCCAGGGGCGTAGCCGGGGGGAGGGGTTTTGGGGGTTCAAACCCCCTCCCCCCCCTCCTTAGCACCAAATTTTTAATTAATTTCTTATTCATCACTCAAACAAATTTCATATTAAAATTCATAAAATTTTTACCATTACAATATTTAAATTTAAGTACCGAAAACTGCTAAAATAGCACTATTTTGCACCTTAAAATCCAAATTTTCCCGTGGGAGGACCCCCCCCCCGACCCCCCGCTTTAATACGGGGGGGGGGGGGGTCCATGCTTCTTAACCCCCCCCCCCCCATACACAAATCCTGGCTACGCCACTGGGACCACCAATACAATTGTCGGGTGGTAAGGACCACTCGGGCACAGAACTGGAGTGATGCCGGGGCCACAGCAGCGTGACGCCTTAGCTACAGTCCCTTCGAATACACGGAAACGTTTTTTTTTGACGTGTAACATCTCGGCTCTCGGTATACGACAATTGGTAGGAGTCATTTCGTGAGTGCGACGGGAGTCAAGGAAAGGAAATGTGTAACAACCACGATGATGCCATCTGTGGCGGATGGCGCGAACCAAAAAAATTCACAAAGACAAAGGGAAACTAAATAGGGTATCTGTTAAATGTTTTTTTTTTTGACGCCGGCTGCACGCACGAAAAAGTGTCCCGTTACGCACATTGTCCCGTTACACTGTGTCTCGTTGCGCTCATTGTACGCTTGCGCCGCATCTATCTCTCTTCCACTCGATTGGTACAACCATCGATTTGACTTTTTCGAGGCACATTAAACTTGAAACACTCCCATTCGTTTCTTACTTTTCCTATCATCGTCCTATCCTTAACAGAATAACACAGATTGGAAGAAGTTAAATAGCAAACATGTATAAAAACTATAGTTAAAATATCTTCGTTAAAGTAATAAACATATTTGAATTAATGAGTGCAAATAAAAGTAAACTTATCAATTAAGTTGTAGATTTCATTTCACTCCTCCTCTGTATCCATACAAAATAGTGATAATTCAATAAAAATTATTCAATTTTATTCATAAAAGTATGCAATCATTTCATCAATGTTTTGTTATGACGTCACGTTAAACTATCGTCCGTAAACCGACTTTACAGACAACCAATTTTTAATATAATTATGTAACGGTTTAATATCGTAAGTAATGAATTAATTCGATTTTGTCGTTTTTCTCTGGTTTTAGTTATAAATAATGCCATATTTTACAGAACCGTCCATGTAAAATGTTTGAAATGTTTGAAAGAATGTTTGAAATAGGTTCAGTTATTTTGCAACATTAGTTCTTACTAACAAAGAAAAAAATGTACACTCTGTTTATAATATGCGTATAGGTACATATATTTAAGAATGGGTGTCCTAGAAGTATGAACACACGGTGACGGGGTCACAAGTGCCACCGTAGGGACGGTGTGCCGCCTGGGACAGGCCGGGTATGCAATGCGGCGAGCACTCCGGTTGTGCTGGTAGCCTGCGTTACCTGCAGGCTTAGGGACAGCCACAGCAAGACTTTTTCGGGATGGGCTATATATGTATAGTACAAAGAAGGCGCAGTTGCAAAACATGATGTAAATAAACTTACCCTTTAAAAACGAATAAAAAAATCAGCTTTTATCGTTGAAGGAACTAAAAATGAAAAAAAAATTAAATTAAATTTAAGTTATTTGTCCAACAGCCAAATAATGCACCACAACTCTGTATAACTAAAAACATTAGGTGCTTGATATAATTTGTCTTAAATTTTCTATCAGTAATAACAATATGATTTGTAATAGATTTTCTATCACTAATTTTAGGATATAGTCAATACGAAAATGAATATACGAACTTAATAACAATGATGAACTCAAAATTAGGAATGGGGTGCTTCAGGGGCGCAAATCTATAGGATTTGCAAGTTGGGCCCGCGGAAATTTACAAGTGGAGGGGGGGGGGACCGAGAATTTTGCACGTGGGGTTAAATGGATGCGGTGCCCGCATGCTGAACACTGCCCATATTTAGGCCTACATGCATGCAATAAGAAGAAAACTTTAAAATATACGGGAAGTATTCCTTAAGACATAATTTTGATATCACAGACACTTTGCATTCACACTTTTGTAAGAGGAGGCAGGCCCACCCAGTATTGAGGGAATTCCTAATTCATGGGGGGGGGGAGGGGGGTCAGAGTCCCTCTTCCCCCTACCAAGGGATATAACTCGTCTTAAATTTTCACGGATATAAGTGGCCAATCAGATTAAAGCACGCCCCAGACTCAGCCGATAAGACGGACACAAGCGGGCTGGGCCTACAATCGAAGGAGCTGCCACTACACCTTTGGCTCAAGCGTGGGTGATTCTGCAGTTGTTGCGGCGCCAGCTGCCGACGGACATCCGTAGCTCGACGGGAGACCTCACGTCGACATGTCTCTCTCTCTCTCTCTCTCTCTCTTCCTCGCAACGTTCCCATTGTTTCCCCAGGAACCTCTCCACGTTACTTCGCCGCCTTTTCTCCAAGAAAACACTCGCTGCGACACCCGTTCCCTCCAGGCCAAGACGTGAAGCTTCAACGGCCCCGCTTAACCTCGCGGTGTTCAAATATACACTTTCTTATTTTAAGCCATATTAACCCATATTTCACATCATTAAAGGTTGGAATTCTGTAAATACGTGTAGTCTAGCTAAATAAATTAACAATAAATTAATTACATCAAAATATTCGTAAAGACGTTTTCGGTTAATGCCGGAACAAACAGACCAACAGACACACAGACAAAATATTTTTTTTGTTGCGTTCTATATATACGTGATTAGTCCTATCATTTTATTCATAACTTATTACAATGAACATAATTTTAGCTCTAACATGTTTATTATTAAAATACCTATTGTAATCACCTAAATGAGCTGAAAAAACAAAACTATCGTTAATTTAGGCTGTTATCTCACCGTCATGTGGTTACTGACGTGAAAATTATTTACATCAGCTGTGTAAGTTAAGAGCGTAACGAAAAATGCTGCTCTAAGAATTGGGGTACGCAATGATTGGATAGGGGTAGGGGGACAATAACAAATAAAATAGTCAGACAATGGTAAGACTCTTCAAAGGTTTTTTCATAGTCATGTATGTTACAGGGTTCAGTGCTTAGTGTTATCTTTGAAGTGGTTTATTGAAGTTTGAACGTACATGGCGGCCATGAATCAATTCTTCTGTCATTATCTTTGAAGGATTTGTGCAATGGGAGTGCATGACTTGATGTAAGCTTTTGGACATAAGCCATTGCAAGCACATGTATGTCTGTAGAAGAAAACTACAAAAAACGCAAATGACAAAAACACAAATTAAGCGAAAAATTGCTGTTGTCAGGACATAAACACCACACAATACTCCACAACAGGAATATGGTCAACAAACAAAGAAAACCAAAGAAAAGTGGACTAACAGAACGAAAACCCCCCCACAAATGATGACAGCACAAAAATACCGAACCCAAAAAATTCAATACAACAGTTGAAAGTCGTTTTGCTGTGTTTTTGTCTCGTTTCAACTGTTGTGCTGAATTTTTTGGGTTCGGTATTGTGCTTTCAATATTGTGGGTTTTGTTCGTTCTGTTAGTCCATTTTTCTTTGGTTTTCTTTGTTTATTGCCCATATTCCTGTTGTGGAGTATTGTGTGGTGTTTATATCCTGACAACAGCAATTTTTTGCTTAATTTGCGTTTTTGTCATTTGCGTTTTTTGTAGTTTTCTTCTACAGACATACATGTGCTTGCAATGGCGTATGTCCAAAAGCATACATCAAGTCAATTCTTCTGTTGCGTAACATATTAGCTCTCCTTAGCTCTCGGTATATGGCATTTGGCGGAAGTCCGTTCCATTTACAATAAAAACGTTGACAGCGCATGTAGGCCGTCGAGGAACCCCGCCGACGCGGGCTCAATGACCTGAGGAAGAGGCAGAGCGGTTCCCCCAGGGAGGGGGAGGGAGGGGGGAGCTCGGGTCGAGCGTGAGGAACGGTGCGGACGTTAGCTGGTGCTGATGCGGCGCCGAAGACACCCGGAGGACGGCATAAACACGAGCTCCCATTCGCCGGCAGCCCCGCCCCGACGGGACTGCGATATGGAAGTGCTTTACGAGCTCTCCTTGTTCACGACTCCGAGAGGCGCAGCGGAGATGTCTACAAGCCCACGTCTCCACACACACAATACACACACAATACACACACCTAAACACACACAGGCACACACACAGTCACAGAGACACATAGGCACAGAGACACATAAACACATAGACAAAGCGACACACAGACCCAGAGTCAAACGCAAACGCAAACGCAAACACAAACACACACACACAGACACTCACAAAAAATATTTCCTTGTACTTTTACAAAAGATTCCTTCGAAAACCTTCTATTATTACAAGAGAGATATTGTAACTTCGTACAACACATGGCTATGGTTATTTTTGTATATAAAAAAACAACGTTTTTCTTAAAATGGTACTGAGTATTTCTTAGGAGAATTGGGGTATATATATTTTTTAATATTTTAATTCATGTTTAATGCGAGCAAAATTTTTTTTTTGAAGCAATGGAAAATATAATTGAATATCCGAAAAAATTTGACTGTTTTAATGTGGTTAACACTAGAAAGCTTTTCAGGGGACGATTAAAAAATAAATTTCTAACTATTGGAGGTACTGGGACAACACACAGCAAGAATGCCCAGGTAAGAATCCGGACGCAGCATTACCGCGAACACTATTTTTTTGTCGTGTTACATTTTTTTTCTTGTAAATGTACAAATTTTTACAATAATCTGTAATTTTTTTTCAAGATTATTTCTGTTCCACTTACAAAAAAAAATACAGCGTTGTGACTTAATTTGTCTTGGGTTCGCTGCACTTTGTTCCTGTGGTTTCTGCTCGATCGAGGCAACGCTCTTGTTTGGTTTTCTACTCGACACGTTGTCGCAGCGTGTTATGGCTTTTAGCGCCGCCCCGTGCTTTGATGCGGTTCGGAGAGAAGCGGTGAGTATCTCGACACCGAAAACGACCGAACAAAACTACAGAGCACCCACACTAGACGTGTGTTTTTCCGTGATAAAATCAAGCTTCATAAAAGCTATTAAAGAGCACATGAAACGAGACTGTAAAATGTTTCGCGCTGAATTTAAAAGATGAATTCACATCAGCAATCCAGTCCGGTATTACCGTGAACCAGAGAATTATTATTAGTCATACTAACCTTTAAATTACGACAATTATTCGATATATATATGTGTATATATATATATATATATATATATATATATATATATATATATATAAAATACACAGTTTCCGTATATTTGCAAACTTTCTTTTTATGTTTCCAGGCAAACAATTGAAAACCAATTCCTGAATATCATTTTAAAATTATTACGTACTCAAAGATATTCCTGTTAAATATTAGATACTTAAACCAAAACTGAAGTTTAAATTATCTATATGTACAAAATGATTTAATTCAAAAACTGCTTATGATATTGACTTGAAATTCAAGCACGATTTAGATAGGAACCCTTAGTTTAACACGGGTGTTTATTTTATTGAGATATTCGTGATTATAAATAAAAATTTGCCGAAATTTGTTTTATTCTTTGCATTACGACGCGTTGTTGTAACTTCACAGCAACATTTCCTTGTATTTACTTTGCGTGTGTGTTAAGAAAAACATTTCTTAATATTTTCTTTTATATTAAAAATGATTTTATTATGCAAATACAATTATTATAATGATATTACTATAGTAATTATTTATATTATATTCAAACTATAAAAGTAAAATAATAGAAATAAAACGATACTAATCCTACCATACAATCTATCATCTTTCATAAAGTTGTAATGGAACTTGCTTGAGGGTCACAGGACTAAAATTCACCTAAACTTCTGTTCAGACTGCTTCTATTACAAATTACATGACATGTGCGCAAGCGAGTATATTAATTAAATGTGAGTTGACTACGAGAAATTAGAGATTTGGCTACTTTTATTAATGACAGTTAGGGCAGATATAATTCTCTAATCTACAATAAATAAAAGAAGGGTCCTATTTCACTGTAACGATAGCAAAAAAAAATTAGTACTAAAAAAATAATTTGAGAAATTCAGAAATACATTTCTCCAATATGCAACTATTATTTTATTTTGAAGTCAGTTCATTTATTTGTTTTTTTTTGTAAAAAACGTATTATTTTAATTTTTTGTAGTGCTATTGTAGTAGAGCTTGCTCTTTTATTTTAAGCTTTTGAACTATAAAAATTAGGTACATTCATAGTTTCGTCAAGCCGTTAGATATACGTTAAAAAAGCTATTCAAATTTCCGGCCTCCCCATTTAGCTGGGAGGTGTTCAGTACCACCCATAACCCACCAATCATCAGCCTCCTACCCTCCACAAAAAAAAAGTTACTTGCCTAGAACTTTTAATTTGATAGTGTCCAATCAAGTAGTCCGGGGGTCCTGACCCAGAAAATTTTTGAAAATTATTTTGTCTAAAACCAATTTTTAATGAAAAAATAACACTAAAATACTAAGCTACACATTAAAATTTAGGGGAAATTAAAGTGAACTGATTGAATTTTTTTTTGAGATTTTGTGTTTATTAATTTTTTTTAGCTCTCACCTTCCCCTCAAATTATTCCCTCCCCCCTTTTTTTATCAAATAATTTTTCTCAATTGTAATACTCGCGCCATACATCTTCCTGTGGAAGGGCCTGACATTACCCAATTTCCCCCCTCCCCCCCCCGGGAACAAAATTAAGCCGGTTGTGACGTCACACGGGTTCTAGACGGCTTTGGTCGCTGTGGAGAGGGTCGTGTGTTCCGATGCCAGCATCTCGCAATCACTCAAGTCTTTGAGCACCGAGTCTGTACGTGGTTCGAAGCTCACTATTATCCCCCCTCCCCCTGCGCATGACTGCACCCCCCAAAGCCATATAAAAACAAAACCAATTCACGCCACGATAATTTCATGCACGGATTTGGTTTGGCTGTTTCCATGGCACACTGCGTTCTTGCCGTCAGGAATGGGCCCACCATGTCGTGGTGAGATTTCACGAGGAATAAGTTTTACAGACAAAAAAAGTGACTTTTCTAAGTTGGACCAAACCATTCCTGAAAGCTTGCGACAGTGGTCTGAAATCGGATTACTGATTTATATTTGCGGCAGGGTGCTACATTATGATGTCTTTTCAAATACCACTGAGTTGGGGTTTTCCCTGTGTCTATGCAGGTTTTACCTGGACTCAACTTATCTAGTTTTAGTCTAGTATAGTCAATCGCTGCCATGGCTGGCCAATCCCCCTCCTAGCACATGATGCATGCTACCCCTCCTGCATGGCTAATACCCTGCATGATTAGAGCGTATAGGCTTCAGCCTGAGACGCACTTAGTCTCCCTACCTAACCCGGAACTCTGCCCAACACACTTAGTTTTAATTTAGGTTAGGAAAAAAATCTGAGTTAGGAATTGCCAGGAGATAGCGTGCGGTGACGTGGTAGTTTTAATTACTTACAATTTCACCAGCGCCATATCGCAACAGTCAAGTCCTTTGATGGTTGATAAGTACAAGTTACGATATCTGTCGTTATAAATAAACTCTTATGTATAACACAGTCCTTTAAATTAAAACTGTTCCAATAATGAAAAAAACTATACTTGACCCAATGTTTTTGGACCCGGTCAACATGGCGAAGAATATCAGCTAGTATCTATAAAGTAATGCATGCATGGCCACCTATTGTCTCATACACTATAGTTATTTAGTATGCAACTTGATAAAATAACCAATTGCTACGTGTGCATTTAGTTAAAGAAGTTCGCTTTTTTGATGTGTAACATGTTAGCTCTCTGTATACGGCATTTGGTAGGAGTAATTACGTGAATGGAACGGAAGTCACATGGAACGGAAATGTGTAACCACGGATGTTGTGAACCACAGTTCACAAAGCCAAAGGGTAAACTTTATAGTGTTAATTGTTTTGCGAATTTTCACAAGATGGGCAGTATTTTAATAAAATTCCTTGTCGTAAATCAAGACTAATGCCAGGGTTCAGTATACTTTTCAATTATTTTTTTTTTTAACTTTTATCGGAGCCATTTCTTTATATAGTTTAAAATTTCGTTCCTTTAATCAAATGATTCAATAGTCTACGTAGCTGCTCTTCCAGAGAATTCTAGCGGCGGGTGCGGAAACTACGTGTGATTCGCGTCCAGAAATATAGTTAAAAACTTATTTTGCGTATATTTATCGTGCTCGGCATTATTTTTAAAAAACTTATACGTTAAATTTCGTGTCAGAGTTTTGTATTGTAAGTGTATTTGCAACACGAGAACACATGGGAATTTGCTGGTTACCGAGATTATATGTTACACATCTCCGCTGAAAGACACGCTCATATAATTTTTTTTTTTCGTTTTTCTTTTTTACTATTGTAAAAGTTGACGCTTAGCATATTTTCCACAGACATTTCAGTGACCAGTATTCAACGAGGAAGAACTAACGGAGTTTCTGCTGGGCAGGGGGTACTTCCTGACAAACTGGGCTCAAACAAACATCACATCCGAACTTGGATAAAGTGGATCGCACACGGTCCCGGAACGTAGGTACGGAGAATGCAAATAAACCTTCCGAACGGAGCGGAACAACATCATTTGACGGAAGGACATTTAAATTCGACACAATAACGTGTCGTTTCGTATTCAATTACGGTCGTTCATGCGGACGGTATTGGCCGTGGCTGTACCGCTTCATTGTTGATGGTGGGGGGTGGTTAGGGGGGGAAGGAGAGCCAGGTAGCGAGCAACAAATTGGAAACGGGGTAGTTATTAATTCTCCCCTCGTTTTTCCCCCTCTACCCAACTCAGGGGAGGAGGGGGATGGGGGTCAGTGAAAGAGTAATGAGCACGGATTGGGGTAGCGCTGGGTAGCGCTCAAAGTTAGCAAGCCAGCGGGCGCTCTCTTCCTTCAGGAATGCGTAGCCCGCGGGGATTTACGACTGGCGTTATCAGCCCTACCCCCACCCTTCCCCTCGTGCGTCTCGGCGCGCGACCTGACTATTGATAAGCAGTTGAACCAAGAGCGCAGGTGAGACCTAGGACAGGGGTCCTCGAGGTTTTGCATCGTGGTCGCTGTAGCAGCGACACCCACACTGGAAAGAACAAAAAAAGGGGGAGGGGAGAAAGAGATGCGTGACATATAAACCTCGGTAACGAGCAAATACGCCTGTAATACGAAACTAGGACACTAAACTTAACATACAATTTTTTTGAAATAATGCCGGGCGTGATAAATATAAGCAAATTGTGTTGTGGCAAAACTATTTTAGGACTCTTAATGTAATTTTTTTCTTTGCATAAAGTCCTTATAATGTCCCACTGCCACACAGCGTGTGTAGTCCTACGGAAAATGCGTGGAAAATAACATTAAAATACGAACGAGACAAAAGTTCCAAGTCCTCTGGGCAAACACATACATTGAAAACACATTTAAAAAAAGGGGTGTATAGCACGCAATGCATTGACCCGTCCCTTGATATATAATGTATTTTCTCTTCAAAAACGTGTTTGCTCAAAAGCTATCTATTTTGTAATACGTAAAAATGGTTTCAAACACGAAGTGCAAGAATGTAACATTTCATTCGTAGGCGAAAGAGAAATGTGTCTGCAAACCATACACAGTTCCCAGTGCCCGAGTCTCAATTGCTTTGGTATACGAAAATGGGCGCGCTATAATAAGGTATAGCTGCACCCAAACATCTCGTAGGAATTATAATAGGAAAAAAATGCCCATGAATGTGGTGCAAATGCGCTCAACTGAAGCGCCCTACAAAAAAAAAAAAACGTCTGTCTGAAAGTGTGGGACGAAAATGTTCATGCCACCGAAACCATTTTTTTTTTGCAAAATACATTGTGCTGTTACTATTTTCAGAATGCACAGAAAGTTATGACTTATTTTAATGATACTATTATTTATAAAAACTTATTATATTGACTGTTATTATTATTATGAAATTTTATTATTTAATTTGTATATTGTTCGCCAGCAAAAGTTATTAAATATATATTCCTATTAATTAGGTATATCTATGAGAGATATGCTCTATGTAGTGGGGAAGACATATATGGACCGGCAATTAGATATACCCCTCTAAGGACCAATTGAACAAAACGTATAAACTGTGTTATTATACGTGTCATATACGAAGGATGTGGCATTGTTGGAAATTCTGTTTTTAAATTTAATTCAGTTTTGTGTTTGCAACTTTGTTAATACCTTTTGTTTACAAGATGTGATTTTGTAAATTTCGTTAACAGCATTCCGCCCCGGCCAATCAGAGGCCATGTTTCAAGTAGAAGGCGTCTGGAACGTTTCTATTTGAGAAAGAGTTATGTAAGAGATGGCGTCCCAGTGAGATGCAAGGGCGCGGAGCCTGTAAAAAATTCAAAAGAAAAAAAGATATTAGCTATTTCAGACCATCCGCAACAAAGGATGAGTTTTTTTCGTCGTGTTGTTAAATGTTTACTAGTTTGTTAGGGCATATTCTGACGAATATGTACCCAGGAGTGATTAGTTTATGTAAGTAAAAACCCTCCATACCATGTGAAACAGCGCCATACTAAAGTTGTTATAGCGACGTACTAATTGAAAGAACATTGAGTTTAAATTATATTATCAACATTTTAAAAGACTTTAAATAACCAAAAACAGTAAAGATTATTGTAATTGTAAACTATCTAATTTATCAATTTTAACCCAGAGGTGAAACGAGAGAGATAGTTTTGTGTTCTACCGATCGTAAAACTGAGCTAAAGCCTAGGGACACGAACTCTACAACGAACTGAAATTGTTATTTAAATACTTGATTTTGTGGATTGCTAACTCGTTGATCACGCAAAAGTGCAACATAATATTACGTATTTTTGAATGGACCTAAATGAACTGTTGTATCGTAATCATGTGTGCGACGTAAATATCCAGATGATTCACGAACATGATAGTCATTCCACAACCCAGTTCAGTAATTTATTGATAATAAATTTTATTTAAATATTTTATTTAAAATTTTTGCAATTAATAAAGTTTCAACGTATGTTAATTTTCCTTACCAATTTACCGAGATATGAATGAACCTGTCATATTAACCTATGTTTTGTGTTGTGTCTAATTCTCATTTGTGTTAAGTGGGTTAGGCCCTTGTGCAGCAATAGGCGCCGATGTAATAAATTGCCACACATGTAATTAAATATTACACATAATTACCAGAACCTGAATAATATCTGTGTTGTTTGACCTACCCTTATACACTATTACAAATTATATATATATATATATATATAGATATCAATATCGGCAGAAAGTAATGGTAACCAACAGTCAAACCTATCTAGCATAATAATATTAGAAAGTAGCTAAGTGGGGAAAAGCACAGCACAACATCTGCAAAAAACAAAGTCATTTGTGTCACGCAATGATATCATGCACCTCAGTGCGCTGCAACTGCTGCTAAGAAGGAGTTGACTCTGCTTTCCGCCACGTCAATCGCATCGCTACTGCACAGCGCATAAACTCCAGCGCGGTACAGCACTGCTCACGAGCGACGTACGCTTCAGGAAAAAAAACCACTCACCGAAGCCAAAGGCTATGAAACTTGCATAATGAGAACCTAGATTTCGAGGGTTAGGTTGATGGCCGCGAAACGCAATCGCGTGCACACAAAGTATAGTTGAAAAGGCGAGATTACAGTTTGCTGCACGCTAGATAAATAACTCAAACAGCCCGGATACTTGGCTGTGGGTAAAAAGGCGGCGTAACCTTACTTGGAAACTTGCAGGTCGGAATCCAGGCCGGCGGCGCGTCCAAAGTCTCCGTTGCCGTCGGGAGCGAAGTAGTTCTGGGTCGGGCTCGCAGTCTTGCGCGCTGCAAGCACCCACTGTCTGCCGCGGCCAAGCCAAGTTACAGTCCAGCGCGGCTCGAAGTCCGGTGGTGGTGCCGCTCCGCGCCCACGGAACAAACCAACAAGGTGCGATATTTACGGTATTCCGCGCCCACGAAACACAACAGGACCGATAGTTACGGTACTCCGCACCCCACGAAAAAAAACCCAACAAGGCACGATGGTTACGGTACTACGCGCTGTTACGATAGTTACGGTAATTACTGTCGCGGAGGCCGGCGTCGCGGCTCAAGTACCCAGGGGCGTACTTCTCGAAGGAACGAGAGCGGCTGATGACGAGCCGCGTCATCCCGGGCCGACCCGGCGCCCGAACAGTCGAGAAGGACGTCGTTAGCTCACGCGACGGCCCGCGGAATTTCCAAGGCCGCTCAGCGATAGCTAGCGGCGCCGAGGTAGGACAGAGAAGGGGGGGGGGGGGGGGGTAGCGACGACCCTTGTTATCCGGCAAGGCACGCGTGCCATGTATTACTAGGGACCGGGAAAATTCGCGTTTTCAATGACCTCTAGGATAGACTCCATGATCCTCTATGTAGTTGTGCAGATTAAACCTGCTGATTGGCTACTAACTCGTGACACGTGTTAACTGGGAAGCTTGTGATTCGATACTTCTTTTGTCGGACTATTTTCATTGGTCCAGAGTCCTTCAGATAAACTGTGTCCCAATCACTGAAGCAGCATAAAAGGCAAATGCATTTGGATTCTAGCCTATCGCGAAATGAACCCGCGAATTTTTCGGGTCTCTGTGTATTACTTTCAGTGGCGGCCACGGTACACGCGCCTGACGCCAGCCAGCTTCGAAACCCGGCGCGCGGCGCGGGCTGGTCCCTCGTGTTCGTACGATATACAATACTTCATTACCTTTCAGTACTGATGCTTTGTTCGATTCGCAAGGAGGGAATCTGAACCGGAATAACACCCGTGACAGTCTGTTCTCACGCGAATTGTTGTATTATTCATTTTCTCCTGAATTTATTCCACCACTTCGCCCAAATAAATCGATAATATAAATCGCAGTCAATTCAGTCAGTCATAAATCAAATTGTTCCGCTTCTCAAAACGATGACTATATTTCATTATAACTTTGGCTATATTTAATACGAAACACAGCTTTCCGAGTAGAAATCCAAAATAGATTTCGTTTTTTAAATAAATAATGTGGTCTTATTAATTGGTCCTATAAGGAATAATATATAAAATGCATTATTTACGTATATTATACATTAAAGATCCATAGGTAATCTAACTACAAGAAAATGTATTAAATTTGTCATTCTGTAGTTCGGCACATTATGTAATCTGTCATCAATCGAGCCATTGTCGTTGTATTTGTTTCAGGTTAGACACCTGCTGTTTCCCTTGGTCGCAGAGTCGCAGTACTATGCTAGGCGAGAGGTTTTGGTTAGCTCAGAGTTTATCGTTACGGTCTGTTTTAATTTCGGTGTAGTCTTTCCTCTGGTGTCTAGCGGGTGACATTTTACATTTTACGTTTTTTTAATAGTAGTTTTTTTTAAGTAGTACAAAGTTCAGAATTTTTTTTGAGGGTAAATTAAATTGAATAATAAAAGCAGTTACACCATGTAAAATATTGGGTAGAGATATTAACATACAAAAACTACGAAATCTTTTTTTTTCAAACATTTCTAGAAATTACAACAAATATTGATTAAAATGGGTTGAAAAGTGGGTTACGAAATGTTTTATAAGAATTATGTATGCCTGAATTTAAAACAAATGATACTTATATATTGGGTTTAAATAAAATTTACAGTAGGCCTATACCAATTACTTGGCCATTTTACGAATTTACAACCATAAGGATCGGTATTTTTTTTTATGAAGAATACTTATTTTGGTATCTATTAAGAAGAAGGTAATAAATTTAGTTTTAATTATATAAAATTTTTTACGTAGTTTCTATGTTACATTTTTGATGTTTTGAAGTTGGTGGTAAGGTCGGTTATATATATATATATATATATATATATATATATATATATATATATATATATATATATATATATATTAAATATACACACACACTTGTATTAGGCGACGAGAAATCGATCCAAGGTCCTAAATATATGAACAATCGTGCGAAAGTACATTTGCGATAGAAAAAAACTTAAACGTAACAGAAATCAATTTTTTTTTTACCACAGAGTATAACAAAATATTTTAGTAATTTAATATAGGAAAACCGTCGAAAATCTGCGAGACAAGTGATTCTAAGCTATCCCGGTGGCAAGGTTGTAAACAATGTTGTTGGTACGAGATTTTGTTTTAATTTTACTTAAATTACCATTTAATCCGTATATGGGTTACTAATTTACATTAAAGTAGATTACAGACGTCAGGCAAATGTTGCTGATTCTCGCCAAAATAATTGTTGTTTTTGTTAGATCAGCTACACCAATTAAACGTAGGCCAATTTAATATACGAAATGATGACTTGATGCTTAATTAATGCGGTTGACCCAACCAATTGCGTTCGCGGGAATTTTACGTTATTTAAAAATCTAGTCAATCTTACCAGACCAACCATTAAAACGATAAACTAATTCAAATGTTTACAATTCCTGTCTACATAATGAGTAGAATAAACGTCAGGAAGTAAAAAAGTAATGCATTTTTTAGAATTTTTTGCATCCATTTTGCACTGCCGCAGGAGTTTGCCAAGTCGTGACATACACAATAAATTCAGTAGGTACTGAAAAAAAAAATGGTTGTCTGTAAAGTCGGTTTAAGGACGATAGTTTAACGTGACAACGTTATAACAAAACATTCATGAAATGATTGCATACGTTTATGAATAAAATTGAATCATTTTTATTGAATTATCACTATTTGGTATGGATGCAAAGAAGGAGTGAAATTAAATCTACAATTTAATTGATAAATTTACTTTTATTTGCACTCATTATTTTCAAATATGTTGATTACTTTAACGAACAGATTATTTTAACTATAACTTTTATACATGTTTACTATTTAACTTCTTCCAATCTGTGTTATTCTGTTAAGGATAGGACGATGATAGGAAAAGTAGGAAACGAATGGGAGTGTTTCAAGTTTAATGTGCCTCGAAAAAGTCAAATCGATGGTTGTTCCAATCGAGTGGGAGAGAGATAGATGCGGCGCAAGCGCACAATGAGCGCAACGGGACACAGCGTAACGGGATAATGTGCGTAACGGGACATTTCCTCGTGCGTGCAGCCGGCGTTCATCGATTTATTAGACGTTGTCACGTCAAAAAAATTAAGACACACAACTATTCGAACAAAATCGTGTTTGTTGACAAGCGCACCAGTTGGTTTGAACGGTTCTCTCGGCGACGGAACCAGGCTCCGACGAGGAGTGTATGTCTGCGTCATCACTAGTCCGTGCAATAAACCTGTCAGCACGTGCGCTTCCAGACAGTAGACGCGATGCCTGCTCGTTCTCACGCATCTCATCGCTATCTCTGAACCGCCGTCAGGCGCCGGGAAGCCCCGATCAGGACGGTGTTAGCAACGATGTTAGCCGAGCTTCTGGGGCACTAATTCTCACGAGAAACATAGCCTTCACTTAACCCAAGTCAGATATTCCTGACATAGTTTTATTCTTTTTTTTTGACGTGACGTCTAATAAATCGATGAACGCCGGCTGCACGCACAAAAAATGTCCCGTTACGCATATTGTCCCGTTACGCTGTGTCCCGTTACGCTCATTGTACGCTTGCGCCGCATCTATCTCTCTTCCACTCGATTGGAACAACCATCGATTTGACTTTTTCGAGGCACATCAAACTTGAAACACTCCCATTCGTTTCCTACTTTTCCTATCATCGTCCTACCCTTAACAGAATAACACAGATTGGAAGATGTTAAATAGCAAACATGTATAAAAGTTATAGTTAAAATAATTTCTTCGTTAAAGTAATAAACATATTTGAATTAATGAGTGCAAATAAAAGTAAATTTATCAATTAAATTGTAGATTTAATTTCACTCCTTCTTTGTATCCATACAAAATAGTGATAATTTAATACAAATGGTTCAATTTTATTCATAAAAGTATGTAATCATTTCATCAATGTTTTGTTATGACGTTGTCACGTTAAACTATCGTCCGTAAACCGACTTTACAGACAACCATTTTTTTTTTAAACAGGGTTATGAACTTACATTTTTGAACCAAACGAAAAGGGGTGGGGGGGGGGGCATCCCGCCAGTCAAAATGTTTAAAACATCCTTTCGAATTTCGTATTTTAAGTCTTAAAAAAAATGCAAAACCATTTTCTTTTAAATTTCCTTTTTTTTGTATTGTCATCTGCCATTCTCATCTCCAGGGTGATAACTGTTACAGTTAGAACTAACGGCCGTTTTTTTGGAGTTAATGTTTGGGTTGGTAGGAATTGCTAGAAGGTGGAGGCGCGGGGTAGTTTTTAAGAACCAATGTTGGTAAGACTTGACCGAGGAGAGAGCATTTCTGCAGGAACCTCCAGCGAACAACAAAGACGGTAATTGCGCCGGTGAAATATAAGGCCGCGCTGGGAGTCCGGCAGATGATTTGTCCCACGTCTTGGAGTGCCGATGAAAATGCTTTCTTTTTCTCTTTTCGTACAGTAATCACTACGTTACCGACAAAAAAAATTGCAATAATTGGCGAGCTATCAGGAGCACAAAAAAGAAAATATTACATAGAATTTAAGTACTTTTTTTTTCTTCCTTTTGACAAAGATCACCAAGCGATCATTGTAACTTACCGATATTTGAGTGGTATTTTCAATAGTTAATGTAGGATGGAAATGCAACACTGCAAAACTCCATGTACATCACTTGCTTGAAATAAAAATATATTATGTTAAAAAGTTTATTTTAAGATTTACGTATCACGAAATTACCACCTTCTACTACTTTTTAAATATTTTTGATGTTTACGATCTATGCACTAAAGATTATTGCATTTTTTTTTATTTAAAGCATTTTGGATGATTAAATGAAACTTTGGTGGCTATTTTTTATTATTGTGTTGTCATTACCTTCAAGAGTTTTACTTTTTCTTTGGTATATTTGATGCCTATGAAGTTTAAACTCAATTAAATTACAAAACAGTCAACGGAATTCGTATAGAGCTTTTTAAAAAGGTTATCATTTCAATCGAGTGGTCGGTCCATTGAAAGGAATCATTTAGTCCTCTCTTTGAGTTTCCGCAATTAACTTTTGTCCACAACGGGATTTTTGATTGTGAGAATTTATAGTTCTTGTAGAGACTTTGTACATTCATACCGATAAAAATAAATACCTTGTCATTTTTTTCAGCTAAAGCTACATTATTTAATTAATTTTATTCTCAAATTTTTTTAAAAGTAATGTTTACTTTAAAACCTGGAAGCAAACATTGTCTGTGACGCAGTAAAAATAATGCTTTTTTAAAATCAATATAAGTTGCAATTTACTCAAACGTATTCCATACTCCATTTGATTCCTGTTGTGTGCCTCACTAAACCACTCGTGAACACTACAAGTAACTTTTATTAGTCCATAAAAAAATTCTTTACAGATCGATGATTTAAATTACGCTCAGAAAATGTGGTTATTCAGACTGGATCCCAAAACCTGGGCCTGTCTCAGACCTATGAGATATAAATTTAACTTAGATTCAAGTTTTCAAAGTTGTTTTAAATTCCTGCATCAAAAAATAACTGTTTGAATATTAATTTATTTTTCAATACTTCGTGAGTCATTAATATTGGAATGCAATCTAAGTTCTGGTCGTGTTTTTTTTGCGGGAATGTTATGTTATAGGAAATACATTTTTTCCCTCCATTTTTATTTTTATTCCTTTATTCTTAGAAAAAAAAAGAAACAACTGAGGAATTTAGTCACTCGGTAGCTCTCAAAATAAGAAGTTTTACCTTTTCCCAAATTTGCCTGGTATAATCAAGTTAAAACATTGTGCCTTTATTGTGTTAAATGACGAACGTCACACAATATCAGCTAGAAGCCTTTGTGAAAATACTTGCCGTTTTCTTAAAATCTTAGTGTTACATTAAATTTTATATGAGATTTGTAATTTGTATTTCAGAAAAAAAATTAAAATTTAACAATAAAGTAGAAAGATGATTATTCTGGAGGCTGAATTAGAGCGACATTGACAAAATAAATATAACAGCGCGTCGTGGCCTATCTTTTAGTGAATGTGTGGCTGATCGTTGCTTGGCTGTTTATTCTTGGTTAACAATTGGCGAGTTGCTACCTGCCACATTGCTGTATGTCTCTCAGCTGTCTTGTTGGCGTGTGACGACTGGAGCTCGCGGTAAACAGGATGGTTTCGCTTCTGGATGCTCAGGAACGCTGAGTCCGAATCCCACGAGCGGCTCCTGAGAACTGGGATACTCCCGGCTTGATTAAACACATTTTAATTTGCAATTGTAAAAGGTGCCATCGGCCGGTGGTATATCTGGTATTCCTGTTTTCCGCACGAATGCATGTCGTTCACCGTTCAAAACTCGCTGTGTTACCGTTCAACCGTGTCTATAGACATCATGTCGTTGAGACGTTATAAACACAAATCATAAATTATTCATTCCATAAATCGGACCCAGCCCCTCCCGTCTGAAGCTACTCATGGCTTCACCGCCCAAACCAACACTAAGGGCGGTATTCCAAGACGTTTGAGTAAGTTAGCGAATATGCACTGCCTTGTTGGGCAACTGCCGTACCCTAACTCTCGGGTCATATTCCAAAACGTGTCCTAACTGAACCCCTGTAAGGTATCAGATCGGAAGCCGTTTTAATAAACGAGGACTTGTGCGAGGCTATAAACAGTTGTACTTCGTGGAATCCATCGTAATTTTAGCTTATTTTTTAAAACTGTGAAATTATAATGTGAAATAAAATATTTAATTTTGGTTGTACAAGAATAAACGATGAATTTTTGGCTGTATTTATATGTTTGCTGTTTTTTAAGATATTAGGGGGGAAATTGTAATCGTAAAAGTTCATTAAAAAGGAATATATATATATATATATATATATATATATATATATACATACATACATACAGAGTTATGGACCAAATCGGTAACAGATAGGACACCAAGAATCAGTGCCCTAAAAATAAGGGACTGGCCGTGTCCTATCGTGCACTTGGAATATGGTTAGGGTACAGGTATTGCATATTCAACACCTAAACCCTTATTTTTGTCTCTTGGAATACGGCTCTAAGGCTGTTTTTGTTCCGGTGCGCGCGGCCATGCAGAACTGAAAGTCTAAAGCACGTGCAGGAACACAAGTGCAGGCCGTTGTACGCACATTTCCGCGCACTGAGTCTGAACCGACAACTTCCACTCTATCATACCCTTCTGCCAACCAGCTCATTCAATGGGCTCATTCAATTTCTACCGTTTTAAAAAAACAATATGGTCCTGCTGTCAAATATCACTTACCTACAACTAGGGACTGGAAAAATTCGCGTTTTCGATGACCTTCAGGATAGACTACACAGTCCTCAGTATACTCGGGAGAATAACGGCTGTTCATTGGCTGCTGACATGTGAGTCGTCTCAACTGGCCTGCCTGTGATACGATACTTCTTTGGTTGAGTGTTTCTCATCGGCCCAGAGTCGTCCGGATGAACAGTGATCCAATAAAAAAAAGCAGCTTAGAGGTATGTGCATTTGGATTTTAGCGTATCGCGAAATGAATCCGCGAATTTTTCTGGTCTCTACTTACAACTACTTCCTACTATATCTCAGCAAAGCACAATCAAACTATGCTGAAAATAGCAATTACAATTCTCCTGGACGTAAAAAAAATACACCTTTATTTTATTATATTTTTATACTCGCGTGTTGTTTGAACAGAGAAAGAGCGACGTTTGAAGGTAATTACCCTGTTCACCGCAGAACGGCGCCACCGGCTTGACGAGGCGATCACAATGCCATCTCGTGTCGGGCAGCCATACTAGCTTCAAAAGTGCACAGAATTTTTCTTATAAGTTTAGCGGCTTCTATAAGCATTATTTATATATTCAATGGTATTACTGCGAACACTATTTTGTAGCGATGCGGTTTTTTTCATGTAAATGCACACATTTACAAAGATCTGTAATTTTATATGATTACTTCTGTTCCACCTACAAAAAAAAATATTTACAGTGTTGGGTGTATGAGAAAAAAAGGTGGGAAAAAAATATATATGTAAGTTTGTTTGTTGATACTAAGGCATTTTTATTTAGACGATTACTAGAGACCTGCAAAATTCGCGGTTTCGATGGCCTTCAGGATAGACTGCACGTACCCCTTGTACACTCGGGCAAATAACGCAAGTTCATTGGCTGCCGACTTGTAAGTAATCTCAGCTGGTTTGTCTGTGATTCGATCCTTCTTTGGTTGAGGGTTTATAACTGGTTGAGATACGTCCAGATGAACAGTAAACCGATAGCAAAATTATCTAAGAGGTATACGTGTTTGAATTCTAGCCTATCACCGAATGAATCCGCGAATTTTGCAGGTCTCTAAAACGATTACGTACAACAGAAACTGAAAGTTAAACAAGTGACGATCAATCGTACCTAGTTGTATACTTTGCCTAGGGAAATCACGTCCAATCAAACAGTTAAGAGCAGGGATTCTGGTTTTACAAGGCCGGGGTCACAAGTGTTCGGATCACCGGGGATGAAGCAGTCTTCGGGAGGGAGAGCAATTACTCGCCGGCAGCGCCTCTCGGCTCAAGGTCCACCGAGGCCGGGACTTGGATGCGGAAGAGCCGTTAGGGACGCCCACTCGCTCTTGCCGAACTGCGGAGCAACGGGATTACGAGCTCGGACTTTCTGGTCTCCGGAGCAGCACGTAGAAGCGAGCGGGCGGAGTCCCCCCCCCCCCCTCCCACCCGGCTACCAGCGTAGCTCGTGTCTGTGACGTATGAACGGAACAGGACGCGAGAAAGGAAGAAAAAAAAAATGGTTGTCTGTAAAGTCAGTTTACGGGCGATAGTTTAACGTGACAACGTCATAACAAAACATTGATGAAACGATTGTATACTTTATGAACAAAATTGAATCCTTTTTATTGAATTATCACTATTTTGTATGGACACAAAGAAGGAGTGAAATGAAATCTACAATTTAATTGATAAATTTACTTTTATTTACCCTTATTAATTCAAATATGTTTATTACTTTAAAAAAGAGATTATTTTAACTATAACTTTTATACATGTTTGCTATTTAACTTCTTCCAATCTGTGTAATTCTGTTAAGGATAGGACGATGATAGGAAAAGTAGGAAACGAATGGGAGTGATTCAAGTTTAATGTGCCTCGAAAAAGTCAAATCGATGGTTGTTCCAATCGAGTGGAAAAGAGATAGATGAGGCGCAAGCGTCTAATGAGCGTAACGGGACACAGCGCAACGGGACAATTTGCGTTACGGGACAATTTTTGGTGCGTGCAGCCGGCGTTCATCGATTTATTAGACGTTGTCACGTCAAAAAATAAAAAATAAAAAAAATGGGTGCGTGGCTGCCACGCGCGTTGGTATTAAATAGGCGAGAAAACTTAAAATAATAACAACATGGCGACGAAGAACCTGCTAAGTGTCTAACGGCACCCGCCTACTCTGTCGCACACACGGCGTGCGCGTGCTTCAGACGAAACAACGCAATTTGAAAACTGATCAAGACATCAAGACGTCACGGCGGCCATATTTCTTTACCTTTGACTTTGACCTTGACCCCGGCCGCCATCTTGGATCCACTATTTTTTTATAGAACTTTCCGCCATTTTTAATTCTGACATCTTGAAATCAAATACCCCGCTCCCTAATACGAACTGCAATTTTCGTTACGGCAGCCATATTGAAAATCCGTAATTTTTATGCTATAATTTCGGGAAAAATTTAAAATCTGTAAAAAAATTAAGCAATCAAATCTTAGTAAAATATTATTTTGAAAAAGTTGAGATTTTCTTTACGGTCGCTATATTGAAAATCCGTAATTATTATCAAATTTTGAATGGGAAAAAATTTAAAATTTATAAGAAATTAAATAATTAAATTTTAATAAAATATTTAAAAAATACGTCATGGAGCTATGGGTCCTTGGTTTGAACCACGTGAATGAAAAATAAATGGCGACCGATCCTTCCTCTACGGAAGCCGCTGGCAGACTGACCTCCCACCACGAATGTCAAGGCAACTAGTATGACGTCACGTCCACCATCTCGTTTTCGTCTGTTGGAGGTTGCCATCTTGTTTTCATCTGCTAGTGTGCACTGACGCCATGTTAGTTTAAATTTTATCCACTAGAGTGCAGTTATCATTTGTTATTACTGTGGCACCAGACATCTTTAAAATTGAACGCCATCTTGGAAATCTGTAATTATTTAGCTATAAATTCAAGAGGGATTCGATAATGCACCAAAAAAATCTGCAATTAATATACTGATTGATTCGATAGATTCCTGTCCCTTTTTCGATACAAGATGGCTACCGGGGTCAAGGTCAAAGGTCAAGGTCATCCAAGATGGCCGCCGTGACGTTACAATTCAAGATGGCGTCAAAAATCCTCAGCCTGAAGCCTGCCGCCGGGGGAACATTTGTATAGGTAGGTACTACTCGCGTTTACCTTCAGTTTCCAACGCACGTTTTCTGCCATTAGCATGTTACCGGTAGACTGAGTGTCGTAACCCCTGACCATTCGGCGGATACCACCCGCCGTACCCGTGACGCTGTTTTTACCCCTGATGCCGCCTACACCCGCGCAGCTGCTCCCTGGCTTCGCTTCCAACTGCGAAGGGCAGTTTTGACCGTTGCTATTGGGAAGCCTTCATTTCACAGAAGAGAGAGCCACACCCGAGGTTCCCCGAAGTTCATGCTAGCTTTTTTTTTCCGTACCACAACAGGTGTATTTATTTGGGATGTAGCTTACTCATTCGTCATACGCCGTTCTATCTCATTGTGTAAACCGGTGTGGCATTAAATTTTGCGGTCGATTAGGATAGGTTAGCTACATTATAAATACTTCAAAACATTGTGGATGGTTGGTTATATAAGGTAAGTATAGCTACATTAAAAATACTGTAGAATCATTTTAGGGTTGCTTAGCAAATAACTTTTTAATATGTAGCTATCCAGCGCTAGGAAATCGTTTACATGATTTCACAGTATCTTTAATGTAGCTATCCTAACTAAATCGACCGTCCACAATGTTTTAAAGTATTTATAATGTAGCCAACCTAACCTAATTGACCATTAGTTATCATGAGTTGTCCAAAATAAACATTCACGGACACACGGCAAACGAAAAATATGGCGGCGTACAAATAAATGCCGTTGCCTTGTTTATGGTCCTTCCTTATATCAACACCGCCATATTTATTTACAATGAACAAAAAAAAAAAAACCCCCGAAGATGCACGATCGGAGGTTTGGCTCTCTCGTCTGTGAAAAGAAGGCTTCCCGTTGCTATTCTGCGCTGGACACGTGGGAAGGTCCTGCCACAGGAACCCCGCCCACGAGAGGGGTGTACAAACCCCGCCACCGAGCTGCGGGACAAGCACCGAGGCTCTGTCTCGAACTGACGCGCAGAGTGGTTGAAGAAACTGGCGCAGCGTTACAGGAAGTGGCCACAACTGAATGGCAATTAATGTGAAAATGTTAAGTTTATCTGTAGTAATGTGAAAATGTTAAGTTTATCTGTAGTAAACTGAAACTGTAGGTAAAAAATCTTTTTTTTTCACGAGTTTATATTTTTTAATGACCAAACAGACCTTACGTTACGAATATGCTTAGTAGTTTTATTTTATTTTTTTTACTGTGAAATGATAATTCTTGATTAAAATTTATACATTTTTCCTTTCCTGTAATAATATTGTTTAAAGACACATGTTTTTCGGTCTCAGAAAAATCAACAAATACCTAGTAAAAAAAACAACCTTGAAACTAATAATAATCATCGATTGTGTACAAAATAGAATAGTTAATTCTAACAAGCCCTGGATTATCAAACCTGGCAACAGTGTGCGCCAATTGCTCTGCACTGCAGTCGAAACGTGAGACAGACTATAAAAAAAAAGGAAGAGGGGAAAAAATGTAGCACTATAGTCCATCTTCCTAAAACGTCAGGCGTGGCCACATATGCATGGTGTGTGAAGAAGTTTTTTTTTTCCATATTCTGTTAATGTTTGCGCCATATTAAATACACGCCCAAAACATTGACCGAAGTCTATTTTGCAATGTGGAATCAGTTTCAAATTACATTTTGACGTGACAACGTCTATTAAATCATTGAACGCCAGCTGAACGCACGAAAAAGGTTGACTCATTGTCCCGTTACGCAAATTATCCCGTTACGCGTTGTCCCGATACGCTCATTGTACGCTTGCGTCGCATCTATCTCTCTTCCACTCGATTGGAACAACCATCGATTTGACTTTTTCGAGGCACATTAAACTTGAAACACTCCCATTCGTTTCCTACTTTCCTTATCATCGTCCTATCCTTAACAGAATAACACAGATTGGAAGAAGTTAAATAGCAAACATGTGTAAAAGTTATAGTTAAAATAATCTCGTCGTTAAAGAAATAAACATATTTGAATTAATGAGTGCAAATAAAAGTAAATTCATCAATTAAATTGTAGATTTCATTTCACTACTTCTTTGTATCCATAAAAAATAGTGATAATTTAATAAAAATTAATTCAATTTTATTCATAAAAGTATGCAATCGTTTCATGAATGTTTTGTTATGACGTTGTCACGTTAAACTATCGTCCGTAAACCGACTTTACAGACAACCATTTTTTTTATTTTTTATTTTTATTTTACGAAAATGTATTTTTAACGACGGAGATTTTAATTCGCGCTTACTAGCCATCATCAGACGTATCAAGCACAGCGTGAACAATGTGGCGAGGGTGACTTCAACCACGCCAGAGCACGCCGTCTCCTGGGCAACTCCCAACTCCGCGCTGAAAAGCCCTCCAGTCGCACGGCCCGGTCGCCCCAGGAGCAGCCAATCAGAGCGCCCGTCGCACCGGCGGTCGTGGACGGCTCTCGAAACCACGACGCCTCGCCCGAGTCCCGAGATTAGATAAGCGCTCCCAGACGCCCGCCGCGCTGCCTCACATCAAACGCTCCGGCCATTAATGTAGTTGTTTTTTTTTTTGTACCTGCTTGTGTCAAAGGGGAGGGAGGGGGACGTTATCTCGAGAGCTGTATCGCGAGTGGTTCGATGCTAGAGAGAGAGAGAGAGAGAGAGAGAGAGAGAGCGATTACCGGGTGGTACTCTATACGAGAAGCACCTGTTGCTGTCTGGAAGGCGGAGATTATCTCGGGCAGGGCTGCCAGACCGGTAATTTAGTCACCAGATCCCCACGGAGGTGGGGATTTTATAATAGCTTTGTAATTAAATTAAAAATAACTAAGTGTACTTGCTTTGAAGGTAAATTCACAAGAATCATCATGGAGTGTAAAAAAAAAAATTTTTTTTCCCCCCAAAACTTCTTAGAGCACAGAAAACTCGTTCTTCTTCCTTGCCACGTGTTGCGTGTTTACTTTGTTTTACAAATGAACACAACTAGGAACTTACGAAGGTCTAGTTACCTGGAACTGCGAGTAACTCTTCGTTCATTTCCGTTACATTCTATACGGAAAAAGTTCGTAACTTTAAGAGGGATAAGGCGCCACCATATTGGATTTTTTCCCACCTTTTTTGTTATAATTCTAATTTTGAACTATTGCATGTCAAGGCATAAATAATATCTCCCAGACCCTCTATAATTTGTTGCAACCGCATATTTACTAACAGGCTCTAGTCTTCCGTAAGTGCCGCAAGGAAATTACTTATTACTTTACGCGGGCGACTACAACTTTCGTAATAATCACACCAGTACACAATTATTGAATTTTAACAAGTAGCCAAAGCTAAGTCCTATGCAATGTCAAACAAAAATAAATAGCACGGTAGCTTAATTGCAGGCAGTATCGAGATATTGGAAATTTAAAGATAGCGAGGCCTAATGCCCCTCAAAGTGATTACTAAGAGTGTTTGCAAGAACCGCGTCCAGTTATTAATTGTCACTCTGATGATGTCGACTGCAAAGCGCAGCGAAACGCGTGTTAACTCCAACACCAAGATGCCGCTTCTACCGGAAAGTCAAAACTTTCTGTCTGGAGGGTGTTTGTGTGGTGGTTATTTCACAGTAAACGGTCACCACTATCCGTTCGTGCATGACAGCATACATTTTAGATAAATTTATACAATGAAAACTAAAATAATTATTTATAAGCCCAACATATAACTTCTGATAAAACATACTGATGAAAATAAGTTAAAATTATATTCTGGTGCACTTTTTTTATCAGCCGTTCATATATGGCATACACGTTTCTTGTTTAACGTAGGCCTAAGTTATTTTCCATGGAAATTTATCCAACCAAGCAATTGCAAGCGAAGAATGAATTAGAAGCATGCGCATTACCTTTAAGTACCCATATATTCGTCCTTCAAGAGACCTGTCTTGTCTTCTTCATATATGTAATTGCTTTTTTGAAAGGTGTGACAAGTATCGAAAAAGAAGGTCTCGTGGTTTTGAGACGCTTGGTCTATATGCTTGTAGTTGGCACTCTAGATGTCAAAAGGTGCACTGCCTCAATGGTAGGCATAGTGATAACGTATAACATATTTATTAAATCGGGCATTGTATGTACAGAGTCGTTGGTATTATTGACTAAGTTTAATAAACTCGTTTAAAGGTAACGGGGAAAACTTAAATAATGATTTTAAGCCTTAGTTACTATTAGTACTGGCAAAGTATCGAACCAAGTACGAAAATCTATCAAATTAACAACTATATTAATAGGTAAATTTTTTAATGAATAATCTTTTTTTCCGTATCTTTACGTTAGTGATTACATGCTTTTAAAATGGCAGTCAACATGACCCTGGCGGCTTAATGGAATCTGGTAGACGGTAAATTTAAGCCACTTTGGGGGACATATCACATTAATTTAAATAAGTATTTTTAGGCTAATATTACTCTTTTCACAGCAAACAAGGTTCAAACAGATTACAGGGATCGATCAAATCAATATATTAATAGGTAATTTTTAAGAATTTTTAATTTGATGATTACAGATTTTCAATATGGCGACCAATATGGCCGACAAGATCGCGGATGCTACGACGGTCCGGTAATTGACTTCACTGCTCTCCAGCGAGTAAAAATATAAACCAATATGGTGGCAGCGAACTCTGGAAGACGAAACCAAGATGATAGATCCAATATGGCTGCCATGAAATCATACTGGTTAGCGTAATATATATTCCTCGGCATTAGTGGTGGAGGCCATTCTGCCAGCAGTTATCATAGGGAAAGGATTATTTATTTTTGCCCTCACTGGGTTCGAACCGAGGACTCCAAGGACCACGACGTACATAAGTGCGTTTTTATTAATATTTCATTGAAATTTTATTAAATAATTTTATTGTGAATTAAATTTATTCCAATTATTTTTGATAATAATTATGATTTTAAAATTGGTGGATGGACGTGATTTCATAATTAAATATGACGAAAAAAAATGACAAAGTTATAAAAATTAAGATAGTGGAGAAAAATATAGTGGAAAGGTCTAGAATTCAAAATAGTTACTGAGACATAATCCAAGATGGCTGCCAGGTTTAAGGTGAAGGTCAATGGTTTAGGTCATATATCCCCACAGGCGTACTGGCGTCTGGTGTATGGGAAATTTAAGCTGCTTTGGGGACATTTCAACCCATAAACAATTGTTTGGGAATAAAATAAGAACATTTGTCTGACAACGAAATTTTTTTCCCCTTGAAAACGGAATTTTTTAATTTTCATATTTTTTGAGATATTTTGGTAGAATTTTTTTCCATCAAAACTGGAAATTTGGAGTCATTTTGGCGAATTTTAGGTCGATTTTGGCAAATTTTTAGTAAATTTTTCAAAATTGAGGTCAAGGTCAAAGATCAAGGTCATTCAAGATGGCGGTCGTAACATCAAAAACCAAAGTGGCGGTCGGCACCGGCACCGTACTCCAACACCAGGACCAGTAAACATTTGTTTTGTTATTAAGTTCATTTCAGCTTACTGCACACCTCATCATGTTTCATAATATTGCCAAGGTTAAAATAGTTAGTTACAATATCTTAGTGGTTGTTTCCGAATAGTAAAGCCGTGTCCTTTACTGATACTGCAGACTTAACTAAAGGGTCCTTTCGTTTTAAGGCTGTACTCAGTGAGAAACTAGCAAAGAAAATATGCCAACTCTACAAACAAGGTGCTTCAACAGTCATTTATTTTTACGTTTACAATTTTTTCACTTTTAATATTCAGATAATTATAAATTTTATCCCGTTAAAGTCGTAACAGTAAAATTTAAAACGTAAAAGGCTGTGGACAGTAATTGGGTGGCTAGGCAAGGGGACTATCAATGCATGTTGACTAGAATATAGCGACCAAAATTCTTCAGAGGTCACGATGATGCACGAAATGCTGCATCTACGATTCTCCAGGGATTCTTGTAAATATTCTTGTGAATTACACGAAGTACATTATTATAAACTTTCCAGGTATCTGTAAGACAAATGTATCATTGAAAGACGTATTCTAGAACAGCCATACTGTTCCGTAACAAGATTTAAAAAACAGGGGGATTGTCTGTAAAGTCTGTTTACGGACGATAATTTTACGTGATAACGTCATAAGAAAACATTGATGAAAAATTGCATACTTTTTAATTTTCTAATATTATTTACAGTTTTTGCAAATTTAATTTAAATAATTTCTTTCAATATAATCACGAACAATTAGTTAGAAAGCCCGCCTTAACCTGTTTGATATTATAGAAGATTTTCTCGCACGGTGGTTGGCCGGTTCTTGCACGCTCGGCTCAGGCGGAACATGACAATTTTTCGTTACGTGCAGCCGGCGTTCATCGATTTATAAGACGTTATCACGTCAAAAAATGTATTAGCATGAGTTGGTCTAACGTGATGTAGCTCTTGTCGTCAGTACGTTGAAAAGGCCAGATGAAGGTCAGAAGAACACCTGAGTGTAGCAGAACCAGATGGGGGATTGGCAATAATAGGCACGTGAGTGAATAAAGGCTGTGAGCAGAAATTAGGGCACCCAAAAATACGCTCTATTCAGCTAGGTTACCCTCATTGTCTCGACGCACGAAGGGTTGCGGCAGATAAGGGGACGAAGTCTTAACAGCGCAGCGCCTGCAAAGAAATTATGCGTAGGAAAGCCCGACGAAATTATTGCACAGGGCGAGCATGTTTTTGGACTACAACCCCGATACAGCACACGGAACTTATTCGGCACAACGGTATTTACTTGTAAATGTGTTATTATTTCCTTAGAATTTTTTTAATGTTTAGAATCAACATATAAATACGGGGAATAGAAACCAGATTTAAAAGATAAATATATCTGCAAATGATTTTAGAAATAAGCCCCGAGACAATAATTGCTCGTGTATCACCCAGTGTATTGTTACGAAAAACCTATTTCTTTTAAAGGATTAAAACAAAAAAAAAATCACAATTACTTTTTATGTGCAACATTTTAGCTCTCGGTGTACGGCATTTGGTGGTAGTAATTTCATGAGTGGAAAGGAAGTCTATTGGAACGGAAATGTGTAAACACAGTGCTGCCATCTGTGGCGTATGGCAAATTGGCGTTAAGAAAGACAAAGGGAAACTTTATGGTATTAATTGTCTAGTGAATTTTAACAAGATATGCAGTATTTTAATAAAATTCCTTGTCGAAAATCAAGTAGGTCCAAAACCGGGGTTTAGTATTTTTTCAAGCCTTTTTCGCTTGTCACAGAGCCGTTTCAATATATATTTTTAAAATTCTGTCTGCTCCAGCAGCGAATTCTAGCTGTGAGTGTGGAAACTACGTGTGATTCGCGTCCAGAAATGTAGCTTGAAAACACTATTTACGTACCTTTAAACACTCGGCATTAGTATAAAGAATTTCACGAGAAATTTCGTTTTCGAGTTTCGTATAGTATAAGTTTACTTGCAGCATGAGAACACATGTTACACATCTCTGGGTGGGTAATGAAAGACTCGCTCACATTTTTTTTTTGGTCACATATTGAGCACAGATCCTAGGCGGGCTGGTACGGTCAGAGCGTCGCAGATGAGCTCATTGGTGGCGTATTGAAGGTCCGGGGAGCGAGGGAGGGAGGGAGGTTGGCGTATATTTGACTCGGCCCAGCCCGCGTGTCCACTCGACCTGGTAATGCAGGAACACTGTCGCCCTATAATAGCCCCGCGATTCCGAGATATTTGACTGCGAGCGATAAGGGTCCGGCCTCGGAAGGGGAGGGGAGCTCACAAAGAGGCACCGACAACTAACTTTCCACCCGGTAGGGGAGGGGTCGGAGGGGTGGAAGCACCGCTCGCCGCGTGGGCGATGCGCGCGCACGCGCCAGGTAGGGTGAAGGGGGAGGGGTGGCGGTGCGCATGCGCAGAAGGGTTCCGCGACGTCACGGGAAGAGGGGGGAAAGGGAGGACTTCCCCCTCCCTCCACCCCCTCCGCGCGGCGCGGGGTCTATATGAGCGGCCGGCGTCGCGGCGTGCGCCCCACTCGCCGTCCAAAGGCGCTCAGAAGCAGACAGGCGCTACCGAGGGCTTCCCCACGGGACAGACGCTCGCGGACGCTCGGCACCAGGTAGGCGAAGAGCTGGCCCCTTGCACGGTAGACTGCACTGCTGCGCACCCGCCACTCTCTAACTCCACATACAAGGATTCACCATCTTATTTCACACGGACACGTCATCAAGCCTCCTTCTGCGCATTACTTTTTTTTTTTTGGGTGCTTTTATGGATAAAAGAAACAACATAGTAGAAACCTATATAAAGTATAACACAAAAAATATTAAGTCACGTACGATCAGATACCATGCAAATTTAGAATATATGCAACTGAAAAAACAACATAAAATGCACACATTCTCAGTTAACACACTCGAATTTTTGTAATCTCGCCCCTCACCAATCCTTTACTATTCTCTACGGAGTTGCAGGTAATAATAACTAAGATAAAGGGCTGGCTAGTTTTCATTCAGTCACGTTAATAAAGTAAAATATTTTTTCAACTTACCCAGAAGTCTAATAATACCAAAATTCGCAAAATTTCTAGCGTGCACATAACTGGTGTTGTGTGTTTGAATATATATATATATATTTTTTAGTTTTGAAAGATACAATTTTTGTTTACTGCATATATATTTTTATCCATCGATCTTTTGCGTTCCAACTTATGTCAGTCAGCCATGTCTTAACACAAAGAAATATTTACACAACCAGCCTTGCACCTGCTCCAACTGAAAGTATATTAATGTCACTTTTTAACAGTACCTATGTATAAATATACACACATATATATTTTTTTCGCCTAAAACAAAACAAAAGTGTTCACGTGATGTGGGAATGCATCACTCGTGAAACAAACCACGCTCGTGAACTTGTATGCGTGCAGACACGTCAGCTGTTAAAAGCTACCGCGTGTCTGTCACTGTTTCCCCGCTACTCAAGTCCTCGTTCGAGTGTTCTCCATGAGAGAGTGGGGGTAACGTTTCACTCCACCAGCCCCCCCCCCTAACCACCCCTCCCCGTTTTTTTCCCTCCTCAAGGAACCGAAAGTTCCGAATCGCGTGGCGGAAAAACAAAACAAAAAAGAAAATAAAACAGTCGCGTCACACTCACGGAACTGTATCGATTCCCCCGCGGCTGTGAAACGCCACCGCACGCTTCGTCGACACGACAAGTGCCAGTTTGTGAAAACTCACGCGGCCAACTTCAAGGGCCCAAACTCCCCTTCTGTCCCAAACAGCTCATGTCTGAGACTTACAATTCAGAATGAAAACTTATATTTCTACATTTATTCAAGCGCCTGGCTCAGTGATGGCTGAAATACAAAGTTTCGGTTCTTAGTTTGGATAGAATTAATCACACTGAAATTTAGTAATCGTTTCGAGTCCTTGACTTTGTAAGTAAATATTTTTTTGCTGTAATAGTACTTATTTAAATAAAATCGAGACTTTAACATAAATTAATTACTTCCCGTCGATATTTCTATTTGGGAGCGGCATTGCAAGAATTTAATTCCATAAAATATCAATAAAACCATGTTAAGTAAAATAAATAAAATAATACAAAGTGTCCTTATTTTAAATTAGTGTTTCTAAGTTCGGCGCTGAGGGCATTGATAAAAAAAAGGTTATAAAATGTTATAATGTGATTGTGCTTGAGAGAAGAAACGTGACATTTCTAGTACCCTGCAATTTTACTTTCAAAAATATCTTGAGGTTTATTAATGAAATGTCGGCGTTTCTTGTTTCTTTTGAACCTGGTGTTAATTTTTTTGTTTCGGTAAGACGTCATGAAGTGCTGAGCATATATTCCTTATGTGCTTTACACTTTCTGATTCCTTCTGGACACAGAAAGAGATGCTCTTCGTCTTGGTTATCGAAAAAAAAAAGTATATTCAGAAACTGGTCTAGCGACTTCCCCCCTTCCCATCAATAAGCCCACGATATTTCAAACCAACATCGTAAAACATGTCATTTGAAGGTGCCGCAGATCTTCAGGAGAAACCGCACGCGGTTTGAAAACTGCTGAAGACACCACGCGTGGGGTCTGTTCACGAAAAGCATTTAAGAATGGGTTTGAAGGCGGATGAGTTTTTTCCGTAGCTTGTTTCAAACTGTGTACCTAGGGGCGAGTGTTTTCTGAATAATCCTTGGGCATGGAATCACTAAAGGGCCTTGCATTACAACTAAACCCTCATTTCTCCGCCGTAAATGGTTCACGGTCACCACTCACGTCTCACAGTTATCCCGCGCACGACGAGAATGAACAGTAAAAGGGTTATAGAACTACAAGACGTACGAGACTCGAGAGCAGCGATCGTTGAAAACATTTTTTGTCGGTGTTAAAAATATCACAATAATATCCTAATATATATATTTGCCGATCAAATTTAGATAGGTAAAAAATCTACTTAATTTGAAGTAACACATTTTTTCAAAAATAACAGTATCCTATCTTTTTTATTCTCGAAAAAATTTATTAGTTAAAGCATATACTGAAAAAATAGAAATTATTTATTTTTGGTTCTGTTAACTATTTTCTTATATCCGTTACAGGTATGCTGCTATTTAACGTTATTTATGTTACATAAGTTAGGTTGTGTAGGTGGCAGCACACAAAAAAATTAAATTGGAAAACCCCTTTCATTAGGGTAGTGCCCCGTACGAAAACATCGGGCAATGATTAAATGTCAAAACATTAATGGTCGAGAGGCGACGCAACGCTGAAACGCCAACCAGCGAACGTCGCTAACCCAAACACGCCCCTGATCAGGCGCGCTCCTCAAAGGGGCGCAAACCCCTCGGAAGCAGGCCACACGCCCTGCTTGAAGCACTTGAACCCCACCACAAGTGGTCGCCGATAAAATTTTTTTTTCCCCCCAATGGAATCGCAGAGTTTAGTGCCGTCTGGCTGCCTGCGGCTTCCGTGAACGATCGTCAGTGGCGACTACGTTGTCACACGTAAGCATCTACTGAAAAAAATTGGTTGTCTGTAAAGTTGGTTTACGGACGATAGTTTAACGTGACAACGTCATAACAAAACATTGATGAAATGATTGCATACTTTTATGAATAAAATTGAATCTTTTTTATTGAATTATCACTATTTTGTATGGATAAAAAGGAGTGAAATTAAATTTACAATTTAATTGATAAATTTACTTTTATTTGCACTCATTAATTCAAATATGTTTATTACTTTAACGAAGAGATTATTTTAACTATAACTTTTATACATGTTTGCTATTTAACTTCTTCCAATCTGTGTTATTCTGTTAAGGATAGGACGATGATAGGAAAACTATGAAACGAATGGGAGTGTTTGAAGTTTAATGTGCCTCGAAAAAGTCAAAGCGATGGTTGTTCCATTCGAGTGGAAGAGAGATAGATGCGGAGCAAGCGTACAATGAGCGTAACGGGACCATCAGTCATCCTTTTTCGTGCGTGCAGCCGGCGTTCATCGATTTATTACTAGCCACGTAAAAAAAAAATAAAGAAATGATCGGAAGTACGTGACTTTTGTTCCCAGCAGCAACTCAGCTGTTTATTGGCTAACACTTCCCTGGAGGGGTTGAATTAAGAGGGGGCAAAAGGAGGGGGGGGGGGGGAGAAAGCTGTGGCCGCCAAAGAACGGCGACCTCGACTCAGCGCTGCTTGTGCTTGAAGTGTTGCGTGTTGCCTGGCTCCTAGGCTTCGGGACACGAACGCTAGAATACCTTCCCCCCTCCACCCTTTTGTTAAATCATTCACTTAAACGCCACCGGTTGCGCGTGTCTGGAAAATACAGTCACGGTTGTTCCCCTGCGAAACGACAACGATTGTAGCAATAAAATAATTTATTCTTTTTTGCAGTAACACATTTACCTCTTAAACGAAGATGGTTATTTCAAAAAAGTAAGTATATAATGATTCATTACACGTCAATTATCTTTTAAAAATGGAATTGCTGATATCATTTTTTTTCATATTATTTAAAAAATTTATCACCTCCAGAAAGTCTGTAGGTTGTATTTCAGATACATTCTGAGTACGTCACGAAACTTCAAATCTTTAAAAGACGAGAATGTTGGTAGGTCTGTCAGTCTGTGTTTTACAGACACGAAGTTCACTGAAATATTCTAGTCGCCTAACTTGCGAGTTTGTAACACGTTTGGTGTTCCTTTTACAAAGCCGCACTGACATCATCATTATCAAAGAATATAATATCATTATAATAATAATGATTAATATCATCATAAAAAATTTCAATCCATACGGAAATTTCACGTCCGTTAGCAAAATTTGTAGTTAAATTTTTAGTTTCCTGTCGACAAACTTTACAAAATTTCAAATCCATCATAAACAACTTTCCCATCCGACAACGGGTAAAGGCAACTGTCTGTATTTACCGTTCTTTGTATGGTTCTTCCAATGGTGAAATTGATTCAAGATGTTATTTTGGACATAAGCCAATGCCGGTGACACTAGATGTAATTAGAAACTTCAATAACGGACAAAAAAGTGGAATATACAAACAAAATATGGACGTGCAAACGCACAGAAAACAATATCAAACCTACCGACGTCAAAAAATAAAAAATAAAAACATAGAAAATTCCATGAAAGAAATTAGTCAAAAATTGGCTGTTTGTAAAGTCGGTTTACGGACGATAGTTTAACGTGACAACGCCATAACAAAACATTGATGAAATGATTGCATACTTTTATGAATAAAATTGAATAATTTTTATTGAATTATCACTATTTTATATGGATACAAAGAAGGAGTGAAACGAAATCTACAATTTAATTGATAAATATACTTTTATTTGCACTCATTAATTCAAATATGTTTATTACTTTAACGAAGAGATTATTTTAACTATAACTTTTATACATGTTTGCTATTTAACTTCTTACAATCTGTGTTATTCTGTTAAGGACAGGACGATGATAGGAAAAGTAGGAAACGAATGGGAGTGATTCAAGTTTAATGTGCCTCGAAAAAAGTCAAATCGATGGTTGTTCCAATCGAGTGGAAGAGAGATAGATGCGGCGCAAGCGTACAATGAGCGTAACGGGACATCGTAACGGGACAATGTGCGTAACGGGACACTTTTTCGTGCGTGCAGCCGGCGTTCATCTATTTATTAGACGTTGTCACGTCAAAAATCATAACAGCACAGACGGACACTGGGCTAACGACGATAAGGACAGTAAATAAAGACTAAAAAACCTTGGACAACACAGTGACAAACCGACTAACGAAACGATGATACTAAACAGAGGATCTCAGACGAAACCCACTGATGTGACTGAACAGATATCCTGGACACCACACGGACGACAGCACAGACAGCCGGACACAGCAGGTTTCCGAAGACAACAGTTGCGACGTTCTGGGAACTGAGATCTGTTACCGTCCTCGGACACAAACAGGCTGTGTTCTGTGTGGCGTCCAGAATGTCTTGTTTTGTCACATCTCTGGGTGTAGCCTGTGCGTCTCCGTGTGGTCATTGTGTTGTCCACGTTTATCTGTTTAGCATCATTGTTGTGTTCGGCCAAGGTAGTTCTTATGCATTTATTTATTGTCTCGTCGTTGTTAGTCCACGGTGTCCGTTTGTACTGTTATAATTTTTTGACTAATTCATCCCATGGTATTTTCTGTGCTGTGTGTTTTTAAATTTTTGACATTGGCTGATTTTAGCTTGTTTTCTGTGTCTTTGCACGTTAATTTTCTGTCCGTTATTGAGGTTTCTTATGACTTAGATTGTAACAAGAAATGACATGTCCAGAATAACATCTTGAGTCTTGTTATCGTTTCAACGCCTTCTTGACAGAACAAACGCCACAAGTAAGGATTCGGATGTGTTCAAATGAGCTTACTGCATACTGCATACATACAAAGGAATACTGGGAGTTTCAGAACTGTTTGCATATTTTATTGAACTCAATGAAACAGATTTTAAAACCAAAAAACCTCTGTGTTTTAACATAAAAATACAAAAAATGATTATTAAATCTCATTATCACTATCTAGAACAATTTATTTCGAAGTATACAGAAATGGTTTATAAAGCATTTGAGTATGTAATGTATTCGTACTATATAAGGGAAAATTTCTCACCTGTTTAAAGATACATACGTTGGCTGAAACACGCTTTTTTTCTGTACACTTTATAGATAAAGATTATAAAAAAAACTAATAACTAACTATTTTGGTATTTTTAATATTCTTAAATGTTGTTTAAATCAACATCACCACTTTTAAAAACCATTGAAATTTAATTTAAAGAGACCTGAATTAGCTCTCTATACGTCTGTATAAGTTATTATTAAAAAAAAAAAAAAAACATTATTATACCACTCTATTTGAAGACATATTGAAGATTTTCTATAAAACAAAATATTTTCAACCAGGAGTTATTTTTATAATTAAATATTAAAATGGTTTTCAGGCGTTAGTGTGCCTGGCAATTTTATGCAAAACTCCCTGGAATGTCACATTAACAGAAGTATATAAGAATTTCGCGAGATAATGCATATTTTATACCTGTTCGACGAAAATGCTCAGAATTTCGGAAACATCGTCCTTAGCTATTGTCTACATCTAAAGAGAAATGTTGAAAGGGTTTTTGCTAGTTGTGGATGAATATCGAAATTTTTCTTTCTATCCTATCCAAAGAAAACACATTTTCCACCTGTTCACATCCTTAAAATTTTAAAGGTTACTTACGCATTTGTGTAAGAATAAATTTCAAGCCATCAGCAGTGAAATATATCATTTATTTGGTTTGAGATGCATTAAGTTTTACGTTAAAATACATTTTTATTATTTTTCATAGTTTGAAAATAAATTTAAAAAATAAATAACTTGTTAGACATTTTTGTTGGAGTCACGAGTAAAAGGTATAATTTGATGCTAGAAAATTTAAATTGAGTTTTTAACACGTAGTTGTCGGCTAGATATTTTCATTCCGGAAACGTGAATGTACAGACGGTTTTTCATAAATGATTTGAAACTAAAAAAATTAACAAAAATAAAAATATACTGGCTGCAAAATTATTAAAATCACACAAGAAAAACCTCTATAGTAACCAAATCTTATAACAAAATTTTTTTAATTATTTTCTTGTACAATTGATTAATATTTAAAATTATCTTCAAATTGTAAAAAAAATTATTATTTTTTAAAGATTCTGTTACTATAAAGTTTTTTTAATGATTTTACAGCCAGGATATTTTCATATTAATTAATTTTTGGTTTAGAGGCCTTATTTTTGATGAAATATGGTTTGAAATTTTTGTTGAAAAAACTTTACAATGTATAGACTATTTATGTAAATTCAGGTTTGCGTAATGAAAATATCTAGCCGAAACACCATCGAATTCTGCCAAGCCGTTCAGATTCCATTATTGTTTTTATATTCGTCACTCATGCACGATGCCACCTTTCCTATGCTCTTAAACTTATATAAATATACTATTACGGACAAAAAACTATGAAATACATTTTTTCTTCTTCGTAGAATTGAAAGTGGTGTCGTACAGCGGAACAGTCGACCTCACTGTGCATGATTAGTCTTTATTCAAGGGTCTGTTGGGTCAGCCTCTCTTCTTGTCAACTGTTATCAGCACTGCAGCATCGAGTCCGACACTTTCTCCGTCGATGAGACGCTAGACACAAATTAACAAAAAAAAAAAAAAAAAAAAAAAAAAAACCTTGCAGCCCCTACACTTTACAAAGAATTTCCTCTCGATATAACCGGCTCAACTGTTATTGGAACGATAAACGTTAACATAAAGGAGGGTCTGAATTCGCTTCAGCTGTTTTTTTTTATTCTCCTCTCTCGCCCCTATGGAAAATTCGGGTAACGGTTAACGGACGCTTTAATAGAATACATAAATAAGACAAAGCCTACTTGCTATTCAAAATTTTCTTCCTCTCGTAACGCACACAATGTGTGGCTTCACATATACCTACATATAATATATATTTATATATGTAGTTACAGCAAATCATTAAAAATGACGTTACGGCACTTCGAAAATATTTTTAAAAAGGTATATTTGTCGATAAGAAGTGATACAGAATTCGAAAAACTATTTTTAAAATTTTTACCGCTTTAATTTGTTAAAAACATAATGAAAACTGTTAAATGACTTCTGTTGAAATTTTTAATAAAGGTAAACTGGTTTAACATATAGGCTGTATAATTTTGCGATTTATCACAATTAGGGGCGTGTAAAGGGGGTTAGTTCAGTTTCCAATATTAAATCATAACTCCGAAGCTAATACAGAAATAAAATAATAGTTTTGATTAGGAATAATTAACATAAAATAAATACCAACTACTTTGTGAATTCCTTAGGAAATGAAAAAAAGGTGGATATAATTTCATAGTAAAAAATTATAATTTCTGAGAGATAAAATATTATAATAAATCAAACAAAATCTCAATTTCATTTTTCTTGTTTACTCAAATTACATTTTCAAAGTTCTAGCAGTAAGATGGTTGGGCGAGGTATATGTTTTTATTTATAAGAATACATCATATATCTTCCAATCAAATCAAGCGGGAGGCAATGTTTTGCACTTTGAAGTTCAAATTACTTCTCTCTTGTCTTATATTTTCAATCAAAATTATTATATAAGCACATTATTGAAGGCATATTTGAACTTAAAAAAAATACTGTTGGGTCTCCTACTATTTCATGCGTAGAAGTTTATTACTTTAAATAATAACTTAAACATACATGTGTATTGACCACGGTATATTACCGCGGTAATATTGGATATTTATATTCAATTGGGTATTGACAAGCGAGGGAGAGAGATTGTACACATGTTCTTTATAGAGCTTGTACTGAAAATAAAACTACAACAGTGTCGTGTCTTTTCATATATTAAATTAAACCGATATAAACGGAGAATGGAAAAATTCACGGATTAATTTCGCGATAGGTTAAAATTCAAATACTTATACCTGTGTGATCCTTCTGCTATTGGTTCACGGTTTATCTGGAGAGCTCTGGGCCAGTGAGAGACGCTGAGAGAGAGAAGTACCGAATCACGAGAAACCCATCTGAGACGTCTCACAAATCAGCAGCCATTGGACGTAACATTTGCTCTAGTATGCATAGGACAATCGAGTTTATCCTAGAGGTCATCGAAACCACGAAATTTTCCGGTCCTTAGTTACGTTTATAAAAATATTTTTTTTTTCACGATAGTAATATATGAAGTAAAATACCACTTGGAACAAGTTTTATCTGGATAAGTTTCATTGCTACCGCAGGAAAGACATATTTTTTTGCATGCATTGCTCTAAGCATTTCAATGAAATGAATGAAAAGCATAGCATAAGAGCAGTTCATACAATTAGTGATTCAATATTTATAATAATTTCCATTCTGATAAATTACAAAGTGATTGGCTAAGGGTTTTAAGCTTTCTGACTAATATACTTATAGTGTTGCACGTATTTTAAAACTTTTCGTTACTTAAACTACTATATTATTTACGAATTTCTTGATAACAAGCTTACAATTTTATGTATGATAAATTTAATGTTATAAAACGTTATTCCATAACTTTCTCAGTTTTTGCTAGTACCGCGATTCAGAAATTACATCATGAGTTTCAGAGGGCATTTACTGTAAAAACCATAACGGAGACTGCTTTTTTTATTAATGATGTAGAATATTTCAACTATTGTGTACCAATATTTATTCCTGAACACGTTTGCTGAAACCACAACTCTAATTTAACGAGGTTTGAAAAAAAAATCGTTTTAACGTGGAAACCGAGAAAGGTAAATGACGTTTTCCGCCAGAACACTAAATTAGATATGTTGAAATTAATGTACACTCTAAAGATTAAAAACTATTTTGTAGTATTTTATATTTATGTCTTAACACCACGCTGGTTCATAATTAGTAGCCTTATTCCTGAGCATATGCTTTACAACTTAAAACTCATTAAGATGGCCTGCAAGAAATATTGACGCGGAATGTCTTCCGAAAACACGTTCTAAGTGCGAACTTGAATCTACGTAACCCTATTAGGGTTTCGAAACTCTAACCTACTTAGATGTCTTGGAGGGCTCTTACCAACTCCATATTAGCTCCCACGAAGCGGAAGCATGCTAAGTTTAATCCAAAGCTAGAACACGCATTCTTGTTACTACGATCTCAGGTTAGAAACTGTTTCGTGAAACTTATGTCGTCGTGTAAAGGACTCGCCTAAAATAGTATTAACATACATTATCAAAACATTATAACTAAATAAGAGTAAAATTACACAAGAGACACTCTTTAAGCTAAAATAAAGTTTTTTTAGAATTACTCTACATAAGACACAAGAAACTGTGTAACATGTATAAGGTAACTGTCACAATTGCTACAAAAATACTATTTGAGTGGTGGAATTATGTTAATGATATTCATTGGGGTGAAAAGAAATGAAATAAATAAATAAAAATAAGAAACAGATATTTTCATTATTTAGAATTCAATTTTCTAGATTTTAAAAATATTTTTGATCTGTCTATTCCGACATTACTTAAATAACTACTTAACTAATTTTGGTGAATAATAAATCTCCGAAGATAATTAAGTGGAAGTTAAGACATTGGTTATGATAAGTAAACAACAAAAAATAATTTAAATAATTTTTCGAAATTCCACTTCTAGGGAAAAAGTTTGATTTTATATAAAAAAAATTATGTAGTACTTGATTGTACAAGAGCGATAGATATGAAACTAAGTATGAATAACGTGCATAAAATTTACGTAGTCTGATTTATTTCCTTCATTGTCTCAATTTTACTGCTGTTGGGGTGAAAATTGGATTAGAATAGTTTTCTAGCAAAAAGTGAAATCTCTAATGCAAATAAAGAGGGAAGATAGGAACTGAGAAAAAATAACGTACATTCATAGTATCTTAGTGACATGTTTAATTTTTAGTATACTCTTAGTTTTAGAGTAAAAAGTCGTATTTATGATTCAAATTATACAATAAATAATAAACCTAATAAATTAACTTTTCTCTTTCGTAGTTAAATGCTAAGACGGTGAAAAAAACTTTCTATCTAAATATCAAGCTAATGTTAAAATTTTGGGTATAAATAGTTTACATGATAAAACTACCAAGTTATTTTACAGTTTTCTAAAATTTTAACTCTAGGGGGTGAAAATGGGGGTGAATTAATAATAATACGAAGAAAAATTAATGTCGTCGAATCTACGAAAGCTAATAGTTACTGAACATGAATTAAATATAAAGTGTTAAACAGTGTCTGTTATCCATTATTTTTGTTTAAATTTGACCACTACATGAGTGAAAAGACGGTAGCTTTGGTTACAAATTTCATTGCACAGAAACACAAAATATAATTTCTGAATTACATATTTATTGCTTTATTAATGAAGCAATTTTACAAATATAAAACATGATCTGGCAGAAAGTATCTAGCTGTACTGAAGACAGTTAAGGTAGTTAGGCAGCGCGGCGTTGCTAGTTAGGTTATTCACGTATGTCAGTCAATCGAGTGATACATTAAAGGCACACTTTTGGAACCGCTGGGTTTTCGTATACTAGTGCTTAAGTTTCGAAAATACTGTATTTGAATAATTTCTAGCTAGTCAATAATTTTACATAATTTACGAATTTTATTTTTCTATATCGTAGCCTAAGTAGTTCTTACTGACGTTTTCTTCCACAAAAAGTTATTTAAACTGCTACTTCATAAAACTTTCGAAGACCCATATTTGTTCTGCTGTGAATTCGGACCGTTTTTCTCAGGGTTTTAAATACAATAAATTTTAGTTTTTTTTTGTTTTCAGTTCGCTGAACTAAAGTATCGCAAAGTTCGCCGTCCCAAGACCCAGTATCATAACATATGAAATCACAGACACCATTTCCCGGCACGTCGCAAACGATGCATCGAAAACCGTTAACGCGATTTCGTCCGGCGTTTTTTTTAATTGGCGGGGAACATTTTGTAGAATTAGATTGTTGACTTCATTGACAATGTCGTTCCCAGGTGATGCTATTGTTAGGGGCAGGAAATTTTCGCGAAAAAATCTGAACGCCTACTAGACTGCAACAAGTTATACCCACACCAGAGGTTTCTTCCTTGTGATTGGCGGCCGTCTGGGAGAGAAGTCGTTGCCTTGTTTGCACGAGCCACTAAAGACGAGTTTGCTTCCACACAGAATTAGTGTGATTGGTTGTTGTAACAATTGACATGCACCTCAAAGTAACTCACCCAATCACGAAACACAGATAATGCTACAGTGTTTTAACTTCCAGCTACTCTCGGGATCTTTTCGCGAAATTTTCATGGCCCTAGTTATTGTCTTTGAACACAGCCAATAAACATCTCTAGCGAGTAGTTTTTCAAAGTCAGGATGTACTGCATCTTTAAGATGCCGCAGAATGTGAACTATTGACTCATTTGATATGATTTCAGCACCGTTAACGTTCAAGTTTAAGAAGAAAATATCCTTCCCCAAGGTAGTATCTGTTGTGGGAAATCATTATTCGCGTTCCGCTAAGAAGGACTCTCATGTTTGTCCGCAAATTCAGTATTTGAGTGGAACACCAAAAGCGAGATGATTTCAAGCATGCTTTAATGATGTCTGCACGTGGCCCTTTTGTAACGCCGGGAAGTGTCTGCCGAAAATCACCAGCAAACGAAAAAGAAACCCCACCCATAACGGCATCAAAGTCTCTGAGTTTCTTCATCGTTCGGTCAACAGCTTCAACATGGGCTCTGTGACTCAATGGCCCATTCGCCCCTTATTATCAACGGTAACGTCCTGTAACAAATTTCCCAGGGGCCCAGGTTCGGTGCTGTGACTCGCAAGACGCCGCGGAAAGTTGCGACAGTTATCGTGACCACAAAATTGTGATATTCATATTTATAAACTTTTGAGTTTACGATGTTTTTGAGGTCTGTGGACAATGAAACGAAAATCTGTATAGAAATTTTCTGAAAGTCGCACCATGGTAACGGCTAAAATAGGTAGTATTTCTTTTAAATCTACCTAAAATAGCCTATATTACTCTGAGAAAATTTAGCTTCCTATTAGTGAATGAATTGTCAGAATAGGGTCAGTTCAGAAATTACCCCCTACATCCAAACTTACAAACAAATTTTAATTCTTTATAATATTAATAATTATATTTCACCACATAATTTTTAGTAGGAAATAATAAAATTGCTGCGCCAGGTTGAAGTCTTTGTTAAGATAAACAAAAAAAAGTCAAAATTATTTTCTCAATCGACAGGCAATAGACAATACTGCATCAAAAAAATGTCAAGTGCTACATCATCACCAAAATCAGTGAATACTGAAAATATTTAAATTTACACATACTTTTACGTAACTGTTATTGTTTACGTAGTTTATTTTGATTCTGCATAACCAGCTTTGATTTTTTTAATACGTGATAAATAACCCAATGTCTCTGGAAAAATTTTCTTTTTTTTATTGTCTTTGTAAGTCTTTATAGTTGTCGCTGGTTTCCACGTGAGGCTTCTTTCGTTTGAAGAACTTTAGCAGCAAGTTTCAATCCTTCCCTAACTGCAACAGTTGATTAAAAAAAAATGGGACGTTTACGGACACAAAGAGGCAAATAAGGACTTCAACGGGCCCTTATATATCGAGTTGCAAGTCGAGAACTTGTTCAGAAGGACCGCGCGAGCAATTTAAGGTGTGACGTGCACTCTGGCCGCGAGCGCTGACGTCAGCTCCACCCGGGGCCGTGTTGCGGACGGGGGTCTGACTGCAGGGAGGCAAGAGGTGGCGGAGTCCAGGCCACGGGTGCTCGGACCACGGAGGACTCGGGTGTCCTTTCACGTCAACAGGAGCCTTCACGGAGCACAGCGGCCGCAAGTGTGGCCGTGATCCTGCCGTTAGCACTTCTTCCCCCTCCCTCACTCTCTCACTCTCTCTCTCTCTCTTCGAAACCGCCGAGAGAGTGGCGCGGGGAATAAATTGCCGCAACTGCACTAGGGTGGTCGGAAAACGCTTTGAACGTCCGGGAGATGGGCGAGGGAGGAATATTGCGTAAAAGGAGAAGGAGGAAGCGTGGGGGGGGGGGGGGGGGGGGTGGGGGCAGGTAAAATGTGGGCAAAAAAAAAACACCTTCCGTTCCAGAAGTGATTCAGGGACGTGGTGAAAAACAGCCACGTCAATATGCGAGGTACCTACATACAGTAAATATTGTAAATTCTACTATACCTCGCTCGAGGCAGTGCGGGACACAGCGAAACTAAGATAAAGTGTGCGTGTGTGTGTGTGTATATATATGTACAGTAGAGTCCTGCTATTCCGGAATATATCTCACGGGTCCTGTCCGGATCACCGAAAGTCCCGATTAAAGATAATAATTAGTATTCAAATTCACGTAATGCAAGTTTTGGAAGGGTAAAATTTACAAAAATAATATATATTTTTTAAAAATTTCACTTCCAGCTTAATTATTTTAGTTTCCTTATTACTAAGGTATACGTATTCCTAAGTTTATAATAAACGAATTGATAAGATTAGGTTTTTAATTAACTAAATGTTAAAACTTAAGTATCGATCGGTTAACGCTGAATTGGAATCTCTCCCTCTTCGATCTAGCAGTCGAGCGTGAAAACTGCGCAAATCATAGATTCACGTGTTAAGAAACCTGGTGACGCGGGTCAGTTGGTGACGACTAAGCTAAGATATACGGACGGCCAGGTACCGACGGGAAGCCTTCTTTTCACAGACGAGAGAGCCAAAACCCGAAGTTCCCCGAAGTTTATGTTTTTTTTCCCCCCGTATCTTTAATGTAGCTATCCTAACCAAATCAACCGTTCACAATGTTTTAAAGTATTTATAATGTAGCTAACCTAACCTAATTGACCATTATTATCCATTTATCAACACCGCCATATTTATTTACAATGAACAAAAACAAAAAAAAAACCACGTAGTTGCACGATCGGGCGTTTGGCTTCCCTCGTCTGTGAAAAGAAGGATTCCCGGTACCGACAGTGTTCAGCTGCGGCCTAGTGACGACGGACAGTGACGTAGTCCCACAGACATCGCTGCCTCAGACGAGACAGTCCTTGAGCGCGCATCGTCGGCGGGCGAGTTGCGGACACAGCGAGCCGGGCGGCGAGTAACACTCGCTTCAAGGCTACCGACAACGAGTTCCGGCCGGAGTGCAGTGATAACAGTGACATCAAACTATAAGCGGTTGGCGGGAACTACGCTCTACTGTGCTTTTACAAAAGGTTTCTTTGGAAGCCAGATGCCAAGAAATAGTTAGTAACACTTCAAGGAAGATATTGTAACTTTGTACAACAATTTTCCAGATAATACCGAGTATATTTTTTTTTACGAAAATTGGCGCATAATATTATATTTTAATTTAAATTTTATTAAATAATATTTTTATATATCATGGAACATATAATCGAATATTCAATACATTTATTAAATTTGTTTTATTCTGCTTGTTAATGTGCGCAGTTAATACATTTTTTTACTAACCTAACTAAAAATAAGTGTATTTAGGAGGGATACGGGTTAGGAAGGGACCTAGGTGCGTCTCAGGCCGAAGCATATACGCCTAGTCGTGCTGGGGATTAGCCATGCATTGTGTGCTTTGTTCGGCCAGCCATAGCAGCGATTGGCGCCATGAATAACTCCCCTCACTCGTAATTCTAGACTATAACTACTAGATAAGCTGGGCCCAGGTAAAACCTGCACAGACACAGGGGAAAACCCTAAGAACTGTCATGCGGGGTGCAAGTCTGCATGCATTAAGTGTAGGAGAATACAAGAGACAGAGGATGGTCTGGTTGAAGAGTTGGCCAGAGTAGAAAAGAGTCTACCATGCGGGAGTTGAGAGCTTGGACTCGGTAGTCCGCTTGTTTATTTTGTCCAGTTCTGGGTTTCGTAACCACGCCTGGTGGTGAGTGGTCACACTGACCACTCTCTCTGCTTCCAGGCAGAATATAAAATTAGAGAACAAGAAAGATTAGTACAACTTACTAACTATGTAATATATAGAGACCTGTAAAATTCGCGATTTCAAATCCCTAAAGGATAGACTCCATGATCCTCTATGCACTAGTGAAAATTACATCTGCTGATTGGTTACCGACCCGTAAAACCTGTTGACTGGAATGATCGTGATTCACTAATTCTTCTGTTAAAGATTTTTCATTGGCCCAGAGTCCTTCAGATAAACTGTGGCTCAATCACTGAAGCAATGTCAAAAGTATTTGGACTCTAACCTATCGCGAAATGAATCCGCGAATTTTACATGTCTCTAGTAATATATAACATACATGTTTCACAGAGGCCGGGCGTACATGCCATAAAATTATTCTGAAGATAAAATCTTAGCTTAAATAAAACCGTTAGTTAATTTTTTTATTTTTCTCTTTGGTTTAATATGTTATAATTTTTTTTTTGCTTTAAGGCTATTAGATTATGGAATGTAATGTTAAAACCTTAATGTCTAAGCACTTAAATATAGTGGTGGAACTGCCAGCGTATAAAATTGTAGGCGAGTGTAGGATGCATTCGCATTATGGTCTTCGTTTTTGACTTGCAATCCAAAATCCCACGTCTTTCAGAAACACAGCCGGCGCTAGGAGGTTGAGGCCTGCCAGGCGGGCTGTGTCCATCGGACATGTGGAGTCAGCACTAACACGACAGGCAGAGAACCCCAGGGGGGCCTATCGCACACCTGCGTGCTTCGGACCATTTTGAATCAGCCGAATAAGAAGTTTGGACACTGTTGTTTCAATTGCAAATCACCACGCGGGGGTTCGGGAGCCTGGACCCGACAAACGGAAGGCGAACCTCGGGCATGTTCGGGAATGTTCGGGCACTGACAGGGGCCCAGTGAACCACAGGCTCCCCTCCCCACCCTATCACCCCCGGGGGCTGGTAATCTGGCCTGGCCACTAGGAAGCGCCCGGCAGTTCAGATCGTGCGCGGGACAATTACTCCCCTAATAGGCGCGCGCGATACAACACCGCCTCCCGTCGGGTCGGGGACGTTAATTGCGTCAGGCGAAACGGACGCGGTTCTGACGGACTTCGGGCCGGTACGACCAGGGTTCTTCTCTTCCCTACGCGCAGGCCTCACCAAAATTTCAAGAACATCAGCAGACTTAAGATATTGGTTATAAACGTCTGGAAAAAACTTATACTTATATAACTCTTAAAATTCTCTATTAGTACTTAATTAAATAACATTTTATAATTTTAGTGATTCTTTGTTAAATTAAACAAAATTTAGTGATCTAGAAAATCTTTACTACAGCAGAAGTTAAGTTTTTTTAAAGGTTTTTGAAATAATTGAGTTTATATGAATTTTTGTGTATTTGGAAAAACCTGTATCTAGTAAAATAATTATCTCTCGCAAGAATTTGAAGAGTCCGTGAATAAAAGGATTAGGGTCCATTTTTACATGAAATTGAGATAGCTGAAATTTTGAACTCTTATGAGTTACGTAGAATCCGACATATGTTACACATTGGGATAAAACGGTGAGTGTTTGCCTTTATTGGCGGTTAAAGTTTTGTTGCACTGTGCAAGAAAGATGAGGCTCCCAGTGGTTGTAGGGTAAAAAGATGAGTGTCGGTGAAAGTTGGTAACACTGCACAATGTGACCTAAGCTCTCTAGTAGATGCTCTTGGTACACTAAATATTGTTTATTTACATTTTTTTCGGGGCTGCATGAAACAACACAATTGAAGCAAGTTAGAAGTTTGTGTGTACCAGTTACATGTCTTTCTACATTACTGCTGTCGCCTACAATATGGATGAGTTGGAAGGGGCGTCAACATCGACTTGTACAAGGAAAATAAAGTCATATGGGTGAATGTAAGATGTAGCGAAACAATTGAGGTTATGTTGCCACGAAACAGGCTAGAATTGTCACTGAGAAATACTAGAATGTTTCAAATCACACGCAACTGATGAGAGAAAATATATTGTTATGAAAATGAATGAATATTAGCCATATGATCAACAATCACTGTATCTATGTGGGTTGATTACATACAAGCCGGTTCAACACCATTGTCCAAGAAAAGCGGAGGAAGAGGCAGATTTCCACTCTTTTGACGTGACAACGTCTAATAAATCGATGAACGCTGGCTGCACGCACAAAAAAGTGTCCCGTAACGCACATTTTCCCGTGACGCTGTGTCCCGTTACGCTCATTGTACGCTTGCGCCGCTTCTATCTCTCTTCCACTCGATTGGATCAACCATCGATTTGACTTTTTCGAGGCACATTAAACTTGAAACACTCCCATTCGTATCCTACTTTTCCTATCATCGTCCTATCCTTAACAGAATAACACAGATTGGAAGAAGTTAAATAGCAAACATTTATAAAAGTTATAGTTAAAATAATTTCTTCGTTAAAGTAATAAACATATTTGAATTAATGAGTGCAAACAAAAGTAAATTTATCAATTAAATTGTAGATTGCATTTCACTCCTTCTTTGTATCCATACACAATAGTGATAATTCAATAAAAATGATTCAATTTTATTCATAAAAGTATGCAATCATTTCATCAATGTTTTGTTATGACGTTGTCACGTTAAACTATCGTCCGTAAACCGACTTTACAGACAACCAATTCTTTCATAAAGTGCGAGTTGTCAGAAACAACGAGGTGTGTGAAGTTCTGGTTTGCTACAAAGAGTTTTTATCGTTACATGGAATCACAGCAAAACGTCTGCAAACTTTGCAAAGTGGACTTAAAAAAAACATGTTCAGCTTCTTTAGATAAGAGAGGAAAACATAGTACAAAGGCTAAGAGACATTCGGAAGCACATCTAATCATTCAGAAGCAGACATTCTCTATATAGCCTTAAAAAAAACACAGAAAGTTTATTTACCTAGTGACCTTAATGTGACAAAAATGCATACCATATACCTACAACAATTTCCCAATAACAAAGTGTCTTATAAGAGGTATCGAGGCATCTTTAATACTAAGTTCAACATTGCATTTGGCTATCCTAGGTGTGATACGTGTAGTACATACGATGACCTAGTGGTGAAAATTGTAAGCACCCAACAGAGTTTAAAGGAATCTATCAACATCCAGCTCACATCAGATGAATTACGGAAGTTAAATTTTGAAAAAATAATTTCATCTCAAGAAGGCAGACACATTTTACAAGCGGAAAAAAATTGCAGTAAGAATTGAATCACAAAAGCATAAGACCAAGGAAGCGATTATCATGGATTTTGAAAAAAAAAATCTGCATGTCCCCAACATAACAACGAATGACGTGTATTACCGCAGACAGCTGTCATTTTATATGTTCAATATACATAATCACTCTACATCTCATGCTATCTTCTACACTTATGCAGAATTGCACGGGAAGAAAGAAGCCGATGACGTCTGCTCAATGTTATGGGATTTTATTTTCAACCACATGGACCCTGATGTAAAAGAACTGGCAATATTCTGTGACTCATGCTGTGGACAGAATAAGAACTTCACAGTTTTTAGAATGCTGCTCTAAATTGTACATTTTGTTAAGAAACTTACCAAAATAATTGTTATTTTTTCTAATTCGTGGACATTCGTATTTGGAATGTGATATGGTTCTTCTGAACAAAAAAAAAAAAAAACACACGTTGAGCTACCACGTGAATGGAACCGCGTTGTTGGAAATTCCAGAATGAAGCCTTCACCGTTTATGATGGTTTCTTGTGAAAACCAAAATATTTTCAAATTGTGGACCAAGTTCCTTTCACACATATACTTGCCTAAGTGTCCCTTCCAAACAAGGCCAGTGAAAGAATTGACTGTTAATAAACATCACCCACGATTAATGATGCATCGAGAAACCTACAATGGTCCAGAAATTCATTCTGTTTTTATACCACCAAAAAGAAAACAACTTTCTACACCAGAAGGCAGCTTTCGACTACCGTCAATAGCATACATGGATCTGATACCCATCTCAAGAGCATAATATGATGATCTGCAGCACCTCAAAATATTTTGTCCTGATGAAGCACAAAGTTATTTTGACAACTTGCCACATTTATAACATTCTTGTAAAACATGTGACACACTAGAGTAGTGTAAATAGAAAGTGTAAGTAAAAGGCATGAACGTAATAACCAAATATTGTCTTTCCATGGACCCTCATAGTTCTTGCTTTTTATGTTGTTGCTATAAAAACATTTTTTTCTTCTTTTTTAAGTGTGGCTTGAACCAAGTTAATTTTATTATTAAAATATAGTCTTGTTAGTATTCAATATGATAGTAGGAAGGGTTTTCGCAGAAATTTAAATCAAGTTTACTAAAAAGTGTTCAAACTTTAAAGGTTTTTTCTCCATTTATAGTTTTATGGACCCTCATCTCTTTCTTCCTGTACTCTTCATACGGAGATTTGTTTTCAATTTCGTAGTTAGTAAAGAAAGTTACGTGGACGATTAGCTGTTAAGATAAAAATTTCTCAACGCCTTTGTTTATTTATTAAAAATGTTTGAAATGAAACAATTATACAGCAGGTATAGTAATATCAGAATGACAAGTTAACGGAAGAGAGCAGGTAACGGAGTTAACATGTGTAACGTATGTAACGAATATTGCTCGATGGTGTGGGGTTCAAGAATAAGGTTGGGAGGAGAACATCGAACGGACTAGAGAGTTATACAAATGTCGCCATGTTTGTTACAAATTGGAGATATCCATTGGGTCATTTATTGATTAATTTTTTAAGTCCAAGTGAATTATTGAACAATTTTCAAATGCAACTTCTCCAAAACCGGTAACATGGAGGTTTACCGTAGCGTTTGGTACAATTGTGAACAAGTTAATGTATGTCATTCAGTTGTGTGTACTCTATGGCGGTTGCTGTCAGCAAAGAGCAAGGACAGGAATAATTATAAAGTACGGCTGTTTGAACGTTATACTTAGTGAATACTTGTTTTAAACCAGATCTCACACGCCCGGAATTTTTTTTTATCAGGTTATGTTCCCAGTTAAAACGTGTGAACGGTTGGTTAGTTAGGCAACTAGTCCCCACCCCTACACCCAGGCCCAGATTTTTAAACGGCCCAACCGGACGTTTGCCCAGAGCACCAGTTTTAGGGGGCGGAAATTTTTGAGGTGTAAAAAAGCATTGAAGGACAAAAATAAGTGTTTAGGGATGGGAAAAATAAGTTTTTAAGGTACGGTAATGATTTGATTTTCAAAAGTACATGACAAAGGGGAAATGTTAGTTCGTACCAACAATTGCAGTGCGCTTTTAAAATATTAGGCCTCAAACCAAACACTTTAAAAATAGATTTAAAACTTGTTTAACAATATACAGTAGACATAATCTCATGTATTATTTCGGTACTTAGTACAGCCGTGTTAAACCGCAACAACGATTGATTAAATTTAAGTAACGAAAAAAAAAATGACAAACAAGCTATGCCTTTGAAATAATAACCCTTGGTATTTTAAGAAGGTAACTACTCCCTGATGATGGCGACTGCAATATCGACCGAAACGTCGGTGAATTATTCGTCAACCCAGAAGCCAGGCTACTTCAGACAATGGCCGTGAAAGCCTGCGAACATTATTAACCTTGGTATTTAGTTGTATAATGTTCTGTTTTATAAAAAAATGGTAATAAAAAATAAGCCTGGATTCGTACAGTTTCGTGATGTTCTGGGGGGAAACTGGTAAAGGAAGGATGGCGGATAGTTATCAAGACTGGTAGAGAAGGAGGTTGGCCCGAGAGGGCCGGTTTGAGTAACGGTACTTCCAAGGGCTGCTCGTGACGTCACTGCGGCGCAGGAACCGGCCAGCTGAGCTCTCAGCTAAGGGCAAAACCTACATCTTTCACTCGTTTTCACGCCGATACAGCTACTGTGTTGGAACATATATCAAACAGTTTCTTTATATCTCACACAGTTATGTGGCTGTCACAATTTGGAGAGGAAAAATAAATAACTTTGTTACGAGTATATATACATAATAACAGTTTCATGCGCATCGTGTTTCATGCTCGTGCAAGCGATTCGTCGGACAAATTCTAATAATACCTACTCGTATTTGTTTTTTTGTTTGCAAGGTAATTATATTATATTATAATTATACTATGTATGTTTGAAACTTATTTTAAGGATACTCCTAAAGTGACTAAGTGAGCATTTCTGAAGACGGTCATACAAATACCAATAATCTAATAATTTACTATATTGTAGACTAAGACGTTCATTTTTAAGTAGTGTAGAAACTACACGCTGTGTTTATTACCAATTCGGCCTTACTGATATGAACACGAGACGGGAGTGCATAAATTGACTAGAAAAAGAAATAAACCATGGCTCGAAAAATGCGCATACCATTGTATATTGCTCATATGCATGCAGTTATAACATTTTGTCACTCAAACAAGCACATTGACGAATATTAATATATCAGTTACCTTAATTTCTGGTTTTCTGAACAAGCTGTGCAAGCTTCTTCTGCCTTTTCTTTTCCGTGCTTGCAATTTTTGCTTGACGATTTAAATGCCGAAGTCTAATAAAAGTTCTGGTTCTTGCAAACTTCATTAAAACTTTTTTGTTAACATCTGGAAAATGTTCTACTAGTTTCACGAAAAAGTTTCGCACAACACCTTTTCCGTTCTGTAATCCTAACCCGTGATGTGTTTTAAATATTTCTTCAGCATGCTGAACAGTTTTCACAAATTTTGATGACGGGACAGTCAATTTTCCGCGACTCAGTATTTCTATCCATCCATCTATAAAAATCAAAACACACAATCCTACAGTAAACAGAGAATAAAATAAAATAAATCATAGCAACAAATAAAATTATGATAATTACCTTTGTTTTCTGTTTCTTCAATACTTTTTAGATTAGCGTCCTCGCTTGCATGAATCAAATATCCAGCTACATATCTTAATGCTTCATTCTCTTCCCATGACGTAGTCAAGGGCGTGAACAAATCATCTTGAACCGCCTCGTTTTCTTCGTTCTTGTTTTCTGGAATGTTTAAATTCAATTCGGTGAACATCTGGCTGGTCAGATATGGTTTTTGCTTCAAACTATCGTCTTCAACACATGCGCCTTGTGGCAGAGGAAGTTCAGATCCTAGTAACATTTGTCTGAACCTGTACTTGAAATCTGTTGGTGTAGGGTTATCGTAAGTACCGCCGATGCTTCTGAGGCGCGAAAAAAAACTTTCAAGTAAGTCCTGGTTTAAGCGACAGGTTATGATGTATTTCAGTGAGTTATTTTTCTGAAGATAATTGTGTAGACCAATTACAGATCGCACAGAAATTAATAAACCTTTCTGAAATGGCATCAATGTTTTGTGACCTACGATTCTCATGTTAAGAACCATCGCCTCCATTTCTGTAATTATTGACAATTGTTCTTCAATTCGAAAACCAAAAGCACTGTGCCACGGCTTACATTTATCGTGAATAAATCTTGAATTCATAACATCAAAAAACTTGTCAACTAATTCAAAGAAGTTACAGATTTCTGGATGTTCAGGATATTTCAAGGAAAGCCGTGTCGCTGTGTGATGCGAAAACAGCTGAACAGCAAATTTTACTTTCTGGCGAGTGTTCCCTTTTAGCTGAATATGAAGAGGAGTAAGTTTTGGAGACAATTTCAATTCTGTGTTTTCAATTATGGCTTGCACATGATCTTTCCTAATAACTGTTCCACAAGGGAGCTGTATTCCATAATCCAAAAAATTATTTCTCAACAACTTAATGGCATGTGGCATGTCTGCAAAAACCCACACAGGGTGGCTACTATGGGGATTTTCAAACGTTGTACTAGCTGGTGTTATATTTAGTTCTTTCCACAAGCCTATATTACTTCCGCCCATGTCACTGACCATCGCAACGACACAAAATGGCCGTTCCTCGAGCGCTCTTATAACATCGAAAAGAAGATCTTTTGTTATCTTTCTATCGAAGTCGTAAAATATTGGCTGTTTCCACTTTGAAGCTAGTCCTCGAGCCATTATTACTTGTGCGTTTATATTTGGCCCAAGTATTCTATCGTCACTTTGGTCGTAACATAATCTTGAATCTACACTCATCTCGTCAAATGACAGAATTGTTATGCGCTCTGTTTCAGTCATGATTTTAGTCGTAGCTTCAAGGACTGCTAACACTTCAGTTTGAATTCCTGGCATACATTTTAAATTCCTGGTCCATTTTCGAAGAGTTGACAATCCCGGAAGTGGCAAGCCTACTTTATTTTTCATGTAAAGATAGGCTTTCCGAGAAATTGATCTTAGAGTAATTGCTGCTGCTATGTCTTCTTTTCCCCAGCAGCATTTCTTTTTGGTTATGAATCTTTCAATTTGTTTTGGCGTGAAAACATTTTTCAAAATATTCCGCAATTCAGTTTTAACTAATTTTGGACATCGCTTATGCAGAATTTTAATTTTCAATAACTGTTGTTTCAACATTTTGTTTTCCATTTCCAAGCGCTTTTCAGATTCTCGCCTCCGTATTATTTCATTTTCCAGGTCAGATACTTTCATTTTTAATATCATTATTTCATTTTCCATGGCTTGCATTTTCGCTGACAAATAAGCCTCTGAGTTCACATCGTCTTCTGCAACTAACTGACAATTCGGAGTTTTTTGTTCATCATGTACAGTGTTACAATGCACCGAATCGTCCGATTTTCGTGCCTTTACAGATTTGTGTAATTCTTCCACAAGCTTCCTCTTCACGCTTCGCGAACGAAGACGTTTTCCTCTATAGTCTGAAGTGCATTCAGTTTTATTAGGTATGTTTGCATGTGGCACAGAACATTTTTTCAAGACTTTTCTTCTCTTCTGACCGGTCAGTTCCGCTTGTAAGTCTCTTTCAAAGTCCTCGGAAACGAAGTGATCCGAACAAATGCTAACATTCCTCGGATTGAACTTGTCTTTTCTCTTGCAAGCTAACACCCACTTTATTGAAATGTCTGGATCTTCAGGAAATCTATAAAAACATAACGCACTGTCACCACGACCTGAAACGTTTCTGCAGGTCGCAACTGCACAAGCGGGCATTTTTATTACACAGTCACATCCACGACGAAGCACGAAAAAAATCCACTACGGCGTGCGACTACTGATCGCAGCAACAAAAAACTCGCAGCTCTCCCGTTTGTGCGGTTGTAATACCATTAAACTCCGAAACATAAGTAGGATAAGGAAACTACTATAAATAAATATAATTTTAAACCACTCCGATCTAACTACGAACTCATGCCGAAGTAAGGCGGGTAAAAATCGCGGTCTGGAACTGGCAATGCGTGGCAGTCAGCCCTAGACTCGGAGAGGGATGCGCCGCGGTGACGTCACGCGCGACCCTCCGGGGTACCGTTACTCAAAACAGGCGAGACGGCCCAACCTTCTTCTCTACCAGCCTTGGATAGTTATCAAGACTGCTTCTCTACCTAGTTATTACCTGCCCAGAGCGCCGGCTACCTGGAGTCGGGACCTGCGCCCCCCCCCCCCCCCACGTCACCAATGACGTGATCAAGAACCTCACGAGACACATGCCTGTCCCTAGGGGGGGTCGCCCAACCACCATTGTGCGTGTCTTACCTGACAGACCACTGCCCGCCACAATGCCGACCCCATCAGGAGACACAATCGGGGCTTTGTCCGTCACGATGGAGGGCCTAGTGCGTGACAGAGCCCCGGGCATTCAATACTCCAGCCGCGGCCCGTATTTAGCGTGCAAGTTGCACCCCTCCAGAAATAACCCCCAGTGCCAAGAACACGCGTCCCAATCAACGGTTTTCATTTCTCCGCGTTCAAATATGTTCATACGTTGTCACTTGTATCAAATATTCGCAGGCTTTCACGTCCATTGTCTGAAGTCAGGGGCGTAGCCAGGGGGGGGGGAGGTTTAGGGGTTTAACCCCCCCCCCCCTTAGCACCAAATCTTTAATTAATTTCTTATTCATCACTCAAACAAATTTCATATTAAAATTAATAAAATTTTTACCAATACAATATTTAAATTTAAGTACCGAAAACTGCTAAAATAGCACTATTTTACAACTTAAAATCCAAATTTTCCCGGGGGAGGACCACCGGACACACCGCTTTAATACCGGGGGGGGGGGGGGGACACACATGCTTCTTAACACCCCCCATACACAAATCCTGGCTACGCCACTGTCCGAAGTAGCTTGGCTTCTGGGTTGTAGCCGTGTCCTCGGTGGATAATTCACCGACGTTTCGGTCGACACTGCAGTCGCCATCATCAGGGAGCAGTTAGCTACTGATGTAATAATGTTCGCAGGCTTTCAGTAGGTAAACTGCTCCCTGACGATGGCGACTGCAGTGTCGACCGAAACGTCGGTTAATTATTCGCCGAGGACGCGGCTACAAACCCAGAAGCCAAGCTACTTCTCACTTGTATCAAGTTTAAAATAGGCAACAGCTGATATTTTGAAACAAACAAGAGACCGGCGGTGTTGATTTTAAACTGGAACGATATTCATTATTACTAAACAAACTTGCTGCAAAGTTTGGCAGATACCCTGGTTACATTATTCAAGTAATCTAATTTTTTAAAATGATTTCATTTTGTTCACCTAAATTTCCTCCTTCAATAGAATTACCGTTAACATTGTGATATATTCGATATTGAGATGGTGGGGTCGACTTTCACTTCGACAAGAAATGTTTCGTTGCAAGCTTATATCCCGTCTCGTGCAGGAAATGCTACACCACGATGTCATTCGTTTCCCTTCGTTGCCATTGGAAACAGAAATGTGTACAAAAAACACGCCTCATTAAGTCTGCTGACACTGACGTAATGAATATTGACCATGTAAACATTAGTTCTTGGGTAGAAAGGGTAAAGGAGGGGGGGGGGGGGAGAGGGAGACAAATTGCTCAAGTACTTGGACACTTAAAGAGAGGTTTCGAATTCTAGCATTAAGAAACAACTTGACAGTGAAATTATAAATGTATATTTTAGCGAGCAGAATAACAAGCAAAGTTATTTCAAATATATATATACATTATATATATGTATATATGTATATATATGCATATATATGTATATGTGTGTGTGTGTGTGTTAAAATGTATGACGTTAATAAACTCCGACACCATTTGACGATCGCCATGAAAATCATGTATGTGTGTGTATATATTATATATTATATATATATAGTGATTTTTAATGTCCTTAATCCTCAATAACAAAAAATATTGATTGTGACTGTGACAAGTGTTTGGTGAGTTGAGTTAAAAAAAGAAAAAAAAAGGATACCGTTTCAAACGCTTTACAGATTCTAGATCGCATACAAACCATTCATTTTAGACGTAAAAGAGGCGAATAAATAGACACCGGCGGGACAAATGTCTGTCGGGTTCTGCTAGTGCCAATATAGATAGTCCAGGAAACCAAGACTTTAAAAGGCACAAACCTGTGAAAAATTTGTCCAAAGCTGAATTTTTGCACAGTTGTAGATTTGACTATGCTTAATAACACACCGAAAGTTTACCGCTGTAGACCTTGTGCGTATCACCGAAAATTTGCATTTAAGTCCTAGATGACAGCGACTTACATCAGTCCATTAAAATGCTACCCATTTGTACAGTTTTTAATTTAGACTGTCCATAAAACTACCAAAATAATCTTGAGACTCTAATACAGCCATTAATGTTGTAAAAAGCATAAATTGTTAATATTAAAGATGTGATATTAAGCGATTAATTCATGACATATTATTTTTTATCTTTGCCACTCAGATAAAAATACTATTTACACCAATTTGAAGAGTCCAATGCGAAAAATGTCCAAATAAATGTTTTTGGTTATACCTTTAGCTTTAAGACAGTATACTTATAAAGAGTCTAACGTAATTAGTTGGCTCATTAAAGCGGCCCGAGCGTTGCAGTGTACTGCAGCCGTACTGATCTCTCACGGCCACCGCCGTTCCAGCGCGGCATTGCGACACACTGCGTACTGCGACACTCATTCAACTGGGTCTTATTTAGGAATTACTTAAAACATAGCTAATTCATATGAGAGGGTGTATGTTACATGTAATGAAATATGCATTTTTTTTTCTTATATGAATGTTTTTTGATACAATAAAATTAACAATAAACGATTTCTGCTTGGAACTTGTAAATGAAAAACTCTAGAGGACCTCTGGTTTTATATCTGCATGGATTTATTCTGTTTCAAAAATTTTATTATTAAAAATTATTTTTTAGCAACAATTTTTTGTATTTCCGATACATCGTTTTATTTACGATCAGAACAATGCAAAATTTTAATGTAGCCTGTATTCGACAAAATGAAAAATTAAATATTTACTTCTTTAAAATCAGTTTACTACATTAAAATTGAATAAAACGATACATCGTAAATGTACTCTGAGCTTTTTTTTTCACTTAAAAAAAAATAATTCCTATAATAATAGGTTTTTTCCCAGAAAATAAATAAAACACGAGTTGTGTTGTAAAACGTATAGGTAGCATTACATATTCAGTTTTTTTAAATAAGTTAATGTATTTGAGTGCTGCGCCTAACCGACGTCGTTGAATTGCTAGTGGCAAAGAGCGGTTGTGGATGTTTTTGCAAGAGTTTGACCGTATTTTATGACCCTACCTGTGAGAGGGTGTTCGTACCAGAAATCCTAACGGTTAAGGAAACTATCTATTCTCTGTAGTCACGTACGGGTGTGCTACTCGCGCAATATCGTCAAATATCACAACTTTCCGGGACGTTCGGTCATTTCTCGGTTAGCTCTGGTTTCACCATAGTAAACGGAACAAAATCTTGTCTGTAGTGATTTCATATTCCTATTACCGTAGAAGTATGTCGTTTGAGGACAAACCAAGTTTGTTGTATACTGGGAGCCTACTTAAAAAAAGTATTTATAGAGTTATTAAATTATTTACGAAACACAATTTTGTGGATCGTTTGGGAAATTATCATTTAGGACATAACTGCTCGTTATTGGTGTGATCACAAGGGATCATCGGTAAACTTTTGACATGTTACTAAGAAACGTTTATTCTACAACTGTACAAATTTTCTGCTTTGGAATAATTTTCCATGTTTCTTAACAGCGAAATTCGTCCCGACCCCAAGCCGACTTCGGCAACCTCACAGTAGTACACACTACACGGCTCGGATAGCGTCAGGGGTCAAACAAATTGTATGAGACCCTTAAAAAATATACCCATTTAAAGAATAATAAATATGCAACAACGTTTATTAAAAGCGATTTTCACGTAGGGCTCTTTATATTTATGTAAGATGTATTAACTTTTCCGTAAAATTGAATGAAAATGAATTTCTCAACTTTAATGATTTAAATTGTCTATTTTATATAAAGATGTTAAAACTGTGTACTTTTTATTACTATCCTCAGATAGGACAATTTTTCTAAATTATTTTGGGTTCCATACTGTCAGTCTACTCCATAAACTGCATTTGCAATATCCATTATTGTGGATCGTTGCAAAAAAATGACATTTTGGGCTTAACTGCTCGTTTTTAGCGTGACGCACAAGGTTTGCATCGGTGAACTTTTGATATGTTACTAAGAACCGTTCACTCTACAACTGTACAAAGTTTCTTCTTTGGGATAATTTTCCATGTATTAAAAACCTTTGTTTCTTTACAGCGAAATTCGTCCCGACCCGAGCCTACTTCGACAACATCGCAGTAGTAGCCTATACACTACGCGGCTCGGATCCCTTCAGCGGTCAGACTAATTGTATGAGACACTTTAAAAATATACCAATTTAAAGATGAATAAATATGCAACAACGTTTACTCGAAGCGATTTCCATTTTGGGCTCTTTAAGATTATGTAAAATGTATTTATATTTCCTAAAAATTGAATGAAAGTGAATTCGTTAACTTTAATGATTTAAATTGTCTATTTTATAGAAAGATGTTTAAACTTTGTACTTTTTATCACTATTCTCAGATAGGGCAATGTTTCTAGATTATTTTGGGTTCCATACTGTTAGTCTACTCCATAAACTGCATTTGCAATATCCATTATTGTGAATCGTTGCAAAAAAATTGACATTTTGGGCTTAATTGCTCGTTTTTAGCGTGACGCACAAGGTTTGCATCGGCAAACTTTTGATATGTTACTAAGAAACGTTCATTCTACAACTGTACAAAGTTTCTTCTTTGGGATAATTTTCCATGTATTAAAAACCTTTGTTTCTTTACAGCGAAATTCGTTCCGACCCGAGCCTACTTCGACAACATCGCAGTAGTAGCCTATACACTACGCGGCTCGGATCGCTTCAGCGGTCAGACTAATTGTATCAGACACTTAAAAAATATACCAATTTAAAGATGAATGAATATGCAACAACGTTTACTCGAAGCGATTTCCATGTTGGGCTCTTTAAGTTTATGTAAAATGTATTTATATTTCCTAAAAATTGAATGAAAGTGAATTCGTTAACTTTAATGATTTAAATTGTCTATTTTATAGAAAGATGTTAAACTTTGTACATTTTATCACTATCCTCAGATAGGGAAATGTTTTTAGATTATTTTGCAATATCCATTATTGTGGATCGTTGCAAAAAATTGACATTTTGGGCTTAACTGCTCGTTTTTGGTGTAACGCACAAGGTTTGCATCGGTAAACTTTTTATATGTTACTAAGAAACGTTCATTCTGCAATTGTACTAAGTTTTTTCTTTGGGATAATTTTCCATGTATTAAAAACCTTTGTTTCTTTACGGCGAAATTCGTCCCGACCCGAGCCTACTTCGACAACCTCGCAGTAGTATACACTACGCGGCTCGGATCGCTTTAGCGGTCAGACACATTGTACCAAGCTCTCAACAAATAAACTAATTCAAAGTTTAAGAACTTTGCAACTACTTTTATTTAATGTTTTCACATCAGGCTCTACGTGTTTTTGTAATATGTATTTTCATTTGTGCCCTTTTTTTTCAGAACACCTCTCTTCTAATATTATTGAATAAATATCATATTTAATAAAACGTAGTGAAAGATTTTTAAATTTAATCATTGAGAATAATGTTTTGAGTAAGTTTTGATTTGCTATTCTGAAAGTATACTACAGTAATTACGTTATAGTGCCATATTGTTGAGTGGTCAATAAAGTATTATTTAGGACTTAACTTCTCGTTTTCGGTGTTCCGCGCAAGGTTTGCGGAGGTAAACATTTCAAATGTTGCTAGAAAACTTGAATGTTACCACTGTTTTAAATTTCAGTTAGGAACAAATTTTACAAAGATTAAAAATCTTCGATTTCGTGGGAGTGAGAGTGGCCACAGCGCTTGCGGCTGTGGCTCTGTCGTAGTGCGTAGACGACATTTATAAGCTCGGGAGTCTCTAGTGATCCTATAAATTAAGCTAGACTTTTGACAGATATCTCCCTGTAAAGCTTAAGAACTATACAACAACTTTTGTTAAAGAAATATTTTCGTAAGGCCCTTTATGTTTAAGTGAATTGTCTTTTTATTGCCTTGACTGATGTAAAAAAACTTATTTCATTAATTTAACATTTTTTTTCTTACCTTTAATATTAACTTTTAGAACCTTATTCATTATAAATGTGAGTAGTAGTGCTTTAAGATTATTTTCATATAGCTATCGAGAGTCTACGGTAAAAAGTGCGAAAATGGGAAGCATTTTAATGAACTGCTGCAAGTCGCTGTCATCTAGGACTTAACTGCAAATTTTCATTGATGCGCACAAGGTCTACAGCGGTAAACTTTCGGTATGTTATTAAGCATAGTCAACTCTACCACTGTGCAAAAATTCAGCTTTGGACAAATTTTTCACAGGTTGAAACCTTTGTTTCCTGGGCTAAGAGTCGAGTTCGTGGTTGAAAGCGGACTTGGTGGCTTTGTGCCCCCGGGTTACAGACGTACAGAATTCGTAATGATTTAGAATGCCGCCTCTTTTAAAAGGGGGGAGTGTTTTCGTCGGTTTGCTTGCGAGGCAAGGTCATTGTGAACCCCGGGGGAAGGGGCAGGGTCCCGCAAGGGCGGGAGGGGGAAGGGACACAAGACACTCTGGTCGGCTGAAGTAACGGTGTTATCGGGTCAATCGGATTGCACTCCGTTGACAAAAAAAAAGGGGGGGGGGGGGCAGCAGAGGAGGAGCACGGCGCATCCCTGGACCACGGGGCGATGTCTCGACCACACCAGAGCCGCCGCAGTGCTGAGGGGAAGCCTCACGATTCACTCGTCCTTCTGGACATACCCGAACACTCACGTTGTCGAGCCTTCTTTCAACAGACGAGAGAGCCAAACTCCCGATCGTGCATCTTCGGTTTTTTTTTTATTTTGGTTCATTGTAAATAAATATACAACTCATGATAACTAATGGTCAATTAGGTTAGGTTGGCGACATTATAAATACTTTAAAACATTGTGGACGGTTGATTTGGTAAGGATAGCTACATCAAAGATACTGTGAAACCATGTAAACGGTTTCCCCCGAATAAATACATCTGTTGTGGTACGGGAAAAAAAACGAGCATGAACTTCGGGGAACTTCGGGTTTGGCTCTCTCGTCTGTGAAAAGAAGGCTTGCCAACGTGAGTATTCGGGTATGTCCAGAAGGACGAGTGATTCGTAGACTTCCCCTGCCGCTACAACAGGCACTGCGGAGGAACCGAAAAAAAAAAAAAAAAATTACCAATCTTCAACGTCTCACATAAAGTTCCCTTCCGATAAAATAATATAAAATAAGAAACAAAAATTAAATTCAACAAATTTTCGGAACATGCCTTGCTGTTTGTAAATTACGGCAAAACTTCATAAATTTGATATTTTTTTATTCTGTTCAAACATTTTTTTTTCACTCGCCCCTTATTTACATCATAAAAACCCAAATCGATGAGATTTTGTTCTTTTCGCGTATTTCTACCAACAAAAAAATTTTTTTGGGGGTGATGTTCCCCCCCCCCCCACACTTTTTTCTAATAATGACTAATTTTTTATCCTTAACATAAATTTTAAATTAAAAAAATAAAATTCCCTGTTTCACAACTAAATACAGATGAAAATACATTTTCTATTGAAGGTTTTTTTATAGTGAAAATTTGAGGCGAGTGAAAAAATTTTAAAAAGAAAAAAAAAATTCCAAATTTATGACACTTCATTCGACGCCTCAAAACATACATCATAAGGAAAATTTTATGAGCTATTGGATGTCAAATTTTATGAGCATGTTTAGTCTCACTGTGCCGGGTGCATTAGGGCCAGTTTTGCTACTCAGACCGCATCCCAGGCCAACACGGTGATGCGCATGAGTCGATTCTGACTCACTGATGTCACACCCAGCATGCAAGTGACTTTATGGGTTTCCTTGGAGCGGTTCGCTACACTTTACTTTAAAATCCACACCGGAGTTAAACCAGCCACTCGCTCCACAGCGCACTGACAACACCTATAATTAGTGACAGTAAAATGTTCTGGTATCTATGACCTTCAGGATAGACTATACACCAGTGGTTCCCATACCTTTTCAGCTGGCGACTTACATTTCCTTGTAGGAATACCTCCATGGTCTATCGGTCCATGGTGGAATAAAAAACCTTATTTGTATCGTATCCCTTCCTTAAGTATATATAATTTACCATCAAATGTTGCAAATATATAAACATATATATGATTTTTTTAAGATAAAGATTGATTATTAATAAACCAGTTGTGTTCTGATTTGAAAATAGTTGACAAAATATAAGCACTTTGTAGTAAAACAGTTATTTATTTAACAATAGATATGTGTTTGTATACAATGCGATTTTTTTCGGTTTTTCTTATCTTTTCTGATGGTTTATTCGATGGTTTCTGATAGTTTTAGGATCGAGTCGCGACCCACTTGTAGCCCTTCCGCGACCTACTAGTGGGTCGCGACCCACCGTTTGGGAACCGCTGCTATACACAGTTATCAGATTTCTCAGGTAAATAGCGCCAGTTCATTGGCTGCTGACTTGCGAGTCGTCTCAGCTGGTTTGCAGGTCATTCGATACTTGACTTGATGTAAGTTTTTGGACATACGCCATTGCTAAGAACTTTTTCTGTTGAAGAAAAACTAATAAATAAAATAAATAAATAAATAAAAATAAAAATAAAAATACTCAAAAAAAGATACAAAAAACACACAAAATTAAGCAAACAATTGCTGTTGTCAACAAGGATATGAACACCACAAAATATTCCGAAACAGGAATATGGTCAGCCCACAAATGATGACAACACAAAAATATTGAAACCCAAAATAATTCAGCACAACAGTTGAAGCGAGACAAAAAAACATGACAAAACGAAAAAACAAACAAATACAATAGTTTTACCTAAACAGAAACAAGCGACGTTTCGGGAACTGCTATCTGCTCCCGTCCTCAGGCAGAGACGCACATGGTACGGAAACACAGGTGCGACTGAGAAGGGGCTGGAAAATGAGGGTATTTATCAGAGAAAGGGCTACATCTTGCTCAGCCAATGACAGACGAGCTGTCTCCCCATTGGCTGTGCACCATGTAGTTAAAGCGGATTGGTTATGGTGGGTTGAGTATTGGCTATTGTTTTGTGCTGCAGGGATGTTTCTCTCTTTATCAAAGGGATCCACATATTTTTTAATTCAATGCTCTGCTGGCTGAAAATATTTTTATTGCTAATAATGAAGGCTGATTCTTTGATTTTCCTTTTTATTTTATCGGATTCCTGTATGAGTGGTGTGGAGTCTTCCCAGAGAATTTTGTGGCTATTTTCCCATGTATGTTCAGCAAGTCTGGATTTTAGGGTTTCACCCTTCTTGCAGTTGTTTTTGTGTTCTTTGATTCGGGTGGATAGAGCTCTGCCAGTTTCACCTATGTACATGTGGCCACATTCACAGGGGATTTGATACACACAGTTGTGAGTTTGTAATTTTTCTGTGGCTGGTTTCACCTTGGTAACAATACTTTTAATAGTAGATTTAGAACGGAATGCTGTTTGAAGTCCATAGGAAATAAATATGGACTTCAAACAGCATTCCGTTCTAAATCTACTATTAAAAGTATTGTTACCAAGGTGAAACCAGCCACAGAAAAATTACAAACTCACAACTGTGTGTATCAAATCCCCTGTGAATGTGGCCACATGTACATAGGTGAAACTGGCAGAGCTCTATCCACCCGAATCAAAGAACACAAAAACAACTGCAAGAAGGGTGAAACCCTAAAATCCAGACTTGCTGAACATACATGGGAAAATAGCCACAAAATTCTCTGGGAAGACTCCACACCACTCATACAGGAATCCGATAAAATAAAAAGGAAAATCAAAGAATCAGCCTTCATTATTAGCAATAAAAATATTTTCAGCCAGCAGAGCATTGAATTAAAAAATATGTGGATCCCTTTGATAAAGAGAGAAACATCCCTGCAGCACAAAACAATAGCCAATACTCAACCCACCATAACCAATCCGCTTTAACTACATGGTGCACAGCCAATGGGGAGACAGCTCGTCTGTCATTGGCTGAGCAAGATGTAGCCCTTTCTCTGATAAATACCCTCATTTTCCAGCCCCTTCTCAGTCGCACCTGTGTTTCCGTACCATGTGCGTCTCTGCCTGAGGACGGGAGCAGATAGCAGTTCCCGAAACGTCGCTTGTTTCTGTTTAGGTAAAACTATTGTATTTGTTTGTTTTTTCGTTTTGTCATGTTTTTTTGTCTCGCTTCAACTGTTGTGCTGAATTATTTTGGGTTTCAATATTTTTGTGTTGTCATCATTTGTGGGCTGACCATATTCCTGTTTCGGAATATTTTGTGGTGCTCATATCCTTGTTGACAACAGCAATTGTTTGCTTAATTTTGTGTGTTTTTTGTATCTTTTTTTGAGTATTTTTATTTTTATTTTTATTTATTTATTTTATTTATTAGTTTTTCTTCAACAGAAAAAGTTCTTAGCAATGGCGTATGTCCAAAAACTTACATCAAGTCATGCACTCCCATTGCACAAATCTTTTAAAGATAACATTCGATACTTCCTTGGTTGAGGGTTTCTCATCGGCCCAAAGACGTCCAGATGACCAGTGAGCAAAAAAAAAAAAAAAAAAAAAACTTAAAGGTATGTGTATTTGAATTTTTAGCCTATGGGCGAAATGAATTCTCAAACTTTCCCGGTCTCTACCTACAATGCTCACCAACACGACACTTCATCACGCCAGCTAGCCGAGCCAACGGGCCGTGAGATTCTCTTCCTCGCCGAACACAAGTTATATTTACCTAAATAGGCCTAGCCTTCGAAACACTATACACATTAGCGCATGTTTAGCCCGTGTGCTGAGTTTTCCCACAGAACAAGAACTCCCGCCCTCCAATACAAGTGATTTGATTAGGCAAGAGGGCGGGGTGTATCTAGGATAACAAACGAGTGAGTTATATGAAGTTTTGTAAAAGCCTTAGTGTTTGACTGACGACCGTTCATTAAAAATATGAAGAATATATATTTCAGACTGGGGTATTAATAATTATTGATTACAATTTTTGCAACGGTCTACTTACTTTCAAGAAATAAGTTATAAAAAATTGACAATATTAATTCCTTCACCCACATTAGGAAACTAATAGTTTTATTTTATATAATTAGGCATAATATTTTATAACATTTAATAACATTATGCATAGAAAGTTTATTTTCCCTTTTGATTTTATGTGACACGTATTTCGTAAGGAATTTGAGATCCTAACATAATGAAGCGATAGTTCACTTGTATCGTTAATTACATCTCATAAATTCTCATTGAACTTAAATGTCAGCTTACAAAGATTTTTTTTAAATTTGTCTTAATTTCAAGAACTCAATTTTCTAAAATATCTCTACAGTTAATAATTTTAAGGCTCAATAAGAGATTTAAAGGAATTTTGAAAGTGGAATATTTAAACTTTATAGAGAGAAGGTTATGAATTTAGGAGGTTTTTTGGTTATTTATCGGCATATAACAGCTGCTCAATCAATACTTTAGAACCAAAATTATTCATTTACATTGAAAATAATTTACGCATATTTTTTTTTTCTTCAACGTGGGTTTGAGAATAATCTAACTAAATATTTCAGGGGGCAGTGTAAACCAGTGTAGTGATCAAAATAATGTTAGCGATGAAAATGAGAGGTTCCTATCTCAAGCTACGTTACTTGTAAAAACTTAGAGATAAGTTGAAAACAAAACGTGGATTGAAAATTAACGAAAATTGAAAAAAAATTGCAAATTTGCCATCAATGTAGCTTACCAGGTGTGGCTTTCTTTAAATGATTCATGCAACGGGATTATTTTATTTTTTATTTAATACAATTTCTTGGGCATACGACATTACAGTTTTGCACTGTTTGTCATGGGCAAAACATATTAAAGAACGCAAACTGAGAAATGAAAATTAAAAACATAAACCCACAGAGAAAAAACCACATCAGCTGATTTAGGCTTGTTCTTTGTGGGGTTTATGTTTTCATTTTTATTTCTTAATTTGCATTCTTGAATGTTTTTTCCCCCGTGACAAACGGAGCAAAACTGCAATGGCGTGTGTCCGAGGAATTGTATTAATTCAGAAGTGGCTTATTCTGAAAATACGTATTCGCTTGGTTATATCGGCTCTCGCTATGTCCCCCCCCCCCCTCCCCAAACCGCACAGTTGTGGTAGGCACTTCACTGGCGGTGGAAGCTTGGTAACGTTTAAGAGCGACTCGCGTAAATGCAATTTGTGGGATGCGGATGTGTAATTTTTTTTTTCCAAACGTACACACCGGGACCCGTGGGCTTGTTATCGAACGCGGGAGTTATAGGCGGGTTTCATAAACGTTCGGTGTAGCGCCCCTGACACGACTCGCCATATACGCTGGCCCCTGACTCTGAGGGTCCCTGGGACATTCACTTTTGCGGGAACTCTAATACTGGGAGAAAATACTTACCAATAAGTTACTGACCGTGGGGAGGGGGTTAGAATTTTTTGACGTGAATACGTCTTTAAAATTGCTTCCATAGTGGGAGGCAATTAAAAAAAAAAAACTAATGATAACAAAATCGGGGGATACACATTTGGTGTCGCACCTACATATTTATCACCTTCATTCAAAATTTAATTACACCACTGGATAGCTAAAGGATCAAAGAATTCGTTACGCTAAGTGAGGACTGTGACGCATTGCGCGCGGTGGAGATGGAAGCGCCGCCATTATTTTACTTTTACAAATGGAGGAAATGAAATGAATCCGGAGATGAATGAATGTGGATTGTTCGGGTGTTTGACCCGGGGCGAGTGGACAGCGAGGGTTTCCGCTGGTTCAGTCCGGACACAGAGCGCGTCGCGGGGGTGGAGGGTGGGGGGCTGGGGTCACGTGGTGTTCCCAGGGGGTTCCGCGCGGACGGGGTTTCGGCGCTGTTTGCATTTCCGCGCGGGCGGGCGACCCTCCCCCACCCCCCTACCAACCCCTCGTCCCACACCGCCAAGGTGAGGCCGCCGGTGGAACAAAGCGCCGCGGGGCCATCCAGCCTTAGCGACACCCTGCACTTCCGGCCTCGCGTGCCCAGAGACGTCCTGACAATTAGCCGCGGACAAAGACCACCCCCTCTCTCCCTTTCCCCACCGCATCAATCCACCCCCCTCTCCTACTACGGCTCTACCTCGTCATGGTCACGCGTTCCCTCTAACTGTTCATACTGTACCTCGAAGCTGAACTGTTCATGCTGTGCCACGAAGCTGAACTGTTCGTACTGTGCCACGAAGCTGAACTGTTCATACTGTGCCACGAAGCTGAACTGTTCGTACTGTGCCACGAAGCTGAACTGTTCATACTGTGCCACGAAGCTGAACTGTTCATACTGTGCCACGAAGCTGAACTGTCCATACTGTGTCACGAAGCTGAACTGTTCATACTGTGCCTCGAAGCAGAACTGTTCATACTGTGTCACGAAGCTGAACTGTTCATACTGTGCCTCGAAGCAGAACTGTTCATACTGTGTCACGAAGCAGAACTGTTCATACTGTGTCACGAAGCTGATCTATTCATACTGTGCCGCGAAGATGCACTGTTCATACTGTGCCACGAAGCTGAACTGTTCATACTGTGCCTCGAAGCTGATATGTTCATACTGTGCCTCGAAGAAGAACTGTTCATACTGTGCCACGAAGCAGAACTGTTCATACTGTGTCACGAAACTAAACTGTTCATACTGTGTCCACGAAGCTGAACTGTTCATACTGTGCCACGAAGCTGAACTGTCCATACTGTGCCTCGAAGCTGATATGTTCATACTGTGCCTCGAAGAAGAACTGTTCATACTGTGCCACGAAGCAGAACTGTTCATACTGTGTCACGAAGCTGAACTGTTCAAACTGTGCATCTAAGCAGAACTGTTCATACTGTGTCACGAAGCAGAACTGTTCATACTGTGTCACGAAGCTGATCTATTCATACTGTGCCGCGAAGCTGCACTGTTCATACTGTGCCACGAAGCTGAACTGTTCTTACTGTGCCTCGAAGCTGATATGTTCATACTGTGCCTCGAAGAAGAACTGTTCATACTGTGCCACGAAGCAGAACTGTTCGTACTGTGTCACGAAGCTGAACTGTTCATACTGTGCCTCGAAGCTGAACTATTCATACTGTGCCTCGAAGCAGAACTGTTCATACTGTGTCACGAAGCTGAACTGTTCATACTATGCCTCGAAGCAGAACTGTTCATACTGTGTCACGAAGCAGAACTGTTCATACTGTGTCACGAAGCTGATCTATTCATACTGTGCCGCGAAGCTGAACTGTTCATACTGTGCCACGAAGCTGAACTGTTCATACTGTGCCACGAAGCTGAACTGTCCATACTGTGTCACGAAGCTGAACTGTTCATACTGTGCCTCGAAGCAGAACTGTTCATACTGTGTCACGAAGCTGAACTGTTCATACTGTGCCTCGAAGCAGAACTGTTCATACTGTGTCACGAAGCAGAACTGTTCATACTGTGTCACGAAGCTGATCTATTCATACTGTGCCGCGAAGCTGCACTGTTCATACTGTGCCACGAAGCTGAACTGTTCATACTGTGCCTCGAAGCTGATATGTTCATACTGTGCCTCGAAGAAGAACTGTTCATACTGTGCCACGAAGCAGAACTGTTCATACTGTGTCACGAAACTAAACTGTTCATACTGTGTCCACGAAGCTGAACTGTTCATACTGTGCCACGAAGCTGAACTGTCCATACTGTGCCTCGAAGCTGATATGTTCATACTGTGCCTCGAAGAAGAACTGTTCATACTGTGCCACGAAGCAGAACTGTTCATACTGTGTCACGAAGCTGAACTGTTCATACTGTGCATCTAAGCAGAACTGTTCATACTGTGTCACGAAGCAGAACTGTTCATACTGTGTCACGAAGCTGATCTATTCATACTGTGCCGCGAAGCTGCACTGTTCATACTGTGCCACGAAGCTGAACTGTTCTTACTGTGCCTCGAAGCTGATATGTTCATACTGTGCCTCGAAGAAGAACTGTTCATACTGTGCCACGAAGCAGAACTGTTCGTACTGTGTCACGAAGCTGAACTGTTCATACTGTGCCTCGAAGCTGAACTATTCATACTGTGCCTCGAAGCAGAACTGTTCATACTGTGTCACGAAGCTGAACTGTTCATACTATGCCTCGAAGCAGAACTGTTCATACTGTGTCACGAAGCAGAACTGTTCATACTGTGTCACTAAGCTGATCTATTCATACTGTGCCGCGAAGCTGCACTGTTCATACTGTGCCACGAAGCTGAACTGTTCATACTGTGCCTCGAAGCTGATATGTTCATACTGTGCCTCGAAGAAGAACTGTTCATACTGTGCCACGAAGCAGAACTGTTCATACTGTGTCACGAAGCTGAACTGTTCATACTGTGTCCACGAAGCTGAACTGTTCATACTGTGCCACGAAGCTGAACTGTTCATACTGTGCCTCGAAGCTGATATGTTCATACTGTGCCTCGAAGAAGAACTGTTCATACTGTGCCTCGAAGCAGAACTGTTCATACTGTGTCACGAAGCTGAACTGTTCATACTGTGCCTCGAAGCAGAACTGTTCATACTGTGTCACGAAGCAGAACTGTTCATACTGTGTCACGAAGCTGATCTATTCATACTGTGCCGCGAAGTGAACTGTTCATACTGTGTCACGAAGCTGATCTATTCATACTGTGCCGCGAAGCTGCACTGTTCATACTGTGCCACGAAGCTGAACTGTTCATACTGTGCCTCGAAGCTGATATGTTCATACTGTGCCTCGAAGTTGATATGTTCATACTGTGCCTCGAAGAAGAACTGTTCATACTGTGCCACGAAGCAGAACTGTTCATACTGTGTCACGAAGCAGAACTGTTCATACTGTGCCTCGAAGCTGAACTGTTCATACTGTGTCACGAAGCTGAACTGTTCGTACTGTGCCACGAAGCAGAACTGTTCATACTGTGCCTCGAAGAAGAACTGTTCATACTGTGCCACGAAGCAGAACTGTTCATACTGTGTCACGAAGCAGAACTGTTCATACTGTGCCACAAAGCTGAACTGTTCATACTGTGCCTCGAAGCAGAACTGTTCATACTGTGTCACGAAGCTGAACTGTTCGTACTGTGCCACGAAGCAGAACTGTTCATACTGTGCCTCGAAGAAGAACTGTTCATACTGTGCCACGAAGCTGAACTGTTCATACTGTGCCACAAAGCTGAACTGTTCATACTGTGCCTCGAAGCTGAACTGTTCATACTGTGTCCACGAAGCTGAACTGTTCATACTGTGCCACGAAGCTGAACTGTTCATACTGTGTCACGAAGCTGAACTGTTCATACTGTGTCACGAAGCTGAACTGTTCATACTGTGCCACGAAGCAGAACTGTTCGTACTGTGCCACGAAGCTGAACTGTTCATACTGTGTCACGAAACTGAACTGTTCATACTGTGTCCACGAAGCTGAACTGTTCATACTGTGCCACGAAGCTGAACTGTTCATACTGTGCCTCGAAGCTGATATGTTCATACTGTGCCTCGAAGAAGAACTGTTCATACTGTGCCTCTAAGCAGAACTGTTCATACTGTGTCACGAAGCAGAACTGTTCATACTGTGTTACGAAGCTGATCTATTCATACTGTGCCGCGAAGCTGCACTGTTCATACTGTGCCACGAAGCTGAACTGTTCATACTGTGCCTCGAAGCTGATATGTTCATACTGTGCCTCGAAGAAGAACTGTTCATACTGTGCCACGAAGCAGAACTGTTCATACTGTGTCACGAAGCTGAACTGTTCATACTGTGCCTCGAAGCTGAACTGTTCATACTGTGCCTCGAAGCAGAACTGTTCATACTGTGTCACGAAGCTGAACTGTTCATACTATGCCTCGAAGCAGAACTGTTCATACTGTGTCACGAAGCAGAACTGTTCATACTGTGTCACGAAGCTGATCTATTCATACTGTGCCGCGAAGCTGCACTGTTCATACTGTGCCACGAAGCTGAACTGTTCATACTGTGCCTCGAAGCTGATATGTTCATACTGTGCCTCGAAGAAGAACTGTTCATACTGTGCCACGAAGCAGAACTGTTCATACTGTGTCACGAAGCTGAACTGTTCATACTGTGTCCACGAAGCTGAACTGTTCATACTGTGCCACGAAGCTGAACTGTTCATACTGTGCCTCGAAGCTGATATGTTCATACTGTGCCTCGAAGAAGAACTGTTCATACTGTGCCTCGAAGCAGAACTGTTCATACTGTGTCACGAAGCTGAACTGTTCATACTGTGCCTCGAAGCAGAACTGTTCATACTGTGTCACGAAGCAGAACTGTTCATACTGTGTCACGAAGCTGATCTATTCATACTGTGCCGCGAAGCAGAACTGTTCATACTGTGTCACGAAGCTGATCTATTCATACTGTGCCGCGAAGCTGCACTGTTCATACTGTGCCACGAAGCTGAACTGTTCATACTGTGCCTCGAAGCTGATATGTTAATACTGTGCCTCGAAGCTGATATGTTCATACTGTGCCTCGAAGAAGAACTGTTCATACTGTGTCATGAAGCTGATCTGTTCATACTGTGTCACGAAGCAGAACTGTTCGTACTGTGCCGCGAAGCTGAACTGTTCATACTGTGCCTCAAAGCAGAACTGTTCATACTGTGTCACGAAGCTGATCTGTTCGTACTGTGCCTCGAAGCAGAACTGTTCATACTGTGCCACGAAGCTGAACTGTTCGTACTGTGCCACGAAGCTGAACTGTTCATACTGTGTCACGAAGCAGAACTGTTCGTACTGTGCCTCGAAGCTGAACTGTTCATACTGTGTCACGAAGCAGAACTGTTCGTACTGTGCCACGAAGCTGAACTGTTCATACTGTGCCTCGAAGCAGAACTGTTCATACTGTGTCACGAAGCTGATCTGTTCGTACTGTGCCTCGAAGCAGAACTGTTCATACTGTGCCACGAAGCTGAACTGTTCGTACTGTGCCACGAAGCTGAACTGTTCATACTGTGTCACGAAGCAGAACTGTTCGTACTGTGCCTCGAAGCTGAACTGTTCATACTGTGTCACGAAGCAGAACTGTTCGTACTGTGCCACGAAGCTGAACTGTTCATACTGTGCCTCGAAGCAGAACTGTTCATACTGTGTCACGAAGCTGATCTGTTCGTACTGTGCCTCGAAGCAGAACTGTTCATACTGTGTCACGAAGCTGATCTGTTCGTACTGTGCCTCGAAGCAGAACTCTTCATACTGTGCCACGAAGCAGAACTCTTCATACTGTGCCACGAAGCTGATCTATTCATACTGTGCCGCGAAGCTGCACTGTTCATACTGTGCCACGAAGATGAACTGTTCATACTGTGCCTCGAAGCTGATATGTTCTCACTGTGCCTCTAAACTGATCTGTTCATACTGTGCCACGAAGCTGAACGTAAACCTGGCGTTAAGTGTTTGAACTGGACTTGGCGGGGTAAATAAACACTGAGAGTCTGCTACGTCCCGAAGGCGGACTGTCTCCTTCGGGAGGTTCACCCCCTTTGTGAATGTCAATGACGTAACCCCAAAAGGCCAGCTGGGTGGCCAATGCCCGCCCACGGCAGGTGGCCTGCCCAGGGGCCGACCCGATGGTCGGTGTCCACAACGGACAGACGACTTGTACACAGCCAGGAACTGCTATGGATCGGCGGGCTTCTCGAGCGAGCGTTCGCCTCAGATAAACGAAAGGTTTCTCCAAGTTCAGACAAACTGCACCTTCGTAGAAACTATGCCGAGTTCTGATTTGATATTTCCATGTTCTATTGCCAACAGGGAGAACATGCATACAACCAGGAGAAGAGTGTTTCTTACTCTTGACTTCACAAATTGTTAAAATGTTTTCTTTTGTTCCTCAAGATGAACAAAGTGAAAATAATGTCCATGAAAGTTAACTGAGCATTTGTAAATCTATGAAGATATCCGCAAATTATCGAAGATATTTTTTTTTATGATTAGTAAACCATGTTCTTCTTAAATTGAAGTTGTTTATTTTTGACAGTTGGGGATTTTCTTAGTTGCTTTTATAAGGTTCGTTTTATACTCTTTAAGACTTCCAATGTGGCACCAAACGAACTACTGAAATTGGATAAGTCAGACTCGGCCAAGGGGATGATTTCTTCAACTGCTTTAGTAGCTGCGGTTGTCAACGCTCCATGGTCAAAAAGCCCAAGACGTCTCGAAAGTGTCTGATTACGAATAGCATTTGAGAGCCAGGAACTTTACCAAGCAAGTTTCTTTTCTTTGTTTCGTTTTAAACATATATATTATTTTTGGACTGTGAAAGAATCTAAAACGCGTGTTTCAACACTGATGTTTGCAGGTGTGGAAATTCTAAACCTGTTAATGTAAGCGGTAAAGAGAAATATAGGGAGTCTTTATATTTAATACTACAACTTGAGATTATAAATTAAACTCTTAAAGACCCACAGTTGGCGCGAAACCGACTTGAAGTCTGCTCGCCAGTTTCTGTGCGTGGCGCGTAGGGGCGAAGAGGTGTGTTTTGCGCCAGCCAGCGTCGCCCTTAGCGCAACCGCGCTTCTAGAGCTCGTTGGCCCAGACGCAATTTTGGTTTCAACAGTTTAAAGAATTTAAAATTGACATTTTGTCTTCTTTAAGATAGAGAGCCCAAACTTAGTAATTTACTGACGATAAAGCAGTTGTGACCGTTGTCAGTATTATAACAGCTATAGCAAATATTGCAGTAGGGCAATGTAGGAAAGTCGTCGAAAGTCCGTGGAGACAAATTATAGTAGTGATCCTGTCGGCATGAGTACGAGGATTTCTGAGTTTATCTCTTTTATTGCTGTTCAATGCGTAAATGGGTTTCAAACAAATGCGTTAGAAGAGAATGGAATTTTGGCTACAAAAAATTTACATTTTTTATGGCTTCTACTACAATATTGGTGAAGTGTAGGCTTCTCGAATTCCATCTGACAATTCATAGAGGTGGCTATGGATATAAGCATACGTACACAAATTTAAATTTCGCACGTATGATAACATCTCACGCCGCTATGATCGCTGTAATAATGTGTCTCGTTAACGGGTCTGAGTTATATATATTATCTTTTATAATATTTTGTTATTGGAATTATCATGAATAAATTCAATACTAAACGTCGTTGACTTCACAGGGGAAACTATTTGTACCAGATTATCACTATCAACTTCATAAATTACACTATACACTATGCTTTAAGGAAGACAAACATTTTACAATAGAACGATAGAAAACAGCCGTGGGTGGCTCAAAATTCTTTTGAAACTGAGTTGTCGTCTTTTGCTTCCTATTTCTCTCTGCTAGTCGATGCCAGTGACCTATTTGGATGCGTGTCGCCTCTCCGCGTTTCACACATTGTCTGAGGGAAGAAACAAAAGAAGAGCGAGCGTAGGAAGAGGACTCCTCTCGACGAAATTCGCGCCGTTGTTGTCTCGTTTCGCCGTTAACTCGGCGAGGAACACGCTAGCTGGGGTCATATTCCTGATTACTTCCCTTCTTCACGTAGCGTCGCTGATTTTCACGAAGGGCGTTACGCCAACGGCTCGACGGCGTGCTTTCAGCGATACTTCAGCAGGATCACGATTACCTCCTCCCCCCCCCCCCAACCAGGCAACACTACCGACATAAACTGGCGCAAACTTGCCTGAGTGATCGCAGGTTGCTAACGAAGAACTGGATGTTGGCACAGCAAGGAATTTAACCGAATCCTCCGAAGTCCCCGATGGCCATGTGTGTCGTGATGCCAGAAGCAGAGCTTCCACAAATCACTGGGTGTTTGCTACATCTACCCTGACACGTTGGCATAGCAGATTATCTTTTCCTACCCTAACTAATAACTGTGTATGGGAGGGGTACGAAGCATATAGCTCTACACATGCAGGGTTTAAGCCATGCAGGAGAGGTAGCATGCAGCATGTGCTAGGAGGGGGATTGGCCAGCCATTGCTGCGATTGTGGCATGACTAACTCCCCTCACTTCTTAACTCTAGACTAAAAACTAGATACGTTGGGTCCAGGTAAAACCTGCATAGACACAGGGAAACCCCTGGACACTTACACGCGGGGTGCAAAATGTTATGCATTAATTTCGAGCTGGTTGGTTACGGGAAACATTGGGATGGTTCAGGAAGAAGAGTTGGACAGAGTAGAGAGAGTCTACCCTGCGGGGGTTGGGCGCTTGGACTTTATGTCCGCATTGGGTTTGGGGGCGCTGGTTCTTTCGGGGGCGACTTTGTGTCTAGCAGAGCAGAGAGCCTGAATCATACCCCCAGCAAAAATAGCTTATCACATTGATAAAAATTACCAAAATTGATATTTGGCTGAATGTTTCTAATGGCCTTGGCAGGCGAACAAACAAAATGTACTCGGACATTATCATGCTTACGTATCAGATTTTTAGTAATTTCGTGAATCGTACGGAAGTCTTTTCGAAATGAAATGTCTAGACATGGTGCTGCCATATGTGGAAGTCTCAGAAATATCGAAAAGATGGCTGGATGTCCTAAGCGTATTATAACAGAACAACTATCCTTTAATACTTCATGTTATAACTTATATTCATAATAATTAATAATGACAAATATTAAAAAATACGCATTACGATTTTGACAATCAATTCTTATTTAAAATTCAAATGTAGAGACAGCGCAGCGTTCATCAGACTGTAGAGACACAGCAAATTGTTAGCCTACACATTTTTCACGCTATGAACAATTGAAGAATTTCGTGATGAAATTTTTTCTCTTAAATCCTAAATGTTGAATCAGCTCGATAAGATTAAGGTTTGTTTGTATGAAGTATTCACAGACTTACTTCTATCGTTTAAGCAAAATAACATGTACACACATATACTTATTGGTACAATATGTCTTTTAAAATGTTTCAGGTTAATTTTGTTTTAATGTGTCTATTGTACTGCAACGTTTAGTTTGAATAATTCTTCAAAGATAGCGCCGCCTTAGTAATGCTCTAGAGAACCAACAAAATGTTAAATATCTTTGACGCAATGTTTGTTTCAACAAATTTTTTAACGTCAGTAAATTATGGGTGTTTTTGAAGTTGTGATTATATTGAGTCATTATGATTATTCAAGTTTACAAACTGTATTACAGGATAGTTTCATTACCATAACGTTTACTTAGACACAGTAATACGCTTAGCATATCCCCCTATGTTCGCGAAAGTTATTATATACGGGTGCATGTTGCCACACGTGGGTCCGCCATCTTGAAGACTTCGGATCGAGACTTTAGCAGTTTCTGTAGGCATGCGCATTGGACTTTCAACCTGTTAAATTTCCGTTGTGAAATGCGCGCTTATTTCATTGCACTTCTGATGCATACTAAAATTTAAACCTCAATACCCCTAGAGAAGTATAACCTAAAAAACGTAGGCGATGATATTTCCTGTCTATAGGCAATGTCACAGGTTTGGTTTTGAGGAATTTACATGCCTTGCGTTCGGTGCTCTTGTTGTTTGGCTAGCCCCGTAAAACCAATAGTATCAACTTATTAATAATAATTATAGTTAGGTTATAAAAAGGCAAAACGTTTTTATCATATCTACCTAAAATGAATACTTTTCGTATTTTCATCACGCTCGCCATTATTTTGAAATTTTATACGTTCAATTTCGTGTCTGAGTTTCGAATTGTAAGTTTAATTACAATGGGAGAACACACGAATTTGTTCGTTACCGAGATTATGTGCTTGAACATCACTGGCGAGTACTGAAAACACGCATTGTTTTTTTATTTCCATAATTTAATACACTGTAAAAACATTTTACGTCGAACACTTTAAATGTGACCGTTAGGGTATTATTTCGGCAGTAAATTTTGAAGAGTAATGATCGAAGATTTTACAGTATTACTAGTGCCTTAAATATTCACGTTTGATTTATAGCTAATATAATTCTGTTGACATAATATCTGCATGTGTTCTCATACTTAACCAAAACAAATATTGAAAATTTAGGGCGATAAATATGTTTTTAAAAAATAACATTTGTAAACCAACAACACGTAGGCCTGTTTCAGTTTCTATTTCTCCGCCTTAGAGCCATTACTCTTTTTCCGTTATTGCATTTTAAGTGGCCCAAAGGCACTTTTTATCTTTCATATCCTCCCCCCCTTCCCGACTTTTTTTTCTCAGTCATTATGAATAGAGAGTTTTTTTTACTGCTCTCTTAGGAACAGCTTGTTTAAATCGTTCTTTTTCGAAACGGTCTCTACAGTAACCGAACCTTACAGCTATTATTCCGTAATCGTGGGAAATTACGCAACCCACTATGAGGGAGCAAAGTACTCTTTCCCTTTTTACCCCGCTTTTATTAGCTACACCTGTATGTATGTATGAATGGACTATGTATTAAAATATTTCCATTCAATTTTTACCCACTTTTCGACGTCCGATTGTGTTGAAATTTTGCATACGTATAACGAACCTCTGACAATACCATATTTTGATAACTTAAGACCTTAGTTTTAAGAGGGTCAAAAAACAAACTAATTTCGAGCTATGGGTAATAACCATACTTTTTGTGTATCCATTGGGTCGGGGTTTTGTGAGAATTAGCCCCGGAGTCGACTGTTACCCTGGGGAAAAAGGGGGGGGGGGGGGGTGTTAAAGATCCCAAGTTTCGAAAATTTTAAAAATACATTCTTTTTGATTTATTGTGTTTTAGAGGTCGGGTATTGTGAAAAATGTGCACAGAGTTTGACTTTCTCCTCCTTGGGGGTTGGGGGGGGGGGGGGGGGTATGCCCCTAAATTTCGAAAAATTCAAAATTATATTCTTTTCGATTAAGATTGTTTACGAGGTCGGGACATGGTGGGAAATGTGCCCGGGGTTCGTTAATGGCAATATGGGTACTATATCTGAAATTATCTGGTCACTCTTCCGGCGTGATCAAGTGTTTGATACGGACATTCCATCAGTCCGTGTCGATTTAACAACATATGGTGTACATGTAATTAAACCAATAGCCATTCAGTTTCCAGCGAAATACAGCTATGGTACTGCTGAAAGGAGAATGTTGCCATTAATACTGAGTTGGGCATCTATCGTGCATAAAATGCAAATATACACTGTAGATTATGCAGTTGTTTATTTGGGATCGCGTCTCTTTGCAGCCGGACAGGCTTATGTAGCTCTTAGTTGCGTAAAGTTACTGGATGGTCTCCCAGTAGAAGAACTTGATTTCTCTAAGATAACAAGAAACATTCCATGTCATTTTGACGTATTGGCTGAAATGACTAGATTGCGCGAACACTGATTAATTTTAAGTTCATTGTAACAAACAAATACTTAAATCACTCATATTTAGTACTTTTTAAATTTGTTTCAATTACTCCTATTCAATATTTTTATATTATTTTGAAAATAAAAAAGTAAAATAAACTTATAGTTTAAAAATAAAATAATAATAGCTTTTTTCGTTTAATGAACTAAAAATTAAAATTATTAAACCAAAATTTAAGTTTTTTGTCTAACAGCCAAATATTGCACCAAAACTCTGTATAACTAAAAGTGTGGGGTGCTCGCTTCTTTTATTTTCGTAATTTCGTAAATTCGTAATTTCCTAAAATTAGTAACAGAAAATTTAAGACAAATTATATCAAGCACCCCCTGGGCGTAGATCCCGAGAGGGTCAGGGTTACCCATGCCCCTCCCCCCTGGAAATAAGAAACTCCTCACTAATGGGGGGCCTACCTGCACTTGCAAAAGCGTGTCTGTGAAACGTGTTTGATGTCAAAACTATGTCTTATGGAAAATGCTCTGTATATTTTAAAGTTTTCTTCTTATTGTATGCATGCAGGCCTAAATATGGGCAGTGTACAGCATACGGGCACCGCATCCATTTAACCACACGTGCAAAATTCTCGGGCTACACTCCCCCCCCCCCTCTCCATAAATTTCCGCGGGCCCTACTTGCGAATCCTACAGGTCCCCCCCCCCCCCCCTGAAGCACCCCATTACTAATTATAAGTTAATTATTTTTCGTAATGACTATACCCTAAAATTTACGAAATTACTATATCCTAAAATTTTCGTATTGACTATATCCTAAAATTAGTGATCAAATATCTATTACAAATCATATTGTTATTACTGATAGAAAATTCAAGACAAATTATATATAGCACCCCACGTTTTTAGTTATACCGAGTTGTGCTGCATTATTCGGCTGTAGGATCAGAAAACTTAAATGTAAATATAATTTTTTGAATTTTTAGTTCATTCAACGATACAGGCTTTTTTGTTTTAGTTTTTTAAAACTATAAGTTTATTTTAAAATGTAAGCTATATCACGTGTTACAGCGTGGCCCTAGCTAATAAGTAAGCATTGAGATTGCTTGAATTACGTACGGGTGTAACACTTTAGGAAAACAGAACAATGCACACTTAAAGGCAGCTGATGCCAGAATACATACAATATGCGCAACGATACAAAGCATCAAATCGACTTCTCTCACTGAAAACGTTAGCCATTCATACAAAAAGATTGGTGTAAGTTGCTTTGTTGGATGTAGGCTACATACGGACAGCAGAATCTCCATCATAAACAAAAAAAAATTACACCACTAACAGTGCTGATTCAAAATAGTGCGAAGCACGCAGGTATATGAATTGACCCCCTCGGGTTCTCTGCCTGTCGTGTTAGGGCTGACCCTTATATCTGATGGCATGGCTCGCCTGGCAGGCCACACCTCCAGTGCCGGCTGTGTTCTGAAAGGCATGAGATTTTGAATTACAGCTTAAATAAATAAACTAAATAATTTTCTCTCTTCATAATTTAAGTGGGCTGGCTGGCAGCCCGGCGGGAAACGACTAAAGTCGCCCCCGAAATAACCAGTGCCACCCAAACCAATGCGGACAGCAATGTCCGAGCCCCCAACCCGCCCGCATGGTAGAATATTTTCTACTCTGTCCAACTCTTCTTCCAGATCCATCCATCTGTTTTCCCGCAAGCCTCATGCTCGATATTAATGCATGAAATTTTGCATCCCGCATGTCAGAGCCCAAGGTTTTCCCTGTGTCTATGCAGGTTTTACCTGGGCTCAACTTATCTAGTTTTAGTCTAGTATAGTCAATCGCTGCCACGGCTGGCCAATCCCCCTCCTAGCACATGATGCATGCTACCCCTCCTGCATGTCTAATACCCTGCATGATTAGAGCGTATGGGCTTCTTCGGCCTGAGACGCACTTAGTCTCCCTCCCTAACCCGGAACCCTTCCCAAAAAACTTAGTTTTAATTTAGGTTAGGAAAAAAAATACACCACTAAAAAAAAACGTTTCTGTGACGAACATTTTAATGTGAACAAAGATTAAAAATACACATTTTACTACATGAAAACACCCACCAACCAAATCCAACCTATAATTGTGGAAATGGCAACAATCTTGCAAGATAACTGGTTGCGGCAAAACTGACTTCGAGTAGCGTAGGTATACGTTTCATATATATTTTTTTCTTTTAAGATTTCATACAATCTCGTGTAGAATTACAAAAGTGTTTATTTTATATAATGTTTTTTTTCTTCATATTTCTTCAACGTTACAAGAGGTTGCCGAGCAATTACTTGAAAACGAATTGCTAAAAAAAGGGGTTTCTTCCTCCGTGTTTTTCTTTTCCCTTGTGATTTTTGTCTGAACTTCCCTCAACTGCCGACGAGGGAGAAGATAAAAAAGGACACTAAAGCGCGCGATGATAGTGGCGAGCCTCGCGAAGGGGACGAGGAAGGACGTGGAAAGGTGCAGTGGGTGTCTCGTTGAGATCCGCGGATCCCGAGGCCCGAAAAAAAAAATAAGAAGTGTAAGCTGTCCTTCGCCACCCCCCCCCCCCCCCCACTTCCTCCCCAAGCGTAAGGATTCCACCGAACCCACCCCTCGTTCGCTTTCATTTTCTGCCTCACTCGTTCCATATTCATTTCCCAGGAGTTTCCCGTCGCCTCGCTAGTCGCGTGATGAGGATGAGGGGGGGGGGGGGGATGTGGAGCCCCAGCGAGGATTTCTCAGCGACGCACTTGTCGCTGCCCTCGTGAATGTAATCGCGAGCGTGAGGAGACACTTTACAGCCGCACGCACCGGCGTGATATCTCTTACATTCCAACAAAATAAAAATAAAAGAGGAGATAAGAGTCCTTAGTTCCGTCGTTGGTCCACCCGAGTGACATGCCTCACGTTCCCTTTTGGCCCGCACGAATAAGCATACAGTACAAATTCATTAGTAGAGGCCGGAAAAATTCGCGGGTTCAATGACCTTCATGTTAAGACTCCAATATCCACTACACACTCGAGCAAAGGCCAACTGTTCATTGGCTGCTGACTTGTGAGTCGTCTCGACTGGGTGGCCTGTGATTCGACAAGTCTTATGAGTGAGGGTCTCTAATTGGCCCCCAGTCCTCCAGATTAACAGTAAACCAATGGCAGAAGCAGCTCTAAGGTATAATCATTTGAATTTTAGCATAACATGAAATGAATCCGCGAATTTTTCAGGTCTCTAATCATTAGGCACACCCTCCCGTATTAGCCATCTATTTTTTCCCTTCCATTTGTAGGAACAGTTGTCAGCAGACACTGTTACGAAGCCGTGGTACCTAATCTACCAGAATTTGTTATATTTTTGAAAAAAATATTATTTCAGCCCAAAAGTTTTTACCGTCAAGCGATAAAATAATTGTCACGGCTTATAAAAAAAATTGCTGAAACCAATATGGCGTCTTAACGTTCCTGTCCCTACATCTTGACACAGAGGAAAAGTCGGTGAGACATTGCTAGCAGTTTTCACTCGGAATCGTCCTGCACAGAAAAAATAAAATAAACTTTTCTGTACTTTTACAAAAGATTTATTTGGAAATTAGTTGCTAATAAATAGTTTGTAATACTACAGGAAATATATTTTTACTTTGTACAACACATGCATGTGGTTATTTCTGAATATATTAAATAAGTTTTTCGAGTTAATACTGAGTGATTCTTACGAAAATTGGAACATAATTTTATTGGTGTTTCTACGGGGAAAACATAATCTAATATTCAACGATTGGACTGTATTTAGTTTTATCATGCTTATTCACGCTATTATTATTGGAGAGTTATTCAGGGAACGGTTTTCAAATAACTTTTAACTATTGGAGACACTGTGACAACAACACAAAGCATAAATGCTCGCGTAAGAATCCGAACTCAGCATTGCTATTTTGTAGTGATACTGTATTTTTTCCTCCTTTAAATATACAATTAAACAAACATCTGTAATTTTACTTAAATATGTATGTCCTATTTACAAAAAAAAATTACAGCGTTGTTACCCGGATACCTACGTCACAATTCTCGTTTTGGTTCGGCGTCTTCAGGCTCAGCTGTTGAGAGCCTGCTTTAACTAACTCGACGTGTTTCTTTAAAAGCCCAGGGCACCGGATCCAGCAGGCAGTCTTTCGACCTCTGCGAGGGATTTATTATTTACGCCTTTAAAAAGAAACTGCTCTTGTAGTTCGTTGGTGGTTAGATAGAATTTTCCCGAAAACCCTTACTACTTTAGCCTTTCTACCTACCGCCACTCGGGAAAAAAATATTTTGCTGTGGTAAACTAGTATACTTACTTGTATAATTACGTCACAAGTCACAACGTTAAATTTATACTTGAATATTACGTAAAAATAAGGTAATAGTAATAATTTATTCCAGTCCGTTTATAGTTAAAACACAATATCTATAAGACTTTAACACAATAAAAAATTTGATTACATTATATAAAATACTATAACCTGTTAACAGCTTCACATGGGTAGATAAAGAAATATGTAGATATTATTGTAGAGTGCTTATCATCTGTTTAAAAACCACATTGCTCAGGGAATATATACAATACATCCCATCTATGAAGATAACTCACATCGACACGACCACATAAGCAAAGCGACTATTGCATATTTTTAAAGTTTCAATAAATATTTTGTTTCATTATAGAATAGTACTAATTTTAAAACATTTCTATGTCTATAATTTTTTCTGAGCTTAAGCTTTCGTAAATCAGTCTATGTGGTAGTTTTTCTCTAGTTTTAGTTGCAAATAATGTTGATAAATCAATTATCTACTATGGACCAATCCGGACAAGAAGTGAAAAGTAACTTTTTTTTGTTGTTTCGAATTTAGTTGTTTGTATCTGATGGACATTTTTAAGAAACATATCATGAATATTTATTAATAAATACATATTTTAAAACATTGATTAATTTATGTATAAAAACATTATTTTTTGTCGTAGTAACGTTTTAAGTCCAAGCATGACTAGAAACTAAATAACACAAAAATAATTTGTTTTTAATTTAACTAGAATAATAAGTCTGATATAAGCCATGACATTATTAAAGTTTTGTTTGCCCTTTGATACTCTGAAAATTAATTAAACTGGTACAGAAAATAATTTTAATACCCAGATCATTGCTTTTAAACTATCAACACTGCTCAAATACTGTTTTTTATTCACCCCGTTAAAATAATTAAACCCCCGCAGGTAGAAAAAAAAAGGAAAATTATTTATTGACTACGAGTAAAGCGACCTACACACGTAGATGTCAGGCTTGGATACTCCTCCAAAGAAGACACGTCGCATGTGTGTGGATTGTGACGAGCTGGGCTCGGGATACAGCACCTCTTGTACGGGTTGGTCTAGGCATTGTTGATAATTCATTTTGGCTCAGGTATCCACGGGTTAAACGTTTCAACAGGTTTTTCATTGAGTGAACAATCCTCAACTTAATATTTTATAGTCAACAGTTATCTTTAATTTTTGGAAAATTAAGTTCACCATCATTCAATTTCCGGTAAAGCACTGATTCCTCTAGTGTACTTCCAACAGAAACGCGCCGTTGTAGCCTATAAGCCAGTTGTAAATAATTCCAAGTTTTCATCCATTAGTCACACAAAAATAATGCTACGGGGGTGATTTGTATTTTAAGAAAGTAATTTGAGAATACATTAGAAAGTTTAGTAATAGCTATATGTTTACCATCCAAGCAACGTTCAGAGTTTCAATATTTTTTATTATTTTCTGGACTTAATGGAAACTAAAAATAATAATAAAAAAATTAATAATAACTACGTACAGATTAAAATAATTCTTGCTTTGTATGGGTCAAAAATATTCATAATATAAAAAAATTAGTAATAAAATAAATTTGTTTAAAAAGTTTATTTTATTTAGTACCTATACATCGTAAAGTGAAAGTAAAGTGAAACTAAATGCGTTTGATATTAGTTGTTTTTAGGAACAGTTTTGTGTGTTTTTAAAGTAGGTTTGATTAAAATTTTTTTTTTATAAAATACATTCATTTTCAATATTAAAATCTACGAGCAAAGTTTCGGCGTTATGTTGGAACCGCGCGTGGTCAGAAATAGCCGAGTCTAGCTGGCGAGTCAGGCTCGCGAGCCAGACTCGTATGGTCGTTTAACGATCACGTCTCTTTATTCAAGCGGCAACATGGCGGTAGCGCACTCTAGCAGACGAAAACAAGATGACGGACGTGACGTCATACTAGCTGGCATTAGTGGTGGGAGGTCACTCTGTCGGTGGCTTCTGTGGAGGAAGGATCTGTCGTCAATTATTTATTTTGTCCTCACCGGGTTTGAAACGAGGACTCCATGATGTAAGTGCGCTTTTTTATTAAAACTATACTAAAATTTGATTAATTTTTTTGATACATTAAAAATATTTTTTTCCAAATTTTCTTGCTAAATAATTACGGATTTTCATAATGGCGATCGCGAACCCATAATCCAAGATGGCGGAGTATTTTTAGATTAATTTTTTTAATTTTTTTATAAATTTAAATTTTTTCCCTATTTTCTAGCATAATAATTACGGATTTTCAAAATGGCAGTCGTAACGAAAACTGAAACGATATAGAATCCAAACGCGCAACGATAACGTCATACACAACCAAGATGGCGGGTGTAACGAAATGTGCAACGTTTCTAGAATCCAAGATGGCGACCATAACGATATGTTCAACGGCGATGTCTTAGTTCGAAATAAAAAATATACTTTAATTTTATTAATTTTTTTATAAATTTGAAACATTTTTCCGATTTTCTAGCATAAAATACACGGATTTTCAAGATGGCGGTCGTAACGGTAATAAAAGCGGTTACGTCATAATGCAAGATAGCGGTCATGGCATCCTAATAGTTAAGATCATGACCTCGGCAGCTTAGGGTGGTTTTGTAGATATGGATTCTTAAGCCATTTTGCGGACTTTTCAAGCCGATGAATTTTTGAGGACTAAAATGGGAAATTTACCCTCAAAACGGGAATTTTTCCTTCGAAGTCGAGAAACGTTTTCAGATCTTTTGGCGGAATTTTTACCCCTACAAATTGCACATTTTGGCGGATGTTTGGCAAATTTGGGCAAATTCTGGAAGGTCAAGGTCGATGTCAAGGTCAAAGGTCAAGGTCATCCAAGATAGCCGCCATGATGACACAATTCCAGATGGCGGAAATCAGCACACGCACCACAGCCTGAAGCCTGGCTCAGGACATACTTTCCTATACTACTACTATGCCAGCACAACTGATCTCCAGGGATTAAATCTTCCGCATTCACAATTTGATAATCTGTATTAAATTCCCAAGCTCACCATGGACAATAAATTACATAGAAATCATGCGAAGGTTTTTCTTTGTGGTGCTTTTTCCAAAATATCCAGTCCTACTTAGTGCAAAGAGCAAAGGTATTACTCAAGGGTGAAAATAAATTGCAAACAGCTGAGTGAGCAGTTTTAAAATGAGGAGTTTGCGCACCCAGCGGTGAAAACGACAGAAGCAAGCTAGCGGACGAAGATTTTTTTTTTTTGGAGCCCGAAACACTTCCCGCGCGAAGCGATGTGGAGCGGAGAGTTGCGTATATATTCCCCCTCGCGGTGCAACATCCTCTGGGCTTTACTGGCGCACAGTCGCGCTGCCATAATCTTCTTGTAACGAGTTCCTCTCCCTCATACCAACAGCCCCCCCCCCCCCCCCCTTTTCAGGGTTGCTGAACATCTGGCGTGTCCGGCGAACAGGGCGACTGTTCAGACTCCAACTCCCGACTCCCAACTCCCCGCGAAGTTATGAACTTCCCGATGTGATCCGAGCGGCGACTACACTTTGTGCAGCGAAGCAAAATATTGAAAAATACAGAAAATATTTCCACCGTAAATTATCTGTTCCCTCCCATGGTCAGTAAGTTAGGCAAAGTCAGAAATAGTTAGGAACCTGGGGGGAAATAAGTCACAGGAATTAAAATAATTTAATGAAATATGTGACAAATCAGAAAATAAACTGTCCGTAAGTAGTATATGAATGGGGCTCCGACGGCTGGCTTCTGGCTGTGGAGCTGTGTGTCCTTTCCGCCATCTTGGATTTTGACGGCACGGCGGCCATCTTGGACGAGCGTAACGGGACACATCGTAACGGGACATAACGTAACGGGACAAGTAGATCGCGGCAGCCATCTTGGATCCGCCATCTTGGATGACGTCATTTTGTTTTCTCGAACATTCCAGCATTTTGTTTTCAGCCATATTGGATTATGACGTCACCGTTGCAATTTCCGTTACGGTCGCCATCTTTAACTTTTTTATTTATTATCCGATTTTAATGAATTTTTTTTTAAAAATTTTTCAAAAAATTCAATTAATAAAATTTTAATATATTTTTTAAAAAATTGTACTTTTTAGACACGGAGTTCGGAGTCCTCGGTTCGAACCCGACGGGTGCAAAAAAAAATTTAAAATGGCGACAGGCTCCTTCCCCCGCGGTGGCTGCAGGCAGACTGACTTACCCCCACCACTTTTTTCAAAGCATATATATCGACAGTGAGCATGACGTCATGTCCGCCATCTTGTCTTCGATGTTGGAAACCATCATCATTGTATCGGCGGCGAGAGTGCGCTGACGCCTAGTTAGTTTGATTCTTACCCGCTAGAGTGCAGTAATCATTTATTACTGTGACACCCGTCATCTTGAAATTTGGCCGCCATCTTGAAAATCCGTAATTTTAATGCTAGAGATTCGGGAAAAAGTTCAAAATCCATTAAATAAATTTGTAATCTATATACTGATTGATTATATCGACTAAGGTCCTTGGTTTGATCCCTGGTTGATACAAATCAACTTTAATTTAAAAAATACCACAAAAGTGACAGGATTGAGAAAATAAAAAACACCGCAAGTACTTTTAAAAACTTTTATTACATAAATTCAATACACTACTACAAGTACAAAAATAATACACAGACATAGAGCTAAAGTCTTGTGGATTTCTCGATTCAAACAGTCTTCTTATTGTATGGACTAAGTCCTTTACATGTTCGTAAATGTCTATCCGATTCAGTCATCACCGCAGCCAGAGACGGACTAAAGTTCATATCACCAGGGTCTCACTTATATATTCTCATCAGCTGGTACAACACATGAGTCAAAACAATAACCATGTTCATTATACTTGCACTTAACTTTCTCGGAGCATTTTATATAATGACGATGTAAGCTGTCGAGGCGTGAAATTAGTTTTTTACACTTATTGCACTGAAATTGTATTCGTTTCAGTAAATTATTCGGACAACTGCTTCTTTCATGTCTGCGAGCGCTTGAAGTTCTAGTAAATGATGCGTCACAATATTTGCATTGATGCGATGCACGATCTTCATGAATTGAAGTCTGGAATGCAGATGGTGATACTTCAGCTGATGATGGAACAGCACGTATCGTTGTCTCCTCTGCAGTCGGTATTGGGTTCTCCACCGCTGTCGTGGTCTCCTCTGCATCCGGTATCGGAATCTCCGTCTCCATCATCGTTGCTGTCATCGAGGTCCCTGCTGCTGTCAGTAAACAGTCTATCCCGGTCGACATAACTAAATCTCACGAAACTTAATGGAGAGAGCACGTCCGTACTGCACCGCGGCCAGAGGTGAACTGCGGGTCCAGTCGTCTGAACCTCGCTTATATACCCGTGGTCTTCTGGTATACTACATGAGTCAAAATATTGTCTGTATTTAAATTTTTTTTATTAGGTAGTACCTAAAAATTGTAGAAATAAAAACACACGAGTTCAAGTTTTACACATTTATTTATAAAGAGTACACAAATACATATTAGGTTAAGGATTCAAGCATTTTCACAAGCAAAGTCTTTAATGCCGCACGAACTGACTCATCGACTACGGTTCCAACTGGTTCGTTGACTCCGGTTCCAACTGGTTCGCCGGTCACGCGATCAGGAACACAGGTTTCCAGCTGGTCATCTTCTGCGACGTCGTCATCTCGAGCGAGACATGGTCGATGACGTCTGTGACCACGTCTGCGCCTTGGCTCTACTGCAGTGCTAGTTGGGACAGATTCACTGCCTGAACTTCGACGACGAGACGAGCGTCGTTTGGACGTCTGCGTAGAAGCATCACAGGTAGCAACAGGTTGCAACACGCTCATGTTTGGTGTTACACGTGCAGACGAGGCGACTACCTCAGCGATGCTAGCAGGAAGGATTGTGTGTGGTCTCATGTGATAGACGGCACAGTTTCCAGGTTCGCAACAGTCTAATAGCTGCTGGGTCGGTTCGTAGGACACAGGAAAGTGCGCAAACCGCCAATGCTGAGCATCTCCATCACAGGTTTCTGTATATGTACGTAGATACCCGGAATCCCAGTAGCTGTACTCGACACTGCTGAAGCTAGGTCTTGCGCTCACGTACACGTTAGCAGGATGAAACGTAAACATCTTCTTGCAGGTCGAACGTCAACTGAAGACACGTACGTAGGTACGACATTTATATATGCAGACTCCTACTAACACTGTGTGTGCCATTTCTGCATTAACTGCGAGTTTGTACAGGCACAGATACGTTCAAACTTGTCACGTGGCTGCACATCGTATATTTCACTAAGCTTGCGCAGGGAAGGACAGCCGTAGTCGGTCTGTAAGTCTACAATTTCAGCTGCTCCGTCGTCACACAACTTGCTCAGCCATTTTTTCTGTTCGGGTCCGGCAACGTATATTGTTTCGTTTTGAACTAGTAAATCTTGAAGTGTGTTTTTCACTTGGTGGTATGGGATTTTTCCTTCGTCCCACTCTAGTCCGTGATAATATTTGCATAGCCATTCGTTCGAACGTTTACTTTTTTCGTCTAGTAGTTTCCAAGGATACGGAGGTCGGAAGCTGCGGGTTCGAGTCTTGTCTCCGGAGGTGACGGCAATTTCTTTGAGAACAAAGCCGTTTTGACTCTGGAAACCTTGCAGGTTGCAGTACATCTTGTCGCTAGCAATGCTCGATCGTAACTGAATTATTATCGCAAACGAAACAGTATTTAAGTCAGAATTTTCACAAGTTTGTCTCGACAATTGTACGATGCAAGCCGATCGTGAAGTATCAGACAAAAAGCATAGGTGTTTGGTGGAATATTTCCGCTAGTCGTTATCTCGATCCTACAGTCGATGATGTTTGAATTTAATCGATCATCCTGTTTGGAAACGTCAAACACCATTAACGGAGCCTTGTTCTTGAAACTGTCGGGACTCAGTATCGGTGACTGTCTCCGCCCATAGTAAGCTTGCTGAAACTTGGCATACATTTGATATGCAATCGTGAAGTATCAGACAAAAAGCATAGGTGTTTGGTGGAATATTTCCGCTAGTCGTTATCTCGATCCTACAGTCGATGATGTTTGAATTTAATCGATCACCCTGTTTGGAAACGTCAAACACCATTAACGGAGCCTTGTTCTTGAAACTGTCGGGACTCAGTATCGGTGACTGTCTCCGCCCATAGTAAGCTTGCTGAAACTTGGCATACATTTGATATGCGAGAAGAAATCTTCTACTTTCAAAGTCCATGTTCATATCAACGTACGGATAACTTTCGCTGTTTAAAAATATTTTTACATTACGTAATTGACAGTTATCGAATAAGGAGCGACTTACTCCTGCATTGAGCTGTCTTCCGGTCTGAAGCCCAACGATGATGTATCTTGGTTTTTCCGTAGCGAAGCTGGACTTTACTATCCAATTGATACGCTGACTATGAGGCAAGCCAGGATAAGTTTCCAGGCTCCAGGATCGGAATGGCACATCGAAGTTCTTGCCATTTTCTATGTTCTTCAACATCTTGACTCGTTCAACGGTGCTCACTTGGATGTGGGGCAGCATCCACTCGATAGACTGTAGTGTTAGCGAGACATCTTGAGGGTTTTCTGCAGCGGCGACAATTGCATTAATGTGCGTGTTGGCTAGAAGCAGTACGAGCTCTTGTTTCGAATTAATGATTATATGCTTGTAGTCCTCAGCGAATCCGAGAAGCATGGACAGAGGAACACAAACTTCGAACTTTCCTTCGGCATAAACCGGAAGCTTATATTCATCCTCGAGAGCCCAACCGGCCATCTTTGCAGCAGTCAGTTCATTTGGCGTGAGCGAAAGGTAATTTTTCATAGCAGATGTTATACCTACATCTCTTGTCTGGTCTACCTCGACGCCATTGAGTACATAAGTAATGCGCTCGATGAGGTGAAGAATACCATTGCAGGATATTGACGTCGTTGTCGGATGCGTACCATCCGCCTTTGTAAGCATGCCTCTTATACGTAGAAATGACTGTGAAGGTAAAGTACAAATATCTTGGTGTTGTACTGCAATGCGTACTTCCGATGGTAGTGCGTACGGTCCGAGCAGGAAAGGCTGGTACTCGTGCAATTCCATTTTCGTAATGCTGTCTTCAAAACTGACCGGATCTTCCACGTTGAGGATTTCGTCTTCCATATTTATTCGGCACTTGTCCAATACTAAGAAGATACTTTATGTTGTCAGGTGTTAATGCACCGATGTCTGGTAGAGAACTGTTCTTATTCACGTCAATACGACTTCTTTTATAACTGTTCGGTGTTACGAACTTTATGCCCATCGCTTCAAGTGCAGCCGTAATGTAATTTCTTCGTCTTGAAAATTCACCAATCGTCCTCGCTGGTCAACGATTCTGACGACGACTTCGTGTGCGCACTTCACGACGACTGGAACGTAAATGATACTTTGCGGTACTTCGACCAGTTTATATCCTGGCGGGACCATCGGCGAAAATTCGTGCAGCATGTTGCTTAGTCTTCCGTTTAGATACGTTCCACTTGCCAAATTACAGTTTATTCTTATGACATTCACAGGCAAAATGTTTACTGCGCGCGTAGATTCGTACGTTCTTCCTGCATCATACACCTTTGATTCGAATCCTAACATCGAACCTATGGTCCCAGGTTTCGTAAAGTCGACAATTTCACTGCATGTTAGAATGCTTTTTTGAGTGTTTGGATTTCCACGCAGTTGAAAGTCTACATCCTGTGGTAACATATCCCTGATGTAATTTGCAATGTCGTCAATTTCGTAAGATCCAACAGGTAACTGTATTTCATGAGCGGTCCCATCGCTTTTCAGGAAGCAGATCTTGCAGTTTTCTTCGTCGATATTCGGTATGGCATTATACGTTTGAAAATCTACGAGTCCGATACACCATTCTCCGTCTAAATCCAGAGGCGGGAAATGAACCGCCCGCAGCTCAGATGCGTGACCTGTCAATGTAAGTGTTATCGACATGACTAATAAATTATCATCACTGCACAACCTTTAAGTAGCAATTTTTATTTGTCAGCTAAATTATTTTTTTAGTTAAAAAGCGAAGACACAAGTGTCCGCAGTTTGTTTGATTAGGCCTCTGTTCCGTTTCGTAATTGTAGAACAGTGTAGTGGTCCGGCCCAGGTACCGCCTAAGTTCAGGCGGAGGTCTCAAATTACCGAAACTGTCGTAGTAAGTAGCTTTTTTTTCCAGACTTTATATACGCTACCCAGTGCGTGCCGCGACCTGCAGTCGTGTCTAAATTAATTATGGCGCGTTCGTTGGTTTTTGGTTTGCTGGGTAAAGTGTCTCGCATAAACACGCCGCAGAAATTTGGTATTTTCAATTTGCGTGCGTACTTTATTAAATCTACGTTGGTGAGCGGTCGTTTCGGCAGAGAACTTAGAATTTCCGTTTCTTTTTCATGCCTCGGCCTGATTTGTGAGGACGTAAGTACAGTCCTGCGCCGTTTTTTTTACCCATGGCAATGGCTTCCATGATTGCATTATGTCGCTGTGCTTCTTTTAACTGCATTCGCTCATTCTTCGAAGTGTTGACTGCCCGCACTATACCGCTCGTTGCACCGATGAGGCCGCCGAGAGCACCCAATGCAGGCAAAAGCAAAGGAAGAAATCCTCCTATAATCTTCTTGTCGAGAGTCTGTAATTTTTGCTTGGCTTTTTGTATGCCTGCTCCAGTCTTGCGTTTGGTCTTGCGTGAGTTAGTCTTTGACTTGATGGAGCTGGCTTGACGAGCACCCAGTCCTAATTTGGTCTTTGCCTTCATGATTTTAGATACGCCCCAGGCCGCGATTTTTTCTCCTAGACCCGCGTGCGTCGATTTACTTATTTCTTCAGCTTCCTGTGCCAATATCTCGTCGGCCCGGTGCCTGGATTCCAGATCCTTGCTGAGCGAGTAGGCAATATCGTGCTGCTTGCACTGATCGTCGAGAGAATTAATGCCCACGTCACCGCGAGCTAACCTTTTCGCTAGTTTAGTGCCGGGGCCGCAAAATCTGTATCCGGGAATGTGTAGCTCGAATGGCAGATTGTTTATCAGCGAGTTCACGAGTCCTGCTCCACTGTGTTTTTTGTTCTTACCTCTTCGAGTCATTACGCGCAACTGACCAGAAAGTATAAATGTGTTTGATTTTATACAATTTATTTAGTACAATGCAGGTCGTCAAGCAAGATGTTTGTTTGCCCGTGCGCATTACGCAAAACGATGAAACTAGCAGTCGCGAATCGCGACATGGCTTACTGTTGCCTTCTGCTGTACGATGCATAATGGCGGGACCGTCAAACTGTGGCAAGACGTGCGTTCTACTGAGTTTACTGGAGGAGCCAAACGGTCTTCGGTTCGAGAACGTTTACTTGTATTCCAAGTCGTTGCAACAGCCAAAGTACCAGCGCCTAGCAACTGTTCTACGCTCGGTGGAAGGACTGGAGTATTTTCCGTTTAGCGATAATACCGATGTGGTGTCTACCGACGAAGCAAAGCCTAATTCCGTGTTTGTGTTCGACGATGTAATGTGCGAGAAGCAGGGTATTATACAAGAGTACTTTTCCATGGGCAGGCACGTCAAGGTAGACTGCGTATACCTGTGTCAGACGTACAGTAGAATACCCAAACATCTCCTACGAGATAATGCGAATGTTATAGTGCTTTTTCGCATGGACGAACTTAATTTACGTCACGCCTACGACGACCACGTAAACACCGACATGTCGTTTCAGGAATTCAAAGACATGTGTTCCTTGTGTTGGAAAGACGAGCACGGATTCATAGTCATCGTAAAGGACTGGCCTCTATATAAGGGCAGGTACAGACGAGGTTTCGATCAGTTTATCGTCAAACATGAGTCATAGCATTTCGAAATTCGGTCGTAGCAGCAGACATACTGTATGCCCCGACTCTGATATCCGCAAATACATTATACTACTGTCTCAAAAAGTAGAAAGTGTGAAAAACGAAATAATAGAGTATCTCGTTGCCATCGACCTGCGTGTGGAAGCCTCGGATTCTCGCATTCGCGACATGATCGAAGTATCGAATGCACAAAGACGTGACGATTTGAGGACTTTTCAAAGTAGTCTGAAAGCATCACTATCTCACTTGACAACTAATTAATATTTTGCCACACACAAGAAAGAAGTTTCTGCGAATGAATAAAAAAGTATATAAAGAGGCCTTGCAATAAGTTTTCAGCCAGTACAATGTCAGACCTGGCCAGTGACCTTCATCGAGCTATACAGTCTGTTCGTGAAAAATATTTACTTGCTAGACGAACCAGACTTGCACGTGAGATGGAAAATGAGGAGATATTTAAACCAATCACTAGTCGCCTCGACGAACTTAAAAACATGGAAGAACCAGCTATCATTGTGAAGACAGAAGTTGAAGATGAAATGCCAACTGTAAAGAAGAGAAAGTATGAACCAGATCGAGAAGAAGAAGACTTAACAAGTACAGAGACCATGCACAAGAAAAAAATACCGAAAAAGGGACATCAAGTGAATGCAATGGTCCGACCATACCTGATATCGTTTACGAGTCGGAATAATGACACGACCTACGGAGTGTACAGAAAACATAATAAGTGGTTCCTCGGTGCTAAAGAAATAGACTTTCTACCAGGAAATATCGTTCGCGTAGAAGAGTTCAAAACGCGCGGGACTCCTGGTCTGTACGAATTGCTGTTTCGCAGGGAGCCTAAAGGATATTCTCACAAAGACTTACAAGAGTACAAAAAACTGCTAGAGCTAACCAATGCACATTTTCGCGATAACGATCCAGATAGTGGTGTATATAAAGACGTAGATCATGAAAAAATCGACATTCTCGCTAATCTCTTCAGTGAACTAACAATACATGGCGAAGGTTTAAAAAAGCTAGAAAGTGGTCAGATATTTGACTATGTATATTGGGACGATCCTAATGAATTAGTTGATCGCCTTAGAATTCTACATGCTTCGCTTAGCGTAGGAAACTATTCGCACATCAACGAAATAGTCTCCATACTTGAAGAACTGAGGGAAGCCGGCTACATACAATGAGTCGAACCGGAATCGCTCACGAACTTCATGCTCCTGCTAGACGAAAATACCTTCGTCGCAAAGTCATAGTTCGTGGAATTGATGATTTATTCCAGGCGGACCTTGTTGAGATGATACCGTATTCCCGATTGAATAAAGGTTTCAAGTACATGTTGACAGTCATCGATGTTTATAGCAAGTTCGCTTGGACTAGACCTGTCAAATCAAAGACTGCAACTGAAGTAGCCAAGGCCATGAACAATATTTTGCGTGATGGACGTGTACCGTCGCACCTGCAAACGGACCTCGGGAAAGAATTCTACAATGCAACCTTCAAGGCTTTGATTAAGAAGTATGGCATCAAACACTACTCTACATTTAGTAACGTCAAAGCCTCCGTTGTCGAAAGGTTTAACAGAACTTTGCGTTCCAAGATGTGGCGGCAGTTCACGGCTAACGGAAATTACAAGTGGCTTGACATCTTGCCGAAACTAATAAACGAGTATAATTCCGCGGTGCATTCTACCACGAAAATGAAGCCAAAGGACGTAAGGGACAATCGCCTGCTTCGAACAGTGTTTTCCAACATGAAGAAGAAAGATCCACGAAAGCGTAAAGCTAACGTCGGTGACATTGTGCGAATCTCCAAGCAGAAAGGTATCTTCGAGAAAGGTTTCACTGCGAACTGGAGTCCCGAACTTTTCCGTGTGACACATGTTCGTGAATCAGAGCCTAGGACCTACTACCTCGCAGATTTGGACCACAAACCTATCCGTGGCGGCTTCTATGCCGAAGAGATTCAGCCTACGTTGTATCCTGATATGTACTTGGTGGAGAAGATTATAAAACGAAGAAACGGACTGTCCTACGTCAAGTGGTGGGGCTTTCCACCTCGATTTAATTCGTGGGTGGCAGATGCAGACATCGAGAAATCCACAAGACTTTAGCTCTATGTCTGTGTATTATTTTTTGTACTTGTAGTAGTGTATTGAATTTATGTAATAAAAGTTTTTAAAAGTACTTGCGGTGTTTTTTATTTTCTCAATCCTGTCACTTTTTTGGTATTTTATAAATTAAAGTTGATTTGTATCGACCAGGGATCAAACCAAGGACCTTAGTCGATATAATCAATCAGTATATAGATTACAAATTTATTTAATGGATTTTGAACTTTTTCCCGAATCTCTAGCATTAAAATTACGGATTTTCAAGATGGCGGCCAAATTTCAAGATGACGGGTGTCACAGTAATAAATGATTACTGCACTCTAGCGGGTAAGAATCAAACTAACTAGGCGTCAGCGCACTCTCGCCGCCGATACAATGATGATGGTTTCCAACATCGAAGACAAGATGGCGGACATGACGTCATGCTCACTGTCGATATATATGCTTTGAAAAAAGTGGTGGGGGTAAGTCAGTCTGCCTGCAGCCACCGCGGGGGAAGGAGCCTGTCGCCATTTTAAATTTTTTTTGCACCCGTCGGGTTCGAACCGAGGACTCCGAACTCCGTGTCTAAAAAGTACAATTTTTTAAAAAAATATATTAAAATTTTATTAATTGAATTTTTTGAAAAATTTAAAAAAAAATTCATTAAAATCGGATAATAAATAAAAAAGTTAAAGATGGCGACCGTAACGGAAATTGCAACGGTGACGTCATAATCCAATATGGCGGAAAACAAAATGCTGGAATGTTCGAGAAAACAAAATGACGTCATCCAAGATGGCGGATCCAAGATGGCTGCCGCGATCTACTTGTCCCGTTACGTTATGTCCCGTTACGCTGTGTCCCGTTACGCTGTGTCCCGTTACGCTCGTCCAAGATGGCCGCCGTGCCGTCAAAATCCAAGATGGCGGAAAGGACACACAGCTCCACAGCCAGAAGCCAGCCGTCGGAGCCCCATTCATATACTACTTCCGTAAATCCTCTTTTTTTTTTTTTTTTTTTAAGAACGCGTTTATGAGAGAGAAGTAATTAAGAAATCCCAATGAGTTTAATAGGGTAACGTAGCTCAAATTAAATTTTACGTAAATTAGTTTTCCACAACTTCTCACAACGCAATGCACATTTAATTCTTACTATACAAAATGAAACATTGTCTTTAAAATTGTTGAAACGACCATCTTTTGTGAGTTCTCAAAACATTTTTATGGTATATAATTCTATTTTTTTGTATTTGTTATAACTTTCGATGGTCAAACTTAAATAAGAGGAATTCTTTTATGTTTAAGTCAGGAATGATTAGAAAAATTCTATAATAAAAGAATTTATAGATTCAGATCTAAGTGAGGACCTAGAAATACCACCAACTGTGTCAGGTTATATTGTAGCATGTATTGCTTGCTCTTGAAAGATTGATTTCCCTATTATATTTAGTTATTAGTAGAGACCTGCAAAATTCGCGGATTCATTGACCTCTAGGATAGACTCCACAGTCCTTTAAATACTCGCGGAAATGACACCTGTTCATTGGCTACTGACGCGTGAGACGTCTCAACTAGGCTGTCCGTAATTCGGCACTTTCTTGGTTTAGTGTTTCCTATTGGCTCACAGTTCCCCGGATAAAATGTGGGCCAATCGCAGAAGCGGTACGAAGGTATAGTTGTTTTGATGCTAGCCTATCGCGAAATGAATCCGCGAATTTTGCATGTCTCTAGTTATTAGTAGACCCCCGGAAAATTCGCGGGTTCAATGACCTCCAGGATAGACTCCAATATCCTCTACACACTCGGGAAAATGCCAACTGTTCATTGGCTGCTGACTTGTGAGTCGTCTCGACTGGGTGGCCTGTGATTCGACACTTCTATGAGTGAGGGTCTCTAATTGGCCCTCAGTCCTCCAGATTAACAGTTAACCAATGACAGAAGCAGCACTAAGGTATAATTATTTGAATTTTATCATAACACGAAATGAACCCGCGAATTTTCCGGGTCTCTAGTTATTAGGTAATCACCTTATCCCACCCAGAGGATTAACTATATAGTACTTGACATTCCCGGGTGAAAAGGCAGCTAAAATACTCAAGACAGTATATATAGAATACAGCAAGTTATTCAGAGAGTAAAATTAAACACAAGTAAAATTCTACCATTGTTAATTGGGCACACTTAATAGTTTTCATATAATGAACAATAACGTGAATAAAGAAATTATCTTCACAGGAGGATGTCATCTATAATTTACGTAGTGACGTAGAGAAGGAAGATGATTAATTAATCTTTAGATTACTTTTCTAATGAAAATTAAACCAAAAGGTTTATGGGTCAGCTTACCTTACTTATAGCTCAGGAGTCGGGGTTTGGCTGGGTTTAATAAGCCTTATTTATTTATGATTTGTTCATACTAAATTCAAATTTGTACAATTGGTATAATTCATATTACTTTAACATTACATAGCTCCAGACTTTCAAATGCTTTCTATGTTCATGGTGTTATGTATGTTCCATTAATCGTTTCAAACATTTTAGATTTGTACATTACGTTTCGGGTAATTTATATTAGAATTAACCGTAAACTTTTGGGTATCGTTTATTTTTCCTACCACGTTGGGCATGGTTCTTTTTTTAAAATTATTTAGTCTCTAAACTTTACCCTCATAGCTTAGGGAGCTTCGATGCGCCGACTTGAGGTAAAACAGTTGACCACCAAAACTTTCTAACAAGTCACAAGAAGACCAGGTCTGAGTACGTGAGCGCTTAAGCAAGCCCTCTACCGGTTATGTTTTATTGACAGTATCGCTTAAACAGGACACCCAGGCGGCCTGCACCAGCGCTCAGCCCGTTTGCAAACTTGCACTAACAGGAACATTATCGTAGTTCACGGACCAAACACCAATGAAATATTCATTGAGATACCGGTCGTCCTTCGTAAATCAATTACTTCAATACACCCCAGGTAAACATGCTTATATGCACGGCTGTGCCAACCCAACCACTTTCTTACATAAAACTATCTGTTACGCTGTAAGAGGATAGAGTCCAGTGGCACTAAACAAAGCCATGCTTCCACGACGAAGTTCGGGTACACCAGACCGCACGAAATTTGAGCAGCCCTGCGTCGCGTTGGCTCAAAAGCTACACCAGCGGAAATAACAAATGAGCGGTCATCACCAAGCGTTCCGTGGGAAAAAAGCGATGCCTAGGCACGTGACAATGCTTAAGGGGAATTAGGCCCCGCCATTATTGGATTTTTCCATGTTTTTGAACTATTTATCCAAAGTTTTGAAATGCCAAGGCATATCATATTTCCCAGTTCTTCTTTACCTTATTGAAACCACATATTTACTAACAAGCTCTAGTCTCTAAGTGCGACTACAACTATCATGATATCCACACTAGTTCATAAGTGTTGACTTCAACATGTAGCCATAGCTATGTCCCATACCATGTGAAACAAAAAGCACGGAAGCTTCATTGCAAGCGGTATCAAAATATATTTAATTGCAAAATGGTGAGGCCTTATCATTCTTAATCCGTTATTTTTTTCCCCTTTCACAAAGAATACATATTTTGCAAGAACGCTGCTGACAGTAGCTCTCGTAATGGACGAAATAATAACCAAACAACGAATGGTTATATTTCCCACTGCTTGAATAAAATATTTATTTTATAAAAAAGATTATTTGTGTTCTAGTATACTTACAGAAACTACATAAAAAATGACCGTTGAAAGTGAAACTTCAGAGATAGCGGGATAGGAAATTTTCGACAAATGTGTATAGCTACAAGTGTGCAAGTATACAAGAATTTGGGCGAGTATAGGCTACAGGTATGACGTGTGTATGAGAATGTGAGATGTTTTTTGAGTGCGCAAGTATACAAGTGATCAAGTACACGAATGCGCAAGTATGCAAATGTGTATGTATGCAAATGTGTATGTATGCAATTGCGCAAGTATTAAACGTGCTATAGTGCAAACGTTGTATTTTCAGCAAGTAATTTGTTAGTTAAAATATGGTAAATAAGCCTTCAGTAAAGTACGAAATGTAGGTTCAAAATTGTAAACAATCACTTCAACGAAAAACCTGCAAAGAGTTTTACAGCTATCTATCTATTTTATTAGACACTTACCCACTCCTTACTTCTTTCCCCACGCGAGAGATCCACTCTTGATCGTTGCACTTTTCGGTTTTCTTTAGGCTCTGATCTTGATTCCCTGCAAATAAGATTCACTTAAAAAAATATATTGCCATTTTATACAGTGAATAAAAGGTAAATATTGCCAACTTCTTTCAATACCATTTATATCACTTCCCTCGCCTCCAATTTCAGACAAGAATTAACTATGAATACTTTTCAAGAAATTGTTTCAAATCAAGAATAATGACACTGCAGTGTAACACAGGTAAACTCACATTAATTTATTCTGGACCATGCGTCACACGATTCAATCACAATCATTACTAAATGTCTTTCACGTATGTTTCCAACAGTCGAGTTTAGGCTTGCAATGATTGTTTTGTACTTCAACCTACGTCGTAACAATGTGGCGTAGTTTCGAATTCGTTCCATCATAAATCCTTTTCATCTTTTCCAAAACATTTATGGTTCTTAGGGATTATATTACTAGACGTCCTGTTTATGTACGTTACCTGTCAACTTAGTCATATCTTAAACGTAAAATCCGAACCTGCTATACGCTCTAGAACGTTTTTAGTGTGCTCGGCTTTGTTTCACTCTGAGAAATGAAACGTATTTCATTTCACTTGATGGAATTATATGTTCAGATTTTACTGTAGCAACTTGGCTCTCTCTTTCATACAAACTGTGACGGAAAATATAATTGTAGCACTGCATAAAATACAATTAAGTTTTTCGGTAAATTTGTGCTTATTTTCACAATTATTTTTAACTATTCAATAGTAAGCTTTGTATAATCATCCGGTAAAAGAAGTACAAGTAAAGAGTGTTTGGACGTCAGTTATTTATTTTACTTTCAAATGGAACATCTTATATTCGGGAAGAAAATTCGAAAACATAATAACACAAAAATAAACGTTTTATTGCTTAAAAAACTTCATGTATTTACAAATGTCCAATAGTTAATTAATGATGCTGTAATGAAAAAATATTTTTAAAAGTAACAGCGTGAGTTTTTACTTTAAAGGTCTTTACTAGTTTTAAACTTCTTGGCTGCTTCTCTAAATCTCTTGTTTAACTGGACAAAAAGTTAACTTTTTCATCAAGCAAACGAACTAAAAAATATCTTCATTGAAGAAATTCATTGCATAAAAAAAATACAATATTTGCAAAAGTGTTTTCACGTGTAAAAATTTATATATTTTTCAGTTAATTTTGTTTATATGCCGTATTTACTAAGAATAAGGCGTGGACGTTTTAATGAGGAGTTTTGAGGACGATGGGAACTACAGTCGTATTGATCACCTTTTCCCAAAGAATTTTTTTAATTATTTGACATAAAGAAACAAATTATATGGACATACGCCATTGCTGGTATACACAGTTCGTCATAGGAAAAAAAAAGGTCGCCATCAGCTGATGTCAGTCTGTTTGAGCCTGATGAAAGGAACAGATATCAGAACCCGAGACGTTGCCAATGTTTTTCAACAGAAAACCTTCCACGTTATTCTGAGATGTAATACTTTTCCGACCAAATTCATTCAGCTTAATGCTCTGTGCTTCCTGGACAATTAATCATTTGACACCTGCCGATCTCGATTATTTGTTCTCACCGTGTTTACGTATTTAATTATTTTTGAGAATTATTGAGGTTTTTATATGATGTACAGAGCACGTCTAAAAAAAAAATAGTTTTAAATCAATGCGCATCATGATAGGAAATTTAAGGCCCCTTTTCTCTGGTGTTGAAATATGGGAATGATTTTAGTTCCGGAATTACAGTCTTGGTCTTAAAAAAAAAAAAAAAAATTCTTGGAGGAAAAGGGCACGTAGGACTGTAATCCAATCTTTCCCAAAAAAAAAAACTCAATTTGCTCTGAACTGAAAGTTATTGCATAAAACATATTTCGGTTAACGGAGATGTATGTTTGTTTTTTTTTGTAATGCGGACTCCGTGTGAAGTTCCGCGAGTCACCGCAGGCGAGGTCCTTATGGCGGCGCTAGGTCCGCCTCCAGAAGCGCTCGGGAGTCGGTGTTGGGGGGGGGGGGGGAGGGGGGTTAACCCCGCCAAAGAGCGCGACCTTTCAGCCGAGGAGGAAGGTCTGGGGCGGGTAAGGGTAAGGGTAGGGGAGGTGGGAAAGAGTCGCAGATTGTGTCCCGGGCGAGAAGTAACGCGTCCTGGGAGAGGCGGCGCGGGCGAGTTAATGAAATATTAATTGCTCGGCTCTCGGCGGTGCAGCCGGGGAGTGGAGGGTGGGGGAAGGGGGGGAGGAGGAGTCGCTTATTGCCGGACCCTCCCTGAAATGAGATACCAAGCATCGCGGCGTGGCCGACGGCGAGGTTTCTAATCAGGGCTCCTTTTTCGACCGCGGAGCCACCACCTCGGTCACGCGACGCTAAATTACAACGTCCGCCGGTAGACACTTTTTTTTTTCACAAGGCCCGCTTCCGAAACTCTCCCGTATCAAGTACGCCGCAGCGCCCGATTCGCTCGACACGAGAATAAAAGCTTTTTTTTTTATAAAGTGAAACTTCTTTTCACAGCTGATAGGTTTTTGTCGAGGAGATGGCGTCATCGGAAAGTAACCGAAAAGTGAAAATGTCCGGTAGTGGGTTACTCGGTGGAATGCTTGTTTTATATAGCACACCTGCATGTTTTGTTCACTAGCGTGACTGCGCAGTCGCATAAGTAGTTGGAAATGGGGGGTTCAAGCACAGGCGCAGGAGCCAGGAGCCCGCCATCTTGGATGACGTCATCGGCGGCCATCTTGGATGACGTCATCGGCGGCCATCTTGGATGACGTCATCATGACCTTTGACCTTGACCTTGTCAATCTATGCTAATCTATGCTAATCTATGCCAATCTATGCCAATCCGTATGCTAATCTATGCTAATCCATGCCAATCTACGCTAATCTATGCTAATCCATGCTAATCTGTATGCCAATCCATGCTAATCCATCCGCCATTTTGTATTTCTAGAAATTTCCACCAACTTCGAATCATGACGTCACCGTTGCACTTTGTGTCACGGGCGCCATCTTGGATTTGAATTTTTTTTTTCGAACTTTTGAAATTCGATGTAATCATCAGCCGCCATCTTGTTTCGTCTGCTGGTGGCCGCCATCTTGTTTTCGTCTGCTGGAGGCAGCCATCTTGTGACGTCATATAGTTCTGTTGGTCGCCACCAGATAGCAGCAGGGATTATTTTATTTTAACTAAAATATTTTCAGTGCCGAGGCTGGGATTCGATCCATGGGACGTGAAAACGTCCAGGATGTCGTAGTTACGAGGCGGACACCTTGACCACTAGACCACGAGACCAATTGGGATATGGTGGAATAAATAATCTATATATGCTACGTACTGACGGCAAGTTTATGATAAATGGGGGAGGAGGGTGTTTTTGCCTTCCTTAATGCATACCTAAGGCCCCACATTTTAAATTAAAATTATTATACAGCCGCCATCTTTAATTCCAGCACAGACTACCAGATGGCGCTAAATTCAAAAATTAGTTACCAGAGGCGCCGCCATCTTGGTTCTCAAGTTGGCTGGTAGATGTCGCTAGTATCGCGCGCCAAATTCAAAAATTAGTTACCATAGGCGCCGCCATCTTGGTTTTCAAGTTGGCTGGTAGATGTCGCTAGTATCGCGCGCCAAATTCAAAAATTAGTTGCCAGAGACGCCGCCATCTTGGTTCTCAAGTTGGCTGGTAGATGTCGCTAGTATCGCGCGCCAAATTCAAAAATTAGTTACCAGAGGCGCCGCCATCTTGGTTCTCAAGTTGGCTGGTAGATGGCGCCACCGTCGCCATATTTTAGTTAATATAATCGATACCAGATGACGCCACCATCGCCATCTTTAGTTCCTAGTGTTGCTACCAGAGTGTGCCACCGTCGCCATCTTTAATTCTTAAAGTTACCGCCGGAGCGCGCCACCATCGCCATCTTTAATTCATAAAGTCGCTACCGGATGGCACCACTGTCGGCCATCTTTAATTCAAGGTATTGTCGCCGGATGGTGCCAAGTTTGAATTTAAAAACCTACAAGTGTTATGCAATGTGTAACCAGTCGAGATAAGTTTGGAACCTGTAGCCATATTATTATTATTATTTATTAATGTATGTTTATTAAATATGATAGAGTATTTATAAAATATTGGTGTTGTGTAGAGTCTCTCTCTCTTCTTCTCGTAGTGGCGGAAGACATCTCGAAGGTAGTGTTAGAATTTATGTATTAAAGCAATCACTCTAGCTGAGGAGACTAATAACTTATAGTTACAATTCAATAATAGCGGCAATTAAATGTTTTGAAATTAAAGCAAACAACGTAAATGTTAAACACATATTTATTTAAATCTTATTACAAACAGCAAGGGGTAAGAACAATCGATGATTTAAAAGAAGTAAATAACGAGTAATAAAATCACATAATATTCACACACTACACATCATAGTGACAAAGGCAACATTAACTCGAGACCCAATTATACATAGTAGTATGGGTGGTCGAATAGCCAGAATTTAAGTAGCTGAACATTACAATGGGCGCAATGGAATTTGCCATACAGTTTTATACATTTATCCAGGCGGTTTCCATAAGTCTTTAAAAGTTTGTTGAAGCTAGGACAGTTTCTTTCATTATGTAAATCAACAATGTTGGCACTGCACAGTTCACTAAAGATACTTTTCTGTTTGTCTCCTAGGACGTATACTACATCTCCTTCTTCAGGGTTGACGATGTCACATAACACTGATGAGATTTGGTCAAAGCTCACTTCACCTTCGTTCCACGAGAGTCCATGCACTTCATAAGTCAGTTTACGATTCTCGCTTTGCGACAGCCTGTCTAGTTCGGACCAGTCACATGGTGGTTTGAATATGTATTCATAGGTCCTCAATACATCACCGTCCTCGATGAACATTGCTGCAAGTTGCTTAACCACATACCCCTTTTGTGATGTGAGGCACTGAATGTTGCAGAGAAATAATGACATTTTTTTGTCAGTACTCACGATAACTGATGTGTGAAGCTGTGCTAGCTCTGCAAGGCTGATGCTAGTTCTACAGGTATGACTGCAAGGCTGCAGTGCTGATGTTGTCTCTAGGATGCTGAATGTCAGACTGGTTGTAACAACCCTTGGTGTCGTAGTACACACAAATTTACAATTCGTCTTCATCACTATCCCCCAAGCCACTATCCGTTCCTTCATCCACATCTTCGTTCACCTCTTGCGCTTCCTTTGCGGCCTCGATGCAGGTCATAACAGCATGATATAAATAGGTAATAAATACCTCTTCCTCAGGGAACTCAGTGAGAATGTTGAGGGTGGAGGATGTAAGGTGGTAATGTATATCATTAAAGTCCATACCTATGTAGCGACGTACTACATCCATTACAAATTCCCGAACATCGTCCATCGTAACACTGTTTAAATTACAATCGCAAACACTCTCCGCGTAAACACTGGTGGAAGCCATGATGATAGGAGCGTGGTTAGAAGCAGACTACCACGTTAGTGGAGCGATGCTGTGAGACCCCAGAACTCGCTCTAAATATCCTGCACAACACATTCCATTAGCCCGGGAATGTCACAAACAACATTTACAAATACCCTGAGTGGCTCTGTGTGTTTCCTCCTACCCGAACACGCGCTGTTGTGAAAGCCTCTTCCCAAGCACAGACGTCACTCCCGCAGCAGACAAAACAGGCGTATGCTACAGGAGCTAGAACAATTGAATAGCCAAATATATATTTAGACTACCCAACTTCATAAATGACATGAGACAATTCCTGTGCGATAATCATACTTTAAATAATGCAATGTATGTATAAACAATAATCATGACTAAGTACTTGAAAAAAAAATGTAAATGAGGTGTTATTCACCTTTAGCGCTTCTCGATTTCTGTATCTGCTACCCACGAATTAAACTGAGACGGGAAACCCCACCATTTCACAAAAGACTGGCCATTTCTTCGTTTGAGAACTTTTTCCACCAAATATGTGTCCGGATACATCGTAGGCTGGATCTCTTCAGCATAGAAGCCACCACGAATAGGCTTGTGGTCCAAGTCTTCGAGATAGTAGGTCCTAGGTTCCGATTCACGAACATGTGTCACACGGAAAAGTTCAGAACTCCAATTCATCGTGAAACCTTTCTCAAAGACACCTTTCTGCTTGGAGATTCTCACAATGTCACCAACATTAGCTTTATGCTTGCGTGTATCTTTCTTCTTCGTGTTGGTGAATACAGTCCCAAGCAGACGATCATCCTTTACATCTTTAGGCTTCATTTTCGTGGTAGAATGCACTGTGGAATTATATTCACTTATAAGTTTCGACAAAAGATCCAACCATTTGTAATTACCATTAACTGTGAACTGACGCCACATCTTGGTGCGCAATGTTCTGTTAAACCTTTCTACTACAGAAGCTTTAACATTACTAAATGTGGAGTAGTGATTGATACCATGCTTTTTCATCAAAGCCTTGAAGGATGCATTGTAAAATTCCTTGCCAAGATCTGTCTGTAGGTGTGACGGTATGCGCCCATCACGCAGAATGTCTGCCATAGCCTTGGTTACATCAGCTGCATTCTTCGATTGTACAGGTCTGGCCCAGGCAAACTTGCTATACACATCGATGACTGTTAGCATGTACTTGAAGCCCTTGTTTATTCGTGAATATGGAATCATCTCAACAAGGTCTGCCTGAAATAAATCATTAAGACCATACACTATAACCTTACGACGTTTGTAGTTCCGTCTTGCAGGAGCATGAAGCTCTCGGGCAATCCCAGCTTTACTCATGATATGTAACCTGCTTCACGCAGTTCTTCCAGAATAGAGAGTATTTCGTTATCGTGACCACTATGTCCGGCTGATTGTGAAGCCAGTAACAAGCGAAGTCGAGAAACTAACTCGTTTGGATCATCCCAGTAAATATAGTCTCTTTTGCGCTTCAAATCAAATGTTTTTTGCACTAGTCCACTACCTTTCCGCTGCGACCCGATACCTCCAAACATGTGGTATATAATGCCGAATTTTGGATGTTCCAATGTCTTATACTGTCCAGTCAAAGCATTATTATTTTTAAAATATCCATTCGTGATTTCAAGTAAATGTCTATACTGTTTTAAGGCCATGTCGGAGTATACAGATGGATCTCGTGTGAATAGTAGTTCGTATAAGCCAGGTGCAGCCCGAAAAACTTCATCATTCACACGTACCTCACTTTTGGGGAGAAAGAATATTTCTGAATTTCCTATAAACCATCTGTTTTTGCGACGATATACTCCATATATGACATCATTTACTCTAGGGTTAAAATTACTTAGATATGTTTGTGCTTCATCGGTATTGGATTCATCTGATGTAGTAGGTTCAGAATTCTGATGTTTCCTATACCATAGATTCAGTGGTAAATCATCATCGCTGCTACTAGATGTAGCCTTAGGTTGAGGGTTTTTAAAAGTAGATTGTAAGGGTTCTTGTTTCACAATGGGCGCAGGTGCTACCTTTTCAAGTCGGGAAGTAATTGGTTGAAAAATAGCTTCATTGATTTCATTACGCTCTAGGCGAGCCCGTTTTGCTAATAAATATTTAGCACGCACATTCTTAATGACGTGGTCTAGCTTATCTGCCTGGAGCGACATAATTGAAGACAAACGAGATAACTGAAGTCTTATATAGCTCTAAACCCGAACCGATAAAAGTGAGGACAATTGCACTTGTGTACCCAGCTTTACATCCTACGATGTCTTAGGCTTAGTACGGGGAGCTATTGGTTTAGGAGTCGCAGGCTTCGGTAGAGCTATTGGTTTAGGAGCAGCAGGCTTCGAACCTGTATTGATGAGAGAAAGTAATTTATGTATATCATTCTTCATGCTATCGACAGTGCGAGCCATTTGTGTAAACCGCTGAGTGTTATCTATGCTACTTACACTTATTGTCTGGAAAGCATCTGTTAAGTTTGATGTTAGCACATCTTTAACACTAGTCAAAATCGATTCACGCAACTTTCCTTCAAATGAAAAGAGCTTTTTTTCCAACACCGAAGTAAACATGTCACTTAATTTTATTAGCATTTCAGAAAGATTTTTATTCAGTTGATCCACAGAGTGCTGCTTATTCGTTTCCATAGTATGCAAGTAGTTGGTAAGCTCTAATTGTACACTTCTCATGTTAGTGAGTGAGCTATTGAGTCCAGTAAACCATTGCTTCAACTCATCCGAAATGGTTCTTAAGGCATGAGTAATCAATCCGGAAATACCGTCAACATAGTTTTTATTAACAGCATCATCAGGATCTTTAGGTGTAGCCACGCGTTTCAAACGTTTACCATCCGCACTGCATTGTCCATCATATGTAGGAATCAAACACGACTCATACTGACGTTTAAGACTCCCACCACCAAACTTGGAGACGCTATTGTTCATTCTTCAATGATGCACAACTATGAAGTGGTCTAAACCGCAACGATATCGTCCTTTAAGTAGGGGACTGTCCTTTACAATCACCAGAAACCCATGCTCATGTTTCCAGCATAATGAGCACATATCTTTAAAAATATTAAATGTCATGTCTGTGTTTACATGATCATCATAAGCGTGACGTAAATTAAGTTCGTCCATGCGGAAAAGTACTATAAAATTCGCGTTATCGCGGAGCAAATGTTTGGGTATACAGCTATATGTCTGACACAGGTATATGCAGTCTACCTTGGCATGTCTGCCCATGGAAAAGTACTCTTTAATTATGCCTTGCTTCTCGCATGCAACATCGTCGAAAATAATCACCGAATTAGGCTTCGCTTCGTCAGGGGGCACCACATTGGTATTATCGTTAAATGGAAAATACTCCACTCCTTCCACCGAGCGTAGAACATTGGCTAAGCGCAAGTACTTTGGCTGTTGTAGTGATTTCGAGTATAGGTACACGTTTTCGAACCGAAGACCGTTTGGTTCCTCTAGTAAACTCAGTAGTACACACGTTTTTCCGCAGTTGGATGGGCCTGCGATTATGCATCGAACAGTTGAGGGTAATAAAGACCCATGTCGCGAATCACAAGCATCTACTTCATCATCATTAGTGATGCATACTGGTAACGACTCGCTCTGTGCTACGAGCTCCATGACACTGAGTGTAAACCTATAAAACAGGCATACTTATAAAGAATACTATCAGTTCGTTGTTATGACTCGAGCAAGAAGGAAGGTACAGAAAGGTGGAGGGTTAATAAATTCTGTTATTAACAAGCTACCAATTGAATTACACCTGCCAGGATATCAATACTGTGGTCCAGGGACGAAATTATCGAAACGACTAGCACGTGGTGACTCAGGCATAAATTCTCTAGACAAAGCATGCAAGCAGCATGATATTAGCTATTCGCAAAGCAATAATCTAAGTGACAGACACATAGCAGATGGTATATTAGCAGACACAGCTGCGCAAATTGCAAAGAATTCAGGGACGAAATTCGGGGAGAAAGTTGCGGCTTGGGGTGTAAATAAAATCATGCGTGTTAAACGTAAACTTGGATCGGGCATAAGACACAAACCTATGAAGAAAAAACAGAATAGGAAAGCACCCATAAAGAAGGGTGGACTGTTGCCCTTTATTTTCCCAGCATTGGCTGCGCTAGGTAGTTTGATTGGTGGAGCTGCAGGCATAGCCAAATCTGTTAACACTGCTAAGAACCAGGTGAAATTGCTAAGTCAAAATGCTCAGCATAATGCTAAAATGCAGGCACTAGCACACATTTCAAAAAACGGGTCCGGCCTCTTCTTGCAACCTTACCCAGTGATGGGAGGAGGAGGAAGGCAGAAACCAAGAAGCAAGAAGAAGGGAAACAAGAAACAATAATAAATAACTTACCGAAACGACCTCTTACCAATGTAGACTTAAAGATAGCAATAAAAAAATTAAAAATTCCCTACTTTAGAGATGTGTTTATGAGGAACAACCTACCAAGAAAACCATGGCATAACGAATGTGCTATTATTAATTTAGATTCCTCTGAAGGCCCTGGAAGTCATTGGGTTTCCTTTAGCAAGAAGGGTCTGAATGTTACATATTACGATAGTTTTGGAGATTTACCTCCACCCCTGGAACTAAGACAATATTTGAATCCATCAAATATAACCTACAACTATACTAGGCAGCAGAGAATAAACTCATGGAACTGTGGTCATTTATGCATACAGTTTCTGCTCTCTGTATATAAGAAACACAAGTGAGAGTTTAGGCTCACAGTTCAAAAACGAGGGAAAGTGGCACCACATAGAGAGACGTAATCGTATAACCTGAAATGTCGATTACGTTAATACTAACGGGAAACAGTTCGGAACTATGTTCCACACACTTTCCTCCATTGGAACTTAGTGGTGGAGAGTGGGAAATGGCTCTTGTCGACTTTCACAGCTATAATAGCATTCCTAATGTACATGAAACAAACCATTATTTTCGTTATATCTTAAAGGGTGAAGAGCAGTCCCACGAGCTGATTCTACCAACAGGCAGTTATGAAATTGCGGACATTGAGATGTATGTGAAACAAAAGCTACCAGCTAACATCATCTTCACACTAAGAGGCAACCCCAACACACTACAGTGTGCAATGTATAGTGATGCAGCAATAGATTTTCGTGCAAATGATACTCTACGAAGCATGCTTGGCTTTGAAGCTGGAATCTACAAGGAAGGAATAATACATGAATCAACACTGGCTGTGAATATCCTTCCAGTGAACGTCATACGTATTACAACCAATATCGTCGGCAACAGTTTTCTCAACGGAAAGGTAAACAGCACGCTACATGAGTTTGCTCCACTTGTACCACCCGGATATAAAATAACGGAACTACCAAAAAGTCTCATTTATACTCCAGTCACCGTCAAGAGAATACAGGAACTGATTGTGCGGGTTGTTGACCAGGACGGTTACCTAATTAACTTTCGAAACGAACAAATCACTTTACGTCTACATCTGAGGAAATATGGGCGTGAAATACTTTAATCTGTATAAAGGTAGGGGAGTGACGAAACCTAGAGTCAGTGGATCACGAGACCTCAAGCGACTAACACGTGTAAACGTACGCTTACTTAAGAATTTGGGGTATAAAGTTAATCAAAATGGCCGATAGTATTTTAGAAATTGAACAGCCGATACAATACGATGATGACATTACCAAAAGTGAATACCATTCTTATAGGCCATTCCTACATGGTCCCTATGAAGCAAGCTCTGAGGTAAGAATTTCAATACAAAATGCTGATATCTACACTCTAATCTCCAAGAGCATTCTACGCATACGTGGCACTTTCACCAAGGCAGATGGTACAGCACCGGATAATGCAAAAATTATAAGCAATGGAATAATGCATATGATGAGTCGGATAGCATATGAGCTGAATGGTGTTCAGATTGATGAGTGTCGAGATGTGGGGACTGTATCTACCGTGAAAAACTACTTGTCACGCACAAGTGATGAAAATGGACTTAGTGAAATGTCAGGGTGGAGTCTCGAAGAGAACTACAGCCTTCCTGTTACTGCAGCTGGACAGTTTGAGATTTGTGTGCCACTAAACCATCTGCTCGGATTCGCAGAAGACTATAAGCATATTATCATAAATGCAAAGCAAGAGCTAGTGATAGTATTGGCAAATACATTTACTAATGCCATTGTAGATGTAAGTGTCCAACCACAACAAGTGTCATTAACTCTAAATAGCTTCGAATGGCTTGTTCCACAGATCACTGTTTCACCATCCCAAAGAACACGGCTTCTTCGACTGGTGGAGAAGGGAAAAAATATCGACCTAGCTTTTAGATCGTGGAGCATAGAATCATATCCTAGTTTACCACATGCTCAAACAATTTCTTGGAATGTGAAATCGAGTTTTTCCACAGAGAAGCCACGGTATATAATCGTAGCATTTCAAACTGCTAGACATAACACCATTAATGCTGATAAATCGAGATTTGATCACTGCGACGTAAAGAATATCAAAGTATACCTCAACTCAGAAAGCTACCCCTACATTGATTTAGAAAACAATTTCACTAATGGATATTACTTACTTGCATATAACATGTATGCAAACTTCCAGTCGAGTTTCTATGGACGGCAATGTGCACCGCTTTTGACTCCTCAAAGTTTCAAAGACAGAGCAACTCTGTTTATGTTTGATGTATCTCGCCAGGATGAAAGGATTGCTTCAAATGTAATAGATTGCAAAATTGAAGTTACAACTTCAAGGAACATCCCTGCTTTAACTCAAGCCTTTGCGATTATACTACATGATAGACTTGTATCGTATAACCCAAGAGACAAAACTGTTAAAATACTGACCTAGAAAGGATATTGGCTTAGTCTCGTCTCGACTGTCATGACGAAATGTGTAAACCTCCAAGGCTTCTCAAGTCAGTATGGGTTTATTATCAAGGAACTTAGCATTGCAGATGAAGAAGGAAATGTAATAACACGTAACTTTCAACCTCCATTTAAATGGCGATATCTCACCAGGAAGCATCAAAAAACAAATGCTTGGCTCACTAGAAATTTTCATGGTTTACATTGGGAACACGGACTCTTTCCTTATGCTTCAATACCCAACATATTGACAAGTCATCTGACCGGACCTGTATTGGTTGTAGGAATAGAGCAGAAACGGTGGCTGGCTAGCTATTGTAAGCATAATGTGCTAATATTAGATGTACAAGCAGAATATGACTGTCCATCATTGAAAGAATTAAATAAATTGTACACGTGCAATAATACATGTCCAGGTCCGATCTCAAGACACAATGCAAGCATGCTTAGGGCTTGGATGGTTGATCACCGCGTTGGAATGTTGGAGGGCGTCAGCAAGGCGGTGGGGACAACAACGGAAGCAACGGTACATGTGACTGGACTGGAGGGGGGTCCTAACGGTATAAATTGACATCAACACCCTAGACACAGCAGTCAACTCATAGTCGAGTGGGTATAGTGCTGCTGCTACAAATTCAAGCAAATGCCGTTCGATCCGTCTGCAAAGTATGCGGAAGTAACGCCGGGATTTCGCCGTGTGAACTACATCACCGAGGATGGATACTTTCAACTAGAGGTCTGCAACTTCGGTCATCACTGGACCAGTGATTGTGACGAGGAGGCTCCGGACATCATCGAGACATCCTGCAACAAGGTAGATTGTGTCGTCCATTATCTAAGACCTGACAGTACATTCCCTACAACATTAGAAGCGCTTAAGGCTGCATCAGCGACTGAAACTATAAGCTCGGAACCAGACTATTCCTCAGTAAGGTGCGAGTTGCGGCGCAACACCGATCCGGAGGCAGTTATTAGTTGGAAGGAACAGTGTGACGGGTTTATTCACAACACCACCTACGTTAACCATCATTGGTACACATCCTGCAGCTTTCTACTGTGTAGACTCTACCGCTTCACACCCTTCAGTTAAATTTGTAAGCTAAGAAGCAATTTGAAGGTTCGTGCGGTTGTTATTATGTCTTCACGCTATGACAATGATTTCAACAGCTTGTGGCGGAATACGTGTGAATGTATTAGGACCATACCCTTAGAGGACATACCAAGTGAAGCAGAGGATGAGGAAACATTTCTACACAATTGGTTTGAAATCGAGTACTGCAGACAACATGGGCGACGCTGGTCACGTGAAGAGCCGTGGGGACGATCCCCTGAGCGTGATCGTTCGCCAATAGAGTCCGCACATCAAGTTTTTAGAGATGTACCTACAATTCAACCTGCTCGTGAACCAATGTTACCACCAATCATCGCTGTCGAACCACTGCCAATTGCATCTCGTCAATCACCTCCTACATCAATCAAAGAGAGACCGTCACCTCCATCAATTGTGGGGAGACCAGCACGGACATCGCATCTCATGCTAGGAGCAAATCTAACGTCTAACTTTATAAACGTAAGTGAATCAGCAATTAACATCTCATAGAGTATAGTATACAACTGAAAACAATTTTAACAATGGACTGTTCTAATAAATGCTCTACTCTATGGAATTGCATAACAGACATATTTATCCAAGTGATACATATATTTTTAAATACGACCCTCGCCTCGTGCGATGGCAGTCGAGCTGAAACTGTGGTGGTGTAAGGACCTACAGCAGAAGTAGTTAACCAAGATGTCTAACTTTCAACCGAACATGATATACTCCAGTGTAACGCCCGGTCTAGGTACTGTTGATTACAGTGAGTCTATCGACGGGGTTTTAAAACATTTTTCGGAGAGATGTGACGCTGTGTTTCACGTGAAACAGGTTTTAAACCCAGGACCTCAAGATACACCTCTAGAAGTTATCAACTGTCTGGGCTATGGACATTGTAGTGTGAATATGATGAGAGACGATACAGTTCTCCCTGCAACACCTGAAGAGGTTTTCGCACATGCATTCAACCTACCAGCTATTCGGTCACCACCAGCATCTGCATGTGGCCAGACTTTGCCAGTACAGACATCAACTGCCTGTACCCAGATGGGTGCTACATCGCCAGCACCTACTACATCAGTAGCAGTCCAGCCTAAACGCCGGCGTCAGCTTCGCCTTCCTACATCTCGCAAGAGTCGAACCCGAGATCTCAGTCATCTAGGTCCGATCAGTGAAGACACCACTCAAGTATGTTCCACAGAAAACACTAGTGATGAAAGAACTGTTGAGATTGCCCGTGTAGCTGTACGTTCATTACTTCTGGAACTATTGAGCAAAGTATAATGTTATTTATATCAATTTTCTCTTTAATATGTATTTCAGAGTTTATTATACTCTATGTAACTTGTAGTTATGCTTAATATTTAGGTATTGGGTCTCGAGTTAATGTTGCCTTTGTCACTATGATGTGTAGTGTGTGAATATTATGTGATTTTATTACTCGTTATTTACTTCTTTTAAATCATCGATTGTTCTTAACCCTTGCTGTTTGTAATAAGATTTAAATAAATATGTGTTTAACATTTACGTTGTTTGCTTTAATTTCAAAACATTTAATTGCCGCTATTATTGAATTGTAACTATAAGTTATTAGTCTCCTCAGCTAGAGTGATTGCTTTAATACATAAATTCTAACACTACCTTCGAGATGTCTTCCGCCACTACGAGAAGAAGAGAGAGTCTCTACACAACACCAATATTTTATAAATACTCTATCATATTTAATAAACATACATTAATAAATAATAATAATAATATGGCTACAGGTTCCAAACTTATCCCGACTTGTCTAGACTGACTACATAACACTTGGCGCCATCCGGTAGCGACTTTATGAATTAAAGATGGCGATGGTGGCGCGCTCCGGCGGTAACTTTAGGAATTAAAGATGGCGATGGTGGCACACTCTGGTAGCAACACTAGGAACTAAAGATGGCGATGGTGGCGTCATCTGGTATCGATTGTATGAACTAAAATATGGCGACGGTGGCGCCATCTACCAGCCAACTTGAGAACCAAGATGGCGACGCCTCTGGCAACTAATTTTTGAATTTGGCGCGCGATACTAGCGACATCTACCAGCCAACTTGAGAACCAAGATGGCGGCGCCTCTGGCAACTAATTTTTGAATTTGGCGCGCGATACTAGCGACATCTACCAGCCAACTTGAGAACCAAGATGGCGGCGCCTCTGGCAACTAATTTTTGAATTTGGCGCCATCTGGTAGTCTGTGCTGGAATTAAAGATGGCGATGGTATAATAATAATTTGAATTTCATGCATTTGGGAAGGCAAAGACACCCTCCCCCCTTTTATCATAAAACTTGACGTCAGTACGTGGCATATATAGATTATTTATTCCACCATATCCCAATTGGTCTCGTGGTCTAGTGGTCAAGGTGTCCGCCTCGTAACCACGACATCCCGGACGTTTTCACGTCCCATGGATCGAATCCCAGCCTCGGCACTGAAATTATTTTAGTTAAAGAAAAAAAATAAAATAATCCCTGCTGCTATCTGGTGGCGACCAACAGAACTATATGACGTCGCAAGATGGCTGCCTCCAGCAGACGGAAACAAGATGGCGGCCTGCAGCAGACGAAACAAGATGGCGGCCACCAGCAGACGAAAACAAGATGACGGCCACCAGCAGACGAAAACAAGATGGCGGTTGATGTTTACATCGAATTTTAAAGTTCGAAAAAAAAAATTCAAATCCAAGATGGCGCCCGTGACACAAAGTGCAACGGTGACGTCATGATTCGAAGTTGGTGGAAATTTCTAGAAATACAAAATGGCGGATGGATTAGCATGGATTGGCATACAGATTAGCGTAGATTGGCATGGATTAGATTAGCATACGGATTGGCATAGATTGGCATAGATTAGCATAGATTAGCATAGATTGACAAGGTCAAGGTCAAAGGTCATGATGACGTCATCCAAGATGGCCGCCGATGACGTCATCCAAGATGGCGGGCTCCTGGCTCCTGCGCCTGTGCTTGAACCCCCCATTTCCAACTACTCGCATACTTGCTCACATTAGCGGTGGGACAAGTCCTTTGCTATAACCTCGAACGTCAGAGCATTCGGCTGTATCTACGAGAGTATTCGAACGGAATAAATATTTAAATATGAAAAAAAATCTAAATACGACGTTTTTAAAACGAAATAAAAAGTATAAAATAATTAATCCTAGCCCTATACAGATTGTCCTGAAAATATGTGGTTGTGAATTTTTAATATCTGTGAAAATACTTGTAAGATTTGAAACAACAACAAAAACATACATGGGACATATGCAATAGATAACTCATGCATGAATAGTTCTCCCAAGTCACTAACATGTTTATTGCACTGCAAATGATGTGAACTAATGTGCGAGTATTCACAACACGACATTTACTCCCTACACTCCTTACCATTTTTTTTTTTTTTTAGCCATTGCTTGTGCCCACTCTTTTATTTTTAATTTTACAATTAACTACACATTTTCATAGTTATTAAAAATTCACAATCACGAATTTTCAGGACTATCTTTATAGGGGTATAAATCAGTATGGGGTAAGGAGAAATTATGTTATAGTATTTGATCCTTTTTAAAAACGCGGTGGGTTAAAAAAATATTTTTCAATATATGCAGTTTTTTTAGTTTTGCGTGTGAATTTTTTCAAAATATGTACTGAATTGAAAAAAAACATACAGACAAGACAAGTTAATAAAATCGCGGTAAAAATAGTGCATAAAGAACCAACAAATATATATTTATCGTGGGGTTTCGTTTCCAGAGTCACTAACTATTTCTTGGCTTCTTGGTTGGAGCCACGCGAAAAACCAATACCTTTAAATGACGATTAGTTAATTAACAATCGATTTTGAGGATGGCTGCAATAAAGCACGCCGAAACGTCAAGGAACACGCATCATTTTTTCCACACGGACGCGGCATCAACCCGGAAGCAAAAAAAAAAAATGTTGTGCAGTAAAGTTACGTACCTACATTTTTCTGAGGATCTATATTTGCTGTCTGAAAAAGGTTTCGTGAACAAAATTTTATGTTTCCTACAGCTGTATCTTTTTTTTTTGCCCCCTTCTGCTTGGTCCATCAAATGGAAAGAATATATGTATGTGTGTGTGTGTTTTTTTCTTTAAGGGGGGGATGGCGGTCGTGTGTGTAGTTTGACGGGCGCGCCTTGCTGTTGCGGTTCGGAGCTTCATTCCTCGTACGGCCTCCAATTGTCGGCGACGACGGTCTCCCCATCTTCCCTCGGCCGCGATGCCAAGGGCTTCACAACCTCCCCCCCCCCTGCCACGAGCTGGGCTCGGCCGGGTTACGACCCGGGTCGGGCTCGGCTGTGCGACCCAGCCGAGACGTCGACCGGCCTTCTACTCGATCTGCAGTTTGGTTTCGCTCCGAGACGGCAGGCCATCGACAGCTGCGCGGAACAACAAATCCAGGACCACAATACTCTGCGAGTCGCAGACCTCAACATAAAAAAAAGAAGAAAAACTACGCGATTTTCCTAACGTAGTGCAATCTCAGTTTTAAGTAATCGTTTTCTTAAAAAAAAAAAAAAAAAAAATACTTCACGCGAAAATTTTTATTTATCATCAAAACATCTGTTATATATATTTTCAAGCATTTATGAGTTGAAATATTTTAAATCATTGCCACAGTAAAAAAGGCATTATTTTAGTACATATAGACCAACGAATATCAACACTTATTTGAGATTTTTCACGATTATTTTCTGATAGGAGTTTATATATCAAGTTTTTTTCCCTTCATTATTTGAGAGGTATTCAAGTCGGAGACCGCTATGAATCTATTAAAGGCATACCAGTTACTGCTAACATTACATACTGAAATAAATGTAAACGACTTTCAAATATTTCCCACGCTAATTTCAATGCATTTCTTCTCGGCCTACAGAATTGATTTAATATTCGATGCGGTCGACGAAATGTTTATCAATTATTCGGGCCCATTAGGGGCTTAAGAGAGTGCGTCCTGCCGCAGGAAGCAACGTGGAAGGTACGCCGTACAGCGGCGAAGAGCGGTGATCCTTGGTAATAGCTCCCAGCCCCCGAGTGAAGCAGATTATTCGGATTATTCGTAGCTGCTACAGTGGCCACGCCGCAGCCACAATGACATAGATTACGTAGCTGCATCTCTGATCAGTTGGCATGCTTTATTACCTACTTGGAGTGGAAGTTACATATAGCATTTCGGCTGGATTTACGATTTACGATTTCGGGGGAGTATTAAATCTCATCAGAAAAAGAACACTGGCGGTAATTTTTGGGTCTCATCTTTGATTCATGCCTGGCTTTACCCACCGTGTTGGCGCATATTGCTATTTCACATCATTATTTTCGTTTAGTTGCCATCATATTATGTATTCCGATCATGGTACATTAATGTGCGTATGTTTACTAGCTGAGTGATTGTGTGTATTGAGCATGAGTATTTAAGCGCAAATATATGAGTGCCGATGAGCATCTAATTATGTGTCAAATGCTATCGCGGACTTTTCTGTGGGTCTTTTTTCAAGTCCTACGCTTCTGTAGTCCTTTAAGTTGATGCATCAGTGAAGTGTAAGTCAGGGTAAGCCAAGATTTTTTAATTTAATGTACCTTTATTATACGTGCTTATTTCTAGCCACGTTACAGTGAACTCGAAGGAAAACGTAGTGTGGGTATATTTACACTTTTCTCCTTTCACTCCACTAGGAAAAAATTTTTGAAACAAAAGAATCAAACTTGCCATAATTCTTTTGAATGTAAAATATAAAATTTTAAATTTCCCTGTTTGATTTATTTTACTCTACAAAGAATTACTAAAATAAAATAATTTAAATTTTCAACTTGGAAAAAATTAAATTTCGAAACATTGTAAAACACTAGCTTATTTATTTTTATTGTAGATTAAAGCAATCAAAGATCTAATCAACTGTGTGTGTGGATTCAGCGACGTGCTTAGACCTAAACAGTAAAAATTCTCCAACATTTCAACCCCTGGGGTAGAATAAAAAAATCTTACTTTATTTTCTGTATATAAAAAACATCATGAGAAATCTTACACCTATCGCTTTGATGTGGATGAATGATTATATCCGTTGCCCTAATATGACCAAATTTTTCAAGTTTTTACAACCTCAGGGGTCAAAATTGTAGTTTCAAAATATTAATTTTTCCTTTAATTTCAATTTACGTAAACAGTTACAAATAAATCACTTCCTGCTTAAGTGTATTCTGATATGTTTCTAACTTTAATTGAAACCAAATGAACCCCTTTTTCATCTCATTAAGAATGAAAATAAATAAATGGATAATATTATGTGGATTTCATGCCCATTTTTATTCCTCCCGTTAAAGTTCATTCAAAGACATGATTATTTTATTACTAAACCAAAATACCTTTATTCACCCGTTCAACGGTAAAATTTTAAATCATTGGGAAAACACACTATGTGACTTTTTATCTATGTAACTGATGTTCAGTTTATTACTTACCACTGAAATGATAGAACGATATCAATTGGAATTTATAACTCAAATCGATCTTTTCACCTCTAGAGAAAGAATTTCGAAAAGTTTGAAAGAAAATTTAGCTGTTATACTCAATATAAACCACCAAAATAAATTAACTACGTGGATGTGATTTTTTAAAAAATATATAAAACCAAACACAACCGATTGTTATAAATCATATGCTACACATAATTATAGGTATCGTGTTCTTACTAATGCTACATGGTATCAGCTTGTGTTTCACATTGACGTAATTACTGAAGCATAACGCACAGCGCGGCTTAGTGCACGAGAAAGATTAGAAAAATGACGGATATACAACCCGTCACGTTAGTTCGTACAGCCAGGATCTGAATCCATAAATGCTGCTAGCTGGGCTCAGTAAAGCAACCCCAACTAAATACACTAGAAATAATTACAAGGAAAAAATGTGTTATTAACATTTGCAAGCTTGCGACAGTTAAATAGTGGCAATGGGAGTGGCCTTTTTCTATGTCCTGCGTGCAAAATAGGAGAAGCTTTGGAACTAACTGTTTTTGCTTCAGATGCATGGTATGTGGTAGTAATAAGTCCAACACATAAGGGTTGCATTTTGATTTCATGCCAAAATAACATTACTTTATACGGCAATACTTAAATAAATATACATGAATGCATTAACTTTTTAGTATTTACTGTTCAGTGAATTTTAACAAGATGGCCAGTATTGTAGTAAAATTCCTTGCCGAAAATCATTATAAAAACCGGGTTTTAATTGCTTTTTCAAGTATTTTTCGCTTATGTCGAAGCCGATCCATGATATAGTTTAAAATTTCGGTCTGGGTAATCGACGTACATAGCTGCTCCGGCAGCGAATTCTAGCGGCGGGTGCGGAAACTACGTGTGATACGCGTCCAGAAATGTAGTTTAAAACACAATTTGTGTATATGTATTAATCAAGCTCGGCATTATTTAAAGATTTGTACGTTAGCATTTTCTTGGCTTCTGGGTGTAGGCTGTGTCAGGTAATTTATTGTCTTGCGATGTTTCGGCAGTCATTGCAGCTGCCACCATCAGGTAGACTATGTCTTACACCCAGAAGCCAAGAAAATGCAGACAATGGACGTGAAAGCCTACGATCTTAATTGTACGTTATTTTACGTGTTCGAGTGTCGTTTTATAAGTGTATATATTACATGAGAACACACGAATTTGTTCTTTACCGAGGTTAGATGTTACACAATTGTGGCGAGTACCGAAAGACTTGGTCACATTTATACTTTTATTTGTCTAAATATTCTTCAAAACCTTTATATATATAAAATTTATATTTAAATATTTAAATTTATTTTTTAAAGTATAATTAAAACTAACGCTTTGTTAAAACAAAATTATTTTAAGTACATATAAAGGTACCGTCACCTTAAGTTGTTATTCGCTTGTAAAGATAGTTACAATGGGGTCATCTGTACTATACCGTCGTATCTGTACATTAAAAATATTTGCGTGATGTAGAGAGTGTAAAATAATACAATAAGACTATTAAATAAACTCTTTCTGTCTGTTCGAACACGATAATATCTAAAACTACTGGACGAATTTTCATAGGGTTTTCACAAGTAATTTGAGCGTAGCTTGGGGTAACATACAAGCTTTATTGTATCAAAATTGGTTCACAGAAAAGAAACGAAAATATGTCTTAATTCAAAGGCTTAGTACACTTTGTAAAAAGAAGATGGAGCTTCATTAGTTGATTTTTAAAAGGTGCTCACAGAAGTTTTCGGATGTTCACCTCAGTAACACGATCATCACGGCGTTAGTAAACCAAAGAGCCAATAGATGACGAGTTAGTTTAATTAACTGAGTTTGCTTTGTGATTTGAGTGCATACTTACTACATTCTCTAAAGTAACATCATAGGCGGAAATTCTGACGGGAAGTGGCGCACGTGAGATAGTTTTTTTTTTTAAATATAAACCGAATCCCGCTTATTTCCAAAAATTTCCCACTTAGCTTTAAACGTGTTCAATTCCCGGTCAACTTACGTTTACACCATGACCAAAAAGCACAAGGCCAGACGCTGCGTTTTGTGGGCGTGGACCTCATTGTCAGTTCCTTTTTGTACTCCCGTGGTAGTGAAGCAAACAAGCTCTTTGCTCATGCCCCAAATCATACTACTTCGAACTTTTTTATACAAAGAAGCTTTATGAGTCAAAAATTAAATTCTACGCGTGCGAAGTCGTGGGCACAGCTAGTGCATCATAATCCAACTATCATAAACCCATTAATTAATTTAGATTTCATTGAAGACATGGAAAGAACCCAGTAAATAATGGTCTATTTTCAACGTATGATTAAGCGTTCCCCCCATTTAGAGTACCCTAAAAAAATTTCTATCCTGCTTTCTTATCACACCCATGGATTTTTTGTTTTTATTTGCGGGAGGACTGTACTCATTTAGGAACATTATCCACGTAGTACATAGATGTAAATATTTCAGATACATGACAACGTTCATGCTGCTTTTGTTACGGCATGTCGCTGAAATCACTGGAATATGTAAATTAGCATAGTTTCGTTAAAGGTAACGCTGTTTAAGCTTGTATTCATATGAAAATTCCGATGTTTTGTGCTTATAACGACCTCATGGCCTGCTTTTGCTGCAACAGAATCACGCCAAAGCTCCACGGGGTCTTCTTGGCGGACACAGAGAAAGAACATTCATCTTTTGAATGTTTTTAATTTTAATGCCTTCTACGATTTTAGACATATAAAAATGAAATGTCCCCATTTTTATTTCCTAAAGAATAACATTTTTTAAAAATTATATGTAACTTGTGTGTTAATATTGTATATGGAATACCTTCTGTTTTAATTTTAACCAACTCCCGTTTAGTATTAAGTACGTAATTGAATAACAAACACCCCATATTTCATATTTATATATTAAAATAATTTACTTGGTTTTATTTACACGAAAACCTACATCTATAGACATTTATGTGGATTCCATAATGTTTTCCTGTTTTTCAACTTAACAGGTGAAATTTTGGAATACAATTAATAAAAGAAGGTAGATTAATATATGTTAAATACAAATTGCCAATAAGTTTACTCCACTATGTTAACTTAAGTTTTAATGGATTAGTAAATATTTTTATGATAAAAACATATTTACAACCTTTCCACCCCTTTCGGGATAGAATATCAGTAGAAAGTAAAAAAAAAGGAGAAGGTGGGTTTTTGTATAGTTATTAGCTTCAGAAATATATATATATATATATATAAACTTATATTCCTTTCATTACCTTAGGGATCGAATTTAGAAATATGATAAAACACGCTACATAAATAATTAAATTTATTCACGGTGAGTTCTTGACCTCCCGTTTGATTTGCTTAGGAGATGTGTTTTTATGATAAACAAAAATTACCCCTTTTTACCTCCATTGAAGTCAAATTAAAAAAAAAATCATACCTTATATGCGTGTTGTTCATATTTTGTCTCTTACCTTTAGATAAAATATATTCGGAAGTATACATTATTTTTTGTTCAAAACCAACCTATTCCTTTCACACCCCCTTAGGGATGGAAACTCGCAAAATTGTAAAAATTAATACGAGTCATCATTAGAATAATTGACAGTAAGCCTTATGCAGTGCGAGAAACCTCCACAATTTAATTGAAAACCTCTTAACCTTGTATATTTTTCTTTTGGACTGGTTGGGAATTGAAAAAGCACTATTATCTACAACAAAATACGTGTTAGTTATACTACTTTGGATGTGCAACAAATATACTAATTTAGAGATTATCTATTGTTTGAATAGAACAGAGTTTTTTATAGTTACTTTTTCTTTAGTGAGAAGTTTGGAGTGAAATGATCTTGAGTCAAATATGTGGTGTGTTTTTCAAGTAGTAGCAAAAATATTTATTTCCAACGGTAAATCGCTTCCAAAATGTAATAACTATCATCTTCGTGAACAATAGACAGCAAGCAGCTAACAGAGATTTATGCATTTAATGCCAATTAAATTAAAATATAAAACACACTTACTCCAAAAACTTCAATCTACAAGCAAATCTCAAAGTATGTCGTATCTTGTTTAGTCAAAAATAGCCGAGTCTAGCTCTGAAGTACGGCTCGGTTAACTAGGCCCCACTAAATAACTGTTATGGGTTACACTGGAGCTAAAGTATTCTGCGTTAAAAATTAAAAATGGTTACGTGATTGGGAAATTCTTATTTATAGTCTAATACTATAGTCATATATTCTAATGGAGTGAAACTACTCTACCTAATACGCCTTTGTCTATGTTCTTTAAATCCACTTACAAGATCTGTTGACAAAACATTTACGATCTGTTAGGTCCTATATAATGTTTTCGTAACGTAGCCTTCTCATAATATAGGCCAGGCATACACACACACACACACCCTAATTACAGGCACATTATCAGCGTTTCCGAGCTGTGATGCCTACAATCGCCAGCGCGATACTTGGTTTATCTCCACCTTCCCGCAGACCACCATCGATAGATAACGTATCATACAACCCATTACAAGCATAATTGGCTCCCATTTCGTAACCATTAGGCCTAGAGAGGACACACAGCTGGTATCTGGCAGAAATACCGGTTACGTCGTTAACAAGCGCCCCAGCATAGGTCGATTTGACAGAGCAGGTACAACTCTGCTATTTTGAATAGGTCTATATTTCGAGAATGATATCTAACTCGAATTGCTTGGCGCGTCGAAGGCGAAGATACCACAGACGTTTCGGTCGACGTTACAGTCGCCATCATCAGGGAGACACAGTTGCCAAGCAATTTCAGACAATGGGTGCGAAAGCCTGCAACCTTTACTAACATCTAACTCTTTGTGAAGCAGTAAAGTTATGTTAGTTAGGATGTGATGTATCCACTACCGACGCAGTTTTAACTGAAGGGAACCTTTTATAGTAAGGTTGCATTCAGTGAAAAAAAAAATTATGCCTAAAAGTACGTCCGAATTATTTCAACTTGGTAAAATAACAAATTAATACGTTGCGTTTGTTAAAATTTCCACACTATATTTCGAGACAGCACATTTAGTTTGATTTTTACACGTTCAAGTTAATGCTTTAACAGTACCGGACAGACACAAAAATGCGTAGATAGCAGCTGGCTGGCTAAGCAACAGACTATCGATACATTTTCACTACAAGATAGTGCCATACGCTTCTCAAAGCCACGAGGACGCATTAAAAGCGAGAGAACGAGTGTTATTTCGGGAAAGGTATTATAAGGAAGATAAAAAAAAAAATTCTGACAGCCTTTCAGATGCACTTTTCAAATAATATTTGGGCTAGGAGTCATTAAAATTTATATTCGAAATTAGCGTTAGACAGTCCATCAATAAATACATTCGGGTCGTCCCAAGACGCGTTGCCAAGTTCTTGTCTCTCTCTCCTCCCCCCCCCCCCCCCCCAACACATTTAGCGATGTCATTTATCTTTCGAGCTATAACGTTTAGTTCTGAACGTCCATCAACATCACGATCATTTAAAAACTCCACATTATGCCATTAGTATCTCTCTTGTTCTAGAGATTAGTGTGTAAGAAAAAAAGATTTTTTTTTTCGAACAGTTTTTAGCGCGGACGAGTTGTCTCCTGCAATAAAATAAAGTACGTAAAACGTTTTGAAAATTAGTTTCTATATTCCAGTAACGCATCGTAATATATCTTCATAAAAATAGTCGAATTAAGCAGGTTTGTAATTTTTGTTAATACTAGGTGTACCTAAAATTCTACACTCTGCACTCTGTAGATAATTGTGCTTATTTAATAGTTTGATCAAATTAAAATTATCAAAATTCTTTAATATTACAATATTTTTATTTATTTAACATATTGAACTATTGCAATGAATTAATAATTACGACCAGGTGTTAAGATAGCCTATGTACAACTTGAATAATGGAAAATTATTCATAAATGTAAAAGGTTTTTTAAATAGGTATAGTAGATTTGAACTTAACTTCTTATAAACAAACAGAAGAATTTCTCTCTTCATAAAATTTTGAAATACATATTTATTTTTTATTCCTTGACTGGTAGCCTTTAGAGATCCGTTCCGCAATATCTCGTGAGCTGACTTAGGACTGAAAGATTCACCAGAAGAAGCTTCGTGATCATGTCCACTAAAAATGAAACTGCTTTGCGCCCCTCAGAATATTTTATGACCGTTAACCCTGCTGAACACGTATTTATTTGGTAATAACAAATTAATTTTTGGTTTTTGTAAATATGTTTTTTTTTTCATTAAAAGCGAAATACGTCTATTACTGACAAACCGCTTTGTTGACACCATGTAATATTTGAGGGGTTAAGCATTAGCAATATATGTTACAAGTTGAAAAACAGGTTTGAAAACTATAGCCAAATAATTAAAAAAAACGTTTTATTTATTATATAATATTTACACCATTAAGTTATGACAGTTAAATTGTCGATCCACAAATTTATCTCTCTTTCATAAGGTCTACAATTTACTCTCCCCACTGGAGCTGTGCTCTACAGTGGCTTTCTCTACTGCTCGTCTCTTACATGTTACCTCAGTCTCAACACACTGTCTTGCGCTACTCACTCCCTTCGTCCACCTTCGCTCGCAAAGGGGTCACTCGCCACTTCCACTTCACTGCCTCGAAGGCCGGCGTCGCCGTTTATATACCCCTCAGTCACCCTTCTGGAACGGTCTAGCACCCATACGAAGTGTCGCGTCGCGTCATCAGGGTCGACTTGACACCCGAAGCTCCCAGAACAACGGCGTCCTAGTTACGCCGATTCAGAGCAGGCGGGGCTCTGGAAACGTAGTGAACCTTCCAGAGCCTCAGATAAGGCGGGAGGGAGGGTGAAGCTGGCGAAGGAAGGGGCGTCGTTGCTAATCAGATAAGACGTGTAGTGCTAATGGACCACGCCCCACCCACGGGCTAACAGGCCAACTGAATGGATAGCCCGGCTGTTGATCTGCCTCGTGTACTGGCCTCTAGTATACTCGTAACAGCGTAAGCAGTGGCCAATTTTTATGGTGTTAATGCAGGATGTAGACTATTGTCGGTTGAATTCTTTGGAATTGTATTGTAAGTGATAACTGCAAGACACACATAAGAAGTTCAGTTAAACTTTGTGTGGTTTTTAGTTTAATTTCAGAAGTAGTGGGGAGAGAAAAAAAGCTTTAGTCTTTATAAAAAAAAACGATGGGTTGTAAAATACAAGGTGTTCCTACAATATTTAAACACTTGCTGTGATCTCTTAGCGCACACGGAAGCTTGTCCCGGCAGCTCTTTGCAAGTCCCCCCTCCCTGCTCCCGTGTCAGCGGTTTATTGCACTTCCATGTCGTTACTTCCGTTCTAGGGCACTTCCTTCACGTGCTCCGCCACACGAGCGCCGCGTGTCATATTCTGGCGCATGCTTTGGCCGCCATGCGAAGGTAATACGTTAAATGCTATTTGAAATTTTAAAAAAGGTAATGCTGAAGTGATAACCAAACTTTTTTTTTACTGGTCTGAATGTAACAGGTGTTTTTAGCTTTTAATATTATGATTTAGAAAGTTTCAATCTCTACATAAAATATATTATTATAAATGAAGAGACTTCAAAACAGGTTTAGTGGAACCTATGTGAAAAAAATGGTTGTCTGTAAAGTCGGTTTACGGACGATAGTTTAACGTGACAACGTCATAACAAAACATTGATGAAATGATAGTTTAGTTAAAGTGCTAAATTTAAAAGCTACTTTTGAAAAGCCCGCCTTAACCTATTTAATATAATAGTAGATTCATAAGCCAATCGAGTGGAAGAGAGATAGATGCGGCGGAAGCGTACAATGAGCGTAACGGGTCACAGAGTAACGGAGCAATGTGCGAAACGGGACACTTTTTCGTGCGTGCAGCCGGCGTTCATCGATTTATTAGATGTTTTCACGTCAAAAATATGAATGAGTAACTGGTTGAGTTCGGGAGCTCTTCAATAGGGTGAGGGTTGTTATTGTACACCTGCCCCTTTAGAGTTATTTCCACGAGAAAAATCCAAGGGTGAATTATCTGGAGAACGAGGTGGCCGAGATAGCTTTGTGCCATCGTTGGTGACAGGGATACTTTTAGATGACTCAACCTTCACCTGGATTTAAATGTAACTTAACTCAAAATATTTTCACGAAACAAAACAAAATTGTCCTCACTAAAAAAAACTGAAATATGTCTAGGAAATGTCAAAAATAATGAACAAAGTGCTTCTTCATTCACTTGTTCAATAGATAATAGCAAAATCGGATGAGGTTTTTTTTTATGTATTTAAAAAATACACAATTAATTTTAAAAATAAAATCACACGCTTTAATTTATTTCCTGGCTTGGAATCCAAAACAGGACAGTATCCATGGAGAACACGATACAGAATCCCTCTAAGTGAAGAAAAAGAAATAGAAAGCTACTATATGGTACTGATTTTCATTTCTGGCTTTGAAATCCAAACAGGATACTGTCCGTAGAGATCACAATTGTCTACTGGCTTCACGAGGTCTCAGTTTGGGGTGAATTACTTGTCGTGTAACATCTTAGCTCTCGGCACACGGCGTTTGGCAGAATTAAGTTCGCGAATGGAACGGGATTCGCATGCGACGGAAATGTGTGGAAGTTGGCGCAAACCAAAGTTCAAAAAAGCCCAAGGTAAATGTTATAGTACTAACTGTTTAGTAAATTTTAACAAGATGCATAGTATTTTAATACAATAATTAATTGTCGAAAATCAGGACCAAAGTATTTTTTTTTTTAAGACTTTTTAGAAGATTTTTTTTGCAATCGTTTCTTTACATAGTTTAAACTTTCCTCCTCTGCAAATCGAATGATTCAATCGTCGACGCAGCTGCTCCGGAAACGAAATCTAGCGGCGGGTGTAGAAACTATGTGCGATTCGTGTCAAGAAACGTAGCTTAAAAAATTGGTTGTATGTAAAGTCGGTTTACGGACGATAGTTTAGCGTGACAACGTCATAACAAAACATTGATGAAATGATTGCATAGTTTTATGAATAAAATTGAATCATTTTATTGAATTATCACTATTTTGTATGGATACAAAGAATGAGTGAAATGAAATCTACAATTTATTTGATAAATTTACTTTTATTTGCACTCATTAATTCAAATATGTTTATTACTTTAACGAACAGATAATTTTAACTATTACTTTTATACATGTTTGCTATTTAACTTCTTCCAATCGGTGTTATTCTGTTAAGGATAGGACGATGATAGGAAAAGTAGGAAACGAATGGGAGTGTTTAAAATTTAATGTGCCTCGAAAAAGTCAAATCGATGATTGTTCCAATCGAGTGGAAGAGAGATAGATGCGGCGCAAGCGTACAATGAGCGTAACGGGACAACGCGTAACGGGACAATGAGTCATCCTTTTTTCGTGCGTGCAGCCGGCGTTCATCGATTTATTAGACGTCACGTAAAAAAAATATGCGTATCTTTATCATGCACGACGTTAAAATTCCGTGTCCGAGTTTCGTATTATAAATGTTGTATTTACAAAACGTGAGAACACGTGGAGTTTGCTCGTGACCGTGGTCAGATGTTACACTTCCGTGGCGAGCCCTGGAAGACGCGATCACGTGTTTGTTTTAATTGAAGCAGTCGGTAGCAAGGTGCGCGTGGGGGGCTGCGAATCCAGTCACGCGCACAGCGGGCTCCTGAAGGCGCCGGAAGAAGGAGGTCTCCTCCGGCGAACCTAATCATCTTCCGGGGCTCGCGCTCGCAAATTGAAAACTCCCGCTCGCCGGGTTTTGATTGATGGTCGCCTCTCCTGACCCCGGGGTCGACTCACTGACCCCCGATCCTTGCGAGGTCAGTCTACGCAGCTTCGCGGTCCGAAAAAAAAAACAATTAACAATTTTTTTTTACTTACTTTATCCTTAACAACCTTTCATTTCAATTAAAGGGCATGCGCAGAAGAATGCGTTGGGGGGGGGGGGGTTACCTTTATCTCCTCCACGACCTAAAAAAAAATTAAGCATCCCCACCAACAAAAAGGAAAGATTTTGAAAGTAAACAGCGAGCAATGTGATTCCGCCGTGTGCGCCCTTAGTCACGATCACCCAGACGGAGAAACCGAGAAATAATTTTTTTTAGATATTTTTACGATTCCAAAGCATTATTTACCTTTATTAATTTTTATTTAGTAACGATGGGCCCATAGACGAGCATAAAAACCTACCCTTCCAGCAAAAAAAAAAAATTGTTTTCCAAAAGTTTTAATGCTTTATCAATGAAAGTAGGGTTAACTAATTCATCTATTTGTCTAATAACCTTTTCCGTTTAAACATTAAAAAAAAAAAATGCACAAACGCAGATTATTCGGGCGTCTGACTCTGAGTCAGTGTATAGTATGTTTCCCTTGATGGCTCGCGCGTGTGTCGCTTCCCACGGCCTCGTGTGCTGCAGCCTGGCGGCGGGACTTCGACTTACAGCTTCCCTCCTCCCCCCTCCCTTCGTCCTCGTTGGCAGGCCCGTCCGGGACCACCAATCACAACGACCACACCGACCCATGACAAAACAGTTACAGTCGTAGGGAACACTGCTGTGTTCGACGGTGGTGTTGTCCATAATTTATGTTCATCTTCATTGTTGCGTTCGTATATTTGCTGCGTAGTCCAGGTTTTCTTGTGTCTCTCTGCATTTACTGTAATTATTGCTAAAACTGTCTCATCGTTATTAGCCCACTGGGTTTATTCTATGTTGTTATAATTTTTTAATGAAACTGTTAAAAAAGAAAATTTTGATTATGGTTGAATAGCCACGGGGTCGTTGCCCATTGTGTTACATATTTTTGTATAGATGTCTATGACTTTTGTGTGTTCTTGCTGTGCAATCGTTTGTTACTTTAAATAAAACATATTAAAGTAGATTTTCTCAGTTTTATTCACTAGGAAACCCTAACTTTAATAGAAACTATCTCGTCGTTGTTAGCCCACTGTGTTTCTTTCGTCTATGTTGTTATTATTTTTTCATGACAAAATTCCTTCAACGGAATTCTCGTGTTGATTTGATATTCAAGATTAAATGTTTTCTTCTGTGTTGTGTTGTTCATCGTTGGGTTATCGTTGGGTTCATCTGTTTGACATCAGCTGATTTAGGCTTTGTTTTATGCGGGTATATGTTTGCATTTTTTATTTCTTATTTTGCATTTGTGAATTTTTCCACGTTCTTAAACAGTGCGTAACTGCAATGGCGTACGTCCTAAGAGTCTGCATTAATTCAAAATTCCCCGTCGCATGAATCATTTAAAGAAGGAACTTTATGTGATGGTTGGCGATCGTAAACAAACACAATGTAATGCTTTGCAATTGGCTGTCGTTAAATGGACAATACTGGCATAACTTTTGAGAACTGTCACATTTGAAAAATGTTACATTATTACACAGCAAGGAAATTATAACTGCTTCTCACCTCCCTGACAACTTCGCGCATTTATCTGTGCGTGTCGGGACTAAATCGAAATTCCACAGGATATAAATTTTACTATAAATGGACTCAGTTCGTTCTTTCCTGAAATTTCAAGAACATTTCAACAACTCGGTGGAAACGGAGTATGCAGAACGCATAGACAAGCCGGTGATGCGCTACACAAACGTTTCAATTTGTATGAAGACTACGTAGAAAAATAGGCTCAGTTATCACATGTGTTGTAAAATAAGTTTTGTTTCACCATCTCAAATGAAAAAAAAAGATCTGGAGAAACAAACATTATTTACTATTATTACCCTCTTAAGTGCTTATTTAATGATTTTGATAAACCTAAAGGCCAATTTATATATCAATCGTGGCATGAGTTCTGATAATTTAATAATGTGTTAGACAGTTTTGAATTATGTATGCACTTTTTTAGTATTTGTTCGTAAATAATAAAAAAATAATTTTTACAGAGCCCCGAAACCTGAGATTTTTAAGTTTTTTAAAATAAAATTTAAAAAATGATTTTATTATTTTAAGACAATAACCACTTGTAAAATTTAATTCAAAAATGTATTACGCACGATCATCTGCTCCCAACTCATGCTAGGTTTACGATGTAAATTGACTTTTAAGGATATAAAAAATAAAATAGCAATTATTGAAGTACCACAAAGCAACAAAACAAAGAACTAAATTAAACACGACCTCTTCAAGAAAACTCGTCAAATTCAGCTGTAAATGAATAACTGGTATTTTCTCTAACGTGTAAAGGAATTTTAAACTTAGTTTAGAGAGCATTGGATGTCCTGAGTCTTCCGATCCTTGCTCATTATTATTATTATTTAAACAGGCTTGCGTTCTTTGTTATAAGGTCACTGAAAAACATGAACGCATCGAACAATAGCTGTGAATTGTTAGTCGTATTAAACGGGGTTTAGAAGTTACTATGGTCTCACTGAAGTGCTCGTTGTATTGTATGTGGGTCTAAAGTGTGTCCTACAACTTTATTGTAATATCGGTTTATACTTTATACATCAATTTTTGCTACGAGGATCATTCAGCAACACACATTTATTTATAGTCCCTCCAGAAAATGCCATATTTAGAGAAACCTTTATCTGTATTATAGTTCTGAGAAAAATTAAATTACGTGAATTTAACACTGCGTAAAATGGCTCTAGTATTGTGTGCCGAAACAATGGCTCAGATAGTGTGTTTGTTATTTATTTGCAAAAGATCTTTATTTACGTTCTGAACTGTGCATTATGCTTATGCCTGCTCCAGTATTGATTATGGAAATATAAACCAACTCATTTGTCATCATACTCTAGGAAGTGTAATGATCGTTACGAGATTCAATGACTTGTTATCTCTCTAAGAGTTCATTGGGACAGTAAACAAATACTAAAACATAGACTGCACCAAAATAATGGTTTTAATAATAGTGAACTTTCAAGCACTGTTTATATTTTAAGAATTGTGTGATTTAGTGATTGTTGCGCTTGACGTTATTGTGCCACTGCACACTAGCCAATCAGGACTCACCATTTTAACCTAACGCTTTTTAAGAAATTAATTCGATGAGAAGCCTCTTCTGGACTTTCATTCAAAAGCGTGTCACGGAATACAGTTGCGCCGTATAATTAGTTAATAATAGCTAGAAAATTATTAGCATTCATATATTTATAGATGCTAGGAAATTTGCGAATGTTTAAGCTACTGAGGCGTGGCAGGACAGTTCTAAAAGTATTGTGTACAGTAGTGTTTCCAATTGATGATATATGCTGTACCACAGCCTCCATTATTCAAACGAACACATGACACCAAGTTGTTTATTGAAAACCAGCGAAACGTGAAAGTAAATTAATACGTTTTAAGGCCAATAAAATTTTAAAATTACTCTAAGTGCAAGCTATTACATTGACACTATAATATGTAAACTGACTAAAAGTTTAAGATTGAATATCGCCAGCTCAGTGGTCTTGAGTGGACGATTTTTGTGTTCTCTACTGAACTGTATAGTCGGTCTAAATATTTTTTTAAATATCACAGAAGAACTTATAGTGTTGTACAAGTCAAGTTAAGTACTGGATATCACACCGTAATACATACATTTGGATTATCAGCTCCCCACCACACCTCAGGTGTTTTCATAAGAGTCTTAACTGAAACAGCGGATTGAAATATATGAATTGAGACATTTAATGTTTATTTGGGTATTGCATTATTCTGAGCTAGTCAAACTTTATATCAGTCCTTGCACTAATTGGAAGTGTGTGTGACGAATTAATGTGCTATTATTTGTTCTACCTGCATAAATTATTTAAAAATCACACATTTGCCATTATATTCTTTTATTATCAAAAAATTTCCTACAGATCTTGCCTGAATGTTTTCAACTGGATTATATATATCCGACTCACCACAACGCTACTGTAAGACACAGTTACAATTTAAGTCAAGGCGAGATACCGATTGAATCAGGTGTTATTATCATTCGCCCACAGCTCAGGCGTTTATAAAAAGTATTTATCTTACAGTTTCTTTTATTGTGCAACCCTTTACAGCACTAATAATAGAAACAGTACAATTAGTTTCAAAACATGCACGCAGCCATTTAAATGAGAGAAATTAGTAGCCGCTAGGATCAACTGTCAAGTGTATGGATTTTGGAAGTGAATATAAATAAGGACCAAGTTTTATTTTTTTAAAGCCTATTAAAGAAACATTTTAAGTTAACTTTTTGTCAGCCCAGCTCGTTAAATAAAGCTTTCGTTAAATGTTTCATTTTGCAGATTTGTTTAAAGTTATTTATGTTAGTCACGTTCGAGCAAGTGTACTCGGGCTAGAACAGTTGTTAACTATTCCCATAACAAGAAGCCATGTATGAGTAACGTGAAGGGGAAACAGTTTTGACTACTTTTTTCTTGGCAACCTATCGTTACAAAATATTTAATGAATGTTTTTTTAATAATGTTTTTTTCATAGAATTTTTTACTAAAAGCAGGTTTATGAACATGCTTAATCTTTTATTACCAACTTATTTTTAAATTCAGAAAATTCAATTATCTTGCATGCCAAATTCCATTATTAATATTTTAAAGAAAGCCACATTGTTTGGGACAGGAGGAAGAAAGAAAGCACTCACACACGCTCATAACAACATTTTCTCCTCAAATTCACAGATAACGCTAGTTTACAAATCACCCATGGGATCTTCTTAGATCGACTTATATCTTCGTAAATTTACGGCTTCTGAGTTTACTTACATTGCACGTGAACGTACAGGAATAATCTTGGAGTTTTAACAACGCCTTGTAAATCCTTCAACAGAAACTCTTTTCTTTCTTCCAAGTGTCTGTTTATCCTATTAAGAGTTCCTGTAAGTCGTATGCTGCCGATTTTAACCAAACAAAGTTAATGTTCCTGTAATTTAAGAAAAGATAGTGAAATTTGTGCTACATTGCCTCTCTCTCTTGACTTAAATGGAAACTAAACATAAAAAATTTATAGAAAAAAATTATTAATTTTTTTAAACATAAGATTTTTACACAAAATATTCTCAACATAAATTGTATTATTTCAATCATATAAAACTGTTCTCTTATTCTATTTAAGTTTGTCAAACAATGTAAAATAAACTTGACCATTTTACAGACATCTTTCTTTGACAGTTTTCCAGATAATAGAACATAGATAAAAAAAACAGTCAATTTGAGAAAGTCTAGGACAAACTGTAAACCAATGAAATGTATTCGTTTTTATAAACTGCGAGATTGTGTTATAAAATTAAATAAAAATTATACTTCTAATTATCCTATAGGAATAAATATGACACCATTTTAATCATAAGAAAATAAACAATGCAACACGGCATATCGTATAAACCCAAAAATTCTAATTTTTATTTACAGTCCAAAAATACGCATGTGAATAAAATTAATTTTTTTTGTAAGTGTAGATGTTATTAAAAATTAAAATAAATTACCTTTAACTATCCAATAAGAATAAATAATTCACCCTTTTAATCAAAAACTAACCAACGCAATTTATAAACTGTCTGAAAATACACATAATATACCTAACTTACAGGTTTTTGTCCGGAATAGTTTGTGTGAAGATCCGCAGTTATCTGTAACTACCAATAACCCATTAGTTTATTTAAGGGGGCAATATTCTTTTAAAATTTCGAATATTTACTGCCAATTCTCACAGCACACACATTTAGGCGCATAAACACGCACATCTCAACAACGTGATCTCATAATCCGTATATGTTACTAGTATGTTAAAACGCTATAATCCCTTAGTTAATGATTATTGCTAATGAAAGTTCAGGAAATACGTGGCTTCCATTTTCATACAGCATTGCATCGCGAATTATCTGTTTGTGGCGTGATTGCAGCTGACAGCTAATGTGTAGTAATGCATGAAATCAAAGTTACTCTGTTCCTGGTATTTCATGCTTTGCTACATTTGCCCGTTTATAAACAGCTGCGAAATCTGTCGAATAGTGAGACGAAATCACCACACTGAGAAACATAATTATACACTGCAACGTAAAATTTGCTACCAGATTCAAAACTATTAGACAAATTTTTCAACCGTGAGTTCTACTAATTTTTTATTAAAATATAAGTCAGGAATGTAATTATTATTAAATTATTTACTATTTTCCATTAAATATGTTGTTTACACAATTACACCCTGTTTTACAAGAAATAAATATAATATTTTTATAAACTAGCTTATTTGTTGTGAGTGCTGATGGGGTACTTTGTGTTTACGTACAGTATTCTCACAATTAATAGAACTGAAAATGAATTACATGTATATTCATTACTTTAAGTTCCAAGCGATTGGAAAAATACAATTAATTGCATTGTAATACAAAGTAACACACCAATTGAAAAATAATTAAAATAACGATTGAAAGAAAACCATATATGTACAAGCTGCCAGAGATATGAGAAATCTTATTACCAGTTAACTTGAAATGGAAAGATAAAGCCCGGACCGAGGTAAATTATTTTAAAATCATACAACGTATTTCCAAAATTTACGTGAATGTGTAGCATGTATCGAGGTCGAATTGCAATATGATTCAGCAATCTGCTGTATTTACACCAAAATATTAAGCTCTGTGTGGGTTATTATTAAATTTGTCATATTTCCTAAAGATTTTGTAAACTCTAATAATATTGGGAAAATCAACCAAATTTATACTAATTTTTTTTACAAACGATTTAAAGAATAAGACCTGTGAGTGGTTATGACTCTCTGAGAATCACCTTTATTTGGCTGCCGATATTACTAGCACTTGTAGCGCATCTCTCTGACGCATGCTTCAACACAACACGAAGAGCTTCCCTCTCGAAATGAGCGCATCTAAGGAATGCATTTTCTTTTTTAATCTTCTTAAGTGACGTGATAATGCCAGATTAATCTTACGCCGTCGTTATCCTTCACTGCGATCGTAATTTTTGGAATTGCATGTTATACATTAGCTTTATTGGCCACGGTATTAAAAAAAAATCTGCGAGCGTTAGCCAACATTGGCACGGAACTTATAGTGTGTGACCCTGAAGTTTACAGTCAGGAGGGAAAAATATAAAATCATTAACACTTGCAACACTGGTTTTACAAATAACAAATAACTTACTATATATATATATATATATATATATATATATATATATATATAACGCAATAATCGTCAGTAAATAGTAATATGCGATACTTCTTATTGAAACATCCGTTATGACTAGCGACCGGCAAAAGTTGTCTTACTATCTTGTCGTAGGCTAGACTCCACACACTTGTACTTAAGAAAGTAAAAGACTCGTGTTCACTGGCTCCTGCTACATGTAAGCTTTTGTCCGGTTGCATATTATTGGATCATACGAATAAATATATTTTTTTTCTGAATCGTTTATTGTCTGACAAGATGTGTTAAGATATTCATAATTCGATTAACTTTTTAAATAAATGTGAAATGGTATTCATATTGACCTGCTAACTACGCAGGTATCTAGTATGACGTAAAAAGGGCAATAATTCAGCTAGCATGGTGAATTAGAACTTATGAATGAAAAGCTTTGAATGGATTCAAAATACGCTCACTTGATGAGGGGTTGTGGCTTTAATCCCAACCCCCTGGCATGACTCATATTTATGAGTCATTCCCACCAAGTGTGCTGATCCTTTCATCTTCACCCTCCGGGAAAATTAACTGAACGACGTGAAACATTCAGTTCTTAATTTTTAATTTCACTTCGTTTTCGTGTGAAATTCTGAACGCCTCTCGTTATTGCTAACATTTAGGAAAAAATAAAACTTCATTTCAATGATAAGTACATGAGTCAGTTTAGCCAACGTATAAATGTAAAGATCACCTGGTGGTTGGAATTTATAGTTTAATTTTTGAAAGTTTCTGATTAGTAGCGTAACTGCCTTATAATCGCAATTTAAGTAATAATTTTTTAAAAGTTTTTATTGGTTAATTATTTGCGGGGAAGATCTATTGTGATCGTGGAACGGAATTTAAGACACTGTATCACACGCAATTTTGGTTGTTTATTTCTTTTACATTGCATTCAACTCTTTCGCATTTTCTGTATAGTTTCAAAATATCAGTAACAGATATTTGCCAAACATACAAGCAGTCAAAGGCCACGCAATTGTTTATTATAATGATAACTTGCATGACCTTTCACAGTTTAAAAATAACGTTCATTAATTAAACATCTGGCGAGAAATTTTGTGACGCAACAACAATTGCAAGATAGTTATCGGAATACATTTTCAGGGAAACGACAAGAAAAATTTTTTGTTAGGCAGTACAAACACACAAACGAAGGGTTTATCCGCCGTCGAATATTTACTGCTACTCGCCATCGTCTGCTCCATCCTCGACAGATTCGACCCGTAGTTCACAACCACTGGCTCAAATGACTCAATATCAACATAAAAATTACCAGTGGGCATATCCACGTCCATTACCAAACAATAGTCTACATTCCCAGTCACTTCTCGTGAGGTAGATGGCTGAGGGTCGCTCGAGAGAAGATTTCGCGCCTCGTTCGGGGGCTCGTTTTGCTCCACTGGCTCATTTCTCTCCGCTACTTTTGGCCTCATTCGATACCTGCGACACTTCTCTGCATTCTGATTCTGCTCGGGTGGTTTCACTTTTTTTCTTTCTTTTCTCCAACAAAACCCGTTTTCGCTTACGCATTTTGCAATTACTGGCTCCAAAACCAAAGTCAGTAACTTTATAGTTATACCACTCAACTAGAACCACTCAGTGTTCACTCGCAAGCAGCTTAAAAGTTTAAATCACTAAAATCGGTCTTATTACTTCCGGACTCACAGCTGTCACTGACTTCAATTCGACGGGGCCCCCCCCCCCCCCCCCAAATGCTCATTACGTCATCACTGGAAATTTTAATAGGGTGAGTCATACGTAACGACCACTAACGTATATTTACTTCAACTTTGTAGTTTTCATAGTTTACGAGTTTTGAGCGGTGTCGAATTCTCAGCCGAAGTGACACCCAACCCGAGATTAAAGACATTCATATTCTTGTGGGAAATTCACGTTGGATCTCAGCATGAGAGACCGAAACTTAAGCACAAACCAACATCAAATACAGCCATCATGTGACCTACAGCTACAAGAAACACAAGCTATCCGCTTTAACACCGACACTGATTAACAGCTGCAGTATGTCAGATGTGATTCTTCTGTGTGCAGTGCGATTAGGGAACGAGATTAAAAGTCAGATTTATATTGAACCTTTGGCGGTTATCTCCCTTCAGTACCCACGCCGTATATTAACAGATCGATTCGTCTATACTTGTACGATTTGAGCCACAGTGTTTTGTTGTAAAAATCTCAATTGAAACTCGCGCATAGATTGGAAGTAATGAATATTTATAAAAATATGATCTTAATAATACTTATTTTTTGTGGTTAAGTTTTTGATGGAATATAAATATTTCATTCTATTAAATAGAAATAAAAATAAATCTAGATAATATGTTATGTTATATAATATGTTGTTTTTATAAGTTAGTAAATATTAATTGAAACAAATATTAATATTATTTTACAACATATAAGACAGTAAAGCTTTACTTAAATAAGATACAAATTATACTTATCAAATATAATATAAAATTATATGCTATAATAAGTTATAATAAAGGAAAATTGTATAAATATTATACCTTCTTATTAAATTTTTTCAAGAAATTATTAATATATGAGTGTTTACTGAAAATTACCTACTAATTTTACTAATAAACTATACTAGTTTATTTGGTAATTTGTACCTACAGTAAACGGAACCAGCATTTGAACTATATTTTAAAGTATGTATATAACTGAGTAAAATCTGTTTCAGGCACGTAGCATATTATCGATTAAGTCATTTCCACTAAATTGTTATAGCTTGCTCCTGAACGTTAAAGCGAAATTGCAGATTAGATGGAAACTTTAATGTAACATTATGTTTAATTAACAGAAAAAGTAGACATAATTTTTCCACATTCTCTATCTAAATAACCCGTGTCCACGCGAACGAATTCACGGCACAGCGAGTGTTTTTAATAAACGTTTGTATAACAATTTTTTTGAAAATTTCTCTGAACACCTTTGTATTTGATTAATGTCTTAAAAATTTAATATATATATATATGAACAAGTTACTCATATATATATATATATATATATATATATATATATATATATATAATATCCTGGATAAGTAATTACGGCAAAGTTTTTTTTTCGGTCGGGCCACTTTGAAGCCAAACTCTTCACTTCACAGTAGATAATTTTTAATGGATCATAAATGGTCACGGTAAAAGACATATTTTTAAGAGGAACTGCATAAGTGTTACAGGTCGTTGACGTCTCGTCTCTGGTTACGAATCTGCGTGGAGCTACTAATTAATAATTAAAAAATCAAAAATCAACAAAAATATAAATAAAATGTTTCATGTCGAGCCATTTCCTCCCCATTTGATAAACAACAAATTTAAACTTTTTATGTAATAATAAAAAATACCGACCACAATCGGTCCAAAAATACATTGTTTTTCCACTATTTTTTTAAAATCTCCCTTAATAATAACTTATAGTATAATAAGTGTTTACTATATTATAGATATTAGAATGTAATCAAATATATAATACAATTGGATAGGAACCCATACATAGATATAACCTACCTTGGCCCGTTTAACGGTGCTAACTAAAACAACCCTCAGAATGACACACACGTTCAGAGCCGAAATGAAAATTAGTAGTATCCTTATTTTTTTTATTTATAAATTACAATTGGGAACTTTTTTTAAATTTTTATTTTTAATACTACTAAAACGTCTCATCCTTCTAAGTGTGCGCCTCGGGACTTAGACTATCACTCGTCGATCCCACCTCAGTACCAACAGTATCCCGGGCTTCCCTTGCGGCCGTGTTGATGACGTCACTCTTCTTCGGCGCGACTCAGTAGCCAATGAGCAGGTTGTAATCTTCCCGAATGCGTAGAGCATCGTGTGGGGGGTCCGTCATGGAGATCGTCGAAACCGCGAATTTTTTCCCGGTCCGTACGCGTGGGTTCTGGTAGTAATGTCACGGCGGTTCGAAGCAGCCTCGACTCGGCGCGAAATGCAATCGCCGATGCGGTAGCGTGCTCGCAAACAGTCCCGCAGTCACAGGTGTCTGCTCACGCACTGAAAACCGATGTCCCATAACTTAGCCTCAAACCGACAACTCTTAATTACAGTTGTGATCTAAAAAAAAAAAAAAAATCCATGGCTGTTTGAGCTGTGAGCAATTTTTTTTTTCAAAAGTTTGAAAATCTCCACTCTGCACCAGAAACCGTGATTACAAATTTTTTCAAGCATTCATGATAAACCCTTAATATTTATAACAATTAAAAATAAAATAAACATGCCACACTTCAGCGGAAATCTTAGCAACTGATTTAAAAATATTGCTCATGTAAGGGATTTTTAATTCTTATCAATAGTAGGGTTATTCACGATTGCGTAATGAAAATTTTGTAGTTACAGTATCAAATAATTTGGTTCAAAAAAATTTGCGAGTGGGGAGAGTATTTAAAACTTTTGAAAAAAAACCCAAAAAACTACATTATATATAATTTTGAATTTTGGCTTCAAAATCCATGACCATGATTAATTTTCTTAATTTTTTTGCACACACGCCATTTCATGTTATAGAGTAAATTCAATAACGGACAAAATAAATATGAATACGCAAACACACACACACACACACACACTCAAAAGCTAAAAACCAGCCAATGTCAAAATTTTAAGATAGTCCGTTATTGAAGTTTCTCTATGACATACACTGTAACCAACAATTGTGTACTGCTGAAAAAAAATAACATTTTGATTTAATATTTTTATTTGAAGAATCATTTAAAGAACGCGATTTATTGGCCTATGAGCTGTTACCTCGACTAGGCGTTTTGTTCTGGGACAGACTATATCTACGCCCTGTCATGGCGATATCGTCTTTTCAAAGCCACCGATATTGATGAATACAATATTTCCCATAGCTAAACGTCATGCCGATAACAGTTGATAGGCCAGTAGATTATAGTTCTGAATGAAAAAAAAAAGTTTTTTAGTTTTCGAGTTTTAAACTTTTTTAAAGCCCCACCATGCACCATATTATTAGATAATGCGACTAAAAATATTTGCTACGCAATCATAAATAACCATACTATTGGTAACAATTACAAATAAAAACAATGTTCCTATAATTTTAAGGGGAAAAATCTTATTTGGAAGACTAATGGGGCAACAAATTTAAAACGGGTACCCTTCACTATTCACACTGTAACTTAGTAAGTTATTTTCTTTAGTAAGCCATCTTTTCACATTTCTTGCTAAGTATGGAAATTAATTTTTTTATAGTATGACAAGTCAAATTTACCCGATTAAATTTTTTTTTTGCTGCATTAAGTCGTCCAAATAATGTTCCCCCTAAGAGTATAGCATATCAGTTTTTATTTGGATTTGTTATTAATAAAAGGGTTGTTTATGATTGCGTAGCAAAACGTTTTAGCCACAGTACATATCCAATAATTTGGAGCAGGCAGGGATTCAAAAACGTTTGAAAAAATGCCTATAACTCAATAACTACGACTCGTATTGAATTTTGGTTTCTTTTATGTGTAAGCACCTTAGCTCGCGGTAAAAGACATTTAGTGGGAGTAATTTCGTGAAAATAGAACGGATGTTGATGAACGGAAATGTGTACAAACAAGATGGCGGACCCACGTGTAGCAATATAAACATTTAAGTTACTTTCGTAAATATTAGGGGACATACCAAACGTATTGATGTGCCAAATGTAACTTTATGATAGTGCAACTACCCTAAAATATATATTTGGTAAACTAAAATAGTCGTGGGAAAAAAAGTAATTTCATGTTTTAAAACTAGTAATAAAAAGGGCATTTCACTGATTATAATAGATATTCTGCTTTGAAATTCCAAACAGGCAAGTAGTGCAGTGGTAAAGCGAGCGCTTTATATCCTCAAGGAAAGTGGTAAAATCTCATCACTGGAGAAATTATTATTTTTTCTTTTTTATATAATATTATATTATAATAATAAATCAGCTCAATAAGGTTAAGTTTTGTTTGTAGGAAATATTTACAGACTGATATCAGTCGTTTAAGAAAAAAAAATACAAACATGTACTTAGTGTTATGATTTGTTTTTAAAATATTTCAAGTTAATATTTTAGCATTTCCATGGAAGTGTAACTTCTTACGTTGGTGTAAACTATATAGTATTAGCTGTTTAGTGAATTTTAACAACATGGACAGTAAGCATCTAGTAAAAAAAAAAATCAGGTCCAAAACAGTATTTTAGAATTTTTTTTTCAAGTCGCTTTTCTCGGAGAGATTTATAATAGTTTAAAATTTACGGTCGTTTCGTGATGGTGGCAAGTAACGACTAAGAAAGATTCAGGCAGCGAATTCTAGTGGCGGGCGCAGAAAGTGTACAGGTGAGATTCGCGTCCAGATTTTTTATTTTTTTTGCTTGAAATGCAAATATTTTATTTGTCAGTGTATTTATGATGATCTGCAATAATATAAAAAAAATATACGTAAAATTTCGTGTCAGAGTTTCGTATTATAAGTTTATTTGAGAACATGAACGACATTAGAACACAAATGTGTTTGCTCGTCAGCGGTGGTTGGATGTTCACACATCACTGGCGAGTGCTGGAAGTCTCGCTCGCAAACACCGTGATCAGCTGGCATGCTGACGGTTGTTGGCTGGACGCTGAGCTGACTGTAGACCACGTGACCCCGTCCCGCCGCGCGCCTTGAGGCACGCCGCGGTCGGGACGGGCGCAGGAGCGGGGATACCGGGCACGCGCGCGCCTAGGCGCGGACGTACCGTATCGGCGACATCGCGGAACCGCAACGCTCCGTTCCTCGCGACGGACGCAACAGTAGCTCGCGTGGCCGCGTTCCTGTTTTCCAAGCGCGCGCTTTATTAAACCCTGAGGAATGGGGCAGATGCATATTATGTAGCACCGCTCAAGTTGTATTTGCAAGCCTGCCGTGTAACCATTTCCAGATTTAATTTTTTGGTTTTGATAAGTTTTGATGTCGCGAAACGGACCTTCATTCTCCGTTTACGGTGAACTGCTTGTCACGTGCTTCGAACAGGAATGCAGGCGATGCAAAATAACCCTCTTTTTTGTTTTTAGTACATTATTTACATTTTGAATTTAATTAAACGTCTCATTTCTGAGTTACACCAGGATATATATATATATATATATATGTGTGTGTGTGTGTGTGTGTGTTGTAATACCCCAAGTGTCTTAAAGAATAATTAAATAATAAGGTTAAAAGATTTGGAAGCTTTGATTACTGGGGCCCTCAATTAATAACTATAAAAGTCAACAACAGAGGCGACACTAGGAGTAAACAAAGAAAATTTAGGGACTCCCTACAAATACTTGGGAGTAAAAGGATCGTTATTATACATTAAATAAATAAAAACAACTGTTACGTCTATAGACTTCCTTATTTTATTAATCATTGTTCTTTCTTTTTTATAGATTAAATTTTCCTCAGTAAAGTCTGTTTTTCATTGATAAGTGATCTTATTTACATAACTCACAATTACACTTATTATATGATATTCCTTAACGTTATATACGATAGGGCCGGCCCTGAATGACTAACAAAAAATTAAAATATTTAAAAACAAGAATGAAATTAACATTGGTAACTTTAAAGGTTGTACATATAGTCCTTCCAAAACATAATATAAATTTCTTCTCCTCGAACTGCCTTTTACTGTCCGCTGTCTTAATTGGGTTACACTATTTTTGAGTTCGTGAATAAAAAGATAGAATTATGCGGGTATCACCCGGGGCTGTAGGTAGACGGTGATCGAGGTAGTAGGCCTAATGATGTTGGATTATGCGCAGGAACCGACTCCAGTGGTTCTGGCAGAGGATTTTGGTTGCCCCAAACTTGGAACCCTGTCTGAAACAAAGGTCCAAATTCCAAAGAATTAGACCTGTTTCCAGACAGTATACTTAAATGGCGCAAAAGGCCGATAGAGGGAAATTAAAGGGGGGAATGACGTCAAGACTTACCAAAACAGGGTGTTGGTCCTGGCGCTCAGGAGAGGGCGTCTCGTCTCCGAAAACTCGAACCACGATTCGCGGTAGCCACGGAAGTCATCATGTTTAATTTTAAAAAAAATATAAAAAAATACTAAATTTCTCTAGGTACTTTCAACTAAACTACTGACTGGTTAATAATAATTTTAGATAGGGACTCCATCCCTTTAGTCTGAGCAGACTACATAATATACAATGTCGATGATTCGCCGAAGATCGCAGATACAAACGGTACCAGTCAGTCAGGAGGCGCGCACCGAAGTAAGTTCAGCGCGGGATATCACCAGAATATCATAAGCGCGGGGTCTCTAGAGAATGGGAGGGGGGGTAGGCTCTGAGCCGAAAATTACCGAGTCCACCCGAAGGTGTCCGGCATAAAAAAATTAGATCTTACTGGAGTGACTGCGCGACTGAGGCGCTATCTTTTGGTGGCGAGCAGAAGTACTAATAAATCGACTTGTGGCCGACGAGTGTGTCAAGCTAGGGGGTAATGGAGTAACCAGTGGTGCCACCTAGCGGCCTGAGACATAAGGAGGGGAGAGAGGTTGTCGTTACCTCCGCGCGAGCGCTGGTGTCGGCGCTGCCGACGCCCACAAGTGGCTTTAGTGACCACAGCCGTCACTAGATGTCGTTAAGGTGCAGAATCGTAACTGCGGCTGTCAAGCCTGAGATGGCCTTGACTTCGGTTAACGTACCCGAGCGGTCGTCGCTCCTAGCCACTTCTGAGAAGAAAGGGTGGGTGAGCAGGCGGGGGATGGCTTCAAAAAAACGCATGGTCTGTGGGACACAAGGCCCACGGGATCCTCCTGTCGTGTCTTGCTGCTAGTGAACCTTATACCGATTCGTGACAGAGTTAGCTGGGCTCAGCACTGCTTCACAAGCTGCTCTTAGGCAAAAGTAGTCACGCGAAGAAATAAAGTTACCGGCCCCGACGTGCCTGGAGGCGGGAGAAATATTAGCCAGAATGCTAGCCTAGCATGAGGCTGGAAAAGAAAATCAGCTCGCCTCTGAGAACAGAGGCTGAGGGCCTGGCCGTAAAGAAAATAAGATGAGAGAAAAAGAAAAGAAAAAAAATATATTTTCAAAAATATTATTTCAGATTACAAAATTTTAAATAAAACGTGCCTAAATCCCTAATACACGGCACAGTGTGTGTGTGTGTGTTTACGTGGGTGTAGGTTTTCAGGAAAGAGAATCGTAGATCACACACGGTTGTTGCATGCAGAATGAGAATCCAAGTTCGCTATTAATTTACATTAAAAGCGATTGCTTTGTTATTAAATACATTCTCTAGTAATACTGGAAATAAAGCTTTTAAAGTGTAACAAAGAAGTTTATTGGTTTGGAGAATAGTGGAGAAATCGTCGTGGCCTTAGAGATAACATACACTTCACAGTAAAAAAACAAAACAAAATTGATTTACCCAAACTTGGCCTGAAAGAGTTCAACAAGAAATCTTTGTATTCCATACTACAAAAATCCGTTAGCAAACATACAATAGTGAACTTTAAACACTGACAATTTTTGTCAAAATAATTTTGAAAATGTTTTTTGTGTGAGGATTTTCATATAAAAACTATGTAATGTTATTTAACTTAAAAGTTCATCGACTCATTTAGTGCTCTCTCGCTACGTAGCAGTTTTAGACGCTCGGTTGATTTTTTAAAAGTAGGGTTGAAGAAATATTACGTATTACACACATAAAGCATACCGATGGATAATAAATACAGGTCGAGTTTGTTTATGGGTGGGATTGGACTAAGAGGGTAGAAATTGGGAAGGTTTTATCGCAAGAACTGGAAAATCACTTTAACTACCTGATTACAAAAAAAAATTGCAACCTTTAGTTATTAAATCTCTTAAGACGAGTACCAAATTTATATTTGTTTGAAATATGCTTTGATTAACACCAATCATTAGCTCAAAGGGGATGGAAAGATAGAGATTGAATGATAAAACAAATCACAACTTCCTTAGTAGACACGACATTAATTTCGTTTGAGCTACAATGGATCTTTAATTATTGTTCTGAAATGTTTGTTTCATACGAAAAAAACAACTCTTTATAGTAAGTATTGAAATTTTGTTAATATTTACTTTGGCAATTTTTGTTCCGACGTTATGAAATAAATACGAACTTGGAAATCTGCCTGTGCCTGAAGGCAGAGCCCGAGAAGGTATTTTGTTCCACTAGACCTTCATTCCTACCAACACATCACGCCCCGACCTCCCCACGCAGTATTCCACTGCTCGCCGCTTCTCGCAGTTCCGTTTCTCGTTAAAGCCCTCCCAACGCTACCGCTCTTCCCCGGCCGAAACACTTTAAAAGCTTTCCACAGCAGCTTCCTTCACCGCGCCAAACCGTTTCTTGCCACAGACAAAAAATCTCGAATCTCGTCTGAGTATGAGCCACTGCAAAGATTATGTTGCTGTAAAAAAAAATTGTTTGAAGTAAGACTTCTCTGCAGCTGGTAGGGTGACGTCATCAAAAGAATTGTAACGCTGCGAGAAGTAACGGACAACTCAAAACAGTTTTGGATGAGCCGCTTGCGCAGGCACTGCTTTGTTGTTTCTTTTCGCTCGCAGCGCCACCTAACGCAAAAATGGCGACTCCTGAGCGTAAATAATTTTGTGTTCTGCATATTTGTTAAGGGTGAATCTTTGATTTCAATTCAACGGGCGTTTAGTTTAAAGTTTAGTTGTCGAAGTCCCTGGCCTTTGGTCGAGAAAACAGAGCTCTTTCTCGCTGACCTCCGTGTACACCTGACATAACGCCATGCAATTTTTTTTCCTTTGGGGCTTTATAAAAGATCGTGTCTACGTTCCGCCGCTAACCAGTGATTTTCCAGAGTTGAGACACAGAATCGAAGAGGCTGTTGCTTCCATTACTCCGGACTTGTTAACCAAACTGTGGGAAGAATTGAACTTTAGGTTGTATGTGTGCCGTATAACTAGAGGTGCACATATTGGGCCTTTTGTAAGAAAAAACTAGGTTATTTTATTTTAAATTTTATGTGAAATTTGTTGTAAATAGTCTAAAAGAAAATGTTATAATATACCATTGAAATTGGGATATTATTTTTTGGACATCCTGTACTTGCCGTTAAACATAGATGGCAGCAGCAGCGCTCGATGGCATGTTTTCATCATAGCGCACTTGCATAAATGTACACTCGCATACTTGCTCACTCGCGCACTCCCACACACGGACACCTGCATACATTTCTATATACTCGCATATCTGTACTCACGTATACGTGTACACTCGTACGCTTGTTTCACGTGTTTTTCTACCCTGCAATTTTAATATACCTCTATCTGTGAAGTTACACTTTTACCAAGCGTGGTATTCATGCAACCATTATATTTGGTAGACACATAGTAAAAGCAAGTTTACCCTGTCATAAAAATAGACCAAAAACTTTAACGACGAATTTAGCCTACATTGATCTAAATAAATGCATGTGTTACAAAACAAATAATCGTGGCCTAAGATAATTAATAAAATCTGGATGAACGTATAAAATAAAAATAAAATTGTACTACGAATAGCCATATTAATATGAACAAAAAAATTGGGACAGGTTGTGTCATGTCGCGGTCGCAGGTTTTTAACGTGAATACGTCATGTAGATGGGAGGTTAAAAAAAATACATAACTTCAAATTAACTGTTTATAATTACAAAATATCAATGTTCTTTCTGTTGCTTCCTCAACATGTATTTATAACAATAAATGGAAGAAATACAGTAATTCTAATAAAATTATTGTAGTCATATAACTTTCAGTGATACCTGCGCTCGTACTAGACTGAGCGAAGTCTGCCATATTAGATCTCTTCCTCTCCTCTGGTCCATTAGACACCGACGAGGGACACCTTTTAGGAATCTTCCCGAGTTTTTCTTCCTTGTAGTCGTCGTTTCTTGCAATTCAGATTATATAAATTTGCCATATTTCTCGAAATTGTAATTTTTTACGCACTAGCAGATATAGGTAATTTCATTTCATCAACTTAAAAAAAACTTTTCAAACATGGTTTAAATGGTCACAATTTTCTGCAAAAAAAAAAGTGAATTTTATTCGATTCAAACTGTTTAACGCTCGTGTCCAATATCTGCCTTCAAAATAGTCATCCGGAATCTAACGTTCGAGAAACTTGCAAACTGTTTATAATGGCGCGTGCGTAAAACCATAACCGACCTACTACATATATGTGTGTGTGTGTGTGTGCGCGCACACACACAACTTGAATCCTATAATTTCATTTTTATATTTTATTATGTTTCAAAATATATTCTATTTTCTTTACACTCCACCTTTTTGAACTGGTATCCCGCTTTTATAAGACTTTTTACACCAAAAAAATTGTTTGGATACATTTCTCTTTGTCATATAAAAAACTGTTTTACAATGTTAAACTTTTCTACAACTCGTATCATTTACAATACACGAACCTATATTGTGATTTGAGCGATGTGCATTTGTTTATACGAATAGTAGCAGAAGGTGAAAAATTAAAATGGTTCTATGACATTTCAAACATGCTCTCGGCATGATATCAATGACAGCCAGGACAAAGAATGGTGATGCTCTGGAATTTTATTTCTATAACAAGATGCACATGATTTTCAGCAGTTATTAGTAGCCTAATCGGCAGGGTGTCAAACGTACTATTATTTTAGTGCGTGTGAAAATATTTTTGACTTGTATACTATTTACATGCTAAAGCCAATCTTTGTACTCAAATGAACCATTATTTGGCTTGAACTAAAATCAACAATGAAAGCTCAATGATTAAAAACGGCGACCGTTCGAAATTTTTGGAACTGTGTACAGCTTCGATAAAATCTTATTTTTGCATAACTCAATTTTTTACCACGCTTAAACAAATAAGATTACGCAATCGACACCCTATTAGCGAGGATTACGGCTTCAATCACAACTGCGAAAATTTGTACGTTCATCGTTCGGATTCATGAGTGCAGTACTGTCAAATTGTTCCCAAGTGCAAGTTGGCATTCTGAGTGTTTCAACAAATTCCACCCGACAAAAGTAAATAAGCGAAATTAAATATTGTTAAGTTCTTTAAATGAGTCGTGCAATGGGGAATTGTGATTTAATGCAGTTGTTTTTCGGACAAACGCCATTTAGGTTTTGCACTGTTTTTCATGAAAAATTCCGATAAGATATATATATACTTCTATATATATGAAGTTAAAAATTTCACAGAAAACAAGACTGAATCAGCATATGTTGGATAAATGGAGCCAAAGATGAAACTAAACAGAATTATGGACAACACATTGACGACAGCACGGACAAAAAATGGTCAACCTCTAAATATCAGACAGCACAAGAATTCCCTTGAAATAACTTAGTCATAAAAACAAATCAACAACACAGACGAACACAGTGTGCTAACAACGACGAGACAGATTAAATGCAGGCAGCCAACAAACCTGGACAACGACGTAGCAAACATTTAAACACAACGATCTAGACAAACAAGCACTATGAGCAACACAACGACGATAGCATCGACGAACACAGGTTTCCAGTGTCAAAAGTTGTAACGTTTCGAGAAATGACATATGTTCCCGTCATCAGGCACAAACAGACTGATTTTTTATTTTCATATATTTTTTTTTCTTTTTTCAATGACAAACAATGCAAACCTGCAATGGCGTATGTCCAAAAAAAAGTATAAATTAAATATTGTGTTTTTAAGAAATAAACAGTTGTATTTGCCGGTGTACCGTTATTTATAAAGTTCGTTCTCAGGATAGGGCACTGACATACCATACCAGGTCCTGAGATAAAAAAAAACTTGCTGTTAAAAAAAATTACCCAGCTACTGCTTGTAATTTCTTATTTTATTCTTCCCTGCATTACGTTGATGGAATTTAAGAAAAGATAAATGAGGAGATGGGATACAAGACTGAATAAAACTTTTCATTAAGATTTTAATTGGACACTCTCCTTGATCCAGATCGATGAAAATAAGAAAGAGAATAACCACTTAAAAAAGAAAGTAATATAGCAATTTTTTTAAACAAGACGTTAAGATGAGTTTTTTTAAAATATGATTACCTCCTTCTTTATGATTATTTTTAAATAGTTAATTAAATTTTTTCTTAAAATAACAAAACTGATAGACACAGTGTATATATGCACACACTAAAGCAACTCGGTTTTACTTTGCTCAACTGTAGAGGAATTAAATAACTTACAAGTTCCTTTTACGTGAGTATTTTTTCCCAGTACACATATAGATATTTAGCACTTACGTAACGGCAATTTGGTTTAAATGGCTCGTTTTAATTTACAATAAAACTTTAATTTAAGTAGGTCCACCGATAATTTTAGTTTTTATGACGGAATTTTAACCAGGAGTCTTAGCTTCTTTGAACTAATTTTTTACAATTTTTAGAATGAAGGAGCATAATTTGTTTCACAGATTTTTACGCTGTTTTATTCCGGTAATTTCTGTGTGTAAAATCTTAGCTCTCGGTATACGGCATTTGGTAAGAGTAGTTTCGTTAATGGAACGGAAGTCGCATGGAACGGAAATGTGTAACCACGGTGCTGCCATCTGTGGCGGAAGGCGCAAACCAAAGTTCGCAAAATCGAAAGGAAATTTTAGATTATTAACGGTTTAATGCATTTTATCATATTGTGCATTATTTTAATAAAGATATCTTGTCGAAAAAATCAGTTCCAAAGCCGGGGTTTAGTATTGTTTTAAAGTATTTTCCGCTTTAATAGGAGCCGTTTGATAAAATATTTCGTTCTGCAAATAGAATGTTTCAATAGAGACGTTGCAATCCGGTAACGATTCTAAGGGAGGATGCAGAAATTACGTGAGATTAGCGTCCAGCAATGTAATTGAAAATACAAAATAGGTATATTTATCATGGTTGGCATTACGAGTTTTGTGTTACAAGTGTATTTGCAACTTGAGAATAAATAAATTGGCTCGTTGCTGAGGATATACGATACACATAACTGACGAGTACTGAATGACTCGCTGACATATTTTTTATTAACATGATCTATTATGTTAAAAGTGAAAGACTTCTGATGAAATAATTTCATTAAGCCACAAATCAGATCGTAGACTATCGTGGCCAGAACCAGTTTCTACTTTTTGGCTTTTGGGTTCAGGCCACATCCATGGGAATTATGGGGTTCCCTCTGACCATGTTAATCTACCATCAAAATTAAGTCTCCGCAGGGAGATAAGATATTTGCGGATACCAGACAACTCGAAAAAACTGAGTCCTCTACCGGGCAGATCCATTCTGTTGACTTCACCATCCTTATATTGCAGCCTTCCGTGTGACCAATCACAACACGGCTGTGAATGGACCTGTACAAATACCGTGCCAGAGCACCACGCCTTCAATTGTCAGTCACCCTTGAAGTGAAGATGGCACATCATCATTCCCCCGGACAAGGGTTCAACCAAAATTCCAAAGAAATAGTACAGCTCCAATTGTTAATATAAAAGAGTGTCCAAATCTAAGTTCTGTCGTTTGTAAAGCCAGAAAATGATAAAATTATATCCATGCATTTTTAGCAAAAAAAAAAAAAATCCAGACCAGCTGTGTGTGTTTCTTAGTTGTCTAGTTTAGTCCAGGTGCATGTCTACTGTTAGCACACCAATCACAGCGACCCAGTGTAAAAGCAAACTCGACCTGAATGGCCCGGCCAAACAGGGGAATTGCTTCTCTTGCAGACGGCAGCCAATCACAAGGCAGACAATCGCTAACTCGCGGCGTACCTCACTGCAGTTTAATCAGCGGACATATTAGTTTCACGAACATTTAATTTGCTCTGAGAAAGGTGCGGATTTTATATATATATGTTCCCAATTCCACATCGCAGACTTGACTTCGCGCGTCAACTTAGCTACCACTGGCTCATAAAGGATGCCGCATTCTGACCTCGGAACTCAAAGAGTCAGAGACATGGAGTTCTCAAATTGGTTCGCTCCGTCACACCCGTGGTCCCGCGATACCGCAGAAAGAAGAACTTTCTTTTCTTTTCTTCTCTCTCTCTCTCTCTCTCTCTCTCTGTGTGTGTGTCTGTCTCTAGCCTCCCTTGCAATACATTCCCAATGGAACAACAAATAATCAGATAAAACAAATCCATTTTTTTTATCAGTCAAGTCCAGAGCACGCGGTGGATGAAGGACTGGAAGACTCCAGGAAGGACCTAGAGGTTGCGCGGGGAAAGGAGGCAGGCAAGGGCGCTCTGCAAGAGGACGGAGAAGGAAAGAGAGAGAGAGAGAGAGAGAGAGAGAGGAAGGAAGGAAGCGCGCACGAGATATTTACTGCGGCACTTGACGGGTTTCCCCCACGGGAGACCGCTCCCTCGCGCCGACACAATCGTTGAAGTAGTCTCTCGCGAGGAGTTGTTATTGGGGTGGGGTGAATTGGGGGGGGGGGGGGGATGGGTGTGGCAGTGCGGAGACTCGATTGGCAGAGCGAGAAGGGGGGGAGGGGTTACATATACGTCAGGCGTTCGTCAACTCCCCGAGGGTTGGGGGCTGTATTCGAGCACAAAAACTGAATTAAATATAAAAGATAAATTCGAGGTCGTGACCGAATTCCAAGTACGCATTTACTACGTACTTGCGTCTCTGCTACTTTCTTTCATTGCCCTGCGGTGTGTGCAAAAAATAAATTCAGACTTGTACACTTTTTCGGCGTCTGAAAATGACATTCACCAAACAAACAGTCTAACTTTTTTTTTTCAATAAATAAATTTCAACTCAACAAAATTTATAGCTGGAAATAATATATTTTTTATCAATTCATAAATGTATGGCAATCTTTCAAAGATTTCTCCTTTGTTCTGTAAATTACGATTGTTTTACGTGCACGGTTCTGTTGAAAATGTTTTATAAAAAATATCGGAAAAATGTGTGTTTCTTCTAATTTGTCAATCCTCAATTTTTACGAGTTTTGATCCTTTAAGTGTTCAATCGAACTTAGCAATAAGGTAAATGATTTCCAAAATGGCAACTTTTCTCTACCTGTAAGTACGTGCAACGAATCGTTTACTTGCATCACTTGCATTATTTCACTCACATAATTCGGACAACCACTCGTGATGTCACTTTTGGGTACTAGTGCGTGTGAGTGTATCCTTCAGGTGACTTCAAACACGGCCTCGCAAATACTTTAAGAATCGTATTTCGTGATTAAATTAAAGTACATTCACTCTCGCCGCTCCTGCTTCGCCAGCCACCAGCTTTGCGTAGCGTTGTTTATTCTAAATCGAGATAATGAATAAAATTGAAATCCGTGTTTGCCATTTTCGAATTATTACTATTACATAATTTTTTGTGATCAAAATAATTACCTATACTTAAGAGACAAAAAATTAATGCATTCATTTCATTATACGCTGAAATTCAAATAAATATACCTTATTGCTGCACCTGCTATTGGCTCACAGTTTGTATGGTGTATGTACTTCGGGCCAATGAGGAACGCTCTTCGGAAGACGTCCCGAATCACAGGCTACCCGGTTGAGACGTCGCACAAGTCAGTAACCAATGAACAGGTGACATTTGCCCCATGTGTAGAGGACTGGGAAGTCTATCCTAGAGACCACCGAAACCTCGAATTTTTCCAGTCCCCCACCTGTACCAAAATTAAAGTTACAAAGTTTTTGTTTGTGCCTGTACGAAATTATTTAACTAAAAAACTTTTGTTGCTATTGCTGGTCGTGGTGTATCTGTATAAGTGAGGCGGGATGATAAGCACGACGCTCGCTGGTGCTTCTAGCGCGGTGTCGCCTCTGGACTGGCGCGCAGTCTTCTCGTCGTGCATAGGACAACTGTGAAATTTGAACTGTGACCGTAACATTACATAGCATAGAAATGAAAGCAAAGGTGTAATGCAAGTCCCTTAACTGCTTTTAAGAATCTGTACCGGTAGTTTTACGCCTAAATATTACTCCTAAAAAAAAACGCCTTTTTAGCCATTTTCTCTCTTCTAAAAACACAGTTTAAAACTTAATACGAAATCAAAAATACTTTTCGGTCCTCAGAAATTTTTATTATGCTTTTCGTAAACATACTCCACTCGGATATCTTGAGTAGTTTCGAAAAATGTGTTGTTTTTTTTGAAGCTCTGCGCACCGTGTGTGTGCCTGGGCAGACGGCGGCGCCCATAAGCCTGAGAGACAGCTCCGGCAGAGCGCGCCTAGAAGGTAGGCCAGCCGCGGAGCAGACTCGTCGAGAGGGAAGCATCGTTCAGGCGCAACCCCTGGCGCTTAACTCACCGATGGCATGCAGCCAGCGATGTAACGCGAGAAACAATCGACGTACACGGTCGACCGAGTTCACGGGGTCGTAGCTCGGCGAGTCGACTCCGCTACACGTCCATGTTGGTCCGCGTGCAGATGATGTTACCTCTCTCTCTCTCTCTCTCTCTCTCTCTCTCTCTCTCTAACTCTCTCTCTCTCTTTATTCGGCCTCAGACGTAGTAAGCACGACCCGAGACGATAAACACGAAACCTATCCCGGCAGTTAAATATCAACAGTTAATTCAGGGAATGAGAAAAAAATTTAAATCCGGACATCGCATATTAATCTTGCTAGGAAAACATAGATTAAATAAAGGGCCTTCTGAATGAACATGAATTTAACATTTTTTTAAACTGCGTTCACAAACCTACGGCTAACTAAAAAAAAAAAAAAAAATTTTATCAGCAAGTGCGTTTTGAAATAGTTCATTTTTCTATCAGGATACGTTGTGTGATGTAGCTGCATTGTCCAGATAATCTGTTGAGTATCATCGTTGTGTTCTTCTGTTTGTCGCTGGGTTTTCCGAGGTGGTTGTTTGTCTGTATTTATTGTTTTGTCGCAACTTTCTCGTCGCTGTCAGTCCGCTGTATTCATCATTTTGTATTTTTTTCTAAATAATTCTTTTCTGTGAAATTCTGTGTTCTATAGGCATTAAAAATGGACATAAGATGATTTTGGCTTGTACTCTGTGTTTTTAGGTATTTATTTATCTATGTTTCCATTTCAGAGGTTTCTTCTAGGACATATAGTGTAAACCACTAATGTCGTATGTCAACGACGTTGTTTTAAATCAATCCTCCCCGGTACAAAATCATTAAAATAACTTGCCTTTATACGTATCGATAAGATTTACACTGGCACGTATAAGGTCTGCATTCGATTGTTCATCAACTTGCTGACACATAAAATACTCTCACGTGCCTCATGACGTCAGCACGTAATTCGCTTGTGCTTCAGATCACGCACGCATGGATGATGAGTGCTGTTCACCAGAAATATACTATATTAACCATGTACATTCCAGGCGGTATGCATTCTTGGAGCGCCTCTGGTCAGTAAGACTAGCCGTAGCTGCACAAGGGCTAATGTTATCAATTTGTTTAATAACTAGAAAGTAACTCATTAGTAGATACCTGCATAATTCGCGGTTTCGATGGCCTTCAGGATAGACTGCACATACCCCTGTACACTCGGGCAATAACATTGGCTGCCAACTTGTAAGTCGTCTCAGCTGGTTTGTCTGTGATTCGATACTTCTTTGGTTGAGGGTTTATAACTGGTTGAGATTCGTCCAGATGAACAGTAAGCCAATAACAAAATAATCTAAGAGGTAAATGTGTTTGAATTCTAGCCTATCACCGAATGCAAGTCTCTACTCGTTAGGAATAATAAAAAAAAACACTATCATGAAGTAAATATTTAAAAAAAAAGATGTTTACTGCACATAAGCAATAAACACGCATTTCACTTCATATTAACAAAAAAAATGTATTGCTAAAAGGTTGGGAAAGAAGGGTGGTGGGTTGTTCTCAAAATTTAATTTAACATTATCAACATGACACAGATATTACACACGCCTACTATCTTACTTCTTACTACCCTGGAATACTGACACAAGTCAGGTAGGAGAAGGAGCCAGTGGGATACCAGGAAATCCTGATTTACCCTTGTTAACCACCGCGGGAAGGGAGGAAGGCGTGTGGACAGGATAGTCGTCTGTGTATGGGTTTAAGGGGAAGGAGGGGAGGAGGATCTCACAAAGGACTACAGAGAGCATTTTGTTGACAGCAGCAAAGCCCTGGGACATCTTGCGGGCTCGGAGGAAAAAAAACTGAAGAAGAGCTTTCAACCCGTTATTTCTTATTTTCCTGTAATCGTTGCCTGCAAGTGCCCCCATTTTTCATACGTCCTGTAAATTTCGTCCTACACCTCTGAAGCCATAAAGTATGCTTGAAACTGCCACGTGGATCCTTGACGCAACTGAGATTCGAAACCGGACGCAAATTAATTCAATGTTAAAAATTTAACATTCAAAAGTTCTTCAAATGATTCATTCAATTGGAAATTTCGATTTAATAAAATTTCTTGGACGTACGCCATTGCGTGTCTGTCTTCTTAGTTGTGTTCGTATATTTGCTGTGTTGTCTAGGTCTTGTTGGCTGCCTGCGTTTAGTGTTATTGTTGAAACTGTCTCGTCGTTCTTACCCCACTGTGTTCGCCTGCGCTGTTATTATTTTTTATCATGACTAAATTCCTCCACGGAATTCTTATGCTGTCGGATATTTAAGTTTGAATGTGTTCGTTTGTGCTGTAGTCGTTATGTTGCCCATAATACCTGGACGGGTTTATCTGTTTGACATAAGCTTATTTAGGTTTTTTCCTGTGGGTTTATGTTTTATATTTTATTTCTTATTTTGCATTTAAAGCATTCCCGAAAGAGATCAATGATGTTATAGGTAATATTATTTTCTAGCACAACTAACAGCAAATATTTAGTACTACAATTTCTAGCTTCAAAATTTATGAGGTATAAACTAAGAGGTTTATAAATTATTTATTTTTTTCAAATAATATTGACGTGAAAACGTCTAATAAATCGATGAACGCCGGCTGCACGCACGAAAAAGTGTCCCGTTAAGCACATTGTCCCGTTACGCACATTGTCCCGTTACGTTGTGTCCCGTTACGCCGTGTCCCGTTACGCTCATTGTACGCTTGCGCCACATCTATCTCTCTTCCACTCGATTGGAACAACCATCGATTTGACTTTCTCGAGGCACATTAAACTTGAAACACTCCCATTCGTTTCCTACTTTTCCTATCATCGTCCTATCCTTAACAGAATAACACAGATTGAAAGAAGTTAAATAGCAAACATTTATAAAAGTTATAGTTAAAATAATCTGTTCGTTAAAGTAATAAACATATTTCAATTAATGAGTGAAAATAAAAGTAAATTTATCAATTAAATTGTAGATTTCATTTCACTCCTTCTTTGTATCCATACAAAATAGTGGTAATTCAATAAAAAATAATTCAATTTTAATCATAAAAGTATGCAATCATTTATCAATGTTTTGTTATGACGTTGTCACGTTAAAATATCGTCCGTAAACCGACTTTACAGACAACAATTTTTTTTTGTCTTTATATGTTGTCGAAATAAAGGACATAGTGATCGACCACGGTCTGTTTGTTATAAGCAACCATCCCAGCTTGTCGGGAAACCACGGACAGCCGGAATGAAGACGGCTGCAACTGGAGTCGAGTCCAGGGTGGCTCTCCCCTGCATCACCTCACTTGTCGCGGGCCTTGAGGGTGTGTGTGTGTGTGTAAGTGAGGGATGATAAGTGCTGGCGCCTCTAGACGCTAGGCAGTGGACCGGCGCGCAGTTTCTCTCGTCGTCCGCAGGGCAACTGTGATATTTGAGCGGGGACCGTAACATAAGACAGCAGCGAAATGAAGATGAAGGTGCAATGCAAGTCTCTTGAAGAGTTTTCAAGAATCTCTACCGGATGTACACTGCCTGAATTTATTTCGAAAACATGCTTTTTAGCCATCATCGCTCTTATAAAAATACAGTTTTAAAAAATTGGTTGTCTGTAAAGTCGGTTTACGGACGATAGTTTAACGTGACAACGTCATAACAAAACATTGATGAAATTATTCCATACTTTTATCAATAAAATTGAATCATTTTTATTGAATTACCACTATTTTGTATGGATACAAAGAAGGAGTGAAATGAAATCTACAATTTAATTGATAAATTTTCTTTTATTTGCACTCATTAATTCAAATATGATTATTAATTTAACGAAGAGCTTATTTTAACTATAACTTTTATACATGTTTGCTATTTAACTTCTTCCAATCTGTGTTATTCTGTTAAGGATACGACGGTGATATGAAAAGTAGGAAACGAATGGGAGTGTTTCAAGTTTGATGTGCCTCGAAAAAGTCAAATCGATGGTTGTTCCAATCGAGTGGAAGAGAGATAGATGCGGCGGAAGCGTACAATGAGCGTAACGGGACACAGCGTAACGGGACACTTTTTCGTGCGTGCAGCCGGCGTTCATCGATTTATTAGACGTTGTCATGTCAAAAAAAACAGCTTTCTAGAAAACAGAGCTATTCATCCGCTATCAGCATATTCTTAAATGCTTTCCATAAACAGACATATTGTATTGGTTTTCACACAATGTAATTACATGACCTTCCTCTAGCGGACTCCCCGACTCACGACACGTGTGTTCGTCGCGGCACGGACGCCTTCCTTCAGAGTGGTTCGTGTCTCGGCGGTGGACGAACCACCTAGCAACAACCACTCACCCCCCGCGCGGTTACGACGAGGGCAGGCAGATTCCGCGCGACGCGGGAGTCCGGAACGCCAGAAACCCTCGCGCGCGCCATCGACCAACCCCAACGCCTTCTCGCCGGCGGGGCGGGGCAAGTCCAGCCGAACACTCGCTCAGGAGCAAGGTGCGAAGTGATCAGCGGCGGATCCAGAGGTTCACCTCGGAGGGGGGACACTCTAGGATTTCAGAATAGCCAGAGAAAAAAATGTCTTAAAATTACTAAATTTGTATTTAATCTACTCACACTACAACACATAACATCCAACCACCAGATTTTATGATTCTACAAGAAATTCATTAATTATATTTTAAATATTTTATTGGTTTCAGAAACAATCATTTTTGTCGGCAATATTAATGTAGCAGACAACTGATTTTGCGGGGGGGGGGGGGGGGGGCACTTGCCCCTAGTGCCCCCCCCCCCCTCGGATCCGCCACTGGAAGTGATGAAGAGGAAATAGCGGTTACAGCGGTGATAGCGAATGACGTGGAAGCTCAAGACACGTTTCTCGTTCGCCGTGTTTGTTACGATCATCTGCGGGCCCTTCACTCTGCGGTGGCCATGGGTCATTTGCTTTTACTGGGGCGTGATTGTTTTTTTTCAAAAGGAGCCTTCACACGGCGCCTATGGACGGTGTGGAATGGCCCTCAGGCCTTCGCCCGGAAAATACGGGAAAACTAACTCTTTTAATGGACTTTTCAAGAGAATCTGGAACTCCAATTTCGACCGTGGTTTTTATGGTAGTTTCAAATATTGTGCAACAGGGACAATTTGCAAAACTCGTTAAGAAACATGCGAGACCAGTGATGAGAGCGAACCTGGTGGCGTGGAGCGTACGTATATTTCTGTATTAGTGATCAAATTGTCCTATTACGATATATGGTAGTTTATCTTAAGACATTTTGATAGTCATTCTTGAATAAAGTATTCTCCCAGTAAGCTTTATAAATACTTGCAATCTTTGAGATAGGTATTAGCCAGTACTTTAAATAACATTGTAATATCCAATTAATGTTCCTTTTTTTCCTTAATGTTAATATTTGTAAACAGAATAATAGATAAAGAAGGAAAATAAAAAATCCAGGGGAAGGCGTAGTTCGGTTACGTGCCGTAGATTTTTCATGAAAACTTCCGGATAAAATCATAACAAGTGTTTCGTGTTAATATGTAATTTAACTATAGGTCTCTTTAATGCAACAGCATGCAGCAAGGGTCTGTGGTAGCTAAAGCATAAGCGCCTCGCTATGCACAAGATGAGCTCGACAGCGATAAAAGATGACGTCACGGGCAAAACAAATGATGCGCGACGAACACGTGTCAGACATGATCTATCCGTTGTGTGGGCTCAAACCGTTTCTGACGCATTGCTTGCCTCGTAGTTATTAGCGATTCAAATCTGACGGTATTTTGTCACACGAGAAAGTTGGACAGACTGTCGCTGTAGCGAGCGGAGCCCTGGACGGTTGCCTCTGGTTACAATCACGAACTTCATCTTGTGCTTTATTGTTTAGTCTTATCGATCCAGTAAATTATTGCATATCTTGTATTTCCTTTCAAGAGGATTTTATGAGTTTGAAGTTCCACCTCTTTTGAATTTGTAGGTCGTGCACCCATTTATTTTTAGTTATACTTCTTGGAACCAGTTTTTGAAAAGAAAAAAAAAGAGAGAGTGAATTTCTATTAAGTGCGCGCATCGTACAATGAAATTTTCACAGGGAAAAAAATGCTACATACAAATAACAATCATACATGTGCTTTTAAATTTTATATTTATATTGAATACTGGTCTATATTATTAAAACATTTTACTTATTGTGAATATTAGTAATATAAAATATGTTTATAAACTTTTTCAAGTTTATTTATATAAGACAGGTTATGTTACCGTGTGTATAATTTATTTTCAATATAAATGAAAGGTTACTACATTATTACTTAATAAATAAATTAAAATATAGAATCAGCATATTTATTAATTTTAATTATCAATTAAAATTTATCTCTATTATTTTATTAAACGGATTAATTTATTTTATACACGTGTTTATATTAATATTGAATTTTGAGAATTTATTTTTTAAATTTGAATTTATACTTTAGAAACCGTATTTATATCACTTGTCATTTTATAATTGTATTTCTATTAATTATTTGCGTACAAAAAAGGGCAGTTTTTTTATAATACCAAGTATGCGTAAATTCTAACGCCCGCACATAAGTACACGCACATCCATTTTTTTTTACGGTGAAGCGTTTTACCGAAAACCGGAAACGCTCGTAGATACGGTGCGCAAGCGTATCATCGTTTCTTAACAGCATAGCGTTGAGTGGCTGTTAATGTTCACATGAATGCGATCCGCCGTTGCTAGCGCAGGGTCACCGACCCTGGGGAAGCCGCCTTTTCACAGACGAGAGAGCCAAACGCCTGATCGTGCATATTCGGTTTTTTTTTTGTTCATTGTAACTCATGATAACTAATGGTCAATTAGGTTAGGTTAGCTACATTATAAATACTTTAAAACATTGTGGACGGTTGATTAGGTTAGGATAGCTACATTAAAGATACTGTGAAATCATGTAAACGGTTTCCTAGCCCTGGATAGCTACATATTAAAAAGTTATTTGCTAAGCAACCATAAAATGATTTTACAGTATTTTTAATGTAGCTATACTTACCTAATATAACCAACCATCCACAATGGTTTAAAGTATTTATAATGTAGCTAACCTATCCTAATCGACCGCAAAATTTAATGCCACATCGGTTTATACAAGTTTTGAGGATCTCTCCTCCTATTTGATGACCCAGCCTTCATATCCTATAAGGACGTCCAGGCTGGGGCCCCCATGGGCATGGATGCGGATCACGCCGCATACACAACCAGGAAGAGCGTTAGAGCTTTTGGCTATACACAGAGGCTGAGGCTACCCATCCCAGCTTATGCACCACCTCCTGGCCCCTACTCCACTCAGCTCACCAGCAAGTTGGATGCTCCCTTAGCCCTCTGGAGTTGTCATCACTTCTGGCGCCTGCCCCAGTCTCCCGCCTCATATTGGGACTCCTCAATCACCCAGCGAACCCGCGGTCCGGTGGAGGCCTACCCAACCTCTCCCAGCTGTCCAGGCTGGTAACCGGAGCAGTTACCGGTTTATACAATGAGATAGAACGGGGAAAAAAAAAGCGAGCATGAACTTCGGGGAACTTCGGGTGTGGCTCTCTCGTCTGTGAAATAGTCTTCCCTCCAACCCTGTCACTACCTCCCGGGTCACTGCCACAGGTTCAGTTGCTAGTTGTTCGGTGGGAGAAGTAATTTGGCGCATAACGAGTGACTTTTATGTTAATCGTTTTACTGTCGAGATAAAATTGAGGCCGTGTAGACTGTAAAAGAACACTGAACAGTGGTTGGTATAGCTGCATTGTTTGTGCTTCCACCACAGCTATCAATGGTGTTCTCGCACACAAACGTGCGAACAAAGGTGTAGACATGGAGTAAGGAATTGCCAGGAGACGCCATCATGTTGTGACGTAGATGAAGTCACTTTTCTAACCCTCGCCAAAAAAATATTTTGGAAATGGTTCTTAATAACGTCATATGATGGCAAGTAAGTACGTGTTTAGAATCTCCGCCGTTAAAAACAGCCACTTTCATAAAAAAAAATTGGTTGTCTTTAAAGTCGGTTTACGGACGATAGTTTAACGTGACAACGTCATAACAAAACATTGATGAAATGATTTATCCAGAAGAAAAGGAAATATCATATTCGGCCTGAGACTGAGCCGTAATAGGCTTCTGCAACCAAACCATTTAGGCATTAAAAATATTATATTCTTTGAGGAAGAATTTTTTTTTAAATTTGAATCATTTTTATTGAATTATCACTATATTGTATGGATACAAAGGAGTGAAATGAAATGTACAATTTAATTAATAAATTTACTTTTAGTTGCATTAATTCATTAATTCAAATATATTTATTACTACTGAAATGTTGCGTGCGCCGTATATTTTTAGAAGTACAAAAGAAAAAAATTACACCTGCCAGGATTCGATCCGACATCCTTTGAGAATGAAAGTTTGCGACGCTGACCGCAAGACCACGAGGCCATACATGAAAGTATATTGTTTCAAATGACATATATATATATATATATATATATATATATATATATATATATATATATATATATAAACTTTTTTTCAGGGTAGGGGAATAATATTATTTCGCTTTTATAACATGATTTGATAACAAATACGCATCCCAAATACACCAAACTTATTTATAATGTGTTACAATATTTTTTAAAACATTGTGCAAAAGATCCCGGGTGTAATTTGAATTATTATGTGTAACTGTAAAACACCATTGTTGGTTCAAAACGTACTTCAATATTAAACATTACTTTTAAATAACCGTACCAATTGTGCTGAAAATCGGTGGACGATCGTTAAATTACATAATATTAATTATTCAAACGATGAAAATATGATTGAAAAGTCAAATCGATGGTTGTTCCAATCGAGAGGAAGAGAGATGCCGTGCATGCGTACAATGAGCAAACACGTCACATCCGTAGTGGGACATCCGTAGTGGGACACTTTTTCGTGCGTGTAGCCGGCGTTAATCGATTTATTAGACATTGTCACGTCAATATAGTCATTGAAACTGTTTCTAGAAGGCAAACACTAAAACTTCAGCCGATGTTTCGGGCGCCTGGCTAGCACGGCGCAACGATTACCTAGCTGGGAAAGAAAAAAAACGCTTCACACACTGGCCATGTAATCGTGCTAACGGGGCCCCCCTCTGGGTTCGGGCGAACGCGAGCACGAACGCGTCGGTAAAAAAAAAAGAGGGGGGGGGGTCCTAACGCCGCAATTTTCATCGCCGGGTCACCGCTGATCGACCCGGCCCAAGGCGGACCAAACTGTTCCGTGACACCGCTTCATGAGCGGCGGTGGCGCCCCAAGCGGGCACGCGGCGAAACACGCCCTTCAAGTTTCCCGAAGGAAAAGTCATTTCGGTGGTCTGCGTGTTGTGACTTGTCTCAGGTTTGAAAGTTTCGACGCACTGCATCCCAGCTCTCGGCATACGGCATCTGGCGGGAGCGATTTCGTGAATGCGACGGAAACGTGAATTTTTTTCCCCTAACCTAACTAAAAACTAAGTGTGTTGGGGAGGGTTCCGTGTGAAGGGAGGGAGACTAAGTGCGTCTCAGGCCGAAGCCCATACGCTCTAATCATACAGGGGTTAGCCATGCAAGAGGGTTAGCATGCATCGTGTGCTAGGAGGGGGATTGGCCAGCCATGGCAGCGATTGGCGCCATGACTAACTCCCCTCACTGACTATACTAGACTAAAACTAGATAAGTTGGGCCCAGGTAAAACCTGCATAGACACAGGGAAAACCCTTGGGCTCTGACATGCGGGATGCAAAAATTCCATGCATTAAAATCAAGCAGGAAGCTTACGGGAGACAGAAGGATGGATCTGGAAGAAGAGTTGGACAGAGTAGAAAAGAGTCTACCATGCGGGGGTTTGGGGACTTGGAGGAAACGTGTAACAGAAAGTATGTCAGCGGGCGCAAACATTTCCATGGTGTTTGAAGAGAGAAAGAGAGAGAATGAAGACAGCTGTTTACCGTTAGTTTCGCTATCCGCAGCCTTGAACAGCGCGACGCATTTCCACGTGGCTTTTCTAATACCTCATAAATACGTTGTGACATAACAAATTATAATTTATAATATGAATCTAATAATTTATATAAGTGTTGTGTTAAAATTCGTGTCGTGTTAAAACATAGTTGGTGATACGAATTCATGGCCGAGGTTAAATGTCACGTGTCACCGGATAGTACCTACTGAAAGACTCTCTCACAGTACAAACAATTGTATACATGAATGCAATTGCATGAATACTATGCAATGTGTTTTAAAAAATAATGTATTATATTATCTCGCCTAAATACGATACAGACTATAGACTGATTAAGGATTACCTTCACATTTATAAACAAATAATAACAAATATGGATTGGGTTTTCTTTGTTGACGCAATTATTTTAATTTGAACTACCAAACAGAACTTATATTATAAAAATAAGTTTAAAAATAAATATGTTACCAATGTCAAGCATAAATAGTTTCATATATTTTGATAAACAGAAAAATTTATCAAAGAAAAAATATTTAAGCAACTGTATTTTTTTTAAAAAACCTATGAATAGTTTTTAGCTTGCGCAATCGCTGAATACATGAAAATGAATTAAAGGCCGCTAGAACTGACAAATAACTAATTCTAAAAAAAACGGCAAATAGCTATTTTTAACGGTCATAACTGAAATAATTCATTCTCGACGATGTCAGAAAGATGTTGGTTTTGGAGTGCCAACCAAGGCAGTGTTCGGTTGGTACATACGTGGTACGTGACCCTAAAAGAAGATGGCACGCATACCAACAAAGTTAGTACATTTTATCTGAAAACAAAACTTTTTTTTTCTCTCTGGTGAAGCATTTGACTTGGGCGCGTGTCCAGGGCCAGATGATGTCGAGCCTCGGTGTGGGAAAGGGGGGGGGGAAGGAAAATGGGGGAGGAGACTATAATTTTGCACGGCAAGGTTCGTTCCGCCGGCACAATGGAAGGCGTCGGGGTGGGGGCGGGCTCTCGTGGTTGGAGAGAGGCGGGAGGGGGTATAAAACCCACAGGACTCGCCTCTAATGCTCGCTGAATATTTCAGCCGCCGCATCTGGCGCCATTACCTCCGGCGCCCCCAGGGGGTCGCCACCCCCCCCCCCCCCCCGCATGGGACTCACTTCGCCGGCTCGTTCGTCACCTGGGCCAACCCACGGGACAAAACTTCCCTATCACCACCATACAGCACGATTAATGCAGATGTCCCCTCGCGCTACATTCTGGCTCGTCTGCAAACAATATTCAATTCGACCAATTGGAAAAAAAAAAATTAATTAAATAAAAATGTTAACACACAAAGCTTTCAAAACCAACCAAAAAGAAGAAGAAAAATAGTAATTTCTCCTAACCCCATACATTGTGTCCTGAAAAATTTTTTTATTGTAAATTTTTAATACCCATGAAAAAAAAGTGTAAGATTTAAAACGATAAACGTGGGGCCCATGCAATAGATAATTGATGCATGGATAATTCACACGTCACTAACAATTTTATTTCACTGCAAATGATATGAACTGTTGTGTGAGTTTTCTCAACGACAGCTAATATCTATCCCATGCGCCCCATTTCTTTTTGTTTGTATTTAATCTTACAAGTATTTTCATAGGTATTAAAAATTCACAATAACAAATTTTCAGGACAGTCTGTATGGGGCGAGAATAATTTATTTAATGTCTACGTTTAGTCCGTTTTAAAAACGTGTTATATTAATTTTTTTCTATTTAAATAATTATTTTCTGATTTTTAGTCTCGCGTGTGGACTGTCATACAGTTCTAAGATATGTTTAAAGTTTCAATTATCTAGCCCATCGGGAAGTTAATTAAAAATAATTGGTTATCTGTAAAGTCGGTTTACGGACGATAGTTTAACGTGACAACGTCATAACAAAACATTGATGAAATGATTGCATACTTTTATGAATAAAATTGAATCATTTTTATTGAATTATCACTATTTTGTATGGATACAAAAAATGAGTGAAATGAAATCTACAATTTAATTGATAAATTTACTTTTATTTTCACTCATTAATTCAAATATGTTTATTACTTTAACGAAGAGATTATTTTAACTAAATGTTATTGTGTTATTCTGTTAAGGATAGGACGATGATAGGAAAAGTAGGAAACGAAAGGGAGTGTTTCAAGTTTAATGTGCCTCGAAAATGTCAAATCGATGGTTGTTCCAATGGAGTGGAAGAGAGATAGATGCGGCGCAAGCGTGAAATGAGCGTAACGGGACACATCGTAACGGGACACTTTTTCGTACGTGCAGCCGGCGTTCATCGATTAATTAGACATTGTCACGTCAAAAATTTTATTGCGAAATTTTGTAACGAACGGACAGACAAGAAGTCGAACCAATGAACACGTGGCATGAAGACATGCATTTGTGGCCGCCACGGATGACAGAAGCGAAGCTTCACGGATAGACGTGTAAGAATGCGTGCACGTATACATTCGCGCGAACATGCAAGTGTACGTGTAATGCGAACACTATCCTGGTCACCTCCTGAACGTTCCCCTTCTCGCTGTCCCCCGAGCGTTAAGGGGCCCGCCTCGTCAGGGGTGCGTGTGTGTTAGTGAGGCTGGATGTTAAGTGCGACGCTCGCCGGTGCTTCTAGCGTGGTGTCGCCTCTAAGCGCAAGGCTGTGAACTGACGCGCAGTCTTCTCCTCGTCACAGGATAACTGTGAAATTTGAGCGGTGACCGTAACATGATATGGCTGAGAAATGAAGATAAAGGTGTAATGCAAGTCCCTTAAGTGCTTTAAAGAATCTGAACCGGTTGTTTTACGCCTAAAAATTTATTACTCTGAAAACATGCGTTTAAGCTAGAAATACAGTTTGAAAACTTAATCCAAAATCAAAAGTACTTTTCGGCCCTCAGCGAACCTTTAAATGCTTTTCGTAAGCAGACCCCACTCGGATATGTTGAGCAGTTTTGAAATCGCGTTGTTTTTCCTGAAGCTCTGCGCACCGTATGTGCCCGGGTAGGCGGAGCCCTTAAATGTTCGGTAGACTCCGATGGCGCCAGCTGTTTATGAGTCCCGCTCTTACAAATACCCCTCCCTTTTTTTCTTTGGCTCGGCCTACAGACGCACACAATTTCGAAGTTCATATTTCCGTACGTTGAGACAAAAAAAAAAGGGCCAAAATACATTTCAACCCAGTGTCCTCCCTTCAGCAGTGTGAGCGGACAAATGACATGACACAGACTGTACAGTAGGAGGCTAGCTGGCGTGGAGCGTACGCCACGTCGTAAGAAATCTCGCCGGTTTCTTCACGCGAGGGGAATAGGGGTGTGTTAGGAGGGGGGGGAGCGGCAGTTGGTCGAAGGAAGAATGGAAAACCGCGCGGGGTGGCGGCTTCCCGCCCCTCTCCCCCCTCGTCTTACACCCCTTTCTAGCGTCGCTTGACGGAACTCGCCGGCCCTGGTACAACGGAAATAATGTATTACGGCCCCGGAGCGAGCCAAACGAAGCACAAACCTCCCCCCTTCCTTTCCCCCACAAACCGTGACTCTGCAATTCCACAGGCGCCCGGAAATGGAGATGTACCCAAGCCCCTTAGCAGGGAGGTTAGATGTAGCCACAAGATGTTGGTACAGATGTCGCTACAAGTTGGTATTCGAAAAAAAAAAAACTGGTACACTCATAAAATCGCAAGAATGCTACAGAAAGTGTTTTATAAATTTAGAATGATACAATGCCGCCTAATATTACGATACAGACTATATAAGAATTAATAATTAGTTTCACACTTTTAAACAAATAATAATATAATATGGATAGCCTGACTACTAAAATTAGTGCACTATTTTTTTTATTTGATTTTTCACTCAAGCATAAATATTTTTTAAATCATTGAAAAGATAATCGAATCATCACTAATTTTACTTTTTTTTGTATCATGCTTATTAAGGTGCATGGGTAATACTTGAAAGCTATTCAGGGCACGGTATTGCTGCGATCACCGTTTTGTAGTGATACAATTGTTTCCACGTTAACGTACAAATTTACAAATATCTGTAATTTTACTTAAATATTTCTGTTCCATAAAAAAATTGCATTGCGTCGCAACACGCGCCTTGTGTGCCGAAACTAAGTTATCAACGTTCACGAGCTCAGCACTCTCGGGATTGCTGCGAAAAACCGCCAAAAACACAACAACAAAAAAATACTACAGAGAGCATCATAAATTGATTGAACGTGGGTGTTTCACGATACTGCTAAAGGAAGGAGCCTGGGGCGCATTAATCTTTTACGTCGAAGTGCGCGCGCGCGCGCGCACACACAAACAGTTCCAGATAGCGTCACCCGCGGCGGGATTTACAATTGTAGTCGACAGGTAGCGCTGGCGAAGAGCAACGGGAACATCAGAGGCTTCCCTTCCCCCCTCCCTTCCGCAATTACGGGAGCGACTTCACCCGAACTGGCGCGGACACGCACGAACACACACGCACGCACGCACGGGTGGAAAGTGCTGTCGCGCTCCAGGCGACGACAGCTGCGACTCGACAAAATGGCCGCGACACGACAAAATGGCCGCTTCTCGCCGCAAGGAGAGCGAACACACACAGCGGAATTCCGTAGAGTGCGCTGTAGAGGGGACAGACACGTGACATCTTCTCTTGATCAATCAGCCTCAAGGCAGACAGGCCGAAAAAATAGAGAGAAAAAAAGAAACGGATGCCTTCCGAAGAGTAACTTCTTTACAGTCGGTAAGGGTTGAGCAGAGCCCAAACTCACTCTAGTCGTACTTCACACTGAGCGAGTGTATCATATCGCGCTGAAGCCTTTGTAACACTAGAGGCGTGTTTTATTTCTTCCCCATTAGAGCGGTTTTTTTTGCTCCTTACAGCTAATTGTTTTATATACATGTTTTCAATACATTATAACTATTGTTTAACATTTTTATGGTCAAAACGCCATACCTGGTTTTCAATGCATGCCATAGAGAAACTACAATAATGGACAAGAAAGATGAATACACTAACTCACAGAAAAACCAGCCAAAATCAGTCGATGTCAAATGTGTGAACGCACAGACATCGCAGATAATTACGTGGAAGGAATTAGTCAGGAAAAATATATCACGGCACAGACGAACACAATGGACTGGGCAAGACGAGACAGCTGCAACAAGAAAGAAAAAATTAGACAAACAATGACCTTAGACAAGACAGCGATAAAGGTACACGGGGATGAAACTAAACACAACACAACGACGACGGCCCATAAGAACACAGTATGTTTCCAAAGACAAAACAGTTTCGACATTTCGGGGACCAACAATTTTAACCGTCATCAGGCACAGACAGACAGACAGATAGTGGACACTACCGCTGCAGATCCATCATACTGCCATCTGGGTATTAAGCGTGTGTGAGGACACAAAGCGAAGTTCCTGTAACTCGCTCTGTGCACTTCATCTCCAGATGCACCCCACACTTTGGTAGCATCACTTGGATCAACGGACGGGACGCGTGTTTTGCTGGATGAGTTGGCACTCGGGCCTGAAGAGTGACTTAAGGTGTGTTTTGTTGCGTAAAGCTAGATGAACTACGTTCTTATGTACGGTGGGGGAAAATAGCATACTCCCCGCCAGTTAGATCGGCTAGCTTGTCTGATGTACGTAGTTTTGTGTTGTCTGAGCTGTTGTTAGGCTTGTGAGAGCGTTGTAATTCAAGTGTCCTACGGGGGTCATTCAAATATAAACCGGAATTTGGTTCGTTCGACTCGAGGAGTGAGGTGAGTGGCGCATTGGCGAGGGGAAGAGAGAGGGGACAAGTATTCACACGACCCTCACAATCACGTCCATGTCAGTGTCGCTGAGACAGTACCAGCGGCAGTTGCGGGAGGCGTTTTTATTCGTTTTCTCTCCAACGAAGGTGCGACGTCAAGTGAAATTGAGAAGAGACTCCAAGCACAGTTCGGTGATGCTACTCTAAGTAAAACGAAAGTTTTTTATTGGGCCCAGAAGTTTATAAATGCTTTTCTGGAATTTAAAACCCGATCTTCATTATCCCAATAAAACTTCCAAACTATTGTCACTACTGTTGTCGCACAGCGCCGTATTTTATAATTAAAAAATTTTCAATCGAAAGAGTTTTAAAGAAGTTTTAGATTGTGAAATGTGAAACTTTGAAGCTTCAAATAATGCCCGCACGTACGAGCAATTTTTTATTAATCAAAACATCGTGGTAGAAATTATTTAATTTGGTTTGTGTGCTTTACCGACTCCACACATTGAAACTTTTTGATGTATCCTGCTTTACGTTAAGTGAAAAAAGAAGAGCTGGTGATTCTAAAACACACACCATTAAATAAGTAGCATTTGTCAGGTGGGGATTGGGATGTGGAAAACGCTCCAGGGACTCGGGAAATACACATAATGCCTGAGCATACATGGCAGTACTGGCTTATCAAGTGGGTGTCCGTTTTGAAGCTGAATACACTCTGATTAGCAATTCAAACAAACCGCAGCCGTTTAAGGGCTAATGCTTTAAGTGATTAAATAACTTGAAAGGAACTCGCCAAGAAAAGAAAAACGAATCAGCACTAAACTTAATTATAAGCAAAGAAAATGTAAGCGAGTCTTTCAGTACTCGCCATTGATGTGTAACATCTAACCTCGGTAACGAGCAAATTAATGTGCTCTCATGTTACAAATACACTTACAATACATATCTCGGATCTTGGTCGCGAAATATAACGTAGAATTCTTTTTAAAAAAATGCTGAGCATGATAAATATACGCAAAATGAGTTTTCAAGTACATTTCCGGACGTGAATCACACGTTGTTTCTGTGATCGCCAATTGAAATCGCTTTCGGAGCAGTTACGTACGTCTAATATCAATTTATTCGATTTGAAGAGCAACATTTTAAACTATACAATGAAACGGCTCCGATAAAAGAGAATAAGACTTGGAATAATTTTAAACCCCTGCTGTGGACATAATTTTTGAAAAGGAATTTTAATATAATACTGGCTATCTTTTTAAAACTTTACTGAACGGTTTATAATATAAAGTTTCCCTTTGTCTTTGCGAAATTTGGTTCGAGCCACCCGCCACAGATGGAAGCGTAGTGGTTGTCACACGTTTCCGTTCCTTGAAATTCGCCGCATTGACGAAATTACTCCTACCAAGCGCCGTAGACTGAGATCCAAGATGTTACACATCAAACATGTTTTGCTATCGAGATAGGAAAGGAGAGTGAGAGTTCGTTCTCATTTGGGCTTCAATTATCAATATTTCAGAAGCACGCATCACCTCCCTAACTTCTAGTCTCATTGTGCCTGAGCGTGATCGTAGGAGGAGACCTTGGATTAAAGAGCAACAGAATGTATAAAAAAACATCCACCTGGTTCCTGGGATTATTTCATTATAAAAGTCACCAGATATTAAACACAAACAATCAGACAGTACACACTAACAACCATAATGAAAGTGTGTGGACCTTTCTTTCCCTAATTCCCTTTAAATTTACTAGTTTCAATTTGTGAAGGGGGGGAAGGGGAAATCGTAACTTTAAAAATTTCGCAATACCGACTATGATACACCTATGTGTTTCTCGCATTTTTTTGTACAGTTTTAGGCCAAGCCACACAATGAAATCGTCAATTTTTTTTTTGACAGTCATCCTTTGTGGTCTTTGCAAAGCGAATCTCTACTGACGAGAGACACGCGTGAGAATAAAAAAAGAGCGCTTGCATGTTATGCAAGCCCGCTCCACTTCTCAGTCATGCGGGCAGTTTGCCCGTTGTAGGGGGAATTGTATAGCCGGGAACACTGTTTCAGTTTAGCTGCTTCCCTTGCTGTTAAGCCTTGCTCGTCACCCCAGAGAACGTTTGGTAAAATTAAGAACACTTTTTTAAAAAATTGTGATCATTTAACGTTCATTGATATGAGAATAAAGTTTAATAATATACCGCGTGCAAAAACGGCTCATGGAATTAGTGTCAGCCTGCAATTCTTTAATGGGGTAGACTACTCTTGAAGTAACATGTGGCAAATTATTTTGCCTCTCATTCAACAGATTTCTTTTTTATCGTATCCTAAATTGCATAGAAAATCAAAAGTTTTATAAGGTTGAAAATATAGGACAATCTGAGTTTTAGTAATATATTTTTTTTTGTCTCCACTTGTACTCTGCCTAAAACGTTGGTAGTGTAAACATTTTTAAAAAATATTTGCTATCAAAATGATTACCATTGTATCGAGTTAACTAAAAACACGTAAATTGAAAGGCAACGTGGCTTAAAAACTGCTTAAGTTGTGCGAATAGTGTCTACGAAAAGATATGATGATACGGTAGTGTCAGAATGGTAGTTTGATCAACGTATTGCGGTTTTAAACTTAAGTTAATTACTGCTTGTGTTACTGGGAATCTTTTGATGATATTTTGAATTTTGTGCTTACGCTCTTTGGAAAATCTTGTTCATATATATTTTTTAATACGTTTATTTCTTTGAAATTTATAATTTCATTAAAAGCCATTGGTATTTTTCTTTTTATAATATATGTTTGTACACCCAAACGTTTTTGCCAGATTTGCTTTTTTGTAGTTACGAACTTTTGAAATTTTATGTTGAATTCTTCTTTTGTGGTTACTTAATTTGTTGCAGCTAAAATTATCCGTTAATATCTCAGATAAAGTGCATTTATATAATTTTTGTTAATATTTGTATTAGCTATATATAAAAACAATTTCATTCGCACAATGTTAAAATAAAATTATTTTTTGATAAATTATTTTTTTAAATCAAAGTGTTTGTTATATTTATCATTTTCAACGGGCGCCTTAGGCATTTCACAACCTCCTAGTTAAATAATAAACATATTCAGTAGGCTGTTCCTTTTATAGCTTAAGCTATTATGGCCTTTGCTTCCGCGCTTTATCTTTATAAAAGGAATTTAATGCATATTCCGTAAGTAAATATGTTCTTGTGACGTATGGAATGTACCCTATGATAATTCTACATATATCTTTATTCACCCGTACGAAGACGGTACTGGTTCTAACACATTATACATTAGAGACTGTTAGGTCCCAATAAAATATTATATTATTTTCTTGTGTTGCAGTATGTAATGGTTGCTTACATATTTTATTTGTCAATCTCTCTTTCCTGCGACAGACAAGTGCTCTTCTGCGGAGTACACTATAGATTTTTTTGTAAATGTAACAAAAATATTCATGTAAAATTACAGATTTTATAATTTTTTACATTTACATAAAAACAAATTATATCACTACAAAATAGTGTTCGGAGTAACACTGGGTTTTGATATTTACCCGTGTAATTTATACTTTGTGTTACTCCAGTACTTCCAGTATATAATATATTATATATATATATATATTCAAACCGTTCCCTGAATAGCTTTCCAGTAATAACTGCGCACATAATAAGCACGATACAACAAAAAATAAATAAAGTCAAGTTTTTGAATATTCAATTACCATTTACATGGTTTAAAAAAAATTATTGCCAATTTTCGTAATAAATAAATGTAAAAAAAAACATAGCTATATTTTGTACAAGGTTTAAAATATATATTTTTAGTAGTATTAGGAACTATTTCTTGGTCATTGGTTTCCAAAAGGAGTATTTTGTGAAAGTACAACAAATATTATTTTCATGTGTAATGGTTTACTTACGTGTTTCCTTCGTCGGTCTATCTTGACTGTTCTGCGTTGCATACGTCCATTCACCGTACTCCTCACCGCAGATCGCAACAGACGTCCGACAGAACACAACCGCCGCCGCCCCCCCCCCCCCCCCTTCTCTCAATCGAGCTGAAGGCAGCGGACAGCCGGCGGCTCCCTGAAAGGCACCGGAATAAAAAGCACGCGCTTTACCTTCCACACACCCAACCCCCCCCCCCCCTCTTTAACCCTCCTCCAGGTGCGGGCATCCACCCGTCAATACCGGGGGGGGGGGGGGGGGCCTCCATCTCCCGTCAGGAGCGCATTTGCCGAGCTTCCACCAGCATCGCCTCGGCGGGCCTCGTCTGTGTGCTCACCGGGAGTGGACCTCGTAAGAGTTGGGTTCAGGTGTTTAGAACTTGAAGCCGCTTGCACGGGGAAAAAAAAATTGGTTGTCTGTAAAGTCGGTTTACGGACGATAGTTTAAAGTGACAACGTCATAACAAAACATTGATGAAATGATTGCATACTTTTATGAATTAAATTAAAACATTTCTTATTGAATTATCACTATTTTGTATGGATACAAACAAGGAGTGAAATTAAATCTACAATTTAATTGATAAATTTACTTTAATTTGCACTCATTAATTCAAACATGTTTATTACTTTAACTAAGAGATTATTTTAACTGTAACTTTTATAACATGTTTTGCTATTTAACTTCTTCCAATCTGTGGTATTCTGTTAAGGATAGGACGATGATAGGAAAAGTAGGAAACGAATGGGAGTGTTTCAAGTTTAATGTGGCTCGAAAAAGTCAAATCGATGGTTGTTCCAATCGAGTGGAAGAGAGATAGATGCGGCGCAAGCGTACAATGAGCGCAACGGGACACATAGTAACGGGACAATGTGCGTAACGGGACACTTTTTCGTGAGTGCAGCCGGCTTTCATCGATTTATGAGACGTTGTCACGTCAAAAATTTTTTCGTGACAAACCTGCAACCCAATTTTGTCGTTTGATATCTGAACCATTCTCTAGAGGCTATGGATACGTGTACATAGTGATTATAATAAAATTCTTAAAATAAATTACTTTTTATTCCATTGAAAATTTACTTTGAAAAACCTCTCAAAAAGCCAGCGAATGTATCCATTTGTTCCAAGGGATAATGTAGTTTTAGACACTAATATTTTACACAGATATTGTGTGTTGTATAAAATACCAGTGCTTATGTGTGTGACAAAATTGAAATACCTAGCAATGTAATACACTTCAGTATGTGTTTATTAAAATGTAAATTGAAGCAGAAAATTGCAAACTCAAATTTTTACGTTTATATTACAATAATAAAAAGTTGACTTGTAGGCTAACGTATGGAGGTGAAAATTTCTTAAATTGTACGGTTGTTGTAGAAAAATACGTCGATTGTCAGTCAACTGCAAGCAGTAGAGGTCCGAGACTCAAACAATAACTTGGCGTTTTGTGCGTAAAGTTGAATTCTGATTCAACAGTGAAAACAAAATAAGTGGGGACCGGGAAAAATTAGCCGTTTCATTTCGCGATAAGCAAAAATTCAAATACTTGAAACTTTAGACCGCGTATTTTACTGGCGCACAGTTAATGTGGTGAAATCTGAGCCAATCAGAATCCCTTAAACAAATAACTGTCAAACCAAGCGAAACTCAGATTAGGCAACTCTCAAGTGGACAGCGAATGAACGTGTGGCAATTGCCGGAACTCGCAAATGACTTTGGAATCTATCCTACAGCGAACTGAAACCGCAAATTTTTCCTGTCCGTACAAATAATAAATATGGACTTTTGTTAATATTGTCTCTGTTAGAACAAGTGTTTTAATTGAATGAAAAGCAGGGTTACACGAATGAACTGTACCTGACACCTGTACAGATAAACAAATTAGTTGTACTTTTATATAAGATTACTTTGGAAACAAGTTGCCAAGAAATAATTTGTAGTACTACAAAAAAGTATTCTAAATTTGTACAACTTGTACATCGGCCACGATTAATAATTTTGTGAGACGGGACTGAGGTTGCTATGGAGAATCACAGGAATATATTGGGCTATGAAGGGGGGGGGGACGAGAATACTTCGAGGATACTCACTAGCTCACGGCAACGTCCACCATGTTTCCCAGTTGCAAAATAATTCCCAACGGGAATCGAACCCGTATCGGTTTGGTGGGAAGTGAGCTATCTGACCGCTCTTACATTATATTGTTTTATACCCACGGCTTTGATCGCGCAAAATATGTAGAAAGAAAATTACGTCTGCCAAATAAATATTTTCCGTTTTAAGTACATACAGATGCATAGTAAGCATTGATAACATAAGACTCACCTCAATTCCACTCTATTTGGAAACTAATTAAAAAAAATTGTTTCTTTCTAATGTTGACTATGCGACCTTTCATATTTCTCGTTGCATTATCTTTGGCTTTAATTATAGATTCGGAGATACGAGTTTTTTTTTCTTTAAAAAAAAATCACACTTTCACCCTTTTACTCACCTCAATGCTACAAGAAAATTACTGTAACTTTGTACAACACATTGCTATGGTTATTTTTGCATGTATGAACTATATTTTTTCGAGATAATACTGAGTATTTCTAACGAAAATTGGCACTTAATTTTCCATTTTAATTGATGTTTCATTCAAGAATAATATTTTTTTCTAAACCACGGACAATATAATCGAATATTTAATAACTGTACATTATTTTATTTATCATTATTATTAACGTGCAAAGTAAATGCATGAAAGCTATTCAGTAACGGTTTGGAAATAAATTTAACTATTGGAGGTACTGGGACAACACAAAGTATTTCTGCGAACAATATTTTGCAGTGATACAGCCGTTTTGATGTAAATGTAAAAAAAATCTACAAATCTGTAATTTACATGAATATTTCTGTTCCCTTTACAAAAATAAACTACAGTGTAAATCAATGTCAAGTGTCCGACCAATCGATACTCCATTATGTGGCTCGCATATTCTAATTGAATATCGCTGTTCTTCAGTACGTCATATCGGCGGGAATCCTTCTTTTCACACACGAGAGAGCCAAACTCCCGATCGTGCATCTTTGGTTTTTTTTGTTCATAGGAAATAAATATGGCGGTGTTGATAAAATGATACTAATGGTCAATTAGGTTAGGTTAGCAAAATTATAAATACTTTAAAACATTGTGGACGGTTGATTTAGTTAGGATAGCTACATAAAAGATACGGGTAAAAAGCATGAACTTCGGGGAACTTCGAGTTTTTGCTCTCTCGTCTGTGCAAGAAAGCTTCCCGTGGTCGAACTGTAGGGACACAAAAGTTTATTTTACGCACGGGAATGGGGCAACACAGTGGACGTTTCTGTACAGATTTATTACACTGTCAAAACTTGTATTCAACTTCACAGTCAAACTGGTATTTTTACTTCTGCTTTAATTACAACTATTGCTATATCTTCAGAAAACACTTTTTAAAAAAAAGTTAAAAATGGTTCTTCTAGAATAATTAATTTTTATAACAGTGGGGAAAATTTTCAATTAGAACAGTAGTTTTCATATTTACTTCTTGAAATCAAACACGCAATTCCACACTTTCTCTTTGTAATATTAGTATGAAAAAACTATGATTAACTACTTTGTATAGAAAGGAGAAGCTTCAGAAATGAATATTGTGTATGTTTATTTCTTCTGAAATGTCGTCGGTTTGCAGGGAGTTTTTTGACATATACCACGACGTGGATTCTCTGTTTTAAACGTTAAGTATTTCAAACTGTAACAGTTCAGCGAAACTTAACCCCAAATCAGTTCTAACTGCCACTTTTACATCACTGCTTTCCTATAGCATATTTCAACGACTTTGGCTTGGTCTCACTGGCTATGTTAATTATTTTCTTGTCATTACTATTATATGAGGCCTATCCTTGTTAATGCATTACGATAGCTCTCTTGCATTTTATATACAGTCTCATATTTTCTAAACGGATATTTACTAAACATAGTGGTAAAATATCACGCAAGTGTACATAATTATAATGATTTGTGTGACCATTAAAAGTGAGAAAACAACACTTGTGTGAATACTTGTGATAAATTTGTAAATTTGGCATAATAAAACAAATTTAAAAGATATGGGATTGAATTTAAATAATAGTAACAACAAGAAATTGAAATAAGCAACCCACCATGATTACTAAGGGATTGTATTATTCTGAAATTTTCGGTGATTTAATATAGCTCACACACACAGATTCAAAGTGGAATCCACTGATCTACAAGTCATTAAAAACTCGCTAGCAGATATTTGCAGAAATGTTATTTCACTGAATCAGATTCAGTGTGGTAATAAGCAGTAATAACAGTGGTGTGTTAATGGTGGACCAAAAGGGCGCAGCGTCACTCAGGCGTGTGAACCGAACAGGTGACATGGCTCTACATCGAACTATAGACTGTATGGGGGGGGAAGGTCAAGAACTATAACAACCCGAGAGAACACATTGGCCAACAGAAACGTCCAACAACCATCACATGCGAAAAGACAGGCTTCGACCCTGTTATGAGTCAAGCGCGGACATCTGTACTCTGAACAAGTGCACTGGAAACCAATGAAGAACTTTAACATGTGTGTGCCGCATACCTGACGACATTGCTGTAGCACCGGTGCAATAGATAGCCGGTGCAATATATATTTAATTTTTATTTTTTAAATCAATATTTACAGTTTGAATGCCTTTAAAAATTAAAGTTAAACGTTTGAATATTTTATAGTTACCTCCAAGTAATGAATTAGAGATATAAAAGTACTCAAAGACAATAAAATAAAGAGAGCTTCACAAAACTTGATCTTAACCATCACAAGACGCGTTGCATAAAATTATCTTAACACTTCTTTTTTTATGGTTACTTATTAGATTAAGTAATCACGTTTTTATTGAAGTGCGTTCGTCTCTTGCCAAGACTTGTATATTAAAATTCGGGCATCTCCTACCGTCTATGCCTTAACGAACTTTTCATCGCTGACTCGTTTAACTTGTGGCCCGACTAACCAACTCTTAGCCTCCGAGGGGCAAAGCCTTCCCACGGAATGAGCTCCAAACTGACTCAGTCACTAGCTTTTAAATGAACAATCTTTAACTTTGCATCCCTTTAAGACTTTATGACTTCCGTGCCACGTAATTCTAAAAAATTACTTCAACCCATAAACGTAACGTCTCCAAGAGCACGTAAACCATATCGACATCATAATATCTTTGAAATATTTGTGTAATGGGAGTGCATTACTTAATGTAAGCTTTTGGACATACGCCATTGCTAAGCATATGTATGTCTGTAGAAGAAAACTACAAAAAAACTACAACAAAACACACAAACTAAGCAAAACAATTTCTGTTGTCAACAGGATATAAACACCACATAATATTCCATAACAGGAATATGGTCAACAAACAAAGAAAAACCAAATAAAAATGGACTAACAGAACGAAAAAAAAACCACAAATGATGCCAGCACAAAAATATTGAACCCATCATAGTAAAAAAATTCAGCAAATTTTTTTTTTTAACTGTTTTGAAAATTTATTTAAAAAAAGTTCATAACTTTTCTCGGCTTGTGTGTTTTAGCCGCGTTAAAAATGAAGAGTTCGCCAACGTTTCGGTAACAGTCTCCCAATGAGTGTCTCGGTACTCCGCCTGCATTTAAATTCTTCAGCCTGGGAGGTGAGTTTCCTGATCGTCTACAACTGTGGGCCAATCAGGGATTTCTTTCCTTATGGTTGGTTTGCTCAATTCTTAGGCAAGAGGAGGGCCAACTTTCAGCAGGATTCTGTTAAGGTGATGATGGCGACTGCAACGTCGAACGAAACGTTGGCGAAACATTCATTTTTGACGCGTCTAAAACCCACAATCAGAGAAGCGTCAGAAATTTGCCCCGATCCTTATATTACTTAATTATTATAAATCCTTATATTACTTAATTTTTATAAAGTAAAATATTTAATTTAGTGACAATCCATGTTCCATGTCACTAGATTATTTACATACGCTCGCCTGTGTTGATGCCATAGAGCTGTCTGTTATGGTGTTTAAATTGTACTTTTTTTTGTAAATATAATGGGGATATTCATGTTAAATTGCAGATGTTTGTAATTTTTTTACATTTACATTAAAAATAACTGTATCACCACAAAATGGTGTTCGCAGTAATGCTGGGTTCAGATCCTTAGGCGGGCATTAATCATTATGTTGTCCCAGTGCCTCAAACAGTTAAAGTTATGTCTGAACCGTTCCCTGAATAGCGTTTTTCAGTATTAACTGCGTACATGATAAGCATTATTCAACAAAATAAATTTATATGGTTGAATCTTTTCCATGGTTAAATAAAATATATATTTGAATGAAATATCGATTAAAATATAATTTTTTACACTAATATTCGTAATAAATACTCAGTTTTATCTCGAAAAAACGTATTTTAAATTTAAAAAAAAAAATATAACCATATCCATGTGTTGTACAACGTTACAATATAATTATTTTAGTATTACAAACTATTTCTTGGTAATTTATTTCCAAAGGAATCTTTTGTAAAAGTACATAATTTTATTTCTGTGTAGAATATTTGCTTTGACCACTTAAACCCACTTGTCTCTAGTAAACAGGTATTTTCCTCCTAGATAATGTCAAATCAAGCTGCTACACTCATTTTTATGATGTTTGTAACTACTATGGCAGCCGCGAATGATCACATAAACGTTTCAACTTTCTCGCTTTTTTTTAATTTTTTTATTTTATTTTAAAGTGCTGAGGCCACACACATTTTCGTCTCCCACAAAAGGCCTATGCAGTTTGATTCCCGATGAGTTCAAACCTCAATATTTCTCAACGGAAAAATCTGGTCGATATCGCCGGTGGGGTTTCTCCGGGTGTTCCCGTATTCCCCCCACGTATTGCATTTCGCTGCTGTTCCCTCGCACGGTTTGAACAAGAATTCGACTCCCAAGCAAGGCTTGCACGTACGAATTCGGCTCGTGATTCCAGCTCGGTTTGATTGACTTGTACGTGTATGGTCTTTTACCTCCTGTTTTAGCAACAAATATTGATATAGGTATATTAAAACAAAATTTTTTTTAGAATAGTTGAAAACGGTCCATCTGCCATAACGTATTTTTATAACAGTGAAAAAAAGTTATATATATTTTGAATTGGTCCAATAGTTTTCATGTTTACCTCTTGCACTCAAACACGCCATCTCACACTTTCACTTGATAAGTTAAGCGTAAATGAGGTATGAGTAACAACTACGTATATAAAGGAGGAGTTACGGCCTTGAAGATTGTATATTTTGGTTTCTTCTGACATTTCGTCGGTTTTCAGGGAGTGTTTGGACATATACTACGATGTGGCTTCTCTGCTTTCACTTTGAAGTATTTGGAACTGCAAAAATTCAGCGATATTCGACTGCAAATCAGTTTGAACTGCCCCACTTAAATCACTGATTTTCTATAAAATATTTCAAAGACTTTGCGAGATCGATGTAGAAGAAACCTTAAACCATTAAAGACGTGAAATTAATTTACTTCCTACTGTTTCGTTCCATTTAAATTACACGTACGCGTGCCTTTTCATATAAATGAAGGCGGCTTAGCACAAAAGCTTCTATTTGTCGGCCTATACAAAACACAAATTCTGTGTTGGGTTGTCAAACAATTACTAATTACGTAATTAACAGAAACCATCGTCGGAAGTTTTATTTCGCTCACTCACTGAATGTGGCATGGCGAGCAACTAACTGCTGGTTCTCTCCGGTTTATTCACGCGTTCGATACGAGGACGCTAATCCAGCAACAGAATAATTTCACTGAAACGGATTCAATTTCTAGAGTGGGTTTTATTTTTCTAATTAGCGAGCTCGGAAACAAAATACTCCCTCTGCCCGACGAACGAAAATGCGTTACTGAAATGAATGCATGACCCATCCAGCTTTTCCATTATTCCGTTCTCAGTGCGACCAATAGCCGAACCTCTGAGGAGGGTACGTTATGTACTCCGGGATACAAATAACACGACATTTAGCGGCGTCACCTGCATGCAGTGACGTTCCAATGAACGTCATTACCGACAGACTTAAGTGATGAAGTCAACTCATCAATCATATAGAAAATAATAATAAATATAATGTATGTTTGGGATCATTTATTTATTGCACAACAAAGATTTTTCATGCTAGAAAATTAGATGGCTGGACAAATCTAACGTTAAATAATTATTTTTGTCTGTACGAGATGATTGAACCCAAAAAATGCTCAGGCTATTGACTTAAAAATTCAAACACGTTTTAGAGAGTAACCCCAGGAATAATTTAGTACATATTTTATTGCGATATTTCAAGTGGTTCCGAAACTAAATTGTGATATTTATATGAAAAATTATAAAAGCCAGTGTCATTAATTCTATTTTTATTGTAAAATAACAAATGGCGATTGTTTCACATTCGATAAATAAATCCAATGCAAAAACTAAATCAATGAATTGAGATGTAGCTTTGACAAATAATTCTCATTTACTCAGAAATGGTGGGAGTTCATTTTTGTTTTTGAAATTATTTTTGCTTTATCATCAACTTGGGAGTATGTTTTCGAGTTAGTTATTACTCTTGATTGTTTTTTTTCTGGCTGTCGAACGTAAAAAATATTGTAATGTAAAGGGAAGATATAATATAAATTTATCTACACTGTACATATTTTCTGTCTTAATAAACATTTTAAATTATTCTGTCCACACTAGTTGTCGCAAGGACATAGTGTCAAATCTATATTTTTTAAACTATTTAATTTTTTACTTCCTATCACAGATTTTTTTTGCTGACAAACTTATCTGAAATATTAGTTACATAAGTTTCTTGCCGGCGGTTTAAGTCACTCAGTTGATGAGAAAAAATAAACTATTCCAAATATCAAATATAATATACATAAATTTCCTTCCAAACGTTTTTCGTAGTCTACAGTACATATTAATTAGTAGAGATATGTTAGTACCTTTTACAGGTATTGCCACACAGTTTGAAGAAAAAATAAATAATTCTTGTAAAACGTTTTAGTAGCATATAAATCATTAGTCCATTGGTTAGTATGTAACCGTTATAACCACCTTTGTCAATATTGGTATGGTTGCAATATTCCTGAGAAAGAACAAATAATTGCTTTAAATATGAGTAGAGCAAGTGTTTCGATATTTGTCATATCGTGAATAGTACTTAAAACATTTTGAGATAACATTTTTAATGAAAATTACTTTAAAAATTCCAAAAAAAAGGGTTTTTAGATCAAATTTAAGGAACTTACATTTATTTTGTCGCATTTAAGTAATTGGCCCGTAAGAAATTAATTTTACTAAATGAATCAGCAGTTGTCAGAATATTAGAAGTAAAAAAAAAAAGGTGCATGTATAAAATATTTACCTGAAGTTGTGATTAGTGTTTTAAGGACGAAAGCATATATGTTTTAAAAAGATTACTGCTTTTGAATAATTTATATTTCTGCGCTGTATAATATTTACGAATATATATTTTTGTATTGTGAACATTGTGATTTTTTTCTCTTATTAGTGAGTGATTGCTGAGTTATTCGGAACAAAAATTCAAAATATGATTTTCATTTTATTTTTGAACTTTTACTAACTTTTTCTTATACATGAACACTTTATATGCTCCATATTTACTTATCTAATTGCAGAAGTAAAAATTTAAACCTGAAAATAATTACGACTTATAAAGGTAAGAAAACAAGATTTTTAAATTTTACTATCTTTCACAGTAAGCTATTCATTTTTACTTATATTTTTATATTATTTAAAAAAATATAATAATTTAGTTTTTATAGTCCTTATTTGCATGTTCAGTCTTGTGTGGGTTCATGAACATGAAATGTTGCTATAAAAATTAATTACAAGAAACCCCATTGAAATTTGTTCCTTCCGGCTGTTTACGAAATTTTAAAATTATACATCGCTTGCAATTTTCAGTATTTTAGCGTGATTTCCAAGAAATAAGTTCTTTCTTCTATTTAAAAAAAACGTAGAACAGTTTTCAAAGTTTTGTCCAAAAGCCCACACCAATGCATAATAAGAGTTTTTTTCAGCTCGAAGGCATTCCTGGAAGCAATGCACTGCCCCCCCCCCCCCCCTTCTCTCTCATTCTCCAATGAAATAACACATACATACATTAGAGGTTAAAACACACAAATTTCAATTTCAACAATAAGATACAATAAATTATTTAAACATTTACATGTCACGTTATTTTAACACGAAACGTATTATGTGTGTATAAAACAGTGTTTATCTGACCTTTCAAAAAAAATTGCGTATTATGTAAAAAAAATATTTAAAAACTTTAAGAAAAGTATATATATATTTTTTTAGCACGAATTGAACTAAATGTTTACTTATAAAACTATCATGGTATTAAACTAACAATACACAATATATAATTATAAATACCTCATTCAAAATAGTTAAGTGAAACGTTCTAAGCTTATTAGGGTAACATTTAAAGTAATTTAAAAAATTTGTATATATTTATTTTTTTTCTTCAAGTCAGAACCTCTTCTCCATTTAGAAAGTAAAATAAGTGAATATCTAAATTGGCTGTTTTAAGAAAACGAAAGATAGAAAGTTTTGTTGTTTCTATTATTTCCTATATGCAATTAATTACTAGATATTGATGAGTTGTTATTCTGCCTTCTTAGTAAGTGAGTGTTTCTGTCTCAATATCCGAGGATTATTAACGACTACGGTACTTTTTAAAATGTTTTTCTTCCGGGAAGGATAATTAATGACGTTACTTGGCATTGGCGCTAACCCTTATTACTAACAATATTATTTCGAGCTATTGATTATTATATTACACATCGGTAAGAAATCAAGATTAGTCCACTATCCCGCATTTGAATGAGAAAAATACTGATTACACGTATTTTGTCACAGGGATTGACAAACTAAGTACTGGCGTAATTTATTGGAAAGGGTTTAAAGTGTGAAGCAAAATGTGTGGGCACACGTTTCACGACGCTTTTAAGTATGCTATTCTTCGGTTAAAATTAAAATGATATTGTTATGCTTGCTTACTTTCGCGGTGCGACGTCATGACAAAGCTAAAATCACATAGTATGAGACAGAAATTCTATGGTGAGTTCTTTGTAATCTCATGGGTTGCGCCATTTAACCTTTCCGCATAACCACGCGGTGTGAAATATTATATATTTTTACCTTGAACTTTTCCTGTTAGAAGAAAAATACAATAACACATTTGATATTATAAACATAATACTCAAAATAAGTTCTAAATCTCATTGTCTTTCTTGAATCTTGCTGTTACTCGTAGAAACTCGAGCACCGATAACTGCAATAAAAAAATTACTAAATGCAATTTTTTTTGAAAACTGATTCCTTGAATATTTCCAACGAATGCTTATTTTTTCTCCTTTTCTTTGCCAATATATTGATTGGTTAAATGTAGTATTGTATTTTGATTTCAGGACCTTTGAGTCTCTTAACATTTCCAAATTTTCACTGTACATCGTGGCCATTTCATAAATATATTTTGACGTCGTTTACAACCACGCTTTAACATTTTTGGTGTGAATAAATAGTATTAAAAAAAGATGAATAGACCACACTCAATGTGTGTCGTACCAGAAAATAATTTCTTGAATCTTTAAGACACTCAAGAGACTTTGCCGTTTTACCGTTTCACGAGAAGCGTACATACTACCCTAGCGTCAAACCAAACATTTCGGTTAGAGCTATTTCTTCTTCTCGACTTTCACAAAAAAGATTAGTTCGTTAACGCGCCTGTTTGTTTACTGCTCTTCGGCGTCGCGTACGTCGGGAATGAATAAAACATCCGAACTCCGAGGAGCACAAATACTTGAGTCATTCCTGGCTTTTATCGGCAAACCAGGAATATTGAAATACCGGAAGCTTTATCCCTGAATTATTCATAGCTCGCCAGACGAGCCGGGAGAATACAAAACTGCGGGTTTACATTCACGCGGATTTCTCTTCCGAGCTCCTCAAATTCTCAACACAGATCGTTTTGTGCTATCCTCCGAACCTCCGGATTCAACCACGCACTGTTCAACTCCGCAAGTAAGTCATGCCAAAACGTCAACGGAATTCATGCGTTGCTCTAAAATCCTGGCCGTGTAGTAAATACGTAGTAAATGTTTAATTATCAGCTTTGTTCCATTTATTTTAAATATACTTACATTTTAATTATATCACTCTAATCTCTTAAACTGTAAGGTCATTACCAAACCTACGACACTATAAATAAAATTGGTTAAAAAAAACAGCCGTCAACTTACATAGCAATCATCAGTATTTACGTGGAATGATTCTAGGAAACAAACCAAAAGAAAAATCCCTTTCGGCATAGCCTACAGGCGTAGGTAAATTTCGAATTAACCAATTTCTTCTGGAAATATTTTGGAAACTTTTACAAACTTCTGGAACATTTTAAGAAATGTACATAACATATTTATGTTCTTCAAATTACAAAATTATCGATTAAATATTTGCTCATTTTCCATGCAGTGAAAATATTACGAATATTTGTAACTCAACCATTGAATCACTTAGAATAAATTTCAAATTTTATGCCAAATAAGGGTATTATTTAATTATTTTGACCTAAAAACACTTATTTTTCATCCCTTGCACTAATAACGTGGTCGTATAAAAACGCAGCAAGGTTTAAGACAATATTAAAATGGTTTAAAATAAATTTGATATGAAGACATTTTTAAGTTTTTGTTTTTAATTTCAACCCATGTTTTTACGGTAATAAATCGTTTCAACCAAAAAAATCAACCAATTTTTTAGATGAAGTTTAGGGTTTATACAATTAATTATAACGGATTTACTAGTAAATCTATTTAAAAACGGTAATGATCAATTTGTACTTTCAAATCTTGATATTTCCTCCCCTTGCAGTAATGGTTATAGATAATTTACTTTAGCAATAGTTTTAGTCAATATTTAGAAAATTTAAAAAAGAATGGATTAGGTAGTGTATACATGGTACAATTTTTTTTTATTCCAACCCTAGATATTTTCAGTCCCTTGTTTGGTTTATCAAAAAATTTTACATTTTGTTTTATAGACCATTCCACCATTTTGAATTATGACATCTTGTCTGCCATCTTTAAAATTAGTAATTATTAATTTAAAAAATTGGACATTTTTTTTAATGTTTTTAATTGAGCGCTCCAACTCTATGTGTTGCACTGTTCATTACAATGACAATCATCGTACACCCCACTCCTTACGCTGTTCTTTAGTTACGATTGCATCATCATCCAGCGCTCCACTCCTGTGTGTCAGTAATTTTGTACTTTAGTAACTCAGAATATTTTGGTTGAACATAACTAAATATTCCAGGTGTATCCGAAACACTTTAGGCGAATTTAAGAAAGATTCACTACCACGTAGTCACTCAGTTACACAATCGAGAATGTCTGTATCAATCCTTAATATCTTAGCTGTTGATAACAAGTAAAGGCGTAGCATTACTTTCAGCATCATATGGATAGGAGAAAGCTGTTATACTCTAATCAACATAATCCACACAATCCACATACTTTGCACAATTAATATATTTCAAACAATATTCCACATATTTATAACACTAATACACATATTTAAAACAATAATCCACATATGTTCAACAATATTTCAATTGATACGTCAACCACATAGAAAAAAATATTCGTATAGGAAGAACAACTTAGCTACTTTTATGCTATAGGACCAAAACACCCCTGACATATGAATGTTAAGCTTACTACAAGAAGAAGAGGTTTTGAATCATTAAATATTTAGACCTGACTTCAGACTTGACTACCCACATTAAACGAAAAGGACCCACATTGGGTCCACTCGGTAGGATACAATCATCAGGATACATTCGTTAAAATAGGAAAGGATACGATAGAATCCAGCTCTATCTGGCTACAATGGATCCATCTACTTTTGGCTCCATCAGGCAAATCAATCAAGTTAAATCATAGTAAAGCGTTATAAATAGTTGTATTTACCAGAGCCTGTTATTTTCTCATAGACTTTGCTTTTTCACGAATTCGTAACTTCAGTGATATTTGTGTTTGTGTTCAAGATACATAAGGTCAAAAGTCAACGATGATCACATTATAACTACTAACATTGTTTTCAAAGAATTTTGTGAAATGGAAAAGTTTAGAAAAATTTCAGATCTGTCAAAGCCTATATCTACTTATTAAATGTCTACTTTTTAAATGTTTTACAATTAAACTTATTGTATACATATACAATGCCTTTTTTACCACAAGAATGATATGTCTTACTTCTAATCAAAATAAAATATTTTTCATTAATAAATTCATGCATTTACTTATTTTCACACTATTATATTATTATTTTGTTATTCTATGTTTGATCACGATTGTGCAAAATATTCACATGGCTCAACTAATATTTATAAATATATTAATTCTTTAATAACTATAGGTGAAATAAATTTCAAAACATGAATACGTTTAGTGTGTTTTAGCTCCAAAAATAATAATTATAATACGTAAATTAACCATGAATATAATATAATACAGTTTAAATATATTTTTTTGACCATATTCAGAAAAAAAAATATTTTCTTCGGGATTGCATTATAAATAATTTAAAAGTTTAGAATTTGAATGCAAGTTTTCAATTATATTTTTTTTTATATTTTTCCATGTAATGTTGCGATGAATACTTAACATGGTTGAAAAAATTTATCTGAAGTTAAAAAGAGAATATCTTAATGCAAAAACAAACCCAATTGAAAGTCAAAGTGTTATACCTGCCCCAGAACATTCGTGAGCAAACGTTCAGGGAATTTTATTGGTTAAATGTAATACGTAGTGGGAGCCAATCAATTATTCATTCCACGGCTGAGGTACGGTAACCGATATCGAAGGCACGTGGTCCGGGTGAAGCATCGCCAGCCAATAAGGTTCCCAGGAGCAGGCTTCGGCTCTGCTGCTTCAAAGCGGACCCCTTTTAACCGTCGTTCCTCGAATTTCCACCGAGTTAACCGCCGGCGTTCCGTTTCCGAGGCCACGCGCCACTCTACATCGGTTGATTATTGTTTTTCTTCGGCGCAGTTTGTGTTACAGTGGCGCTATTTGCTGTTCTTGTGCCTTTTTTTTCTTTTTTTTTTTAGTGTTTAACACATCTCCTAGTATACGGGCATTTGGTTGGAGCAATTTCGTGAATCGAACGAAAGTCGCATGGAACGGAACCACGGGTGCTGCCATCTGTGGAGGTTGGCGCGAACCCAAGTTCACAAAGCCAAAGGGAAATTTTGTATTATTGACTATTTAGTGAATTTCAACAACATGGGCAGTATTTTAATGCTTTCCTTGTCGAAAACCAGGTCCAAAGCCGGGGTTTGTTTAATTTTTCAAGTCTTTTTTTCGCTTTTATCGGAGCCGTTTGATTAAAAACGTTCAAAATTTCTGTCTACAAATGGAATGATTCGATAGACGTGCGTAGCTGCTCCGGCAGCAAATCCTAGCGGCGGGTGCGGAAACTACGCGTGAATCGCGTCCAGAAATGCAGTTGAAAACAGAATTTTCGTATAATTATCACGCTCGGCATTATTTTAAAGAGTTTTCTATTATAAGTGTATTTGCAACATGAGAACACGTGATTTTGCTCGTTACCGAGGTTAGATATTACATATCACTGACAAGTACTAAAACTCGCTCACGTGATATATTGCTTTCAGTACTCTTTTTCCAGTTTTATATTATTTACGGGTACAAATTGTATTTGCTTTTAAGTTTGACCCGCGTTGAAGCGGTGGTGTGTATC